>NC_090447.1:1496093536-1496714050 GCF_031143425.1 Pleurodeles waltl
AATCACAGAGCTGTGTGCCCAATTGGAGCCTGACCTGATATCGGCTATCCGTCACCCCACTGGGATCCCCCCTCTTGTGCAAGTTCTATCAGTGCTTCATTTCCTGGCAACTGGTTCTTTCCAAGTGACAATGTGCTTGGCAGCAGGGGTGTTACAGCCAATGTTGTCAATAGTGCTGACCAGAGTGTTGTCTGCCCTGATTAAACACATGTGTTGATACATTGTTTTCCCTCAGGTGGAGGATTTGGCCACACTGAAGGCTGACTTCTATGCAATAGGCCATATCCCCAACATTATTGGGGCGATTGATGATACTCATATTGAATTTGTCCCCCCGTCACAATGAACAGGTGTTCAGAAATCGTAATAGTTTGCACTCATGTATGTACAGATGGTATGCTTGGCGGACCAGTACATCTCCCATGTCAATGCTAAGTATCCTGGGTTGGTGCATGATGCCTTTATCCTGAGGAATAGCAGCATCCCAAATGTGATGGTCCAACTACAGAGTCAAAGGGTGTGGCTTATAAGTGAGTCCTGGTTCTCACCCAGTATATGTTGGTATATGGTGCGGGCCATATGGGATAGTGTGTGGCTAAATGTTGTCCCTCAATATTTGCAGGTGACTCTGGTTACCCCAACCTATCATGGCTACTGAGGAATGCCAGGACAAGGGCAGAAGAACGATACAATGAAGCACATGGGCAAACAATAAGGATAATCGAAAGAACCTTCTGCCTCCTGAAGGCCAGGTTCAGGTGCCTCCATCTAACAGGTGGATCCCTGTGCTACTCACCCAAGAAGGCCTGCCAGATAATTGTGGCATGCCGCATGTTGCACAACCTTGCCTTGAGACGACATGTGCCTTTTCTGCAGGAAGAGGAGGCTGGAGATGCCTGTGTGGCAGAAGTGGACCCTGTGGACAGTGAGGATGAGGAGGTTGAGGATGAGGAAGTAGAGGAGGAGGAGGAGGATGAGGACAACAGAACAGCAGTGATACGACAATACTTCCAATGACACACAGGTAAGACAGTGTTACTTCACATTTCATTGTCATTATTTTTAATATCTTTGACACTGGCATGCTGTTATTTCCCACTTCTATGCCCACTTACTGTACCCTTTGGCAATTCATTTTACAGATGTTGGTGTCCCACTATAGCTCCTGGTGTGATCAATGCAGCCAACTACAGGTCTTTCCTATGTGCACAATTACTGTACAGTTGAATTGCAATGTTTGAACCTGGTTGAGCGAATACATACTTTAAAAATGTAACATACTCCATACTTGTATTTTTTCCAAGGGTGTTTATTGAAGTGCTAAGAAGCAGAGGTGCAAGTGCATGGGGATGGGGTGATGATGGAGGAAAGTCCAGGTTATTGTTCCAGTCTATTTGTAGCACAGGTGTATTGTTCAAGGGGACATAGAAAGGGGAGCAATAGCAGTTCAAGGTGGACAGGGTGACAGGGTGGGACACAAGGGTGACAATCAGGAGAGTCTCATTTCCTGGCTGGGGTCTTGCCAATGGTCTCTGGCTTCTGCCTGGATCGCAGGTAATGTTTGCGGGGTGGTTCTCCTTCTGCAGGGGGAGGGGTGCTGGTGGCCCGTGAGTCCTGTGGCGGGGCCTACTGTCCACTAGCGGCAGCGGAGGTGGAAGGCTGTTCAGATGTCTGGCTAGTGGCAGGGGCCCGCTGTTGTGAGACTGCCTCCCTCATAATGTTGGCTATGTCTGCCAGCACCCCTGCAATGGAGAGCAGGGTGGTGTTGATGGCCTGCAAGTCCTCCCTGATCCCCTAGTACTGTCCCTCCTGCAGATGCCTGTTCTCCTGCACATTGTACAGGATCTGGCCCATCATGTCCTGGAAATGTTGGTAGGCTCCCAGGATCTTGGTGAGTGCCTCCTGGAGAGTCGGTTCCATGGGCATCTCCTCCCCCTGGGGCACAGCAGTCCTCCCAGTTTCCCTGTTGTCCTGAACCGTATGCCCACTGACCCCAGGTCCCTGATTGTCTTTGGTATTAGGTGTGCCCTGGGCTCCCTGTAGAGGTGGACACACTGCTGATTGATGTGTCTTGGGAACAGAGGTATGGGTATGCTTGGTGGGTGCTGTGGTGGTGTTTCCAGATGGGGAGGCTCTGTGGTGATGTGTGACTGGGCATGGGTAACCGGCTGTCCAGAGGTCCCTGATGGGCCAGGTTGGTCATCCAGATCCAGGCGACCCGAGTTGCTGTCATCACTGTGGGCCTCTTCAGTTGAGGGACTGGATAATGCTGGCACCTCTTCTCCGGTGACATTGGCTGGGGTACCTGTGGGAATGTAAATGATGTGTTATTGTTTGTGTGTGTGACGTATTGTGCATCGGTGGGTTGCCCTATTTGGTTGTATTTGCCCTGGCAGCTTTCACTTGTGCAAGTTGGTATATGGTGGGCTAGCTGATTCTCTCGAGTGTGCATGTTTTGGTGATAGGTGTCCATGCAGGCCTGTGAGTGATGTCCATGCATTGGTATTGCATTCAGGGCTTGGCATTGGAATGAGTGGGATGTGATGGTGGGGTGTGTAGGAGGTGGTGGAGTGATGGGAGTGAGGGTGAGGGTATGTGATGGCATGCAGGTAGGGGGGTAGTAGTAGTAGAGAGTTGACTTACCAGAGTCCAGTCCTCCTCCTACTCCGGCCAGGCCCTCAGGATGCATGATTGCCAAGACTTGCTCCTCCCACGTTGTTAGTTGTGGGTTAGGAGGTGTGGGTCCACGCCAGTCCTCTGTACTGCGAGCTAGTGTCCTGCTGCAATGGAACGTACCTTCCCTCGTATGTCGTTCCACCTCTTCCTGATGGCATCCCTAGTTTTTGGGTGCTCTCCCACGGCGTTGACTCTGTCCATGATTCTCCGCCATAGTTTCATCTTCCTAGTTATCGATAACTGCTGCACTTGTGCTCCAAATAGCTGAAGCTCTACCCTGATGATTTCCTCCACCATGACCCTTAGCTCCTCCTCTGAGAATCGGGGGTGTCTTTGTGGTGCCATGGTTGTTGTGTAAAGTTTTTAGGTGAGGGTGTGTAGGGTAATGTGTTGGCGTGTGTGATGTGGCGTGCGTGAGTGGTGTATAGGTGTGAGTGGTATGTGGCTGTGGTTGTGTGAGTGGTCTTGCTGTTTCTCTCTGGTGGCAATTGTTTGTAGTCGTAAAGGGTTGTGGGTAATGTGGGTGTGTGTTTTATAGTGGTGTGGGTGTGGTGTGTATGTGTGTCAGGTGTGTGTTGTTTTAATTGTCCAATGTAGTGTTGTTTTGCATGTGTGTGTGTATTTTGAGCACTGCGGTATGTACCGCCAATGGTTTACCGTGGTTGAATGTCTGCCATGGTGATTCGTGGGACATAATGTGATGGGCGTTGTTCTGTTGGTGTAACGGTGTGGGTTTTTGATGCTGCTAGTTTATCACTGACCTTTGGTGTGGCGGACTTGTGTCTGTGGCTGAATAGTGACGGATTGGTGTATGTGTCATAATATGGTGAACGGATATCTGCCGTGGTGGCGGTATGTTGGCAGCAGTCAGCATGGCGATAAGTGGGATTTACCACCAATGTCAGAATGAGGGCCAAAGTGTCTCCAGCAAAAGTACAATATTGTCAAAAAGAGGTGAAGCATTTGGGACATCAAATAGAGAAAGATGCAAGAAAAGTGTCCAGAAAAAGGGCCACAGCGACATTGCAAATGTACCTTACTTGTTACTCAAAGAGATGTCAGAATGTTTTTGGGAATAGTGGGTTACTGCTGCCAATGGAGTCCCAAATTTTCTGTTATTTCTAAGCCTTTACACAGGTTGACTCACAGAGGGGGTGATTCTGATTCTGGCGGGCGGCGGAGGCCGCCCGCCAGAATTCCGCCCTCCATTATACCGCTCCGCGGTCAGAAGACCGCGGAGGGTATTATGAGTTTTTCCCTGGGCTGGCGGGCGGTCTCCAAAAGACCGCCCGCCAGCCCAGGGAAAAACTCCCTTCCCACGAGGATGCCGGCTCGTAATCGAGCCGGCGGAGTGGGAAGGTGCGACGGGTGCAGTGGCACCCGTCACGTATTTCAGTGTCTGCAAGGCAGACACTGAAATACTTTGCGGGGCCCTCTTACGGGGGCCCCTGCCGTGCCCATGCCATTGGCATGGGCACGGCAGGGGCCCCCAGGGGCCCCGCGACCCCCCCTACCGCCATCCTGTTCATGGCGGCTTTCCCGCCATGAACAGGATGGCGGTAGGGGGGGTCAGAATCCCCTCGGCGGCGCAGCGAGCTGCGCCGCCTTGGAGGATTCTTAGGGGCAGCGGAAAACCGGCGGGAGACCGCCGGTTTTCCTGCACTGACCGCGGCCAAAGCGCCGCAGTCAGAATGCCCTGCGGGGCACCGCCGGCCTGTCGGCGGTGCTCCCGCCGACCCTGGCCCCGGCGGTCTAAGACCGCCGGGGTCAGAATCACCCCCAGAGTAATTAATGACCCGGTGCCCTTTGATGGAGCTTGTATGAAAGCTTTTACTGAGCTGAGAGGGAGTCTGTGCAGAGCACCAGCTCTGGGAATGACTGACTACATGAAATCATTTTTTTTTGTCATGAACGTGATTGTTGTGCTCTTTCTGTCTTAACACAGGTACATAGTGGCATAAACCGTCCTGTAGCATATTTTTCAGCTACATTGGATCGCCTGCTGCGCTTTACCAGGCTGTCTGAAACAGGTGGCTGTGCTTGGTACTAGTCTTGCCCAGAGTGAGAGCATTGTGATGGGGCATCCTTTAACTGTTCTGGTTCCTCATGCAGTTGAGGTCTTGCTTATCAGGACCAAGGCACACTATCTGACAAATGCTCTGTTGACTTGCTACGAGTTCCTGATTTTGGGGTCCCTGAATGTTAGCTTAAGAAGGTACGATGTCCTTAATTCTGCTACCTTGTTACTTATAGACATTGCTGAATTTGAAAATGTAAACGAAGTGGAAGATGACTGCTTGGATGTTACTGAACTGTGTACCAAACCCAGACCAGATATTCAAGATACTCCATTAGAGAAAAATTACCATTTTATTTTTGTTGATGGTTCCTGTTTAAGAGACAATGCGGGAATATTGAGATCTGGTTATGCTGTGTGCATTATCTGTGGTGTACTCAAAGCTTCATGAATCAATCAATCATTTATTTTTTTAAGATCTCTTTTATTGCTTTATAATTGCATGAAAACGCATACAGAACAAAATAACTTCCATCTTTTTGTGTCCCCCCCTCCCCTTCCCTCTTCCCTTTTGCACTTCCATCAATTATACAGAGGTGTTTGTTCGGTTCACAAATGAATTACTTATTTGGTCTCTTGTACAATCTTCAACAGGAATATCTTAGTCAGCTATACATGATCTGGTTCTGATAAATTTGCCTCTGCATCAGAGTTAGAAGTGTCGGGTGTTCTAAAATTGTCCAGTATCGTGTTCCAATGCTGAGCATTGTCTCTAGTTCCTAGGCCCCTGAGTGTTTCCCTTAGTAGTACTGTCCCTTCAATTTCCGCCCACTTAATTAATGCATTTCTCCAACGATTTATCTGTGGGCCCTTCGAATCTTTCCAGTGTGAGGTTATTTCTCTCCTTGCTAGTATCAGGGCCAGGTCTATGAATCGGTTTGTAATTTTATGCTTGCTAGGGCGAGGGAAATCTCCCAAAACCGCCACCATGGCTGATCGGGGTAATGTTCTGCCCGTGCAAGTGGAGAGTGCCTCAAATATCCCCGTCCAGTATTCCCCGATAAGTGGGCAACTCCAGAGCATGTGCAGCAACTCTGCTGCTAGTTCTGCACATCGAGGGCAGCTGGCATTTTCTACACCATAAATCTTTGATATCATATAGGGGGTTAGGTAAGCCCTGTGAAAGACATATAAGTTTATTAATTTAAACCTGGCATTTCTGGAAACTGTATATATGTGTGAGAATATTCTGGTCCACTGTGTGTCATCTATTGTAACATCTAGTTCCCCCTGCCATTTGGTCCTAGGTTTATTTAAGGGAAGACATATGCTGGTTAGTAGAGATGTATATATCCCTGATATCAACCTCCCTTGGTCTCCTATAGTGCATATTTGGTCACAGGTAGTATGTCTGGGGGGTTCTTCTAGTCCTGTGCCCCATTGTCTACGAAGAGTTCTGGCAATTGCGTTAAAGGTTAGGAACAGCCCTGGTGGTAGCTGGAACCTTTCCTGCAGTTCTGCATAAGAGCACAGTTTCCCATTATTATATAGAGCCCCTATGGTGTCGATCTGAAGTGCCATGAATTGGGTGATACCCCTTATCACGTGATTTCCTGCGACGGTTCCTATACAGATCAGGGGGGCCTCTGGTGAGTACGGTGTTCTGGTGTGTGTTCGTTTTAGGTATTGTTCCCAGCAGTGACGCAATGCCTCCCATTCTATTGGAAGCGGTTTATTCTGCTTCTTGGGGTTTAGTAGAATGCCCAGAATTCTATCACGGGAGCAGTGGAGAGGGGCTCTCAGTGCTTCTCCCACTGAGGGTGCTCTGATGAATCGCGCCGGCCATTGGAGTTGGCTCGCCCAATAGTATAATTCAAAGTCAGGAACAGCCAGACCACCCTCTGCTGTTGTTCTCTGGAGGGTGCGCAATGCTATCCTTTGTCTGTTGGTTCCCCATATAAATCCTGTAATCAAGGACGAAATTGTTTTAAATACCACCCTCGGTATAATGAGTGGGATGGTTGCGAAGTAATATAACACTCTAGATAATACTATCATCTTAATCAGTGCAACTCTCCCAGTGACCGCTAGTGGAAGTGCCTGCCAGAATTCCATGGTGTTTTTGATACTCCTAATCGTGCTCTGTATGTTCCCTTCTAGTAGATCCTCCGCAGAGTGATAGATATTAACCCCTAAGTATTTGAATGTGGATGGGGACCACGGGAGACCCCAATTGTCCATTGGTTCTTCGATACCCCTAGTAACTGGAAAAATGGACGACTTCCCCCAGTTTATCCGGAGCCCAGATGCAGCCCCAAAGTTGTCTAACATTGTCATTGCTCCTGGTAGATCGGCCTCTGCGTTCCGGAGGAAGAGTAACATGTCATCCGCATAAAGAGCAATATGATGTGTCCAGGCATTAATTGTAATGCCTTCGTAGAACCTCTGGGACCTAGCTGATTGGGCGAGAGGCTCAACTGCCAACACAAAAAGCAAAGGTGATAGCGGGTAGCCCTGTCTTGTACCCCTACCTATGGCAAAGGAAGGGGATATTGTACGGCCAGTGCGTACTCTCGCTGTGGGGTTTGTATAGAGAAGCCTCGTCCATTTGACAAACCCTTCCCCTAGTCCTAACTGCAGCATCACTCGTTCTAGGTAGACCCATCGTAGGCTATCAAAAGCCTTCTCGACATCTATCGAGATGATTACTGCTCTAGTTGCGTCAGAGGGCAGGGCATGAAGGAGTGAAATCAATCGACGGATATTTTGGGCAGTGCTTCGCTGTGGGATGAATCCCGATTGGTCCTGATGGATTAATGAGGACATGTATGGTAAAAGTCTGTTAGCTAGTACCCTGCTTAGTATTTTATAATCTAAGTTCAACATTGATAGTGGGCGGTGTGATCGAACTTCTGTGGGGGATTTGGTGGGTTTCAGAAGGGGAATCATTATGGCTTCTGTAGTGGAAGGAGGCAAGCTGTTGTTATTCCATGCCTCTGCATATAATATGCTGAGCTGGGAGGTTAATGAATCCTGATAATTAAGATAGAACTCCAAGGGGAGACCATCTGCTCCTGGTACCTTGCCCCTTGCCATACTCTGGATTGCAGTCTTTATTTCTGTAAGTGATCTGGGAGTCGCCAGGACTATTCTATCTTCCCCTCTCAATGCCGGGAGGTTGAGGCTCCCCAGATCTTGTAATTGAGTGTCGCTGAGTACTTCGGTGGGAGGGGCATATAGCTCTGAGTAATATTTAAGAAAGGTGGCATTGATCTCCTTCTGTCCATATACTTTAATACCCGGGGTGGTCTCTAACTCCACCACTATGGTTTGATGTTGGGGTGGTTTGGCCAGCCAGGCCAGTAGGGCACTTGCTCTGTCGCCCTCTGTATGTTGCTTCTTGAAGAATTTCTTGTAATCGAAACGAGACAATCTAGTGTTAGTTTCTGTTATTCTAGCCCTTGTCTCTTCTAGTTGTGTTGAAAGGTCGGTTGTGTTGGGTGCTTACTTTCGAGATCCCTAAGGGAGTTCTCGAGATCGCCTAGTTCTATCTCTAACACCTTCCGTACTCCCACAGTTGTGCTAATACAATATCCCCTGATCACTGTTTTAAAGGATTCCCATTCGACAGATCTGGACGAAGCAGTTCCAGCATTGTTCTCAAAGAATTCCGTGATCTGCGTGCCCAGTTGAGCTCTAAAAGCCTCGTCTTCAAGTGACTCTGCTCTCAGACGCCAAGTGGGAATCAAAGGTCTCTCGCCGCACCAGGCCAAATAAATCAATAAGGGATTATGATCTGAGATGGTGCGGCCAAGATACTCGGCCTTCGCCACCACAGATTGCACCTCTGGAGACGCCAAAAAGGTGTCCAGTCGTACATGCAGGTCGTAAACTGCAGAATAGAAAGAGTGAGCCAGATGTATCAAAGGGTTTTACCCATTCTGTGTCTATGGGAAAATGCGTTGGTACATATGGGCCAGTATTCTCTATTTGGGGGATTAAGTTTAAGCCAACAATCCGTTAGTTGCCAGTGTTTTTGCCACTCCTGGAAGTGCAGTGCTGTTTTATGGGTTACGGATTGTGACAATGGTGGGTGCGATCTATCCATTGCGGTATCCATTACACAATTGAAGTCTCCTCCTATTAACGTAGTGCTAGTGAGAAGTGTGCTCATGACCAGTGATAGTCTGTCTAGGAATCTTCCCTGTTCGTGATTTGGGGCATATAGTCCCGCAAGAGTTACCTCTCTCCCGTCCAATCTACCAGAAATCACCACGTATCTCCCCTCAGTGTCGATCAAGGTATGAAGAACCTGTAATGGGACGCCTGGTCTATGAATCAATCAATCATATGTTTCAAAGCGCACTACTCATCCATAGGGTGTCAAGACGCTGAGGGGTGTGTCATCAGAGATCAGTTGAAGAGCCAGGTCTTGAGGTCCTTCCAAAATTGAGGCAGCGATGGTCACTGCCTGAGATGAAGGGCTAAGGTATGTGAAAGATCTTCCTCCAGCCGAGGACTTCTTTATGCAGATTACGTTGGTGAGTGACTGCTGAGACAAACGGAGAGGTCTGGAAGCGGAGTACCAGGTGATGGAGCGGGCGAGGTAGCTGGGTACACTTTCGTGGAGGTCTCTATAGGCGTGCACGAGGAGCTTCAAATTTATCTTCTTCTCGACAGTGAGCCAGTGGAGGTTTTTCAGCTGTTCTGTGATGTCTCTCAACGGGAAATGTTTAGGACGGGTCTGGCGGTGGCTTTCTGAATTTCTTGCAGTTTGCTCTGGATCTTCTTGGCAGTTCCGTAATAAAGGGTGCTGATGTAGTCAAGTCTGCTCGTGATTAGTGCATGTGTCAGGGTTTTTCATGGCTTCAAGGAGTATTTTCTGGACAAGTGGCTGAATTGGTTGCTCTTACTAGAGCATGCTGTATTTCATCTCAGCTTAAAATTATGATTTTTACAGACAGCCAATATGGATTTGAAGAGGTACACAACTTTGGGCAGTTGTGGTTTCAGAGAGGTTTCATGACCTCTTCTGGCTCTCCTATAAGAAATGGGGACAGGATTCATGAATTGTTAAAAGCCTTACAATTACCTGAGAACGTTGCAGTAGTGAAATGTACTGCACATCGAAAAGCAAATGATTGCATCTCTATGAGTAATGCATATGCTGATCAAATTGCTAGATATTGTGTGCTTAATTGTGCCACTTTCAATAAAGAGTGGAAAAATGTAACAAATAATGATGACACAAAACAAAGTTTTCTGTTGACAGTGGTTGACACTTGGAAAGAAATTAAAATATTGCAAGGTGAGGTTTCAGAAGATGAAAAAAGAAGCTAGATAAAAATGTGGTTATAATTGTAGAGAAAGTGATGAAATTTGGGTTTCAAATGAAGGGCAGGTAGTCTTGTCAAACTGTTTACTGACGCAAATGGCTGGATATTATCATGGTCAAATTTACATTGGCAGAGATGCAAACTTGTTTCAATCCAAAATTTAGACAGGTTGCAGAAGCAATTTGTCACCGATGCATTACATGCCAGCAAATGAATGTGGGAAAGAGAACTGTTGTCAATTTGTGTCACATTGGAAGATCAGGTGGTCCATTTAACAGAATGCAAATGGACTTCATTGAAATCTCTGTATGTGGGGGTTTGAGATACGTGTTGGTGATTGTCTGTATTTTTAGTCATTGGATTGAAGCCTACCCTACATGTATAAATGATAGCCTCACAGTAGCAACGCTGTTACTTAGGGAGCTAATACCAAGATTTGGTATTCCAGCCTCTTTAGAATCAAATAGAGAAAGTCACTTCAATAACGAGGTGATAAAAATGCTATGTTCAGCCTAAACATTGAGCAGAAGCTGCACTGTAGTTACCATCCTGAAGCGTCGGGATTAGTGGAGCAAATGAATGGTACTCTGATAAAAGCCCATTAAAACACTCAATAGAATTATACAATTGTAGCCTTTCTGCTTAGGTCCCTTAACTTAATCTGCATTTGACCAGGTGTTTTTGC
The DNA here is from genome assembly GCF_031143425.1 of Pleurodeles waltl. Taxonomy (NCBI): domain Eukaryota; kingdom Metazoa; phylum Chordata; class Amphibia; order Caudata; family Salamandridae; genus Pleurodeles; species Pleurodeles waltl. Next base: position 1,496,104,251 of record NC_090447.1, read on the forward strand.
GTATTTGCAGATCAGTAAGACAGGTATTCTTTTGATCTTACCACCCATGCACATTGGAGATACCTCACGACTGCAAAGACTACCTTATCACTTGTGTCACTTGTTAATATGCAAAGAGATGCCTTATAATTTCTTATCCCAAGAGATCTACATAAAGGGATAATCCACTTTTTCCTATGGACCAAGGGCCATATTTATACTTTTTGACGCAAAACTGCGCTACCGCAGTTTTGCGTCAAAAAAATTAGCGCCGGCTAACGCCATTCTGAAGCACCATGCGGGCGCCGTATTTAATCAATGACGTTAGCCGGCGTTAGCCGGTGTGCGTGGAAAAAAACAACGTACACCAGGCAGCGCCGGCGTAGGGGGATATGGAGCTTGGGCGCCAAAAAATGGGGCAAGTCAGGCTGAGGCCAATTTTTCGCCTCAACCCGATTTGCGCCATTTTTTTCGACTCCCAACCCCCATTGAAATGACTCCTGTCTTAGCAAAGACAGGAGTCATGCCCCCTTGCCCAATGGCCATGCCCAGGGGACTTCTGTCCCCTGGGCATGGTCATTGGGCATAGTGGCATGTAGGGGGGCACAAATCAGGGCCCCTATGCCACAAAAAAAAAAAAAACAATACTTACCGGAACTTACCTTAATGTCCCTGGGATGGGTCTCTCCAGCCTTGGGTGTCCTCCTGGGGTGGGCAAGGGTGACAGGGGGTGTCCCTGGGGGCATGGGAGGGCACCTATGGGCTCCTTCCGAGCCCACAGGTCCCTTAACGCCTGCCTTTTCCAGGCGCTAAAAAACGGCGCAAAAGCGGCCGTACGTCATTTTTTTTGACCCGCCCACTCCCGGGCGTGAATTTTGCCCAGGAGTGTAAATACGGCGCACATGCCTCGGAGTCAATTTTTTAGACGGGAACGCCTACCTTGCATTTCATTAACGCAAAGTTAGACGCGTCTAACGCCAAAGTATAAATATGGAGTTAGTTTTGCGTCGGAATTGCGTAAAAAAAAACGACGCAATTCCGGTGCAAACAGAGTATAAATATGCCCCCAAGTATCTAGGGCAAAAATATACAAAATGTGCAAGGGTCTCAGGTTGCATGGGGCAAAAATGACAGGAACTCGAATTGCTGTCGTCCTTGCTCCAACTCGTGGTAAACGTCTTTAGCGGCAAAGTCCCTAATCTAAATTTAATAAAAAGGCTTTTAATGTAAGGAGGTTTTACGCTGTCCATATAGGTTTTGAACTTTGGGGAACATTTGTGGTCTAGAAACTGTATTGTCCTACTACCTTGCCCCTGTTTGGACCAAATCTGCATCAGAACCATCTCCCAATAGCATCGCTTTATACGCGGTTTCACTTCCTTGGTTAAGCTGCGGGGATCTCTCCACACCTCCTCCATTTTGATACTTTGGCACATATCTCTAACGCATTTAAACCAAGGAATTGACATTGCACCCTCGAGCATTAGTAACTCTGCAGTGGCTACTGGGCTTTTATTCAATGTAAATATGTTTATATTAGTCTAACTTTTAAGAGTGGGGCAGGGATATTTATTGTATTGTATGGCACTTTTTTCTACCTGATGTTTAACGACCATTGTGTGAATATATCATATTATTCTTATACAGATGTTTTTGGCCGAAATAGAGAATATAATGAGTGAGAATGGTACTCTGAAAGCTCGATTAGAAAAAATTTGAGCATCCTGAAATCTGAAATGGCCTGATGCTTTACCTCTGGTTCTGATGACCATGCAAAGTACACCTGCCTCATGAAATACTGATGGGCAGAGCCATGAGATTGCCAGCTGTTCCTGCAAATGAGCTTGCAAGCATAACAGATGACTTGGTGCTAGATTACTGCAATGGTCTAGCTGATGTGGTTCGCTCTTTGTCTCACCAGGTGAAGCTATAGCAATGCCACCATCTCCCAGGACCAGTGTCACAGTCTTTGTGCTGGTGATTGGGTGGTGATCAAGAAGCATGTGCGGAAGAGTTCCTTGCAGCCTAGGTGGAAAGGACCTTTCCAGGTCATATTGGTGCCGAAGACTGTTGTGAAGTGTGCTGGAATCCCAAATGGGATTCTTGTGAGTCACACTCGTAAAGTCCCATATCCTTTGGAAGAGGAAGATCCAGTGTTCCTGAGAGCACCAGCAGAAACTGTACAGTCTCAAGACGAGCAAGTGACAAAGACAAAATAAGAGACTGCAGAAGTAAAGACAGCGCAAACTGGTGAAGATCCAGGTACTGCCCTGAAAGCTGAAATTGAGGACAATCCTGATATTCCTCTATCAGCAGAAATGGAATTGAAGTAGCAAGAGAGTCAAGTCTGAGCAGGAGGACTCTCCCAGAAGCAGATGATTGGGAAAAAGAGATAAAGCAAATCTCGTTTTCTGAAGCAGACGAAAGTGGAGTTGAGTTGAATCAAAGTCATTCAGATTTGACTCTTCCTGAAGCAAGTCAAAAGTCAAAGACGATCTTGTCAAATCCCTGCTAAACCAAGAAGAATCGTAAGTCCAGTTGTGCCATCACTGTCTAGAAAAACTTTGAAAGGAGATAAATGGCTTTCTTTACACACAACTGAAAAGGTTTCTGACGTGTTGTTGAGCCTTAATGAGGAAGCAGAAACAACAGAAGGAACAGATCTGAGTGAAGAAGAAACAAGTACAAGTCAAAAATCAAAAAGAAAGAAAGTTGAAAGTCGATGATACTCTGATCCTGAAGGGGCGTACCTTGCAGTTGATGAGTGGGAACACAAGGGTATGACCCTCATTACAACCCTCGTGGTCGGTGTTAAAGGGGATCCTATAGGTTCCTATTGTGTCTCATTTGAGATTGTTGTATCATTATCATTTTACTTGGTCATAGGTCCCTACTGTATCTGAGTTTAAGATTGTTGTACCATCATCATTGGATCTCTATCAATCAAAACCCTTTAGTCATATATATTAGAATGTATATTTCTGTATTTATTCTTGTAGTCGTTAGAATTATATGTTATTAGGATCATCAAGTTTTTTTTATTGTTTTTATGGATGTTTTAGTATGTTGTGAATGTGGGATGATTGAGTTAGGTGAATGTAATTTTTGTATTAGGTTTTATGCCTTTAGTATTTAGTAAATTAATTAAATAAAACTGTGTATTCTTGACATAACTCTTATCCTGAAATATTATATTCTGATAGATATTTAGCCCAAACCGTACATTTAAGAGTTCAACATTTATGCGACATACATATGTTTATTGACACAAATTGTGATTTGGTTTTTGAGGAATATCCATCCAGATGTATTCTTTGTAGCTCATAATTTTGATTCACTCTATGGTAGGCCCAACAGTGCCAAGGAATCACTTTCCTGGCACTGATAGGAGTCAGCCCGCCCCCCACTCCCTTCCCAGAGTCCTCCCCCACTCGCTCCTGCCCCCGCACATATAAACACCCACACGTGCACCCATATACACACATGCACACACACATACCCACCTCCACCCATACATGCACACATACATACCCACACACCACAACACACACCAACATAGCTTGTCACACACATGCAGCCACAACACACAACACTCACAATCACTCATTCACCCATGCATCCAACGCGACTCACACCCACATGCAAGCATCTCAAAACATACACACACACACCCCCCACATACACAAAACACCTCCCACCCCCCTCTCCGGTCAGAGAACACGACATACCTGCTTAAAGGGGGTCCTCCAGCTGGAGACGGTCCACGGCGCTGCTGTCAGCAGCAGTGTCCGCCAGCAAAACACATCCAGGCCATATCATTGCTCATGATACAGTCGGCGGTGTTTTGCAGGCGTGGGGGTCGTCGTCCGCTGCCATGACCATCTGAGGTGTTCCGCCAGATTTCTGGCGGAATAGCATTGGCAGTCATAATACGCGTTGCCGGCTGGTAGCCACAGCGACAATGTTGTAATGAGGGCCTATGTCCTTTTGTTTTGATCGTGAGAATTCAGTTCAACATTTTGGAACTTGAAATCGTAATTGAGCTGAGTTTTGAAATTACATTGTCAAATGACCAAGAAAGACATTGCATACTGGAAATATTAGTTATTGATCAGCAGATTGTGATCTACTAAGAGACATACAAAACTGATTTTGACAAAGCTGCTAAACAGATTGCTTTGACAAATTCTGGAGTCTGAAAGCTGCTGTAGATAATCACAAACAAAAGTGAATATTATTTTTTATTTTTTATTGGAGCTGCATAGTTAAGTCTCTATTTTTCTTTCTTTCCACTTTTTGATTCTTTATAGGCTAGGAATACCAACATCAATAGAAACAATGGGTGTGAGTATGTGTGTGTTGGATTGGCAGTTGTATGTGTGTTGATAAGTTTGTTATTAATCATAAGCATGAGCGTTTCGGATAATGCTGAAGCTTATACACCTTCCCCAATACAAGGGACTACTACACTTTATGAGTTAGACAAGTTTTATGAAGATTAGAGTTACTTATACTTAGGGAGTTCACAATGAAATTTTTCTTTTAATGTCTACTATTGTTTGTTGTATGAATATATTGAGACGATGGAGGTGAGAGGATGTTATTTGTGTGCACAAACTCCTTTCTCACTGCAAGAAGGGATTACATATCATAGCTTACCAGTAATTTATAGGATTAGTTGAAGTAATTTATTAACAAGGCTTTATGATCAAGAATACATACAGTATTTTTACTTGAATTTTGATCAAGTCTTTTCTTTTGTTCCAGTTGATCATCACTTGAGTAGTATTGCTAAAGATAGAAACACAGACATTGTAGGAGGTTTTTTTGAACCTACACTGACATTTGGTACTGCCTAAGCTCATAGGAATAATGTAACATGTATAATTTCACTGATTGAGAAAAGTTTCCTGAATCAGGCTGATGACAGAAGAAAGATAATGAAGGAGAAAATAGAGAAGGGTTTAGTAAAACACAATGATAAGAATGATCATGCATATAGTGTAACTAGCATTCAAGGAAAGCTTGCTTTAGAGTACCAACATATACGTTAGCTTTGTATATACAGGCCTCAATCCAGAACATATACAAAGGCCTAGGTTTACAAGAATCTGGCGTATCAGTACTGATGTGCCAGATTCTTGCACCCCCACTGCCACCTAACGACATCATGGGTGTGCTGTATTTACAATACGGTGCACAATAGCACACGTTAGACCAATAGCGTCAAAATATTTTACGCTATTGTGGCTCTTTGCTCTACTAGCGTCAAAAGGTTTTACACTAGTGGAGCAAAGTGCAAGGAGGCCCTTTGATTTCAATGGGTGCAACCTTTTCACAGCTGCTTTGAGCAGGCATCACAAATGATGCAAAAAATGGCGTAATGAAATCTTGTAGATTTCGTTTCACCATTTTTGCAGGAACGCCCATCTTGCATACATTATGCCTGGCACAGGCATAATGTGGCGCAAGGGGTCGCAAAGGGGTACAATGAATGCATTGCCACACTTTGTAAATATGGTGCAGCGATTTTTGCCTTGTTGAGCCACATTAGAGTAAAAAGAATTACACTAATGTGGCGCAAGGAGATGCTAGGGCCTTGTAAATCTGGCCCTAAGTTTGTGGGAATAAGTGAATGCAGACATGTATTTATATTTAGGAATATATGGGACTTTATGCTAAATGGACACGATCCTGCGATTCCTGGTGAACACTATATTTGTGGAAGAAATGTCTATTATCGTCTCCCTAGAGGATGGCATGGGACTTATCACCTGGGAGTGGTTTTCCCTAAAATGTACCAGATTGACAACAGACATGGTCCTCATGAGAATTTAAGACCATGATCAGAATGACAAATGAGTTATTCAGAAATAATAGGAGATATCGTTGGAGCATTTATTCCATCTATAGGAGTTGTTCTGAATGACATGAAAATAAGAAAGATGTAATGCAGTGCACTACACACAATGTTTTATCATGAGGAAGTGCAGGGTAAGAAATATAATGGGATGCAGTTTTAGTACGTCTCGAAATGAAAAAAGACACCCCTGAGGGAGTAAATACTTTACCTGCAATGACTAGGGCTCTCACATCCCAGATGCGCCTGCAGGAAATTAGGCATAGAAGCGTCGTCAATTTTGCTGAAAGTTGTTTACGAGATAAATCCTCATTACAAGGCCAGGACTTAATGAATTTCCATATCACAGTCACATCCCATAACACCGAATAGTTGGGCTGAGGTGGCTTTACCATTCAGGTGCCCCGAAGAAGCTTACAAATTAATGGATGCTCACCCACTGGCCTGCCCTTTACATGAGGATGCCCGGCAGAAATGGCAGAGCGAAAATGATAAACTGCTCCATAAGCCAAACCTTAGGTGGCTAGATCTGAAAGGAAATTCACTATGACATGAATTTCTATCCCCACAGGACCCAAACTCTGATCACCGCCAGGCCTGCTCATGTCTCTTATGTGTGGAGGGCTCCCGGGATTGTGAAAGTGAAAACATTGGGGAATCTGAAACTCCCTACACTTGCCAGCATCCCCGGAAAGTCTCCACCCCATAAGGGACAAGAGACCCTGGGATATCAGAGGATGTGGAAGATCCAATAGATCTGTTAGAAGGTCCTCAAAGAATGGAATCTGCACCAAGAGATCGAAAGGCAATGCCATCACCAACGGGAACCAGGGCTAAGCTTCCCAACATATGGTGACTAAGACCAATTCGTCGCCCTGTCTTTGAATTTGAACCCAGGAGCAAGAGTTATGAGGCAGTGAACATTGCTTATGCCAGCTATAAGTCTGTTGTGGAGGGAGCCACGTTCTTAATCAAGAGTCAAATGTGAAATATATTTGATATTTTCCCTAGGCCAGGCCCTTAGCACTAGTTTTCCGGACCCGTGGGGCATTCAGGGACCAACACTCTTCCCTGAGTCGAGCGTGGCACGCCGATCGGAAAGGAAAATGTCCAATTCGGGTGAAACAAGCATGTGTGGAGCGGCAATAGAAAGAGGATTCGGTCCTCTAAGTACACACAGAGCACCGTAGGCTCCTAGGTCCTGCTCCACTGTCTGGTGCGCGTGAGCAATACAAAGCAAACACACGCAAGTGCCAAACTTCATACACAAATAAAGTTGCTTGATCAAAAATGGCAATAATGAGCACTTAACATCTGGCTGCTGCACCAGCAAAGAAAGAGGAAGATGGGGGGTCGCAAGGAGGTTTTTATAGGGCAGGAGCTCTATGGTTGATCACATGTTTACATAACCTGAAGTAATCCAGCCAACCAGAATAGAAGGTTGAACCACTCATTGGTATCAGCCTTGATGAACAACAATGAACCAGCACAACTGGTGCAACTTTAACCGACTCTTCATCACCTCTTCAACTTCAGGTCGAATGTTACTGACCTCCTCAAATAGGTTTGTCATCTGCAAGAAAAATAATCTTGTAACATCTCTGACTAACAAATACTGCAGCTGCAATATTGGATGGGAAAACAATTTATCATAACACAATAATGAAATGCCCAGACATGAAAATGTGCCCCTTATCCCGGGCAGGATAATCCTTGCCTCCATGTCCTTGATAGAATAGAAAATTCTTGACACGAATGCTAGAAAATGTTTGATTCTATGTCAGGACCGGAGGCTTTGGATTATGCTAGGTTAAAGCTGAACGACAATACCAGAAGCAACATCTACAAGATGTGATAAAACAGTTTAAAACTAGAATCTGACTATCAATCTGCCGACGTCATAACGTCTTTCGACCTTGACCCTAAGGCAAAAGTTTTCAAAGCCATCGCTCCCCTCACAGAATTAGCCCCAAAAATAGATATATCTACCCCTGCCTCTTGCAACAACCATCTGACCCATCTTGCCAAAGTCACCGAAGAGACAGGGCAGAAAGGTTTTTGAAGATAAATTAATAAATGCCCAGGATGATCTCTGTGAAATTCATGAGTAACATCTTCGTATACCTTCATGCATTGCACAACACACAACTTAGCATTATCCCTGAAATTCGGGTAACTAATACATTTAGAATTTGATTTTGTGCATATAGAAATACTAATAGAAACCCCGGTTGTGGTAAAAACTCTACCTGCAATGTCCAGAACCTTGACATCCGACACTCTCCGAAAGGAGATCAAGCAAAGCAAGATCATCAGTTTCGCTGATAATTGCTTTCTTGAAAGGTCTACATTAGCAGGCCAGGATTGTAAGAATTTCAAGACTATATTCACATGAGAGATGAATATTTCAGAAGAGGCGGTCATACCATACGCATGATGCGTAAGAATTTACAAATTGAAGGATGCTCCCCAGTCACTTTACCGTCAATGTGAGGATATTTGGCCAAAATGGCCGACCTAAAATTGTTGATTGTTCTATAGGCTAAACCTTGCGATGCGAAATGGGACAAGAAGTTGGCAATCATGTGCACCGATGCCATGAAGGGATACAAACCCCTCTCACTGCACCAATCCAACCATCGCTTCCAAGCGGATGTATATCTCTTACGTATATGAGGCACCAGGGACTGAGAGAGAAAGAATCTAGTGCTATCCAAAAATTCTGAGATTTTCTCAAGTACCCTGAAATTCTCCACACCATAAGATATAATTGTTCCTCTTGAATTAGAGGATGTGGATGCCCCATTGGATCCAACAACAGGTCCTTCGAGGACAAGATCTGCACTGGTGGAGCACAAATCAAATCAGAGCCACCAGAAACCACAATTGAGCTCTCCAGAATGGAGTTACTGAACACGCTCTGCCCTTTGACAGCTGACCTGGGATATAACTCTGTGAATCATGAAAAAAGGTGGAAATGCATAGCTCAAGTCCCCTGTCCAAGACTGTAGGAAAGCACCCAAACTGACAACTAAGGGGTCCGGTCTCTAGCTGTAAAACTGTGGAAGTTGGGTTTTCAGTCGAGATGCAAAAATGTATACTGAGCACGACCCCAGAGGTGATCCAGAAACTGGAACACCCGGGGCATTAGCCACCAGTCGCTGGGGTCCTGGAGATACCAAGAGTTCCAGTCTGCCACTATATTCACCCTGCCTGGAATATATTCCGCTGTTACTGAAAAATTATGTTCCCGGCAGAAATGCCAAAAGTCTTTCTTATTTCCCGCCAGCATCCAGGACCAAGTTCCCCCAAGTTTGTTGACATACTTTACCGCCGAAATGTTGTCCATGCTCAGGAAAATGCAACATTTTGTCTGGACCGGGGATAGAGTTTTGACTGCAAATGAACCCGCAAAAAGATCTGGACTATTGATATGGAACCAAAGTTCCTCTGGGGACCACCGTCCCCCCATTTCCAATGGACCGCATCTGGCCTCCCATCCCCATCTGATGGCATCTGACTCTATGAAAACGTCCGTAATTGATGCAAAAATCGCCCTGTCATTCCAGGCATCCATATGAGTCAGCCACCATTGAAGGCCCGATAATGTAAGAGACCCAGGAATATGGCCTAGATAGATGAAGCTAGGAGGCCCACCAATCAGGCAAGAACCCTCAATGAAATCAAAGGAACAGACAATAGTTTTCTCTTTAATGGTTTTCTCTGTCAATCTTCTTGATAGCCAGACGCTTGGTCAGGGGAAGTTTGAGTTGGGCTAGGACTGAATCGATCCTGAAACCCAGGAATTCCACACTCTGAGACAGAATCAACTGGGATTTTGATTTGTTGATAATGAACCCCAGATCCTGATGCAGTTGGATCGTCCAGGAAAGATGAAGGAGAACTAGAAGCTTTTCTTGAGTCATGCTGAGGATATCATCTAGGTAAACTAACAGACAAACACCTTTCTCCGTGAGCCAAGGCATTACTGGATGCATGATCTTGGGAAAACAACAAAGGGAAGAGAAGAAACTGAACCGAAGGGCTGAGAATTCGTAGCACCTGTCTCACCAAAAGAATTGAAGGAACCGGCAATGAGGAGCAAAAATAAGAATGGTCAGGTAGGCGTCTTTGAGTTCCAGATGCACCATCCAATCCCCCTCTTGTAAAAGGTCTCGAAGGAAGTGAACGCCCTCCATCTTTAAATGTCTGTAGACAATCCAAGAGCTGAACTGATGGAGATTGAACACCAATCCAGAGCCACCTCCCTTCTTTTGAAACAGAAAGATCGTGCTTATGAAGCCCCTGGGATTACATTGGACTAGGACAATGACTCCTTTTTGAAGAAGCGCAGCTACTTCTTGATCCATAAAAACCCTCTCTTGATGGGAAAAACTGAGAGGAGGGGGAGACAACATTTGATAGGGAGATCAATAAAATTTGAGATGGTAACCTGATATTGTCTCTAAGACCCATGCATCTTGCGTAATCAGTAACCAAGTATGTGCAAACAAACTCACTCTGCCCCAATACAACTTCCCTCGAAGGAATAAGAGTTACCTGATTGAGAGGAGCTCTGGTAGTATTGTTCTCCTCAGTGCGAACCTCTGGAGTTACGGCCTCTGTATCATCGGCTTTGAGATGGGTACAAATTGGAATGTCCTTGGTAACCAGAGTTCCCTCTGCTTCTGTTATATGGTCAGGAGGTCTGGGATGCTGCCACGGGCCGACACTCAACCTCTTAAGCATCCAGCCCTGTGAAAAAGGCCACCGTGAAAAACTTTCTTGATCAATGTTTGGCCCTTATCTAAAGCTGATAAGGTGGCAAAATATTTGGCAAGATCTTTGACAAATTTGTCGCCAAATAGGAGTCCATTAGCCGATGGACCCGCATCAGAGGGAGCCATTTTTACCAATTTCGGGTCAATGTGCATCAATAAAGATTTCCGTCTTTCAGCAGAAATGGAGCAATTGACATTCCCTAATAAGCACACACCTCTCTGAGCCAACTCCAAGAGGACTTCAGGGTCGATGGGTTCTTGTGCGTCTTTGGCTTGGACTGCTAAGTCCAGGATTTTTGTGAGAGGTCCTGATAAGTCCAGTAACTTATCCAGGCATCAGCACCAGGCCCTTTCTATGCCTTTTTTTGTATTTTTCGCATATTTCTTAAGGAATGTAACCATGTGAGGATCTAATTCTGGGGTGTCACCTTTCCTGATAGTGATGGGTGAGGGCATTCTGACCTCAAAGTATTGCAAATGTCTTTCTCAAATCCCTCTCGAAGACATAATTGCACGTACAATGCCACTTCTTGGCATAGGGTCCACTCCATGGATGGAGGATGTACAATATTATCTGGGTTAAACTGCAAATTTTTGCTACGCGGAGGGAAAGGCGACCATTCACTATGATGCGATTTGCTCTTATGTTTGCCCTTTGGTTTTTTGGAGGACGTATTTTCATCTGACTCAGAAGAAGTGATTCATCTGTTGGGAGGTCTGAAAGGGGGAAGAGGCCTCCCCACTCTGAGCAGAGCCATAACCATGGTCCTTTAGGACTGACTCAATCGTCTGCTCAAAAGGGTCTGCGTTAGACTGGCCAAACTTGTTTATATTAACCTATACAGGGGTGGGGGACCACGAGCGTGCGTCAAAGCGCCTAAAGAATAATCAAAAATAGGTTGCGAAAAAGGGCACAGGGCTTTAACTAGTGCCTTGTTAACAGAATCCTGTACATGGATGGCTTCAACTAAGCGCTCTTCCATATGCTGATCTGTAGCATATTCCCCATATTGATCATCATTTGTGGAGTGTTGTGCCATTTTAGTGCAATTATTTCTTATCAAATTAAGTAGAGGTCAAATGTAATTGCACTTTAATTTATATGGGGGGAGACACCCATGTGCTAACAGGGCAGTTAAAAAGGCCCTTGCCGGTGATTAGACTAAGGAATAGGAAGAAAAACCTGAGGAGAGAGAACCAAGTCCCCTGGAGCGAGGCTCTGTGGTATTATATCAGCCCCTTCGGGCGTAACGAGGGAGGCATACGGAGAAACTGAAGTGTCTTGCAGCCGAGGAATTGCGCACGCGCACAGAGAGCCCCAAGCTGCGATGTGCGCATGCGCGAGTCCCGTAGCAGAAAGAGGACTGCCCAATGGAGTCGCGCGGCCTTCCCCAATCCACTCTTCACAGCCTGGCAGTAATAGAAATAAAGATGGCACGCCGTCTGAGATAGATGGGAAGAATGGCGCGTTCGAGAGAGTGACATTGAACAATAAATACCGTAGCAGGCATTTGAAAGCAATAAGCCGTGCTGCAATCCGACAATCGTAGGAATAATAAGCATAAAGTATATTTATCCCTATGTAAGCAGCAAAGAAAGAGATCGGATTATGTCGTTGAAGAACTATATAGCGTAGCATGGGCTCTGGTTGGTGCGTCATATGGAGGCTCTGTTGGTCTCATGGGAAATGTAGTTACGTTTTTTTATTGGCTGCTGTGTTTGTTAGTAAAGAAAGAGAAAGCATAATCCGAAGCCTCCGGTCCTGACATAGAATTGTATAGCTTCCTCGCCTTTTTATCGCATTAATAAAGTTTTTCCTTTTGATTCATTCAGGATTCAGACGCACTTTAGGCCAGATTTATACTTTTTGAAGCAAAGCTGCGCAAACGCAGTTTTGCATCAAAAAGTTTAGCGCTGGCTAGTGCCATTTTTTTGCACCGACCAGGCGTCATATTTATACTATGACGCTGGGCGACGCTAAGAATCAGTTAGGGTCATTTTTCCTGACGCTAACCATTGCGCCTTGTCGCAAGGCAAAACGTTGCAAAATGGAAATGCGCCATTTTTGCCTGCAATAGCGTCAAAAAGTTACGCTAACGGAGCAAACAGTGCAAAGGAGAGGCAAAATGGACCCACAAAGCCAGGAGAGACCCCAGGGAGGCCCCAGACAACCAGGAACCAGCCAGGAGGACATTGACAAGACCCAGGGGAGAGACAAGAAAGGTCAGGAGAACTGTCACTGAGTGCAAGAAATGCTGGCATGACAAATGAGAAAATGGCAATGAACAGAAAGGCAGCACTGCAGACCGAAGGTGGGAGTCCAGCACCAGAAGAGAACCTAGACGAGATGGAGGAGATGGTTGCAGCGGTCACCCCGGAAGAAATCGTCACTGGTATTGCAGGACAGGTCAGCGCAGACTACCTGGAATCAGCACATATGCAGAGTAATTTGCATGGGGGTCAAAAAAGCCAAAATGTCAAGTGCAAGAAGAAGGAGGCACACAGCTACTATACAATGCATGTTAGCCCTGCAAATCAGGCAGAGGAAAGGGCAAAGAGGCAGGGCCTGGGACCCCCTGCACAGCGCATGCCAGGTGCATGGGCTGTGCAGGGGCATCCAGGGGCACAACACAACACAACACCAACAACCTTTGCAAGGGGGTAGACCTCCATGCCAAGGCTGGTGCCAATGCTGAAGCAGACCAGGATGGTAGGGTAGAACGTAAAACTGGTCTGGTGTCACAGGACAGCTGGTATTGCCAGAAGGTAAACTGTAGGAAACTGCCCAGTGTCAGGCCATTGGCCCAAGGGGCATTCCCCATTGACAACAGTTGCCACTACCACCTGTGCTGTTGGTGCTGGTCATTTAGGAAATGGCAGTTAGGTGCCCATAGATCAAACACACTTGAAATGATGGTTCAGTATGACTATGTGATCAATCCCCATCAATCCCTATCCAAGTGCAACCCCTGTCAACTGGTCATGTCCATAGATTCAATAACCATCAGGCACTGTCACATACATAATGATGTACACAGCAGTAACCTCATACCTATGCTGGCAATCCATGGGTTTACCCCTGTGCCTGTGCCACATTAGCTGCAATGCAACCATGCAGCATCTCAGGTATCATAGTGCAAAGACAACTACATTGAGGGGGATGACATAAGTGTGTAGGAAGGTGAACACACCCGCACAGTCACAAGAGGAAATGGAACTCTGCCAGCTCCGTCAGTGCAATGCAATGTAGCACACATACACAAACATCAACATGAGGAACTACCAATGGTAACAAGTTCCTTTATCGCCTGGCAATGCTATGCATGAGGTGGTGCTAGGTGTCAGCACCACATAGGTGTATGTGAAAAATGAAAGACTGGGACAGAGCCATATTGTCATGTGTGGTGCTGTGGCATCAGCACACCAACACCCATTGCAAGGCCTCACCATGCAAATGGAAGCATAGAGGGGGTTGATGAGGACAAGAAGGTGGCAAGCCACAAATTGGACAGAACCCACACCTAGAAGATGTGATGCAGACAATTGCGCAAACTGCCCTTCCTAACCTGTGGCATTCAGGTGGGGCATAGGGCTGAGAGACTGCAAACAACAAGTACAGGAACAATGCATGGGAACCAAGATGACAATGTGCTATCAATAGGAATGTCAGTGATGTCACATTACAACTGCTACATCACAGAAATACTAAGGCCCGTATTTATACTTTTTTAGCGCCGCATTTGCGCCGCTTTTTGACGCAAAAGCGACGCAAACTTACAAAATCCAATTGTATTTTGTAAGTTTGCGCCGCTTTTGCGTTAAAAAGCGGCGCAAATGCGGCGCTAAAAAAGTATAAATATGGGCCTAAATGTACAATATCTCATTGCAGAGGATCATGGCTCTTCTGTGGATCTGCCTGTCCTGGACTACTCTGATGACCTGGATGACCAGCTGACACCCATCAGCCAGGAAACCCTCTAAGATGTCCTGGGAACCCTCCAGACACCACCTCCAGTCGCAAGGTGGAGCATTCATGTAGCAGCCATCCCAGAGGCCCCACCCACCACACCAATAGAACGACCTGCCAGCTCAAACACAGCTGAGGTCTCTGACGACACAGGGATCCCCTTTGAGAGGACAGTAGCGGGAGTCCAGCAGAAGCTGGCCAAGTAGGTGCAGGTGGGGATGCAAACTATGGCAGCCAGCCTTGAGGGTCTGTGCATGTTCATCATAACGGGCACTGAACAGACAGCATCCACACAAGGCACACAATCCCCACTGCATGGAGTCCAACAGTGTGTGAGGGACCTAAACACTACCGTGAGGGAGTTGACACAACACCTGCCCTCCCTATCTTGCTGCTGCATGCATGACAACAAGCAGGACCCCATGCACTGGGAACTGGCTTCCCTCAGGGCAGACATGGCTGCCTACCACAGGGATTTTGCTGCCATACTCAGTAATCAGCAGCTCCTCCTTGCTGCATTGATGTAGTTCCACAGATGGCAGCTGCCGGGAATTTGGTGTCCACTTCTCCAACCACTGAAGTGTGTGTGGCCCCCTCTACCCCACCACCACCACCATCAAGGGCAGAAGAGACAATACACACATCAGAGGAGGAAGATGTGGAATAGATCATCTTCACCCATAGGAGTACCCGGTAGCACCACCTATGCCACATGGGCAGTGATTTCCCTTTGTCCTGTGCTTGACATCATGCCAGTGCAGCTACAGTTGGTGACATGCACTCTTGACTGACACACTGTTAACCTTTCCACTATGGACTGCAACTGTCTCTCACTACTCGATTGACAATTCATGTTCCCCTGCACTGAACAACACTTCACCCTAGCATGTCCAATGACATGTTCCTCAACCCTGGACTTGTGTTGTGTCACAAATGAATGGTTTTCACTAATGGGGTCACAGACCTGGACAATGTAAATATTGCACTATAGCACTTTAAAATAAACAGCACCTACACAACCACTTTGTCTTGGTGTAATGTGACACATCTACTTTGCTACTTTGCTATTGCTATTGATTTGTGATGCGTGTAACATGTCTATAGTCAGAGTGCCAATACAGGAGTGCAGAAATATTGTGGGCAAATATCTACGCACAAGGTACCTACCCGATTAACGTCAATGCTGGCCATATCCCCTACAAGCAAGCCACTGTGTATATGACATTTGTATGCCTTACTCACTACATACAGCAGGAATGGCTGTGTAAGAGTGCTCGGGCAATAACGTCAGCTGGGAGTTCCAGTGAAACACATTGGTGTGAAATAGTTATACTTGACCTCATCTGAAATTGGCACTGCTCAGTTTAGCAGTGTTGACATGAACTTCAGACTGCAGGCAGATATCCCACAGTGCCCAACTTCTCACACAGGACCCAAACAATGACAGCTTAAAATCCACACCTACCTGTCCAATACATGGGAACCATAGTCACCTTGAGTGGTTGGTACATTGGATGGCAGTTGCATTGAGAAGTAGATTTGTTGTAGCTGCAAATGTGACAGTTCAGTTGGAAGTGGGAACGAACATGTCAAGAGAGGGATCTGGATGCAGGACGGAGTCCCCAGTCCAACAGACAACTGGCACTGTACACTCATGCGAAGAGCCTGAGTCCCAAGCATATGACACATGCAATAAGGAAGTACCCAAACCTTTATTATATATGTAGAAAACTGAACTGAAAACTATGTTAAACACCTAGCCTAACCTAATCTATCCTACCTATACATTACCCACAACTGGCCCTAACTACTCTATGCTAAGCTTACTTACCACATTTAACAACACACTCTAAACATTCCCCCCCCCCACCCTTCTCATATCACAAGACACATGCAGGACAACATATACCAACCTAAACATATACTATCTAATTCAAAACAAATATATATATATGTTTATTTTTATCATATTTTTTTAACACAATGACCCAACATTAACCCCCACCCACTCACAAACTAACATGTAATGATATGAAAACCCACCCCTCAAACCTACTTATCCTATCTAAACAACTACCCTAATCTAAACTATTACCAACCCCATTACACTCACTACAAAACATGATAAGGAATGAGGAGGGAGGGGGCTGAACTAGGGGTGAAGGGAGGCATCAGTTCAGAGGTTGGCCCTCTTGAGTGTCCTCTTGATGGCTTCAGTCTCTTTGTATTTCGGTCCACCTCCTTCTTTAGGCTGTCCAGCTTCTTGATGACCTGCTTCATGTCCTTTATTGCTGACATGTCCATTGCAGCAGGCGTGGTGGGCTGTGGTGCTGATGTTAAGGGTGCTGCAGGTGGGGCAGATGTGATGGTGGTGGCTGTGGCCCCCTGTGTAGATGTGGTGCTCGGTCCACTCTTTGTGGCCAATGCGAGTCCTCCCTGGCTGAATGCCTGCCATTCCCCAGTGGCTCGCTCTTTTCGATAGCCTCGTGCCATCTTGCGATACCCAGACTCCACATCCAATATGTGGCGATAGCGCACTGCCCTCTTCAGGAACTCCCTGCGTTCCGCAACATCCATGTTGGCAGCTGTAAAACTGAGACAGGCAACCATCAGTCTCATCATTGTGTGATGTATGTACAGATGATACTCTAACACTCTGCCTCGATTTGCACATGCACTCCGAATCACATTCCAGATAATACAATATCCCTGATAAATGTAACGGAAAAGCTGCCTACCCATCATGTCATTGACACCAAAGCCATGCACAACAAGAGTTGAAACCGAATAAACTAATCTGTGCATTGATTTAGTGCAATGTGTCACAATGCAAAGGCAGCAACTACTTCACATGGGCCAGGCCCACTAATCTTCATCATCTGAGTCAATTTTAAAGCACACCACACCAGTAACTAGTAGATGGGAGTATGGTATGCAGTTGCTAATCATAAGGGGTCATTGTTGGTTGGGACACATGCAAGCCTGAATGAGATGAGTGTCATCTACACTGTGACTATCACATCTACCTACATATATGTTGTTCCCCTACCCCTGTGCCTCAGGGGGGGTGGGCATGCAATCCATCATCACAACTGTCAAGTTCAACCGGCTGCCACCTAGGAAGCAGGTATCCATAGATCATTCACATCTACATTCATCTACACCTGATCTGCCAACACAATTCCCTAAACACCCACATTGATGCCAGCACACGTCTGGCGTTGACCTGTATGCACGCCTATTACATACCACATAAGTGTCACGTAAATGGAGTACAACTTATGGGGGTACATGCTGGGGGACAGATACCCACCCAGTCCTACATGTACATTACAATACAGGGATGCACCAATTTGTGTGGAAAACTGGTGCATCACTGTGTTGTGAGAATGACGGTATGACCCAGTGCCAATATACTGACACTGGTGCACTTCCAAGTCACATGTGGGCCTACGTGTCACCACTAATCAAGTTGTTCACACGCTGCTGCCTATTGCACAGCACAAGACTCCCAAGATATGACTCTCTGCTTGGGATTGGGTAACCCTTGCACGGGACACAATGTCACCATCCAGCATACTGCGATATCTGATCACGTTCCCGTCACATCATATCTAGCATTGAGTGCAACACACAAGAGTCACTCACACAACAGCTGCAATCACCACACGGGACAGACAATATCACACTTATTGGATACATCTGGGTCCTGAAATCTTGCCACTTCTCCGATGGTATAGGGGGCAGGTCCACCTGTAAGACATGGATGGAAATATATGCTCAATGTCATATCACTGTACATACAAGTGGACAACATATCACAGTGTGTAACATTTTACATGAGTGAGCTAGTGATCCTGCATGAAGACAGTACAACAGTGCTGTCAGTGTCAACACTGCAAACTCACATTGACACTGACACTCCGGTGATTGAGAGCCAGACATCTGCACACATGCACTGGGCCTAAGACTCATGTGGTGCTAAACCCTACAACAACCATATGTGGCTAATCCATTTAAGATGGTAGTCCATGGCATGATTTGTAGTTGGGTGAAAAATCCATGGCACTTCCCTGGTGCACTGCAATACAAGTGAGTCAGGTATTGTGGCTTGTGCATCAAGGCACACTGAGTAACTGTGTGATGGACATGGGGCTCAATTTGCAGTCTGCAATTATCATGTGTTCAGTGGTCCATGAATGATGTGGCACAGTTGTATGTTGGTAACAAATGCCCCACTGCCAGTGTCCCCTAAGGTGGGTATGCCCCCTTTGCCAACATAATGGCAGGGATCATGTGTGTGTAATGATGACAATGTAGCGCTAAACATGGATTGCCCACTTTGCTGTCAGGATCCAGTGAAATATGGTATGCTGCAGGTGTCTTGCCTGATCATCATTGACAGAATGCATGGGCACAGGTGTTGCCATGGCACCTGAAATGTGTGACTAAGTGCCACATGTAAGAAGATCAGGTTATGTGAGTCGCGAATTGCGAGACTTAGTGACTCGCAATTCTGATGTACAACACTGTCAATGATACTGTTTGCGATTTGCAATGGGGCAGCAAATGACCTACCTCATGAATATTCCCATTGGGAATGGTGGCACTCACAGAGATGGTGGCCTGCTAGGGTCAGCAAAACACCATGTCTGTGAATGCTTTTAAATAAATGCAGCCAGTTTTCATTAAAGGAAAACAGAATGCATTTCAAAAGCAAAAATTATGAATTTTCTTTTCATTTTTTCCCTCGGACCACTGCCTGCTCTGAAAAATTTTTTTTTGCGTGCATTCACAAACGGGAAGGGGACCCATGGGGACACCTTCTCTTTTGTGAATGGGTTAGCACCAGCTTGAAACTGATGCTAACTGCGATTATTTTGTGACAGCATTCGCAGTCACAAAACCATCATACATCGGACTGCGACTCACAATTAAGAAGGGAACGCCCCTTCCTAAATGCGACTCGCAAACTCTTTTTGGGATTCTGTAATGTGATTACCAAATGGCAAAATTAGGTTTGTGCATTGGAAAAAGCTTTTTTTTCACCGCAAACAGCCCAATTCTGCAAATTGGCCCGTTTGCAACAATAAAATAGAGCTTCGTACATGTGGCCCTAAGAGATAGTCGTACATGACTCAACAAACCTCTGACCTGCATTGTCAACATGTATAGACATGTGGACTCCATCTCAGTACTGGTTGCATTCAACCTGGCCACAAACATTGCATGCAGCACGCCAACACATCTGCTACTGTCACTCAGGAGCATTCTACTGTACATATATGTCAATGTGATACTCACCAACAGGGCCACCGATCACCACACCCAGGTAGTCCAGCAGATCCTGCTCTCTGGCCACCAGGTCAGCCCAGCGATGCTTTAGCTGGTGCTCATTACGACTGGTATGGTACACCCTCTTCAGGTGGTGGAGCACCTTGCCCCACCGCAGCTGCCTAGCCTCTGTCTAATACCCCTCTATCACCCTGTCACCCATCTCGAGCATCATGGGTAGGAAGTGGCACACCAGCCACACGAAGCCCCCAAGCTCCTCCTCCCCCATCGGTGTCAGCCTCGCCCTTCCTGACACTCAACCACAATTTCAAACAGTAAATAGTGAAGAAGAAAAAAATGAGAATAAAGAAAACTTACTGCCCAAACTTAAGAACCCCAATTAACCCAACTAATCTAAACCCAGGCAGACACACAACAGTACAAATGCAGTAAGAAATACAGTAAACTACACAAAATCACATACACTGGTACAAGTCACAAACAGATTTCACGACAGACACAACAAAAAAGACACCACAAGATACAATATTTGCATACAACACACCAGCAACATCGAGACACAGCCACAAAGTCAACAAATGAACAGACTGTAAACTGAAAGTGAAAGTACACCTACTGTACCATGCCTGTGAACAGGATTTCCTATTATATCACTTCCTGTCCTCTTGTGACATGTTTTAAGTCATGCGTGTATTTTTTTGATGCATAAGATGTTTGCATGAGTATTTTTGACGCATGACCTACATGTGCTGCAATATACAACGCATTATCTGTAGACTTTGATTTCACTGGATATCCGCATGAGTGTGGTGCACGGGTGGAATTCATGCTAAGGGCCTATATATATGTAGTTTGCGTTTGCGGGTGTGTTTGATGCATTCGCCTCAACATTTTTTACTCTATCTGTGATTGCAAGATTTTATTATATTTATCATGGATGCACCCTGTATCAACATGCAAATAGGCTGGTATGGGCTGCAGTGTGTAATATAGTGTATGGCCACATGTGGTGGAGCATGCAACTTTGTGAGTTGGGTGTAAATGGTCTGTAACAACTATGTGTGTGTTTCTGAAGGAACGGCATGCAATACTTTGGACGTCATGCATATGTATGAATGTGTCCCAAATGTGTATCTACATTTGATGGCAGTCAGTGATCTACAACAGTCATGGTATGTGTTTGTGAAATGTGTTGACTCATGTAATGTGTGTAGTTGTTTGACTTAGACGATATTACATTTCAGATGACAAACACAACTCAGGCATCATTGAGGATGGTTGATGAGTGCTATGTAGGATATGTTACCCCTCATATGTCACTATTTGTTGGTTATGAGTTGTGTGTGGACTACACAAATATCTGACATGTGTACATGTTTGGTACATACTACGTTTGAAACACTGTGCCTAAATTCCACCCATAAAATGTTTTGTACACGTCAGTTTGACTCATTACAATTAGCTATGTTCCTTGTGTTGCTGTGGTGGACCTGCTGCCCTAGCTGCATGTGTTCTCATATTTTCAGAAGTGCATTCCACAGAAGTGTGCAGTCCAAGTGTGTGAGCATGTGTGGGCATGTGTACCCTCTATCAGGACTGGGTTCCATGGCAGTGGCAGGACTGATTTCCAAGGATGGACTGCGCAAGGCAAGTGTTGTGAACATTGCTTGTCATATCTGGGGCAATCATGCTATCCATTGTCACAAATGATGCCCCCCCTTGTCACACAAGTTCCTTGCAGACATTGCAAGTGTCACACTAAGTAATGTTGGGGGTCTGTTCATACATTCCTGTTCTTCTGATATTTCACATCCATTGCCTCATGTATGGGACCCTTATTTACCTTATGGTTGGAGATGTCATAGTTGTGTGTCATGTGCTACAGTTGACCATGTTGGCAATGTGGATGTGACTCATATGTTGTGGTCCATTGATTGATCCTTTATTTGCAACATTCAAGAGATGAGTCTTTTTGTTAGGTGTGTGACGGTTGCTGTACAATCATACGCATCACATGATGTTGCACTAGAAGTAGTCAGATTTCTATTTGTGACATGCTCCCTGAGGTAATACTCGCATTCCTAGATACATGTGATGGAGAATGAAGACACCAGAGCAGGATTGTGTGGTAAAGTAAGGTGTTTATTTACATATCTTAACAAGGTGTGGAGACTGACTATAAAGTGAAAATGTTGTTTACAACTTGCTGTCTGCGGCTCATTCCGGCAGCTGTGTTCTGCTGTTCCCCCTCATTTTCCCTGCCACCATCCTCTTCCTCCTCTTCCTCCTCAGGCAGTTCTTTGTCCGGCTCATATAATGGGATGTTCATCCTCACACAAATGTTGTGCAGGATAGCACAGATCAGTATAATTTTAAACACAGTGTGTGGGGCATATAGGAGGCTGCCTCCTGTGATGTCCAGGCACTTGAATCTGGACTTCAGGATGCCAAAAGTCCTTTCCACAAAGGTACGTGTCCTCTGATGTGCCTCATTATAGGCACGCTCTGCTGCTGTGCTTAGGTTGGGGAATGGAGTCATGATCCATGGCTGCATCCCATAACCCTGATCCACTGCAAAAGATAACAGGAGTGAGTATTTTGTTAGTGCTTGCAACAGGAATGCCATGTAGCATGGCAGTTGATATCTTGTGTTGTCTGTGACCTATATGTTTGTGGTATGGTGTGAGTTCCTGGGCTTCTGTGAGATCTTCTCAGCACTGGGTTGTTTGACATGACAACTTGTGTTTGGCTCATGGACCTGGGATCTATGATTTGGTTTCATAACTGTTGGTTAGTATATATGTACCATGTGTTGTGTAGTGTCCCATATGTATCAGTGTGCTTACACTGGAGGGGGCATGATCAATCCACACACACAATGGGTTCAGATGTGGTGGTAACATGGTTGCACTACATGGCTTGGACATCCCATCCATTTAGACATGTCATTGCAGATGAAATGCAACACTGAGACCCTTTGAATTGGGTAGGTGATAATGCACAACACATCTCCATAAGTTGGCAGCACTGAGCTGTTCGGTATTGACAAAGCACGATTGTCCCATGTGTGGCTTGTTTCTAGGCAAGTCTTTGTTGTTCCCTCTGCCAGTAGCTCATGTGTAACCGTGCACCTAGACTAACGACCTTGCTCCAGGGAACCTAGCTAACTGCCTTTTGGAGGTGGATGTATCAGTGCGGGAAGGGCCATCTCCCTGTACATAGGCTGTTTTGATGGACAATTGGCTCTTTCAGTGTGTGCAGCAGTGTGCAGTTTGCATTGGTGGCACATCAATATGTGTTCATAGCACAGTCCACTTCCTTATTGCAACCAGCAAACGGCACCCTAGGAGTGGTGTATGATGTTGGGACTGCCTCTATATTTCCGTGTCACCTACATGTGAGTCAGCATCATCATGCTACGTGTCTCATGGTGTTAGACCTGCTGCAAAACACATTTAATACCCCTTCCACGCTACATACTGCTTGAGATGGTGTCCGATTGACTATGTGGCTTAATGTAATTGTAAATAGTTCATCTTCCAAGTTGTACTTGCAGTGCAGGCCATGTCATTGTCACTGTGGGCTTTGACATTGGTCCCTTGGTGCTCCAGAGTGGTAGCTAATGTTTGTGGCAGTCGTCATTTGTCCACAGGTGTGAATTCCATTGTGTCAAGGTGTACAACATAACTACCAGTGTCACACCTCAGTGTCACCCTGCCCACGTGTCAATGTAGTGGTGTGTCTTATGAGTCCTACAGGGTTTTTGTGCTGTGTGCATATTGCTAGGTTTATTGACTTACCAACAAGAAGGCCATTGCCATGTTGGCCATCCTGGAAGTGCTCATTTATCCTGGAATATGAAGGAGCCATGGACACTCCCAGGATACTTGGCCAAGATGTTTGTGAACAATCTCTGGTGGTCAACTATGGCCTGCACATTGATAGAATGAGTGTGCTTTATGTTCCTGAATAGGTGCTCTGTTGCTGCAGGTGGGACAATCTGGACATGGGTGCAGTCAATTTTACCAAGCATATGCGGGAAGCCATGGATTTGATAAAACCCCTATTTTATCTCCTGTTGCTTCTGCTGGGTGTTGGGGAAACTGATGTGGCAGGGTGTGAGGGAGATTATGGCATCTAACACCTTGGGCAGGAAAGCTGAGAATGAGGGCTGTGATACCCCAGCGACCAGGGCACCAGTTGTCTGGAAGGAGACACTTGCCAACATATGCAGGACAGCTAGCAGCTTGGTCACAGGTGGCATGTTGTGTGGTGCCTGCAGGCTAGCTGTTAACTGTGGCTCAATATGGCGCAACAGCTGCTGTATGGTTTGCCAGTTGAGTCAATAGTGCCGAATTATGCCCTGTTCCCTGAGGCCATGGAGGGTTGTCCTGTTTCTGAAAAGTCTCTCCTGCCTTCTGCGTTGCCTTTGTGGGCCACGTTGGGGTGGTAGTGGCTGCCGCCGTTGGTCCTGTGCTCGGCGTTGTCTTGCACGCTGCATCAGTAGGACCTCCATGTTGTCCTGTTGGTCTGTAATGTTGCTTGTGTGTGTTTTCCTTAAGTAGTGGTGTGGTGCCTCATTTTAACACCTTCCCTGACCCATGCGTTAAAATTTGACGCAAATTGGAGTTTGTGTCATTTTTTGGGTCCGCAGCCAACCCGTGTGTAATTTTTGCCCTTTTGGATGAATATGGCGCTAGGGTGTTTGAGTCATTTTTTAGATGGGAACGCCTACCTTGCATCTCATTTGAGGCAAGGTGGTTTCACGCACCCTTAAAATGACGTTAACTGCATATTTTTGTCACTAGATGTGCTTAGCGCCAAACTATAGATATGGAGTTCAGTTTGTGCTGGATTTGCGTAAAACAATTACACAAATCCGGCGCAGAGTATAAATATGGGCCTTTTAGACGTAGAGGAGAAAATACAGGAGGCTTTGATTTTTTTCAGAATAGTATGTTTTTTCTCATTTTAGCTATAACATTGCAAATTTATTCAGTGATTGAAGAGTAAAAAGAAGGCAGGAGGAATTAAAATTTTCCTAGCTAACACTATGCTTTTCTTTCTTCACTCTTAATAGTCTCATGGCACTACACTATGCAGGAGCCCTACAAGAGTTATGCAGCTGTTGTAATTACTGCCCAAGCCACGAGATTACACTGGAAGGCAACTTTTAAAGGGTAATCTTGTTATATTGGTACGAGTGCAATGTTCTGCTCATGATAAAGTGTCACTTAAACAAACGGAAAAACGGCTTTAGTTGATTTTTCTCATTTTTGTACCAGCAGGTACATTAAAATAACGTGACAACCCAATCATCACACCGGGAGCAGTAACACAGTGAGCATCACTCGTCAAGGAGAAATCAAAACACAGGTTTTACAAAAAACAGCCCTGACTAGGAAAGAAGCATCTCCTAGCTGTGCTGCTTCTGTCTGTCCATGCCGAATCCTCCTAGCTCTGCTGCTTCTGTCTGCTCATCCCCAGGAAGAGCCGAGGTTCTTATTAACGAGAGTGGGCGGGGCTCCAGAGGTGACGTCAGAACTTCTAGTAGGGCGTAGCTCGAAGCTATCGCGAGGGCTGCGTTGATAATGTAATATTGAGGGCGGCCCTCTGTTGGCGACCAGTAGCATTGCAGTCTTTAGCCTGAAAGACATCTCGAAGGCGACCATCGTACAGATGATATGGTAAATCCAGTTTACCCCGAATGCATTGTGGGCAAAAAAAACACAACAGCCGTCACAGCGAATGATGGTTTTCTGTAATTATTAGACATTGGTTTTGTAACTGTCATTTAACATATCGATTAGTATTTCTCGATCACGTTTGAGACCACTAACTAATGTCGCCCTAATTGTCTTGAAATAGAAATAACATAGCATCTTATGGAAACGAATTTATAGTTACACCAACATCTGCTTGTCTTAATTCAGGTGCACTTTGTGTGGCACTGAAACAGACAAAAAATGATAAATTTTTAGAAGATCTCATGTGTGAATTGAGATCTCTTAAAAAATTTGTAATCAGAAAGAAAGTGATATAATTAGTTTTCTAACAAGATAGTGACTAGCTAAAATAGAACAATTAAGAAATGTAGCCTATTGTTTCGATGGGGCTGCTGCTTTGTGTTGATTTAGCAGTTGATGTAACCTCGCATGGATGTTTATGGGTCCACTGCATTTAGGGCACTATTTCTGCGGTAGGTTGTCTGCTTTTCTCACCTTTCTGACTTAGGTCCTTATCTCTCCCAGGCCAGCTTCCTTCCGGCCACAAACCTGTAGGCACATACAATGATTGCAACAAGAACAGATGATAGATGGCATGTGAACAAATCAAACATTAAACCCAGTTATAGATCTCGTTTTAATCGATCATTTGTATACCATGCCTTTCCAGTTTGTACCCAGACATATGCAAATCAGTCTTGACCCTGCTCCCACAGGGAACAGTCCAGTCAGAGCTATCAGGACTGGTCCTCCCTCAGAAACAAGCATCCTTGGACTGGTTTTGGGGTATCACCCTTCATCGGCAAGGCTAGCTCGGTGGTCCGGTGGCATAGCGAGCACGAGAACCACGTTAGGCATACCCTTCCCACATGGGGTGACAAATTAAAAAACAACAGAAGATGGAATGCAGAACAAATCAACCGTTCACCTACCAGTCACAGATTTTAGTTTAGTCCGTCATTTTCTTGCAGGCCATGAATATTTGCATTGTTCAGCATTCCGTACATCATCTTTTCGCACATATAGGCCCATATTTATACTTTTTGACGCTAAACTGCGCTAACGCAGTTTAGCGTCAAAAAGTTTTGCGCCGGCTAACGCCATTCTGAAGCGCCATGCGGGCGCCGTATTTATTGAATGGCGTTAGCCGGCGCAAGCAGACCGGCGCTGCCTGGTGTGCGCGAGAAAAACCACGTACACCAGGCAGCGCCGGCGTAGGGGGAAAATGGCGCATGGGCGTCTTAAAATGGGGCAAGTCAGGTTACGTCGAAAAAATCGTCTTAACCCGACTTGCGCCATTTATTTTCGACGCCCATCCCCCATCAACATGACTCCTATCATTGTAAAGATAGGAGTCATGCCCCCTTGCCCAATGGCCATGCCCAGGGGACTTCTGTCCCCTGGGCATGGTCATTGGGCATAGTGGCATGTAGGGGGGCACAAATCAGGCCCCCCTATGCCACAAAAAATTATTAAAAAAAAAAAAAAAAAAATACTTACCTGAATGTCCCTGGGGTGGGTCCCTCCAGCCTTGGGTGTCCTCCTGGGGTGGGCAAGGGTGGCATGGGGGGTCCCTGGGGGCAGGGGAGGGCACTCTGGGCTCATTTTGAGCCCACTTGTCCCTTAACGCCATGCCTGACCCAGGCGTTAAAAAGCGGCGCAAATGCGCCGTTTTTAGCCACGCCCACTCCCGGGCATCTCTTTTGCCCGGGAGTATAAATATCACGTAAAGGCCTGGGAGTCATTTTTTAGACGGGAACGCCTCCCTTGCATATCATTAACGCAAGGAAGGGGTTCACGCTAAAAAATGACGCACATTCCGGGAACTTTGGCGCTATTCGCCTCTAACGCCATAGTATAAATATGGCGTTAGTTGGCGTTAGTTTTGCGTCGAAATTGCGTCAAAAAAAACGACGCAATTTCGGCGCAAACGGAGTATAAATATGCCCCATAATAATGACATAAAGAGTTACATTAAAGCTGCCTTAGTGTAATTGTGTTATTATGGTCATCATCCCCCAGAGGTGCTTGCTGGTGTGGGTATGTGACCTCCTAATATTAGGCTAAGGAGATATGTAATAGGGCAGTGACATCCACTACCCCCAGAGATCGACTCAAATCTTTTGGAGTAGTAAGATCATCAAATCCAGCAATGAGGATGAATAGCCATAAACAGTAACAATATTCAATGAGGAATAAGGGGCATATTTATACTTTGTTTGCGCCGGAATTGCGTCGTTTTTTTTTACGCAATTCCGACGCAAAACTAACTCCATATTTATACTTTGGCGTTAGACGCGTCTAGCGTCAAAGTCCATGGAGTTTGCGTCATTTTTTAGCGTGGACACCTACTTTGTGTTAATGATATGCAAGGTAGGCGTTTCCGTCTAAAAAATTGACTCCGAGGCATGTGCGCCGTATTTACACTTGCCTCAGCCTGACCTGCCCCATTTTTTGGCGCCCAAGCTCCATATTCCCCTACGCCGGCGCTGCCTGGTGTACGTCATTTTTTTCACGCACACCAGGCAGCGCCAGCGGCTAACGCCGGCTAACGTCATTGAATAAATACGGCGCCCGCATGGCGCTTCAGAATGGCGTTAGCCGCCGCTAATTTTTTTACGCAAATCTGCGTTAGCGCAGTTTTGCGTCAAAAAGTATAAATATGGCCCTAAGTATTTTATACGCACCATGACCTTTGTGGTCATAAATCAACACACCAAGGCCCATATTTATACTTTTACACGCAAAACTGTGTTTAGCTAGTAAAAATATAGTGCAGACTAGCGCCATTCCTGGACGCCGACGAGGGTCATATTTATGGAATGACGCTAGCCGGCGCTCATGCCCTATTAGCGTCCTTGTAAAGGATGCTAACCGGGTGGGGGATGTGTAGGGGAAACCAGAGCTTGTGCGCTGAATAACGGCCCTACACTGTTTAGAGGCAAAAAATGCTTCTAAGCAGTGTACACCATTTCTTGGCGCACTACCCATGGACATGGCTATTGTCTTAGTAAAGACAGGAGCCATGCCCACCACCCCAATGGCCATACCCAGGGGATAAATGTCCCCTGGGCATGGCCACTGGGGTCAGCACCATGCAGGGGGCCCCAGGTCAGGGCCCAGAGCGGGAAAAAAAAATATATACTTACCGGGATTTACCTGGGATGGGTCCCCCATCCTGTGGTGTCCCTCTTGTGTGGGTGACGGTGTCCCTGGGGCCAGGGAAGGGCACCTGTGGTCTCTTTCCATGGTCCCTGACATGGAAAAAGCCCACAGGTCCCCTAACGCCTGCCCTGACCCAGGCGTTAAATAATGGCGCTAAGCAAGCTTAGCGCCATTATTAAAGGCCCCTACTCCCCCGTGCTAGATTTTAGCACGGGGGATAAATATGGCACTAAGGCCATATCGTCGTTTTCTGCACAGCAACGTCTACCTTGCATCTCATTGAGGCAAGGTAGGTTTCCACATCCAGAAAATGACGTAAACTCCATAACTTTGGTGCTAGACATGTCTAACGCCAAAGTATAAATATGGGGTTAGGTTTGCACTGAATTAGTGTAAACAAAGTGACGCTAATTCAGCACAAACAAGTATAAATTTGGACGCAAGTTAGTAAAGGTTAAACATTTAGGGGCATATTTAAGAGTCCCTAGCGCCACAGGAGCGTCGCTCGGTGACACTCTGGTGGCGCTATGCACTGCACTGTATTTACAAGGTGACGTTGAGACACTTTTTGTGGCTTAACGCCACCTTGAAAATATACGGCCCCTTGACACACAGCACTTTGCATGGAAGGGGCGTGCAATGAGTGTTGCGATGGGCATGCCACAGCAACACCCATTGTATTTTGATGCTGCCCCAGATTTACGAGTTTTTGTAAACCTCAGGCAGCACCAAAATGTAACGCTACCCCAGGGGTGGCATTAGAGTGGCACAAGGAGGAGAAATGCTTTCATTTCTCCTCGTTTTTTGCTCTTTTTTAATGTGTGCTGCACTTTGCAGCACACATAGAAAGAGCAAATCGCCATTGAAGATTGTTTTTGTGGAGGAAGGTGTTCCTTCCTGCACAAAAACAATCTCCCCACAACACAGCCATCCTTGCACTATGGTACAAGGGTGGTTGCATTGGCGTGCGGCAGCAAATTTTGCACTGGTGCAGGGGGACACTCAGGAGTGCGCTGTATTATTGTAAGTACGGTGCATCCCTGCATTTTGAAAATGACAATACTCTACACTGCCAAATTTGGCACAGCGACACAAATCATCATTTTCTCTTGAATCTGGCCTTTATTGCCCTTATAGTAACAATGCTAAAGTCACGTAAATGATGCGCAAAACCAAATAATAGCAATATAGAAACAACACAGGCTGTCCAAATCATCTGAAGAATCTCAATATTATAAGAGCATTTACCATTAAACACTCCAAAAGAATTATGCAAAATAATAACAGAATTATTTGAGAAATAGCTACAGATTTAATTAATTGTACAGTTGAATCAATCATAATCAGTTAACAAACATTCAATTTAATTGTTAGGACAGACATCCTAGCTCCCAAATTCTGATTCAGAAAGCATGTGTGGGGCTGGGCTTTGCACATGCAAAAATAAAAAATAAGACATACATTAATTTGGAAAAACATCTCACTAGGGGGCTAACAAAAATGCAGTTGGATTTCTAAAGGGAAAACCTGCAAAGGAAAAACAAATGCACATTCGTTATACTTCTCCTAAATGAAACAGTAGCTAGTAAAGTAATCATCAGCGGAGCACAAGAACAGCAGGTCTGCAGCGATCAGCATCAAGAACATAAAAAGGGGCAACAGTCCAGCAATGTTGGGCCTAAAGTAACTGAACTGTTAAAATCATAAGTAGCTGGACAAGAACTGAACAGAACCAAAACAAAATCTGACTCAAATCACCTAAAACTTTGCCTAATTATAGTCCCAAAAATCATGAGCTAGGCTTCTATTGGACAGTACTATGAGGTGTGATAGTGAGCAACCAATTGAATTAAGTCTAAAGAATAAAAACATTCTAGCATTCAAACCATAATTAATATAATATTAGTAGTTAATAATAATTGCAAAACATTGAGGCCCATATTTATACTTTTTGACGCAAAACTGTGCAAATGAAGTTTTGCGTCAAAAAGTATAGCGCCGTCTTGCGTGAATCCAGGGCACTTGCCGGGCACCAAATTTATGTAATCCTGCAAGCCGGTGCAAAGGGTGGGCTAGCGTCAAAGAAAATGCCATTAGCTGGGTGGGGGTGGCAGTATGGGAGAAGGGGGTTTTGAACCAAATAAAGAATTTAGGCTGGTTAGAGGCAAAAACAATGCCTCTAACCATCCTAGCGTAATTTCCTGATGCAAAACCATCCATACCACATGACTCCTGTCTTGTTACAGACAGGAGTCACGCCCACCACCCCAATGGCCAGAACAGTGGACGAGGGTCCCTGGGCATGGCCATTCCGCCTGTTTCAGGGCCCCCAATGGCAAGTTAAAAATGTAAAAAATACTTACCTATACTTACCTGGGATCAGGTCCCCCATCCCCTGGTGTCCCTCTGGTGTGGGTGGGGGTATTCCTGGGGCTTGGGGTGAGCACCTATGGGCTCTTTCCATGGTGTTTGACCATGGAAATGGGTCCACAGTCCCCTAACGCCTGCCCTGACCCAGCCGTTAAATAATGGCACTAAGCAAGCCTAGCGCCATTATTTAGTCCCCCGTGCACCATTTTTGCACAGGAGGATAAATAAGGCGCAAGGGCCTTAGAGTCATTTTTTGGATGGGAACTCCTACCTTGCCTCTCCTTGACGCAAGTTAGGTTCACACATCCAAAAAATGATTGTCACTCTTATATTTTAATGCTAGACGGGTGTTATGCTATTAATTGTGTTTGACCAATGACTTTGTGTTTCACCACTGCGCATATTAGTTGCTCAATGTTCACCAGTAGCACATTACATGTTGTATTCAGTTTAGCTGCCTATTGGCTTTAACACGGCATTGGGCATTACATTTGGTATGTAAGTCAGCTGCCTATTGGCTTTAACACGGCATTGGACATTACATTTGGTATGTAGGTCAGCTGCCTATTGGCTTTAACATGGCATTAGACATTACATTTGGTATTTAGGTTAGCTGCCTATTGGCTTTAACGTGGAGTTAGACATTGCATTTGAGACATTGCAGATGAGCTGTGTTTTTCCAAGCTGTGTTTTTCCACATGATAGACCAAGCTGTGTTTTTCACACCAAACCCTAGCTGATAAGAGAGCGTACATTTTGTGTTTACCTCTCAATCCAGTCTGGGAACGAGTGAAGTTTGGGGAACTGGTCACTCTCCAGGTTTATTCAGTTCCCACACTGAGCTTGAACGATGGCCCTGGGCAGCAGCAAGGGGGAGAAGGATCTTGACTTCAAACAGGAACGTATGTCAGTTGCCTGTCTCCTGTTTGGGTGGAAAATCTCTTTCTCGCAGTTGAACCGGAGTCATCAACTTGCAGTCCTTAGAAAGATGAAGGGAAGTGATAGGCCCTACGGTGATACAATTTTGACTTTTATGCTTTGAAGTTATGCTATAATATAATCACATGTATTTGCTGTGTACATCGCAACTGAGAAGTACTTTGATATATTTTGCTTTCATTGCTGTGACTACTTTTAAACGTGTGCTTCCAACCTACTAATCTCATCTTTCAGGAACCTTGTGGTGAAGTAATAATAATAATAAATGTCTTCTTTAAACTAAGAAGTGCATTCCAGAGAAGTTTTGTAAGCTCGGTCATAAAATATGGGAAGGAAAGCAGAACAACGGGTCTAGCGTCAAAATCTAAATATGGAGTTAAGTTTGCACTGAATTAGCGTAACAAAATGACGGTATTTCAGTGTAAACAGAGTATAAATATGCCCCTAATTTTTTAGTGCATGTGGTTAGGATTTATCAAAATACATTTCACAGTCATTTATTATTTCACTTAAAATTTGCTGAGGCTGGCACCATGTCAACCACATTTTAAACATGCATGGTTTACATTTCTAGTACAAGGTTTCTAGTTAGGCCTTTTAGTACACATTATTATTTACGTTTTGGTTACTCCTGATTTTATTAATAATGTTTGCTGTCTAACAATCCCTCCTCTGATGGCAATATGTGCCACACAAAAGAACATTTAATTAGTAAGACAATTCAAAACTTATGCCCAGATTTATGTGGGCCTAGCTCCATTTCAATACCACATTAGCATCATTTTTTTACACTAATGTGGTGTATGAGCAGGCATTAAAAGAGGCTCCTATTGTGATCAATGGGCCTCTGGGTGATTTGCAGGATTAGCATAATAATATTTTACGCTAATCCTGGAAAGCGACATACTAGCGTAAAGAATTATGACGCTTGTCCCCCTGACTACCGCCATGGTGCTCTGTGTTTTAAATATGGTACACGCATAGTAGCGTTAGGGTGGCGCTAAGGGGCGCAAGAAAAGTGGCACTGTACTTTTCATGAATCTGCCCCTTAGTTTGTTCAGTATATCTGCAGTTAGGTTTTCGCCATTCTTCAAAATTTCTCTAATTATGAAAGTATCTGCTTCTCATACTTTCCATTTCTATTTCTTCCCTCCTCTGTTTATTTTTCATCCTTTATAATTATATGAATCTATACAGTTTGTAAAATCTGATTATACAAATGAGACACACATCCGCCATTAATAATTGTTTCAGTATCATTCCCTCAGCACCCTGACCAAGATTTCCCAACCAATTTCCCATTTTAGTGAAACTTTTGCCCATATTTTCTCACACACTCAGGGGCATATTTATACTCCGTTTGCGCCGGAATTGCGTCGGTTTTTTTGATGCAATTTCGAAGCAAAACTAACTCCATATTTATACTTTGGCGTTAGACGCGTCTAGCGCCAAAGTCCATGGAGTTAGCGTCATTTTTTAGCGTGGACACCTACTTTGCGTTAATTATATGCAAGGTAGGCGTTCCCGTCTAAAAAATCGACTCCGAGGCATGTGCGTCGGATTTATACTCCCGGGCAAAAATCACGCCCGGGAGTGGGCGGGTCAAAAAAAATGACGTACGGCCGCTTTTGCGCCGTTTTTTAGCGCCTGCAAAAGGCAGGCGTTAAGGGACCTGTGGGCTCTGAAGGAGCCCAGAGGTGCCCTCCCATGCCCCCAGGGACACCCCCTGTCACCCTTGCCCACCCCAGGAGGACACCCAAGGCTGGAGGGACCCATCCCAGGGACATTAAGGTAAGTTCAGGTAAGTGGTTTTTTTTTTTTTTTTGGTGGCATAGGGGGGCCTGATTTGTGCCCCCCTACATGCCACTATGCCCAATGACCATGCCCAGGGGACAGAAGTCCCCTGGGCATGGCCATTGGGCAAGGGGGCATGACTCCTGTCTTTGCTAAGACAGGAGTAATTTCTATGGGGGTTGGGAGTCGTAAAAAATGGCGCAAATCGGGTTGAGGCGAAAAAATTGCCTCAACCTGACTTGCCCCATTTCTTGACGCCCAAGCCCCATATCCCCCTACGCCGACGCTGCCTGGTGTACGTCGTTTTTTTTAACGCACACCAGACGGCGCCGGCGGCTAACGCCGGCTAACGTCATTCAATAAATACGGCACCCGCATGGCGCTTCAGAATGGCGTTAGCCGGCGCTAATTTATACCCTGATTTATACTTTTTTTGCGCCACCATCATTTTTTGATGCAAAAGCGGCACAAACTTACAAAGTACAATTGTATTTTGTAAGTTTGCACCACTTTTGCGTCAATAAATGACGGTAATGCAGCTAAAAAAAAGCATAAATCAGGGCCTTGGTTGTTTCAGGTCCTTTAAGTCAGAATTCAAATTTGTCAAATTTCTAATATAGCTTAAAAGTTCCTTACAGTTGTCTGGGATAAAAGTGCAACAATGCTGCATCTTAAGCACCTGACAGACTCTACCCTCTTTTGCTAAAAGGATGTCTACCTCAAGACGGTTCTAAAGAACCATCGACTGTACCACAATAATGTCTGTATCCATATGAAGTATTGCTCCAGAAAAATCTGTTAACTTTATGTCCATAATGGATGATAGTTTTCTCCTTGCCTCTGTGTCCATAATAGAATCTAAAATTCTTGATGCAATAGCTTGAAAACTTTGTATTTTTGACTTAAGAGAACTAGGACAGTATTACCTAATGGTCTTGAACGGTATCAACAAAAGTTCAGTCATATGTTAAATAATAGATAAAAAATCAATCTCTAATGATTACAGTCAACAATCTTTGTTGTAGCGGCTTGTTCTTGCACACCTCATTATGAGTAAACTGGATTTACCATATTATCTGCATGCTAGCCTTCAATACTTCCTGCAGACTAAATACTGTCACCAACAGAGGGTCTCACTCGACATTACATTGTCAACCCTGCCCTCGGGCTAGCTTCGAACTATGCTCTATTAGACAGCGCTTATGTCTCCTCTGGAGCCCCACCCACTCTTGGGGAGGTAAACCTCAGCTCCGCCGCGGGATGAGCAGACAGAAGCAGCAGATCTAGGAGGAATCAGCATGGGCAGACAGAAGCAACAGAGCTAGGAGATGCTTCTTCTCTCATCAGTATTACAAGACATCATTGATCCATCCAGAGAAACATCACTCTCTAAATAATTAATTGCAGAACCTGCATCATAGATACAAAAACATTGAGAATCCATCCTCTATTACATATATAAAATTTCTTTAATAATTTACAAAATACTTATAAAACTTCCTACCATATCAAAAGAAAAGAAGGACAGGAATAGTGCAAAAGATCAAGTGCTCGTGATTAGAAACACAGAAAACGACAGCAAATCCCCCACATATCCATTAGCACATTAAATTAAAAAAAGCCTGTTGGTTGACCATTCCTCCAATTGAATCAACACTTGTTTATGTCTGGGTTCAAATCCCCAATTTTGTCCTCCACTCAATTCCAAAAACCAATCCAGGCTACAACATTATCATCGACGTTTCAACCCAATAGTAACTCTAGGGCCAATTCCGGGCTCCAAAACAGGTCTTCCTCAGGACTTATAGGTAGGGAACATCTAAACAAATACAAAAATGTTCAACCTTAATATTGTAGTCTTATACTTTACGTTCTATGCTGCATAAGATCTACATCGTTGCTCACCTAAAATCCACTCAAATGTCAAACCAACATCTTCTCAATTATATCTACATCTTTCCTCAGGTCTAGAGAGATATAAACTCACCCAATTAGATACTCCACAATCAATATACTACTTCCCAGAAAAACCCACTCAAAAGCTCTCTTACCCATCATACATAAACATCCCTAATTCCATCCTCTTCTTTAGCTGGGTAAGGCGATGTATCCTTTCTCACAGTTATTATTTCCTCCATTCGGATTCCTTAAAGTAAATATATAAACACTGCTTTCTTGGATATCATAGCTCCAATATAACGAGAAGTAACCTCACAAACTGTTCCCAAACATATTTTTTATAAAGAGACATCATTTATGCATACCGTCTCAAAAAGATTATCTAAAATTACAAATTGTACCATGTTCAGACAGTAAATAGCCTCCTGGCTCTCTTAATTCAAATAGTCATCTTACTAATTAGCAAATTAATCTCCTCACGCTCCTCTACAGCAACCATACATCACTATCACATTATTAGGAATACAATTGATGTTCTAAGAAAAAAACACTGGCAGAGAAACTCCCCACATCATTCCTCTTACGTGTAGTAAACAATTCTCAAACAAAATGAG
The DNA here is from genome assembly GCF_031143425.1 of Pleurodeles waltl. Taxonomy (NCBI): domain Eukaryota; kingdom Metazoa; phylum Chordata; class Amphibia; order Caudata; family Salamandridae; genus Pleurodeles; species Pleurodeles waltl. The sequence continues at coordinate 1,496,140,640 of NC_090447.1, forward strand.
AGGTCAAACTAACTCCCACAATACCTTCCAGCTTGGAGCGTTCATTTCCCTCATACAGCCGCGGCCTACATCTCTGCAGCTCTAAGGGGCATATTTATACTCCGTTTGCGCCGAATTAGCGTCGTTTTTTTCGACGCAAATTCGGCGCAAAACTAACGCCATATTTATACTTTGGCGTTAGACGCGTCTAGCGCCAAAGTATGGGCAAATAGCGTCATTTTTTAGCGTGAACGCCTTCCTTGCGTTAATGAGATGCAAGGAAGGCGTTCCCGTCTAAAAACAGACGCACATAGCGGTGCGTGGTATTTATGCTCCAGGGCAAAAATCACTCCCGCGCGGCAGGCGGCGCAAAAAAATGGCGCAAAGCACGAATAGCGTGAAATTTTAACGCCTGGGTCAGGGCAGGTGTTAAAATGGGGCAAACACACCTGTACTTAATCAGAACACACAGAACAAACAACAGAGCAGCAGAGCAGCAGAGCAGCAACAGGGAGACATGGAGGTGCTTTTTCTTCAACGTGCACGTAGACGCAGAGCCCTGCAGCAACAGCAGCCACAACAACAACAGCAGGGACCCCAAAGACAGCGCAGAAGGCAGAAGAGGATATTCCGCCCACGAACAACCCTGCATGGCCTCAGGGAACGAGACATCATCCAGAGGTACCGGTTGAACTGGCAGGCCATTCAGCAGCTGCTGACAAATATTGAACAGCAATTGGCCCCCACTTTAGTGACTCCACGCACTATCCCAACCGAAACAAAGCTGCTTGCCGTACTTCACCTGCTGGCAAGTGGCTCGTTTCAGACAACTGGTGCCCTGGTTGGTGGAATCTCACAACCATCTTTCTCCGCATTCCTGCCTAAAGTACTGGATGCCATCATTGGACTGACACCCCGCCACATCTGCTTCCCTAACACAGTGCAGAAGCAGCAGGAAACAAAACAGGGGTTCTACGCCATCAGTGGCTTTCCGCACGTCCTTGGTGCAATCGACTGCACACACGTACGCCTTGTGCCACCTGCTGCGAGTGAACACCTCTACCGCAACAGGAAGCACACACATTCCATCAACGTGCAGGCCATAGTCGATCACCAAGGACTGATCAGCAACATTGTGGCTAAATATCCTGGGAGTGTACATGACGCATTCATCTTCTGTCACTCCACCATCAACCAACACTTCCAGGATGGACGGTATGGCAATGGACTACTTGTTGGTAAGGACAAAAATCTACTTATATACTCACTGCACAGAAACCCTCTAGGATAAACAACCCATACACCACAATAGCAACACCTAGACAGGAACACACTGAGGTACTCACATCACTAGCCATGTGTCACAAGTCACCATTGAACCTCTCACACATTTGAATTTACTCCACAGCTTAGTGTGAAGACATTCATGACTGTGGTTGCCTAAATGTCACCTTGCAAATTGGAAGTCTCACAATAACCTGTACACTAATACAATGCATAACTTTTAAGGGATCGGATGGCCTGGCTATGTTCATATGAACGTTTCTAATACCCTTTCATGTTTCAACTCTGCATGGAACTATCATCACACCCCCAGTGAGGACACACGGACACCTGTGGCACAAGTCACAATGCAAGGGAGGGCACACTGTACTTGAGAAACCAATACATCCTGCTGACAAACAGTTAGACAACAAACACTTGCTCAGCCAAGGAAAAAAAACAATGCCAAAGTTTCCACCAACAACCATAGGTTGTCACATTAGTACACAAAATAGTCACAGACAACACAACACAACTACTGCCATCAAAGATACGTACAACAGTGCCTCCTACATCTAATTGATACCATTCTGTGTTTCTCTTTCAGCTGATCAGGGGTATGGCATCCAGCCTTGGCTAATGACACCATATGGGAACCCAAATACTGCTGCTGAGCGGGCATACAATGACGCCCACAAGAGGACCCGCAGCATTGTGGAGAGGACCTTTGGGATCCTAAAGTCAAGGTTCCGCTGCCTTGACATCACTGGCGGAAGCCTACTATACTCCCCAGAGATGGTATGCAAAATCATACTCACTTGTGCCATATTACACAATATTTGTGTACAAAGGAACATTCCCCTCCTTGAACCGGACCCAGACATGCCTGAGGATGATGATGAGGAGGATGCTGGCCTGCAACAGGAGGGGGAACAACCTAACACCGCAGCAGGAGTGCGTAGGCGCCAACAGCTTGTGAACAATTTTTTTACTTAAGTTATTATAATCACTTGTATTCCACACTTGTAAATAAACACAGATCACAAACACCACATCATGCTTTGGCCTATTCATTTCTGACCACCTTTAGTTTGAAATAGCTGAAGATGAATGTCGTCTCATTGATCAAGAATGCCATTAAAATTCATCAAACCAAAAATAAACATCACAACTGTATGCACAGAGGGTAGGATGTGACATGTTACATTACCATACACAGAGCCCAACAAGAGTACAAATGTGACAATTACACATGCCGGATCCAAACAACTGAAACAGTCTCTCATCCAGCCCAAAATTGGAGATCATTTGAAAGTCACATCACACGTGTTCAGAGACAGGGTGGGACCATCCATGTGTACGTGAACATGTCATCAATGGCTTCTCTCAAGTGTATGATGTGAGCAATACACAATTGCAACAACATCAGCTGCCACTAACTCAGGAGGAGACCTTGAAGTTACAGTGACAACATACACACAGACAGGTCATACTGGATCCACATTCCCACACACATGTACACATATGTCATACAACCAACCTAATATTTGAAAGTAGACCATCACAGTTGTGTCCCAGTTTGAACCTAGCAGGAAGATTGTAACATGACACTAAACCAGTTTATGCAGAAAGGGACACAGACAAGCAAAACAATCTTCGCATTATCACATCGTGAACGCTGAGAGTCTTGCAAACTTAGGGGGCATTCTGACCCTGGCGGTAATTACCGCCATGGCGGAGGTCGGCGGTAGCACCGCCAACAGGCTGGCGGTGCACCGATGGGCATTCTGACCGCGGCGGTTCAGCTGCGGCCAGAAACGGGAAGTCGGCGGTGTACCGCCGACTTCCCGCTGCCCTTGAGAATCCGCCATGGCGGCGGAGCGCGCTCCGCCGCCATGGGGATTCTGACACCCCCTACCGCCATCCTGTTCCTGGCGGGTCTCCCGCCAGGAACAGGATGGCGGTAGGGGGTGCCGCGGGGCCCCTGGGGGCCCATGCCAATGGCATGGGCACTGCAGGGGCCCCGTAAGAGGGCCCCACAAAGAATTTCAGTGTCTGCTTTGCAGACACTGAAATTCGCGACGGGTGCAACTGCACCCGTCGCACCTTCCCACTCCGCCGGCTCCATTCTGAGCCGGCGTCCTCGTGGGAAGGGTGTTTCCCGCTGGGCTGGCGGGCGGACTTTTGGCGGTCGCCTGCCAGCCCAGTGGGAAAGCCAGAATGACCGCCGCGGTCTTTCGGCGGGAACCGCTTGGCGGGCGGCGACCGCCGACCGCCGCGGTCAGAATGACCCCCTTAGTCATATGAAAATGGTATGCAACTTAGCTCCAAATCATCATTACTGCAAACGTCAAATGGGCTAATGAGATGAATGAATGGTCAACAGTCATTCATACCATATGGCCTTACATTCGCCCGCTGCTGCAGGTTTGCCAGGATATGATAAAAATACTCCATGGATACAGTAGCTATTCTGGATGGTCAAATCCTAGGGTGCTGGGGGCCTAACTCCACCTCTACCACCCCCAAAACATACAAGAATCATGTACTTGTGAACTAAACACACGCATAAGGCACATGTGTGGCCTCCATGTCACAAGTCCTACACAAATATGAAACACAAAATCATAATGGGACATGGTCAGCCCCATAAAAACTGAAAGTGACTCTCCCACTCCCTGTTAGGACTACAGATAAAAGCATCCCCATCATAAAGGTGGGGACATTTTTGAGACGGAATACATAATGGTATCAAAAACATCATTTCAAAATAGCCATCAGCAATTACACCAAATATGTTGTCAAATATGGTCAATACATTAGTTAACGTATCCCAAACATCACAGTGTGAAGGCCGTCTATACATAAAAGTACGGACATTTGTCATATACAAACACAAATGTGTCTCACATCGCACCGTTTTACCATGACAAATCACCTTTCCAAAGCTAAACACATGAAGACATTTGGATAAATTTGCTCCATATTCTACGCATACAGCATGGCCGTCATAATTAGTTCACGTACATGAGTGCACACAATGCAGAGTCAGATACAAATGTATCCAAAAGTGTCTTGATATTTCACCTTCAAATTATTATTTACATCCACAATATTTTTGACTCTGCATCATGTGCACTACTGTACGTGTAAAAAAAAACACGCCCATGATGTATGCGTCGTGAAATTGACGCTACATGCACAATATATTGGTCATTTCATGTACAGTATTAATTATTAATATTCATATCATATTTTTTCACTCCGCATCATGTGCACCACTGTACGTGTAAAAAAAATGACGCCCATGATGTATGCGTGGTAAAAATGACGCTACATGGACAATATGTTGGTCATTTCATGTACAGTATTAATTATGAATATTCATATCATATTTTTTCACTCCGCATCATGTGCACCACTGTACGTGTAAAAAAAACGACGCCCATGATGTATGCGTGGTGAAATTGACGCTACATGCACAATATGTTGGTCATTTCATGTACAGTATTAATTATTAATATTCATATCATATTTTTTCACTCCGCATCATGTGCACCACTGTACGTGTAAAAAAAACGACGCCCATGATGTATGCGTGGTGAAATTGACGCTACATGCACAATATATTGGTCATCTCATGTACAATTTGAAATATTAATATTCATATCAGTTTTTTTCACTCCGCATCATGTGCACTACTGTACGTGTAAAAAAAATGACGCCCATGATGTATGCGTGGTAAAAATGACGCTACATGGACAATATGTTGGTCATCTCATGTACAGTATTAATTATTAATATTCATATCATATTTTTTCACTCCGCATCATGTGCACCACTGTACGTGTAAAAAAAACGACGCCCATGATGTATGCGTGGTGAAATTGACGCTACATGCACAATATATTGGTCATCTCATGTACAATTTGAAATATTAATATTCATATCATTTTTTTTCACTCCGCATCATGTGCACTACTGTACGTGTAAAAAAAATGACGCCCATGATGTATGCGTGGTGAAATTGACGCTACATGCACAATATATTGGTCATCTCATGTACAATTTGAAATATTAATATTCATATCATATTTTTACACTCCGCATCATGTGCACTGTAATGCGTCAAAAAAATATGACGCACATCTGTGTATGCGTGAAAATATGACGCATTACGCGAAAATAAAAACGGCGGCCATTTTATGCAGGAAGTGATGTAATAGGATATCCTGTTTACCAAATCTGTACTGGGAGTTGACTTTCACTTTCACTTTGCAGTCTCAGAGTTATCTAGACTGTGTGGTTGTGTGAAAGGTGTTGTCCTGTGTTTTACTGCTTTAGTGTCCTGTGTGCCTTCTATTTTGTCTTTGTGTCAATCTTTTATTGTTGTCTAACATTGTCTCAGTCTTTTTAGTGTTATTTTGTCTATACCTGTGATAGTTTGTATTGTCTGTGGGAGTCTGTTGTGGGTAGCATAGTTTGGGGGGTTAGTTGGGCTATTTTTCTCCTTCTTCTTTTTCTTTCACATCTCTACCTTTCCCCATTTCCCACTTTTTCTTTCATTTTTCTTTTGTACTTTTTTACACCTCTCATCATGTCAGGTAGGCCTCGCCTGTCCAGGATGGGTGAGGACGAATTGGGGGGCTTCATATGGCTCGTTAGCCATTTCCTCCCACTGATGCTGGAGGCTGGGGGCCGTGTGATACAGGGGTATCACACGGAGGCGAGGAAAATCCGTTGGGAGAAGGTGCGCCATCACCTGGTCCGGGTCTACGGGAGTCTGAGGAATATACATCAACTCAAGCACCGCTGGGCAGATCTGATCAGCAGGGAACAGGACCTGCTGGACCACCTGGGACTCCGGATTGGTGGCTATGTTGGTGAGTACTAATCAATTACATGGGAATAATAGGAATGTGTGTGTGAACATGTGATGATTGGTAGCCAATCTGCAAAATAAGTAGCTGACTGCGTGTTATGCTAGGGAAACCTAGGCCCATGGGTATACACATAAATCCCCATTTTTGCTACACATGTACACCCAATTACAGCAGTAAAATGCAACATCTATTTGTATTTTGCTAAGTAGCCCCCTCTCTGCGTCACAAAATGATGCAAATGCTGCGCTACAAAGGTATACATATGTGTCCAAATGTGTATTTGTTGCAGGATGTGTATGAAGACCTATGCTACCAGGCCGATGCCTCATTTTTGCAACACATACCAGATGGCTGTAGCTGCATGGAATGTACTGTTGCATTTGTGTCTGAAAAGCAACACGTGAACTGCTCTATTTGTACTCTACTGGTCATAATGGCCAGTGAGTACGTCATGCAGAAACAACATACCTACATATGTAGACGCCATAGCTAGACCGAAAATTGCAAACACATGATGATGCTACACATGTGTGTTGCCTTCACGTCACATGAAGTTAGTCATGTTGTCCACACATATGTCACATGTGTGTCTGGTTGCTGTGTGTTGAACCTGTCCACATAGCCTGTTTGATTGTGAGTGGTCATGCAGTCCTCATGGAACCAGTTGTGGAATGTTTCTCTCTGGGATGCACATGCTGAGATGTATGGATCACATGATTGTTGGGGCCTACTAATGGAGGATTAACATGGACGACACATGACTGTCCTGGCCACTGCATGAGTGTAGTAGGGTGTGTCACTGGAGCAGGAGACTCATCCAATGATAATCTAGAATACAAAGTCAGCCAGGCAAGATGAGCATGTGTGAAAGTGTATCATTACCATGTAATATTCACACACTGTCATTGTAACAGAAATTATTTGTCTGTTCACCCAGTCTGAGTATAATCTTCCTTTCATGCTTTACAGGTGGACCAGCCCCGTACACCGTTGGTGAGGTGGCCCATTTTGACGACCCCGATACCTACAGTGAGTGTTGCCTAAGTGCTATTTACATTGTTTGGAAATGAAGCATGATGGATTACTGTGTGTTCAGGATAATTCATGATTTGATGTGCTGGCCGTTCATTGGCTTTGTTGTTTTGGTGTGATATCAAATTGGAATAATGTTTCTGTAAAGCAATACCTAGTCATCTCTCAGATTGAGGGGCAGTAGGTCATTCAATTAGTGCGACAATTGGGAATGGCATGACTCATTTTGAATACACTGGTCAATGTTAGACTTGGTCAGGAACTTGCCATTAACTGAGTCAGCATATCAGACTGACAGTCTCCCAGATAGCTTAGGCACTGACAGTCTGCCAGATAGCTTAGGCACATGGCTTCGATGACAAGTGCTTCTTCCTAGTTGAGGATGGACTGTGTACACTGTAGGTCGGATCTTCCGGGGGCATGTACTTCCACAAGGTGACCTCGAAGTGTGTGTGACTTGAGTGCAATGGCCTAGGTGTTCTGTTGAATCATGTGAATGGGTGTTCTACCTCCTCTGTGTGTGTTGTAAAACATGCCTCACTAATAGTATGTTATGTTGGGCTAAGTCATATCATTTTGACATGTGTGGACCTGGGATGTGACAAGGTTGGGCTGACTCCAACGTGTTGCTATCCCTTCATAGGTGTTGTGTGTGAAGGCACATGCTTGTTGAACTTTCTGTACACTCCTGGTTGTGCATTGATCATGGGATTGTTGTTTGTTCTTCCCACACCACCCACAAAGACTGGGATGTTACTGTGAAACAGGGTACCTAGGACTGTAGCAACCAGTATGTTACACGTACTTAACACCGTTTGTGACTTGAGTTTGTACCTAGGTCCCGATGTAGCAAAATGTCTACACATTGCAAATAGCATAATTTGATGTTAGTGAGTTGCAAACGTCTGTTTCCTAATCCGAAATGTTTTTGGTGGTCATGTACATATTCGCAAAATGCTTTTCTAAATGAAAAAAATAAAGGAGTTTACCAGCCCTACTTGCAAATCACAGTGGTAGGCAATCCCATTTGCTAACGAGTATGTGGTTGCAAAGTGAGTAGCTGTTATCATCCACTTGAAGTGGATGCTAACCAACTTGCTGACTGGAAGGGGTCCTCATTGTGAACCTTCACCTTTGTGAGTGGACCAAAATACTCCTGCACAAAACAGCCAGTGGTCTAGGGGAGCAATAATTATTGTGTAAATTACGAAAAATCAATTGTTGTGAATTTAAACAAATCGCAGCTCATTTTCCTTTCAGATAAAGGGCCTACACTTGGTGAAAAATAACTTGCTTAATTTAAAAGCAGTCACGTCTATGGAGTTCTGCTGTTCCCAGCAGGCCTCCATCCCCGTGAGTGCCCATAGTTGCTAAGGTGGTGCAAGTTGGAACCCACATCATTGATGTTCATGAGGTGGGATTTAGGGACCCCATAGTGACTCGCAGACGGTGTCAGAGACACCGTTCAGCTTTGCAATTTGCTAGTTGATTTCCCATCAATTCCTACATCTGGCCCATAGTGTCGACATATGATTCATGGCCAGGGGTTCAATCTTAGCACACAACTATTTCGAAATGCCATTGAGTGAGGAGTGTGATTCTTATCACATAGAATGACATATGTAGTGAAGTCAGTATGCGGACGAGCTGGTGCCATAATGTATAATGCCTTAGGTATGAATTGTATGAGTAGTTTAGGGTGATGTCATCCATCATGTAGAGACATGGATATGCTATATGTGATATGCCCTTCAGTATGCATGATTCACATGTACTTCCTCTGAGCCTTCCCGTGAACTATGTTGTAACAATTGCTGCAACCAATACATTGCTAGTAATGGACAAATTACCCATTGTGGTATTCAACCCACTGTAAATTCTATGCTCAATATTTGCCTTTTCTCTTCACAGCTGCAAACCTGAGTGCCGCAGCTCGCAACCAGTTTGAGCGCCGGGCAATGAGGTACAGCCACATCCTGCAGGTGCAGTGTGGGTATCGGAGGATGGCCCGCAGATACAATTCGGAACGGGCCTCCGGGGCGTGGTATGCCACACCACAGGCTCCCCCAACGGTGCCCCCAACAACCCCCGCCACTACATCCACCAGGTCTGGCCAAGTGGACCCAGCAACGGACCAGGCATCCTCATCCAGACCTGGACCCAGCCGTGTGGTGGGAGCAGGGCAGTCCCGTGCCCACACCACTCCACCAACACAATCCACCTCCACCGGCACCCAGACTTGCACTGACCCTCCGATCAACCCAGCGGACTTCCACGCATTGTCAAGGAAATTGGACAGGTTGATTGGAAAAGTTGACACCCTGACGGAGGACATGGCTGAGGTGAAGAAGAAGGTGCGCTCCATCCGGCGAACACTACGGAGGCCAAATCAGTAGACATTTTGCCCTCCAGAACTTTTACCCCTCCCCTCTCACCTCTTTCCTATTTCATACTGTTAGTTGGGTTTGGGGGGTTAGTTATAGGATAAGTGTAGGAAATTAGCTTAGTTAGTGTTAGGTAAGAGGGTGGGGGGTCCTTCTTCTTTATATCTTATCTTTTTGTGTGGGTGGGTGGGTGGGGGGCAATGTTGGGATTCCTGTTTAAAAAATAAATAAAAATAAAAATAAAAATCTATAAAAAAAAAAAAATATATATATATGTTTGTTTAGGATAGTGTAGTATGTGTGTAGGTTAGTAAGTGTTGTCCTGCATGTGTCTTGTCTCATAATGGTGGGTGGGGGGTTGATGTTTAGATCGTTTCGTTACATGTGTAGAGTAAGTTTAGCTTAGGTTAGTTAGGGACAGTTGTGGGTTAGTAGTAGTCAGGTTAGATTAGTGTAGGTTTATCTTTCCCTTAGTTGCCTCTTTTATTACTTATTGGAAATAAAAATTTTGTTAACCCTTTACCTGATGCGTTAGGTGCTACCTTTTCATGGCCTTGACATCAGTGTAGCAGAAAGTTTTAGTATGACATTTGTGTCCTATGCTCGCTATCCCCAGGCTATTGAGGTTTAACATGCCAGCTACCCGTGTGCTAACTTGGTAAGTATCCACCATGTGGGAGAGCCACCATTGGTAGTGTGCATAGATCATCAAGATTTGGGGTTGGTATGTATCCTACTTCACAAAGAGTGCTTCCAGAGTTGATTTTGTAGGTAAATAGATAGGTCGGACAGCATTGTGAAGTTCAGGGAGAGCTTTGTAGATGAGTATTTGTTCACACTCTTGTCTTGTTGCTGTCATTGCTGACCTACATCATGTGTGTACTGCTTGAGCATGACTTTCCTTCATGGTAGTATACGCTGTAAGGGTGATTGATGCAGTGTAATTTGGTTATCATTCCTTTCATTTTACAGCATAATTTCTTGTTTTAGTATTGCAAGGTGCCTACATTTCTCAGCCACCATTAGTTGTCTAGAATAGCTATGGATGGGGCCTCATTCTGTCCAACACAGCATGATTGTGTGTGCTTAGTCCCTACATCAGTTATTTTCCTCAGTCTAGTAAAGCTATGATGCAATCCTGGCCACTGCACAGATGTTTCAGTATACATGAAATCAGGACAGTAGTATAGAGAATCGACATGGTTGCCACACAGCCACTTTGGAGTTATGTACTGCACAGTTGAAGTGTGAAATGACACAGAGACACAATAGGTGTGCAAGTGATATTTATTTTTAGGTGGAGTAGTGCAAAAAGTCCATTAACATTGTTAGGTGAGTCCGTTCTGGTGCATTCTTAAATGGTGATCCTATTTACAGGGTGTGGATGATGCTCCTGACATGCTGGGGTGATGTCACAGACGGTGCAGAGGAACAGGAATTGCCAAATGGTAGGAGAGAAACATTTACAGCCAATGTGGACAAGTTAAACAGTGGATTGCCGAACAGTCATTGAGGGTAGTTGGAGTGAGGCTGGCATGTGTCAAAACGTAGGACCTTGGTCAGAGTAGGGCATGGTGCAGGGACTAGGGCTTCCGGGTACTCTTGCGAGTGAATGTTATCTGTTCCATGTCTTCTTCTTCTGATGTGTGTGTTGCCTGGTGTGTCCTTGTTGTTGTTGGTTGTGAAGGGGCAACACACACCTCAGTGTCAGAAGACATGGAGGCAGACATCCCGGGGGCTGATCCCTGTCCAGTTATGAAGGGCAGTACTGCAGCAAGGAGGGCGTGCTGGTTTTTCAGAATGGCAGCCACATCCCGATGGTAGGCAGCCAGGTCGGCCCTGAGGGGTTCGATGTTGCATTCGTGCACACGCTGACTGGCTTGCTGTTGGAGTTGTTTGGTCAACTGGATGACAGCTGTGCAGATTGCCTTCTGTGTTACTAAAAGTTCCTCCAACAGCGATGTTCTGGCTTGCATTGCAGCTGCCTGATCAGCAGTTGACAGCATGCACGAACGCACCCCCTCAAGGCTGGCTGCCATAGTTTGCATCCCCACCCGCACCTCCTTGGCCAGCTCCCGCTGGACCCCAACGACTGTTCTTTCGAAGCTGGTGCCAGTGTCGTCAGAGTCCTCAGCTGTGTTGGAGCTGGCAGGTCTTACAATTGGGGTGGCGGGTGGTTCTACTGTGGTGGCTGCTTCTTCTTGGCTCCTCCTTGTTACTGAAGGGGGGGTTTGGAGGCTTTCGAGGACCATGTCAATGGTCTCTTGTGTGAGGTTGATGGTCTCGTCATCCATGTCATCAGGGAACTCATGGACAGGCATATCGGCAGGAGATCCGTGTTCCTCTGCAAAGAAACAGGGTACAATTAGTGTGTCTGTGTTGAGATCATTTTGCACTAAGATACAAGCCTTTGGATGCCTTAACTTTGTACTCTGATTTTGTCTTGGTATCTGCTGTCCGTCATAGGGCATTGTTGTAGGCCTATGGCCCACCTGTGTGTCACATGTATGATACGGAGCTATCAGACATGCCTGCCAGGTCATCTCTAGGTGTTGATTTGTAATTATTTCGGAATATGCATTTTTTTGTCCTACTCCTCCCTCGGTGTTTCACTATTGTTATGGAGGGACATTTGTTTGGGTGGGCTCTCATTATCCTACATGTGATTCTTGGCTTTCTAGGCAGCAGGATAGCTAATGGTGTGGGGGACTAAGTTTGACCCACTTGTAAATAACTCTGTCACCCAGATATTCTATTTAGCTCAGACAGACTAGCAGTGCCTCTGGTCTCCCACAACAGAGGAATGTTTAGAAGTCCAAGCCCATGACATCTTTGGGACTTCTCAGGGAAGTGGTGGTCACTCAGGTCCTACACATTTCTATCTTTTCCGGTATGTTCCCATACACAAATGACACAGACAGTATTTGTTTGATATGAAGTTTCATTGTACAACTGACTTGTAGGAATTTAGGTGTGAGCCCCAATAACCAAAACAATACACACAGTTAGAACTGAAATAGTCCGCAGGAGAGTAATACATTGGTACACAGCTATCATGGTGCCTAACAGTTTCTACTCTCCCTCTGCTTGTTCTATATATAGCACAGCATGTTAAGTTTGGAGCTTGGCTGTCTGAATCACAGGGGAGACATCATCCCTCATATCAGAGGAATGGGCTGGGATCTGGTTGTGCATCAGCAGCAAGGCAGGCAGCATCTAGATGTGATTTTCTGTTTTTAAACTCCCCCATGCGTGTCTTGGGACGAGGAAGTGAATTTAAAAGACATATGTCATTGTGATGACAAAGTTTCCCTACGCAGGAATGGCAAACCTTAACCCCTACCACATCTATCATCAACGAACCTGTCGGTATCCTTGACTGGGGCACAGAGTGAATATGTTCTGGCAAACTCCAGTGCAGAAGTAGGCAAAACAGGGTGATTTGACTAATTGCCAACACCTTAGGACTGACTATTTGCTACATTAACTGATAGGAAGGGCAATGAGATTCATTTAGTGCAAAGTGCTCTGAGGCACTTAGATGTGAGCAAATGAGTATAAGTACATTCAGGGTAAGATGCACAAAGGCCTCCAGCCTGAGGCTATTGCGCAAAGTATACGTTTCACTTGCCACGCTACACTTTGACTGACTGTGGGTGTTGTGACTGCCCTGCCAGCACACTTGCCTCACAGGCCCTGCACCATACACTTTTTATTCACATTGCATGATCTGTACATGTTAGGTGGCATGACCTATGTATGTCAATGTTAGGATGTGGTATGGATGTAAACATTGTTGATGTTTGTATCTGATGGGGTCTCATGTGTGTCTTACTGGATTGGCCTGTTTATCGTATGAATGTCCTATTTTTTGGTTAGACTGTGCAGATGTGTTTCATTGACCAGTTGCCTGTGTCCCCTCGTCAATGTTGTTGTCTGAGCAGTATGACATTTGTGATGTAGCATTGTTAGGCAGGCACGTGAGGGACCCTGACGTATGCAGCATGTGTGTGTCGTTAGTGCTGTGTGGCTCCTATTGCTGTTTACTTAGGCTTATGTATGTGTCAGTTATGGACATTCAGCATTTAAGTGTACTGGTACCTTTGTCTTAATTCTAGGAGTAGTTGCAGATGTCATCCTCACCCCCTAATTTAGGTATGTATGTTCCAGGGTGGGGTTCCTGCCATTTGGTATTATAGCTGCCCAGAGATGAGAGGTGTTATTGTCAACTGTGGTGGCAGTTAAGTTGCAGTTGTTGTATTTGCTACTGCATTACAGGTAGGGACCTAGTTGATGGGGAATAGTTTGTGCAAAACAAGTGCCTGGATGTGGATTCAGGGTAGTGTCCTTCCCACCTGTCACTGGTTTCCCTTGGCTCTCTAGTTGTAATTACAGGATGTCCCCGTGGGACTGTAGTGGTGGCAGTATTTTGTCGTGCCCCGGCTATGGTCAGTACTGGCCATTCCCCCCTGCCGTGCCCCTTTCCCCATGCCACTTCATATATGTGCTAAGTTACATGCATTGTGTAGTAGGTATCCCCCCCCTGCTTACAGTCCCCATTATTGCATTGTAATTCCCCATGCGACTTACCCTGCATGTGCGTAGTGTCGTGGTAGTCTGCGCTGTCCAGTCCTTGTATCCCTGTGACGATCTCCTCCGGGATGACGGCTGCGACCATCTCCTCCATGTGGTCCAGGGCCTCCTGTTGTGCTGGACTCCCCCCTCCAGTCTGCATTGCTGCCTTCCTGTTCCTGGCCATTTTCTCTTTGGTCCTACGTTTACAGTCATGCCAGCGTTTCTTACACTCGGTGACTGTCCGGCGTTCTTCAGCCACACTGTTTATCTTGTCCACAATTTGTTTCCAGATGGCCTCTCTCCTACTGAGTGGCAATTTTGAGGATATGAAAAGTTGGTGCTGGTGTTCCATCACCTCTTTCACCAGGATTTCCTGCTCCTCTGCACTGAAGCAACACTTTCTTTTTTTCTTTAACATGTCCTGGTTCCTGTATGCTTCCTCCTGGCTGGTTCCTGGTCTGCTCTCATCCTCCTGGGGTCTGTTGGGGCATCTAGGATCCATTTTGGGTCTCCTCTCCTGTAAGTGCAGTTTTCGCGCAAAAATGTCACGCAATAGCGTGAAAAAACCCGGCGTTTTCACGATTGCGCTGTCGTAAATCGACCCACAGTGATTTGCGTCACTTTTACGTGGGTTTCCCTTACGACAGACCGACGCTGTGTGCGTCACGAAATAATGACTCCCACCTGTTGGTTGCGCCGCCGTACGTCAAAGTATAAATTTGACGCCCGAATGGTGCATCCAAATGGCGTTAGACGGCGCAAATTTTTTTGACGCAAAACTGCGATAGCGCAGTTTTGCGTCAAAAAGTATAAATATGGCCCTAAATGCGCTGAATGAAACCTGCCTTTAAATCAACCGCATCGGCGTCCGCGTGTACGATGCTGAAAACTATGGGGGTCATTCCAATCTTGACGGGTGGCTACCGCCGCCCGCCAAGCGGTAACCGCTGTGTGGCCGCCAATGCGGCCGCACTCCCGCGGACCCCATTACAACATCCCCGCTGGGCCGGCGGGCGCAAACCTAGTTTACGCCCGATGGCCCAGCGGGGATGCGGCTGCAACATAGGAGCCGGCTCCTAATGGAGCCGGCGGTGTTGCGGCCGTGCGACGGGTGCAGTAGCACCCGTCGTGCTTTTCACTGTCTGCTATGCAGACAGTGAAAAGCTGCACGGGGCCCTGTTAGGGGGCCCCTGCACTGCCCATGCCAGTGGCATGGGGAGTGCAGGGGCCCCCAGGGACCCCAGGACTCCCCTTACTGCCAGCCTCTTCCTGGCGGTGCAAACCGCCAGAAACAGGCTGGCGGTAGGGAAGTCATACTCCCCAGGGCGGATTATCACCGCCGGGGCTAAAACGGCGGGAAACCGCCAGCCCCGGCGGTGCGACCGCGGCGCTACTGCCGCGGTCGTAATATGGGTCTCGATACCGCCAGCCTGTTGGCGGTACGGACGCCACATTACCCCTGGCGGTCTCTGACCACCAGGGTCATAATGACCCCCTATGTAAGGAATGCCGACGTATAGACGTCCATTCCCCAATCATGCAATTACGGACATAGGAAATCCTGCCTAGCCGCTTCAAACTTCTTTTCAATGAATTTTATCATGCCAGAATGTAAACATCTATTCCCTGATCGTGCTGTTACGGAAATATTTACATTGGAGCTCCCGCCTAGCCGTTTCAAACCTCATTTGAATGCATTAAATCATACCAATGTAAAAACATCTGTTTCTCGATCCTGCACTCACGGCATATTTATATTGGGGCTCCTGCCTGGCCGCTAAAAACCTCATTTAAATGCATTTTGTCACATCTATAAATCCACGTTTGTCATCCCACAGCTACAAACTGAATTGTTGAATACCCTAATATGAAATCTCATATTTCATTTCCGAAACACCTATCATGACAAAATCCTGAAATCTCAACATATCCTGACACCATAGAACGGGAAGACTCCATACAACTACAAGTGATATTTTATTATTAAAGGGAAAGAAGGCGGATTTATCGCAATTGCCCATACAATAACCATTCCCATAAGTACTCAATCAACCTCTTTGTTCCTACATAGATTATTCTGACCTCACAATTGTCTTACCCCTCATACGTCTCTCTATGTTAATGTATAGATTATTCTGACCCCACAAATATCATACCCCTCATATATCTCTCCACCTCGGTACTGGTATCACAAATACCACAGTCCACTGACTAAAAAAACAACAAAAAAAGATATATCTTTTGCCCAAACAAAATTTCTCTAGTCCAGACAGTCAGTCTTAACCATTTGATAAGCCTGCCGTTTGTCTAGCTATTTCTTCATATTCATTCAAACCCTGTGCTACTGAGTCCAAAAGATGAATTCACTTACATTCATGTTCTTCCCTCTCTTAAAAGCATACATCGGGGATCTCGTAAATCAAGCTCATCTGAAATCAAGGCCAAAATATCGATTAATAATATTTTTATTTCAGTACTCCTCGTACAGTACCTGGTGACACATGTCATCCTACTATTTCCTTCATTTGTCCGACTTCTAGGTTCAAGTAACATCTCCCTGTGACAAAACCAAGCCCTCTTACGTGCTTTCCTAACTAGTCTCCTAGGGTAACCCCTCATTATCAACCATCTCATTAGATCTTCTGATTCTTCAAAATAGTCCTGCTTCTGAGAGCAGTTCCTCCGAAGACGGAGGAATTGTCCATAAGGGAGGTTATCCCTCAAATTTCGAGGATGATGACTTGTATATTGTAACAGGGATTTTTTTTCACCCTCTTTCCTGTATAAGGTAGTATATAGTTGGTTCTCTTGTATTTTAATAGTTATATCCCAAAAATTGATTTCACACAAACTAGTATTTTAATGTACCTGCTGGTACAAAAATAAGAAAAATTGACTAAAACCACTTTTTTCATCTTATCAGTACATACATTAAATAGTAAGGGGCATGTTTACAAGGAATTGGTGTCGGGCACCACCACAGTTCTTCTTGCGGCACTGTCCTACACCACTGTGAAAGGGCAGGAATACACAGGGCAAAAAATTGCGCCGTCTAACGCCATTTGGAAGCGCCATGCGGGCGCCGTATTTATTGAATGGCATTAGCCGGCGCTAGCAGACCGGCGCTGCCTGGTGTGCGTGGAAAAAAACCACGTACACCAGGCAGCGCCGGCGTTGGGGAAAATGGCGTTAGGGCGTCTTAAAATGGTGCAAGTCAGGTTGACGCCAAAAAATCGCCTCCACCCGATTTGCGCCATTTTTAACGACGCCCAGAAGCCATTTACATGACTCCTGTCTATGTCCCCTGGGCATGGTCATTGGGCATTGAGGCATGTAGGGGGGCACAAATCAGGCCCCCCTATGCCAAAAAAAAATATTAAAAAAATAAAAAATTATACTTACCTGAACTTACCTGAATGTCCCTGGGATGGGTCCCTTCATCCTTGGGTGTCCTCCTGGGGTGGGCAAGGGTGGCAGGGGGGGTCCCTGGGGGCATGGGAGGGCAGCTGTGGGCTCATTTTTAGCCCACAGGTCCCTTAACGCCTGCCCTGACCCAGGCGCTAAAATCCGGCGCAAATGCGGGGTTTTTTGCCCCGCCCACTCCCGGGCGTGTTTTTTGCCCGGGAGTATAAATACGACGTATTTGCGTCGCAGTCATTTTTTTAGACGGGAACGCCTACCTTGCATCTCATTAACGCAAGGAAGGCGTTCACGCAAAAAAATGACGCTCTTTCCTCATACTTTGGCACTAGACGCGTCTAACGCCAAAGTATAAATATGGCGTTAGTTTTGCGCCGAATTTGCGGCGAAAAAAACGACGCTAATTCGGCGCAAACGGAGTATAAATATGCCCCACCGTATTTACGAAATATAGTGCGTTTCTGTCTTTTCCCCCTGCGCTGGCGCAGAATTGGCTGTAAGAGTGCCTGCTTTGCATGCAGGATTGTTTTTGTGCAGGAAGGGACTCCTTTCTTTTCTGCACAAAAACAATCCAGAGAGGCATTTTCCTCTTTCTATATTTATAGAAAATTGTCACAAGACAGTGCTACAAGTATTTTTGCATTGCTGACCTACACCAGTTTGAAAGGGCAGGAATGCACCGTATTCACAAGATATGGTGCATTCCTGCTCTTTCAGCTAATGCTGGCGCACAATTTGGTGCCTAGCACCAATGCAGGTACCCTTGCACAATGATGCAAGGGTGCCTGCATTGTAGGCAGGATTGTTTTTGTGCAGGAACGGGCACCTTCCTGCACAAAAATAATCCATGGAGGCTTTTCCTCTTTGTATGGGACTCATTTCAAACAAACTGGTGCAATTTGCTTGTGCCGCCTTGTTTCCCCCTAACGACACCATGATAGTTCTGTATTTACAATACAGTGCACCATGGTGCTTGTTAGCACAGCTGCATCAGAATTTCTGATGCATTTGTGGTGCTTTGCTGGACTAGTGCCAAAAATGTTGACGCTACTCCAGCAAACCTCAGGCAGGCTCATTTGAAACATCCTAGCGTCACTTTAACGCCTGCCCTTGAGCAGGCATTGAAATATTATGGTAGAATGGTGCAGTGAAATCTTGCAGATTTCACTGCATCATTCCTGCAGGCCTTCTAGTGGGGGAATGCCTCCCTTGCATACATTATACATTCCGCAGGTATAATGTGGCGTATGGATTTACAAACCAGCACAATGGTCCCATTGCTCCAGTTTGTAAATATGGCACGGGTAAGGGACTGTTCTGTGCCAGTGTAGCATAAAAAAAAGACACTATGGTGGAGCAAGGGGCTTGTAAATGAGCACCTATGTCAGCTGCAGAGTGCAGCACACTAGGAAAGAGGAAAAAACAAGGAGAAATTAAGATATTTCTCCTCGGTACATCTCCTCTGGGGAGGCATATGTTTTTTACACATTCCCAGGTTTACACTTCCTTGTAAATCTGTGAATGCATCAAAACCCATTGGTGTTGCGTGAAAAAACCCACCACAATGCCAATGAACGCCACCCTGAAGCAGTGTAAGGCAACGCAGCAACTTGCGCTGCGTTGCCTTCTTACACCATATGTATGAGGCCATTAAAAGCCATGCAAAGTGGCTGTGAGTGGTCTTGTAGATCTGGGTCTGCACTCTACGCCACCGGAGCATCCTAAAAAGTGATGCACAAGTGGCACAAGGGTAAATATGCCCCTGTGGAAAAAGGAAAAAATGAGGAGAAATGAAAATACTTCTCCTCGTTACACCTGCTCTGGTGAGGTGCAAGAGTAAATCTGGGGCAGCATCAAAACCCATGGATGTTGCGTGGGAAAACCCACTGCAACGCTCATGGAACGCCCGTGGCACAGAGTAAGGCAATGTAGTGACTTGCGCTGCCTGGCCTTACTCCATATCTAGGAGGACATGGAAAGCCACCCAAAGTGGCTTTGTGTGGTCTCATGGATATGGATGAGGCTTGCACCGCCAGAGCATCAAAAGAATTTACTCTCTGACGACGCAAGCCTCTTGTAAATATGCCCCTAAATGTTAAAAGAATACACTTAAAAATGTGTTCTACCACTAGGGTGAGAACGTTTTCTTAAACAAACATTGGCAAAGCCAATAGTTTTAGCCTATGTGACATCCATTGGCTTTGTCATTATTTTGTTTACATACGTTACTCAGCAGCACAGGCTGCTGGGCAACATAGCTTAAAGTAAAAAAAAAAGGTGAAATGGTGCAACCAGCATTAACCCCATCCTAGCACTTTGTTCTTTTTTACTTTAAGCCATGTTGCACAACAGTGCAAGCTGCTGTGCAACATGTCTAAACAAGCATTTGCAATGCAATGGGTCTTGCATTTGCTCGAGTTAGAGCTATTAGCGTTGTAAGGTCCTAACCGGACTTTTCCTTGCCACATAACTTGAAAAAGAAAAGTAATACAGTTTCACATAAGCAAGCCGATTCAAAGTGCCACAGCATAAGCGTGAAGCAGCACACAAAAGGAAAAAGAAGTTCGCTCGCAGTCAAACGTATCGACAAAAGTGCAATTAGCCATTTAACAGGTCCAAGGCTGTAACTAAACCGCCCCAAGGAGGGACAAACGTAAAGCATTTACCAACAAAAATAAAGAATTTTTGAAGGGCAAGCCCATGAACGAGTGAGAGTGTTGGGCGTGGTTAAAAGCCCAGATATAGCTTGCTCGCTGCTATGCTCGACCTAAAAAAGACATGCCTCTTTTAGTAAGCACGTACAGCAATGATGCACCCTCAGACAAACCTACTAGGCTATTGGTAGTGTTAGAAATAACCACGAATATCAGAGTAGGATGCTCCTGATCCCATGGAGCATCACGTATGGTTAATAAAAATGGATCTTTGTCAATATAACTTCAAGCACAACCAGGTAAGTTAAAACATGGCATGGGCTGGTCTTTGATGTGATTAAATGGAAGATCAAACAACACTGTTAAAACCCCACCTCGCAGGCAGGCCAAGCCTGCACTACTGGTCTTCTCTTTAAAAAAATCTGCCCACAGCATTAAAGGCAAAAGACCAATTAATTCCTCTAAGTGCAGATGCTTAAACAGACCACTGTGTTTATGATTTAACAATTACATTGTGTTTGCCATTTAACAATTATCTACAACTAGAAAGGACCAAAAACAAACATTAACAAAAAAACAAACAAATAATGTTCGGTAGCCCTCCTGTCAATAAAACATTATTCCAGGGATATTAATTGCTTACACTCTTTAGTGCAACTTTACACAGCCAACATAAGTGATGACAGAAAGCACGGTAGATATATTCTTATAAACTATCCCTCTGACCTTTCTCTTCTTCACACCAAGCTTATGCAGAGCCAAACGTTTACTGCAAGTAAAAGGCTGTTCAAGCCTCACAAGCGTCATCAAAATACTACCCAAATTGAGGGCAGTGTAGAACGCACAACAAAGTTGTTTCTTACTCGACCACCACGAAATTGCGTCGAGGCCTTGTAGGCATAGGAAAGCAAGTTGCAATAGATAATACTAGACTAGCATATGTTCCCTCAAAGTTACATTGCAAGTGAAAGAAAATGAAAAGTAAAACAGTTTCGCATAACTAACCGGACTTTTCTTGCCACATGAACTGAAAATGAAAAGTAAAACAGTTTCACATAAGCGAGCCGACGACCGCCATGAGTGCAAAGCACACACACAAAAGGAAACAGAAGTTCGCTCGCAGTGAAACGTATTGGCAAAACTGCAATTATCAATGTAACCAGCAAAAGTGCAATTATCAAGTAACCGGCAAAAGTACAAATATCCACTTAACAAGGTCTATGTCATGCAAAGCGCATGACTACTGCCCAGCGCTGCCTACGAAATAAAGAGAAAAAGTAGTCCAGAAACCATACCGAAAACATGGAGCCTTGTATATTTTCAGTAGTTGGTCGGTGCGCTCGAAGTGGGTAAACACAGGAAAAGCATGACTTATACATGCCTTTCACTAATTAAATCACTAGTTAAATCAAGCAAATTTTATAAGGCAAGACCACAAACCAACCAAACGGACGTGACGTGGGCGTGGTTAATAGCCCACAGAGAGATTACACTAGGGACAGAGCACTTTGTGCACTCGAATTTAAGAAATTCATAAAGCCAATTTATTTTGCAGAAGCAAACCCTGTTGCCTATGCCAATGCTTTTTTTCACAACTTGTCTGAAGATTGGTACGCAGAAGTTTGCTCTCTCTGAAGTAGTTTGATTCCACTCTCAGGGCTGAGTTAAGGGGACTTGCTGAGCCTCTGGCTTTCTGTTCTGTTTTTTAACTCCTAATTTGTTTTTAGGGCTGCGCACGCAAGCCCTCTGGCCTGTTGTAATCTCTCTGTGGGCTTGTAACCATGCCCATGTCACGCCCATCACCTTTTCTTGGTTTGTGGGCTTGCCTTTTAAAATTTGCTTGATTTAATTAGTGAAAGGCATGCATACGTCATGTCTTTTCCGGTGTTTAGCCCGCCTCGAGCGCAACAGCCAACTACTGAAAACATACAAGGCGCCATGTCTTCCTCATGGTTTCTGGACTACTTTCCTTTTTAATTTCCTATGCAGCATGATTTCACTGTTCAGTAATCGAGCACTTTGCATGGCTACCAGTTTAATTCTATTGTTTATCCTAGCGCTCCTTGGCAAATTCAAGGTTTCACACAGCGCGATTGCGCTCTTTTAAAAAATTATTATTTGTAATTCCCCCTTCCCCTATCATTCCTATTCCCACCCTTCCCGGCCTCCCCCCCTGTTTTGTTTTCAGTCCCCAAAGATGGGGATGCTATCTCAGCTTGTCTTACATTGCTGGCCTCAGTGTTTGTTTTCTGAATCAGGGACGGACCCCCAAGTGAATAAGGATAGGGGGGAGACTAAGGGCTGTTCTGCTTTTGGACGTGCATCGCTCGCAAAATGTAAAATTATCCTGCCAAGAGGATAGCAGTCTTAGGACCAGGTTAACATCCCACAATTCAGAATATCTGGGCTGGGGAGGGCGGGACAGGCGAACCCCCTTGAGTAGCCTGCACACCCAAGGATGGGACCCCACTGGGTAGCCCTCCAAAGGAGGATGTCCAGCCGAAATAGCGGACCGGAAAGAGTTCACCGTGCAATATGACAACCCTGATGAGGCCAATTCCGCCAAGAAATTCAGCACATCTGTAACGTGGGCCCCCAAGGGATCCGTATGTCTGTCCAGACACCAGCTAGCCCATCTAGACCAGGCTGACTTGTACCTTTTGCCAGTCCCAGGGGCCCAGGCTTGAGAGATGAGGGCTTGAGCCTCTTGCGAAAGTCGGCAATCCTGCCAGCGGCTCCGGAAATCTTCCAGGTTACCAACTGCAGGTGACCCTGGAGAACTAACGGATGGCACTGGCCCGATGCATCCCGAAGGATTGAGGGGTTAAGAGGAAGGCGAAGGGGAAAATCACACGACAGTTCTAACAGGATTGGAAACCACGCCTGAGAGCGCCACAACGGAGTCACCAGAATAATCCTGGCTTGTTGGCGACGTACCAGAGACAGGACTCTCGGAATCATCAGGAAGGGGGGAAATGCGTACCCTAGAAAAGGGGTCCAGGTCTGTTGAAACGCATCCACCGCCTCCGCCTCCGGACTGGGCGCCAACTGAAATAGCGGGGAATCTGCACGTTCCACCGTGAGGCAAACAGGTCCACCGTGCAAGGACCCCAATGGGCCAAGATCGCCCGGAAAATCGCTGGATCCAGCTGCCAATCGCTGGAATCCGTCAGATACCTGGAGTTCCAGTCCGCCGTAGCGTTGTGTATGCCCGGTAGGTATTCCGCTGTGACTGAGATCTGGTGTGCGAGACAAAAATGCCCAAAATCCTTCGCCAGTTCGGCTAGTGCTCTGGACCGGGTGCCCCCCAGGCGGTTGATATACTGAACCGCCTAAATATTGTCCAACTGAAGAAGGACCACACAAGAAACCCTGTCCCGGGTCATGGATCTGATCGCGAACGAACCCGCCAGGAGTTCCAGACAATTGATATGGAGGTCGAGTTCCTGAGTCGTCCAACGACCCCCGAAGGAAAAATCCCCGCAACGAGCTCCCCAACCATGCCGACTGGCATCCGACTCTATAATCAGATCGGGCGCAGAGCCGAAGATGGCCCTCCCGTTCCAGGCCTCCATGTGGTCCAACCACCACATCAACTCCGTTCTGGCTTCCGAATTGAGAGCAATCCGTTCGGAGTAGGTCAGCCCCCGTCGTAAGTAATGTGCTTTGAGGCGTTGGAGAGCCCTGTAGTGAAGAGGGCCTGGAAAAATATCCTGAATCGATGAGGATAGTAAACCCACCACTCTGGCTAACTGGCGAAGCAAGATCTTGTCCCGCCTCAGCACAATCCTCAGCTCCTTCTTGATTTTTGCAATTTTTTGGAGCGGGAGACTTAGGGAAGCCACCTGGGAGTCTATAAAGAACCCCAAGAACGTCATCGACTGCGATGGGGTCAGGTCAGATTTCTGGAAGTTGATAACAAACCCCAGATCCTGCAACAGCGCAATAGTCGTGTTCACATTGGAGATAAGAAAAGTCTCAGACTGATCCATCAGGAGGATATCGTCCAGGTAAATAATGAGGCGGACTCCCCTCGAATGAAGGAACTCCACCACCGGTTTGAGGAGCTTGGTGAAGCACCATGGGGCAGATGAAAGACCAAAGGGGAGAGAGGTGAACTCGAACACCTGCTGTCGCCACTGGAATTGCAGAAACCTGCGATGTGGAGGAAAAATGGGGACCGTGAGGTACGCGTCCTTGAGGTCCAGACGGACCATCCAGTCCCCTTGGAGTAACATATCCCTCAGGAGATGAATCCCCTCCATCTTGAAGTGGCGATAAACCACCCACTCGTTGAAGGCCCGCAAATTGATAACCGAGCGAAAACCTTTGTCCTTCTTCTCTACCAGGAAAAGGTTGCTGATGAACCCTCTTGGGTGAAGCGACGTGGAACAAATAGCGCCTTTGCGCAGTAACTCCTGCACCTCCGAATCTACGAGGTAAGAATCCGCGTCCAAAAAGATCATGGGTTTGTGGACCGACTCCTGAACTGGGGTGCCCCAAAACTCTATGTGAAACCCTGACACAGTTTGAAGCACCCATGCATCCGAAGTGATGAGCTCCCAGCTGTGTTTGAACCAGCGTAGCCGCACTCCCAGACTTTGAGGGAAAGAAGGGGTAATCCTTACCAGAGGGTCCTCCCGGAGCATTGGCTGCACCACGGGCTCCTCTACCCGCTCGTCTCTGTCCCTTCCCCCTGTTGGGGAAGAAGGTTCCCTGACGACCGTCTTGCCAGCTGAATTGACGGGAGGTACCAGGGCCTTGCTGGAATTGGCGGCCGGAAGAGCAACCCCAACCTCGTACCGGCCCCTCCAAAAACCTTCCCAGGAAAAATTTCCTAACAGATTCCCCTGCGCCACCGCTTCTGCCTCTGAGGATGATAAGTCCCCCAGCTTGGGGTCAATCTTAAGCAGTAGGGAACGGCGCCTCTCCGCCGAAATATCGCAGTTGGCATTCCCAAGAAGACATAAAGCCCTCTGGGCCCAACCCGCCACGACTTCAGTCTGAAGCGGTGTACCTGACAACTTTGCCCGCTCGGCCAATTGGATGATTTGTGTGAGGGGTCCAACGACGTCCAGGAGTATATCTTGGCACGCTCGCCAAGACCTATCAATCCCCTTTTTTGGGTCTTTAACATACTTCCCAAAGAAAGTACAAAGCTTCGGGTCCAACTCCGGAGTGGCGGCCACTCTATCTGGAAGAGTGGGGCGGGGGCACTCTGCCCTGAGTTGTGCCCGCACCTCCTTGTCTAATGGTTGGCGAAGTTTACCCGCCACATAATCCGCCACCTTAGGGTCCGGGTGCCATTCAGAAGAGCGGGGATGATAAATGCCTTTCAGCTCAAACATATCGGAATCCGACTCCCCCGGATCTTGGGCATCCGGGAGAGAGGCACCTGGGCGCCACGGACGCCCCGTTTCCAGATCCTGTGCAGAGGAAGAATCCCCTTCCGAATCGCCAACCATGCCCAATGAAGATCCCATAAAGAGATCTGATTTGGGGTGACCTTTGTCACCAGTAACCCCGGGCAAAGAGCCCTCCCGGGAGGGTATCCGCAGCTGCGTGAGCGCACCCTTATCTGAAAGGGAAGGAGCAACCTCCGATTCCCCAAGGTGCCCCACATTACGCTTGCGCGGTTTCCTGGGGGAAGCCCCATGGGCAACCCCCATCACCCCCATCACGCCAGGGCCCCTAGAAAACTGCGCGGCCAGTTGCGTCATGCTTTCCTTGAAAGGAGCCAAAGCCTGCGCAATGGCCTGCGATAAAACCACCTCCACCCCCGAAGGAAGAGCGCGGAGGGAAGGGGCCCCAGAGAGCGTGAGGGGAAAGGACTCCTGGTCCTGGGCAGGTTGCATAGCGGGAAAGACAGGAGACAAACCAAATTTGCGCCCCAAAATCTTGTGGGGAAAACAAACCCCCTCCTACTCCTGTCCCAAGCACAAAAACTCTGCAAAGGCACAATGCTTTAAGAAAATCAACCAAAAACGGTGTCACAGGAGGGAGTTCGGCACCGGGCAGAAGAAACAAGCCCAAACGCGATAAAAAACGCAGCACCGCAGGTTGAAAAACGCGCGCGCTGTGATCGCGGATGCCAAAACGGGACGCGCGCCCTCTAGAGGGCCCGACGCATCACCGCAAGAACAAACGCGATCAGGCACGATGCCTACCGCGCGCGCGTAGCAACAGCGTTGCTACAACAAAAACCCTGAAAAGGCAAGAAAAACAGTGTCCGCTTGACGCGCGCAAGCCAAATTGTCAAGTACACGCCAAGACCAGTTTAGAAAAACTAGCGAGAGGCAGAAAGGCACTTATCTGTCACCGCGAGCAGTGAAGAACGAGGGAGGATGACGTTACTCGATGGCATTTATACTGTCAATGTTGTAGCTGTTCATTGGTTCACAGTTTCCATGACTACGGATTCATGGGATTTGTAGTTTGATGTTTTTTGTTTGTACTTTGAATCTGCTGTATAATAAAAAGTGAAGAAAGAACTGCATAATCCTCGCCTCTGGTCCTGCTATAGAATTGAAAAATCTATTCAACATGTTAAAGGTGTAGCATTAAGGGCATGTTCCCTCGTATCCTCCAGTAGACCTCCTGAAGGGAAGAACGTGTTTGGATGTCAGTGGGTCTCATTGTTAAAAGGAGGCTTGGTGGCCTTTTGAAAGTGATACTACAGTTGTGCAGTTTTATCCTGCCTCCATCCTGAACATCATGCTCTTGTTCAATGGTGTGGATAGCTCAGTGGCTTGAAGCAAAAAAATAGCGCAATGTAGAACTAGCAGGCGATGTAGTTACTTTGTCATGATCAACTCAGCATTTCATTCTTCTGAGTTTGATTAAAATGTCTTACGTACTCGCAACAAGGCGTTCTGTCAACATGCACTCATCGTACTTTGATCGCTTGACAACAAATAGGAGCAGTGAATAAATCGGTGTTTTCAAATATTGGACTCCGGACATTTGAATAACTGAACGTTTGTAGGGAGTTATATAAACTGCCTCTTGAAGCCAGACACGACCATTTATAATTGGAAATTCATTTAAGTTAAGAGTCGTCGGTCGTGGACTCTGTTATCGGACTTTTTCCATTAGCTAACAAACTAAAGCCCTGA
Organism: Pleurodeles waltl; assembly: GCF_031143425.1. Taxonomy (NCBI): domain Eukaryota; kingdom Metazoa; phylum Chordata; class Amphibia; order Caudata; family Salamandridae; genus Pleurodeles; species Pleurodeles waltl. Next base: position 1,496,167,945 of record NC_090447.1, read on the forward strand.
AGAAGTCGTTGGGAACTAGATAACTTCCCCTTGACGAAACACGTGTTGGCTCGAAGTTTGTTTCCATGGATGATGCTGTAAAATAGAAGACATTTCCAATAAATCTCTGGAGTAGAATGGACTGTGAAATGATTTATGTGAAACTTTTGACTGCATTCCTTTGAATTTAACTCACTTGAATTTGACCACTTGTGTCACAACATCATTTACTTGATTTTTGAATTTTTTGAAGAAAAGTTTGTGTTTTATTGTACTGACAAAAGCATAACCTGTACCAAGGGGGCCTCACATTGTGTTAAACATGTTCCCTCGTATCCTCCGGTACACCTCCTGAAGGGAAGAACGTGTTTGGATGTCAGTGGGTCTCATCGTTAAAAGGAGGCTTGGTGGCCTTTTGAAAGTGATACTACAGTTGTGCAGTTTTATCCTACCTCCATCCTGAACATCATGCTCTTGTTCAATGGTGTGGATAGCTCAGTGGCTTGAAGCAAAAAAATAGCGCAATGTAGAACTAGCAGGCGATGTAGTTACTTTGTCATGATCAACTCAGCATTTCATTCTTCTGAGTTTGATTAAAATGTCTTACGTTTGAATTAGGTCACACTAAACCTCATCCCTAGTTTCTGTGCACCTGGAAACTGAATTTTACTCAGTGTGTAAAAAGATACATAATTGCAATACCATCACCTAACAATAACCTAGCTCCCACACTCCCACGTAAGCAGCGTTTTAAATGGGCCGGTACTGTCCGGTACTGAGTACCCGCACTTCTTTATTTTGAGAGGGAAAGTACCTGCACTTCTTTATCAAAAATGTAATTGTTAGAAATGGGGTTTTTGGTTGGCAGTCAGGTTGCCCTCTGTCCAAGCAAGAACCCTCACTCTAGTCAGGGTAAGTCACACAAAATCCAAAATCAGCCTGTGCTCACCCTCCGGTAGCTTGGCACGAGCAGTCAGGCTTAACTTAGAAGGCAATGTGTAAAGCATTTGTGCAATAAATCATACAACACCATAGCATAACACCACAAAAATACACCACACAGTGTTTAGAAAAATATATAATATTTATCTGGGTATCTTCAGGTCAAAACGATCAAAGTTGCAATATGAATTTGTAAAGATATCACTGAAAAGTGATATAAAGTGTCTTAAGTCTTTAGAAAGTAAACAGAGTCTCTTCTCTAACACAAAGTACCTGGTTTCTGGTGGAAAATCTCCTCAGAGGGCCACAAAGGAAGAGATGCGTGGAAAAAGGGTGTGTGCGTCGATTTCTCTCCAGCACACACGGACTTGCGTCGTTATTTTCCACGCGGGGAAGTCGAGCGTCGTTTTCCGGCGCGCGGACAGTCTCTTTCTGTGGGTCGCGGGGATTACCAGATGTCCTGGGTCTGTGCGTGGATTTTCCTGCTTGTTTTCCGGCTGCGCGTCGTTCTGCGGGGCTGTGCGTCGAAGTTTCGATCTCACGGCAGGCGTTGCGTCGATTTCTCCTGTGGAGTCGGGCGGCGTTGTCCTTGCGAGGCCGTGCGTCAAAGTTTTGATCTCACCGCAGGCGTCACGTCGATTTCTCCTGTGGAGTCGGGCGGCGTTGTCCTTGCGAGGCCGTGCGTCAAAGTTTTGATCTCACGGCAGGCGTCGCGTCGATTTCTCCCGGGAAGTCGGGCGGCGTTGTCCTTGCGAGGCCGTGCGTCAAAGTTTCGGTCGTCCCGAAGGCGTCGCATTGATCAGCGTCGGTCTGCGGCGTTTTTCTTGCCGCGGAACAAGCTGTGCGTCGAAAAGTTCGGCGCACGGAGCGTCCAAGAGGAAGAGTGAAGTCTTTTTGGTCCTGAGACTTCAGGGAACAGGAGGCAAGCTCTATCCAAGCCCTTGGAGAGCACTTTTACAGCCAGGCAAGAGTTCAGCAAGGCAGCAGGCCAACAGCAAGGCAGCAGTCCTTTGTAGAAAAGCAGACAGGTGAGTCCTTTGAGCAGCCAGGCAGTTCTTCTTGGCAGGATGTAGTTTCTGGTTCAGGTTTCTTCTCCAGCAAGTGTCTGTTGAGGTAGGGCAGAGGCCCTGTTTTATACTAAATTGTGCCTTTGAAGTGGGGGTGACTTCAAAGAGTCTCTAAGAAATGCACCAAGCCCCCTTTCAGTTCAATCCTGTCTGCCAGAGTCCCAGTAGGGGGTGTGGCAGTCCTTTGTGTGAGGGCAGGCCCTCCACCCTCCCAGCCCAGGAAGACCCATTCAAAATGCAGATGTATGCAAGTGAGGCTGAGTACCCTGTGTTTGGGGTGTGTCTGAGTGAATGCACAAGGAGCTGTCAACTAAACCTAGCCAGACGTGGATTGAAGGGCACAACAAGATTTTAGTGCAAAGAAATGCTCACTTTCTAAAAGTGGCATTTCTAGAATAGTAATATTAAATCCAACTTCACCAGTCAGCAGGACCTTGTATTACCATTCGGGCCATACTAAATATGACCTTCCTGCTCCTTTCAGATCAGCAGCTGCCACTTCAACAGTGTATGAGGGCAGCCCCAATGTTAGCCTATGAAAGGAGCAGGCCTCACAGTAGTGTAAAAACGAATTTAGGAGTTTTACCCTACCAGGACATATAACTACATAGGTACATGTCCTGCCTTTTACCTACACAGCACCCTGCTCTAGGGGTTACCTAGGGCACACATTAGAGATGACTTATATGTAGTAAAAGGGGAGTTCTAGGCTTGGCAAGTACTTTTAAATGCCAAGTCGAAGTGGCAGTGAAACTGCACACACAGGCCTTGCAATGGCAGGCCTGAGACAGGGTTAAGGGGCTACTGAGGTGGGTGGCACAACCAGTGCTGCAGGCCCACTAGTAGCATTTAATCTACCTGCCCTAGGCACATGTAGTGCACTCTACCAGGGACTTACAAGTAAATTAAATAGTCAATCATGGATAAACCAATCAGTAGTACAATTTACACAGAGAACATATGCACTTTAGCACTGGTTAGCAGTGGTAAAGTGCCCAGAGGTCAAAAGCCAACAACAACAGGTCAGAAAAAATAGGAGGAAGGAGGCAAAAACTTTGGGGATGTCCCCGTCAAAAAGCCAGGTCCAACATGACCCCCTACAAGCCTAAAGCCAGGGGAGAACAATCACTATCCTGATGTACTTCCCTGTTTGAGGCTACAGAACAAGGACCCAGGCCCACAACAGCAGGGGCATGCTCCAGTTCTTCGCCTTCCTGACTCCAATTGGATCACTCTGTCCATACTCTCAGGGCCCACTAAGCCAACCCATGGGGAACCTTTCTCCTTACCTGCGGATCCCATCTGTGCAGCACCTAACCTTACTTTGCTCACAGATGTATCCCAGGAGCAGGATAGTACCACCATGACCAACACAGTGGTGTTGCCCACTCTACCCCCGGGGTGTGACACTTGTCCCCTCCCCAGGGATAACTCTGTCACCCGGACAGCAAGCCACAGTGATTACTGACAGCTGCCAGGGATGAGAGCCAGGCCCCAGGCCTCTCAAAGCTCTCCAACCACTGTGGCTGTGGAGAGTGGGGGGCGGTAGCCCCAGGTGCTGGGCACCCTTTAACCACTCTCCCTTCCACCAGGTCAGGGATGACAGCCTGAACCTGGTCCTCCCCTCTGGGGCTCTGTACCCTCCCTCCTGGAGCGGTACCCCCAGAGTCCAACATGGTCAAGGTGCTTACAGAAGTCGCCCTGTACCATTCCTCCACCAGTGCAGGGCTGTTAACCTGCAACTGGCCCTCCAACCTGGGGCCTGTACCTTCAGGTTGGACTAGGGCCCGGGGTGAGGCTTCCCTCCCCCTGCCCTCCCTTCTGGGGTCCAGCACCCTCCAACTAGGAGTGGCCTCCTCAGAAGACAACATGGTAGGGGCACTGTTATCAGTAGCCCCTCCCTCCAGGTCCGGGGGGACACCCTGAACCTGGTCTTCCAGCCCAGGGTCTGTACCCTCAGACTGGATCACTGCCTGGCAAACCAGGACTTCCTGGGAGGCACACCTACCCCCCACCAGGTCAGAGTTTAACCTCTGCACCTGACCATTCAACTCAGAGTCACCACCCTGAGGTTGAACAATTGCCTGGCACGCCAGGACTTTCTGGGGGGCACACCTACCCCCCACCAGGTCAGAGTTTAACCTCTGAACCCGGTTATCTAACCCAGAGTCAGCACTCTGAGGTTGGACAACTGCCTGGTATACCAGGACTTTCTGGGGGGCACACCTACCCCCCAACAGGTCAGAGTTTATCCCCTGAACTTGGTTAGCCAACCCAGAGTCACCACCCTGAGGTTGAACCATTGCCTGGCAGGCCAGGACTTCCAGGGAGGCACACCTACCTCCCACAGGTCAGAGTTTAACCTCTGAGCCGGGTTCCCCAACCCAGGGTCACCACCCTGAGGTTGGGCAATTGCCTGGCACGCCAGGACTTTCTGGGGGGCACACCTACCCCCCACCAGGTCAGAGTTTAACCTCTGAACCTGGCCACCCAACCCAGAGTCAACACCCTGAGGTTGGACAATTGCCTGGCACAGCAGGACTTCTTGGGAGGCACATCTACCTCCCACCAGGTCAGAGTTTAACCTCTGAGCTTGGTTCCCCAACCCAGGGTCACCACCCTGAGGTTGGGCAATTGCCTGGCACGCCAGGACTTTCTGGGGGGCACACCTACCCCCCACCAGGTCAGAGTCTAACCTCTGAACCTGGTCATCCAACCCAGAGTCAACACCCTGAGGTTGGACAATTGCCTGGCACAGCAGGACTTCTTGGGTGGCACATCTACCTCCCACCAGGTCAGAGTTTAACCTCTGAACCTGGGTATCCAACCCAGAGTCACCACCCTGAGGTTGAATCTTTGCCTGGCATGCCAGGACTTCCTGGGGGGCACTCTCACCCCCCACAAGGGACACACTGTCCCCAAGGGCCACACAAGAGTCTGGTTGGCGCAGGTCTCCCGACCTCTGCCCATCCGGCAGAGTCTGGGTTTCCCCCAAACCAGAAACGGTTTCACCTGGGTCATTCCTGGGGGGCTCTGCTCTCAGAGCTGTCCCCTGACTCTCAAGGTCCTCCACTGGGGTCTGCAACCCCCTCTCAACCCTATGTCTGGACTTCTGCACCCCTTCACTAGGAGGGGTACTGCCAGACACCAGAACTGTTGGGATGCTGGCTACAGTCACCCCCCCAAGTTCTTCTGACACTGCGGGGCTTCCCTCAAAAGGTGGCCCTACGGTACAGGCTAGGCTTCCCTCCTGGTGTTCCCTCATGGAACCCTCTAGGACCTGGGACCTACCTGGGACACTACAATCCTTTCCCACCACACTCGGTTGGGAACCACCTAGACCACTCCCTTCAGGAGCACCCCCAAATGCCTCTTCAGACTCTCTGGTACTCACCCAGAAGTCTGCCTCCATTGTAAGTTCCCTGGGGTAAGAGAACTCACACTCCACCTGGTGTTGGCGTAGCTCTGGAAAATAAGGACCAGACATATGCTCTCCAGCAATTACATCACTCTGCCCTTCACATGTATTAACCACAGTACCCTTCACCCAACCACCCAGTAACTCAACCTTGGAAAAGCACTCTACTTCACCCTCCTGAGACTGGTGAGACAGTATCTGTCTGTCCCTGACACTCAACCCATACTCTTCTGGGAAGTCTCTACACTCTATATCAAGGACGTCCACCAGGGGGGAACCCTTTTCTCTGTCACTCTCTGCTAGAGTCAGTAAAGTGTCCCTCCCCCCGTAGGAATATGACTCCCTGTGCCAGTCCCCCAATCCTTCTCAGGGACCCTGTGCATAACGGGAACTACCTCATACCCTTGAACCGCCTGGGGTGTGTCAACTGCCTTCTTCAAGTTGGGCACCACATCTCTGGGCTTGTGCCCTCCTTCAGCAGTACTAGATGCAAGATTTTTGCTGCCACCATCTGAACTGGACTCAGCCCTTCCGGCCTCCAGTTTCAGCTCTTTACAGCTCAGCTCTTGAGCTGCAATCTTTTCTTCTTCCAGGGCTAAGAGTCTTTTTGCCTCAACCTCTGCAAGATACTCCTCTAATTGTTGCTCCTGTCGCCTTTGACCTCGGAGCCATTCATCTATTTCTGGGTCACTGTCCAACTCTGAGTAGTCTTCCTCCTCATGTGAGAAGTCTTCCTCCTCCTGTGCGTAGTCCTCCTCCTCATCTGAGGGGTACTTAGTAATTTGGGCCCATATTTATACTTTTTGATGCAAAACTGCGGCAACGCAGTTTTGCGTCAAAAAAATTAGCGCCGGCTAACGCCATTCTGAAGCGCCATGCGGGCGCCGTATTTATTGAATGACGTTAGCCGGCGTTAGCCGCCGGCGCCATCTGGTGTGCGTTAAAAAAAAACGACGTACACCAGGCAGCGCCGGCGTAGGGGGATATGAAGCTTGGGCGTCAAGAAATGGGGCAAGTCAGGTTGAGGCAATTTTTTTGCCTCAACCCGATTTGCGCCATTTTTTTTCACTCCCAACCCCCATAGAAATGACTCCTGTCTTAGCAAAGACAGGAGTCATGCCCCCTTGCCCAATGGCCATGCCCAGGGGACTTATGTCCCCTGGGCATTATCATTGGGCATAGTGGCATGTAGGGGGGCACAAATGCCACAAAAAAAAAAAAAAAAAAACACTTACCTGAACTTACCTTAATGTCCCTGGGATGGGTCCCTCCAGCCTTGGGTGTCCTCCTGGGGTGGGCATGGGTGACAGGGGGTGTCCCTGGGGGTATGGGGGGGCACCTCTGGGCTCCTTCAGAGCCCACAGGTCCCTTAACGCCTGCCTTTTGCAGGCGCTAAAAAACGGCGCAAAAGCGGCCGTACGTCATTTTTTTTGACCCGCCCACTCCCGGGCATGATTTTTGCCCGGGAGTATAAATCCCACACACATGCCTCGGAGTCGATTTTTTAGACGGGAACGCCTACCTTGCATATAATTAACACAAAGTAGGTGTCCACGCTAAAAAATGACGCTAACTCCATGGACTTTGGCGCTAGACGCGTCTAACGCCAAAGTATAAATATGGAGTTAGTTTTGCGTCGAAATTGCGTCGAAAAAAACGACGCAATTTCGGCGCAAACGGAGTATAAATATGCCCCTTGGTTTCTTGCTGCCTTTCTCTCTGCCCATCTTTCCTCCCCCCAGACTATGTAGTGATGGAGCATCTCCGCCTTAGTAGATCTCCTTGCTACAGGAAGGCCCCATTTTCTGCAAAGCTCCCTTAGGTCAGCCTTAGTGAGGTGGTCAGTACGAACAAAGAATGAGTAGGTAAGCAATCCCATTCTGATAAGATCTTATCAGCAAAAACCAAAATCCAAAGTCCAAAATATCAATAGTATATCCAGGAGGACATCAGAGAACCAAAAGCCAAAAAAGATGAAAAATCAAGTTGACCTTCAACTGTGGGTAGGTAGTGAAATACTTAGCTACTGTATGTCACTGCACAAACACAAGTCCTATCCTCACCGCTGATCACCAATGTTAGAAATGGGGTTTTTGGTTGGCAGTCAGGTTGCCCTCTGTCCAAGCAAGAACCCTCACTCTAGTCAGGGTAAGTCACACACAATCCAAAATCAGCCTGTGCTCACCCTCCGGTAGCTTGGCACGAGCAGTCAGGCTTAACTTAGAAGGCAATGTGTAAAGCATTTGTGCAATAAATCATACAACACCATAGCATAACACCACAAAAATACACCACACAGTGTTTAGAAAAATATATAATATTTATCTGGGTATCTTCAGGTCAAAACGATCAAAGTTGCAATATGAATTTGTAAAGATATCACTGAAAAGTGATATAAAGTGTCTTAAGTCTTTAGAAAGTAAACAGAGTCTCTTTCAAACACAAAGTACCTGGTTTCTGGTGGAAAATCTCCTCAGAGGGCCACAAAGGAAGAGATGCGTGGAAAAAGGGTGTGTGCATCGTTATTTTCCACGCGGGGAAGTCGAGCGTCGTTTTCCGGCGCGCAGACAGTCTCTTTCTGTGGGTCGCGGGGATTACCAGATGTCCCGGGTCTGTGCGTGGATTTTCCTGCTTGTTTTCCGGCTGCGTGTCGTTCTGCGGCGCTGTGCGTCGAAGTTTCGATCTCACGGCAGGCGTTGCGTCGATTTCTCCTGTGGAGTCGGGCGGCGTTGTCCTTGCGAGGCCGTGCGTCAAAGTTTCGGTCGTCCCGAAGGCGTCGCGTTGATCAGCGTCGGTGTGCAGCGTTTTTCTTGCCGCGGAACAAGCTGTGCGTCAAAAAGTTCGGTGCACGGAGCGTCCAAGAGGAAGAGTGAAGTCTTTTTGGTCCTGAGACTTCAGGGAACAGGAGGCAAGCTCTATCCAAGCCCTTGGAGAGCACTTTTACAGCCAGGCAAGAGTTCAGCAAGGCAGCAGGCCAACAGCAAGGCAGCAGTCCTTTGTAGAAAAGCAGACAGGTGAGTCCTTTGAGCAGCCAGGCAGTTCTTCTTGGCAGGATGTAGTTTCTGGTTCAGGTTTCTTCTCCAGCAAGTGTCTGATGAGGTAGGGCAGAGGCCTTGTTTTATACTAAATTGTGCCTTTGAAGTGGGGGTGACTTCAAAGAGTCTCTAAGAAATGCACCAAGCCCCCTTTCAGTTCAATCCTGTCTGCCAGAGTCCCAGTAGGGGGTGTGGCAGTCCTTTGTGTGAGGGCAGGCCCTCCACCCTCCCAGCCCAGGAAGACCCATTCAAAATGCAGATGTATGCAAGTGAGGCTGAGTACCCTGTGTTTGGGGTGTGTCTGAGTGAATGCACAAGGAGCTGTCAACTAAACCTAGCCAGACGTGGATTGAAGGGCACAACAAGATTTTAGTGCAAAGAAATGCTCACTTTCTAAAAGTGGCATTTCTAGAATAGTAATATTAAATCCGACTTCACCAGTCAGCAGGACCTTGTATTACCATTCCGACCATACTAAATATGACCTTCCTGCTCCTTTCAGATCAGCAGCTGCCACTTCAACAGTGTATGAGGGCAGCCCCAATGTTAGCCTATGAAAGGAGCAGGCCTCACAGTAGTGTAAAAACGAATTTAGGAGTTTTACACTACCAGGACATATAACTACATAGGTACATGTCCTGCCTTTTACCTACACAGCACCCTGCTCTAGGGGTTACCTAGGGCACACATTAGGGATGACTTATATGTAGTAAAAGGGGAGTTCTAGGCTTGGCAAGTACTTTTAAATGCCAAGTCGAAGTGGCAGTGAAACTGCACACACAGGCCTTGCAATGGCAGGCCTGAGATAGGGTTAAGGGGCTACTGAGGTGGGTGGCACAACCAGTGCTGCAGGCCCACTAGTAGCATTTAATCTACCTGCCCTAGGCACATGTAGTGCACTCTACCAGGGACTTACAAGTAAATTAAATAGTCAATCATGGATAAACCAATCAGTAGTACAATTTACACAGAGAGCATATGCACTTTAGCACTGGTTAGCAGTGGTAAAGTGCCCAGAGGTCAAAAGCCAACAACAACAGGTCAGAAAAAATAGGAGGAAGGAGGCAAAAAGTTTGGGGATGTCCCCGTCAAAAAGCCAGGTCCAACAGTAATAATTGTAATTGAAGAGTACCGATACTTCGCAGAAACAAGCAGGTACTCTGACACAGAGGACCTGCACTTCTGTTTTTACATTTCAAGCACTACGTGACATAATCACTAGCCTGACTGCTTCGAGCACGTTTAACTACGCTCTTGTCAGATGATACAGTACTGCATGACACGAAAGTTTACAAATATGGAAAGGAACTTCCAAACTGTACCGAAATCTGTTACTGTCAAATGAATAATTTAGTGAAAGAGTACTGCAGGCGAAGATGCAGCGTGACTGACTGTGATCGCGTGGTATGTGAGTTAAGGTGACCACCTGGCATTGATGCAAATTCTGGACAGGACTGTAAAAAAAATCGGGACAAAGGGTCAAAATTCAGGACAAAACTTCAAGAACAAACGTCAGGTTTACAGACATACGCAAGAGAGGCCATGCCTCACTATGTTGTCAGTTCATTTATTTACTCCTTTTTAACATAGCACTATTTATTCACTGTGGTCTTTCTCTGATTGCCTCCTGGTATGCTACATTCAGGTGTCACATTACGTCCTTGTTCAGTAGTAAATTAATGCCCTTCAGTACTGCGACAAGGCCATCTCCCCTACCCAAATCTACCCAATCTTTCTTAAAGAGAAAGTAACAGCATTTTTTTTATTATGTTTCTGAACATTTTAAAACCCCAGGCAAACAGTTTGGGAAACATTAAGGTACTTAACCTTATGTAACTTTAAACAAATTGAACAAAAACATCTGGCTTACCCCAACCGCCCATGGACTTTCAACCTAAAACAAAATTTGAAGAGGCAGGGCAGATGGTGTGGGCGACAGTCTCACACCTAATGTCAGGATGTGAGGTACCCACAACTTGTCTGTAGTCTCACAGCACTAGAGTGCATGTCTAGGAGTCTACATTTATCTCACAAGTCTACTCTGCACTCTATGACACTGCACCACTCTGCATTACTGCACTCTCTGCCACTCTATTGAAGGCTACTCTAATCCACTGCACTCTATGCTACACTACCTCATGCCCCTGCAATCTGCGCCAATGCACTCTAAACATCTGCACTGTACGCCACTGCCCTCTACTCTGCACCACTGTACTCTACGCCACTGCTCTCTGTGCCACTCTACTCCACTCCACTCTACATCACTGCACTGACTACTCTGCAACATTGCACTTTCCGCCACTGTACTATACACCAATCTACTCTGTACTACTGCACTCTATGCCACTGCACTCTATGCTACTCTACTCTGCATCACTCCACTCTGCGAAACTGCACTCTACAGCACTATACTCAACTCTAAACTGCACCACTCTACACTACGCCACTGCACTCTGTGCCACACGAGTCTACTTTGCACTCTATGCCACTGCACCACTCTACAATACTGCACTCTCTGCCACTCTATTGTATGCCACTTTACTCCACTGCACTCTATGCCACTCTACTCTGTCCCACGCCACTCCATGCCACTGCACTCTAAACCACTGCACTCTACGTCAATTCACTCTAAACAACTGCAGTGTACCCTGCACCAGTGGGCTGTACGCCATTGCTCCTATGCTGCTCTACTCCACTCCACACCACTATGCCACTAACATTTAGCCGAGAACAGCAGCCACTCTGTTGTATAACATGGCTAAAACACATTGGCAAAGCCAATAACTCTTGTGTAGACGAGACCTATTGACTTTACCAAAGTTTGTTAGTACTATGTGGTACCAAGGCCCCTGAAAGAACTGTGAATGTATAAGTCTTTATTTTAAACATGCATTCAACGCCTCGTCAGGGATAGTAAGTGCTATATAAATACAATTACATCATAATATAGGCTGCTACAAAATGCGCAAATACATTTCGATCAAATAAAAAAAAGTGCTTCTCAAATGCAGACTTGAATAATATACAGTTTAGACCTAGTACTAACATTTTTTATAACATTCCATTAAAACCACACATTCCACAGCTCATCTTGAAACACCATTGCGGTACCTCTCTAAAAGAAAATATCTTTGCCATCAGAAAGCTTCAAGTGACTCCTTTAGTTCAAGTGGATGCAGGTTTTCAAGCCCCTTTACATTTGCAGATTTACCAGCTGCCCACGTTTGCATTTCTTTAGGGAAGGAGACCCCCCAAGGTCTGTTTCTTAAATTGTCTGCCCCTCCCTCCGAGTACAGGAGATTCCCTGCCTTTCAACCCAGCTGGGGAAACTGACCTGCCCGTAATTTGGCCCTGCTGTCCGTTGTCCTTTTGGTGAAAGGCTAAAATTACGGACAAATGCCATCCGTTAAGCCTTTCATCACGCACAACGGACAGCAGGGCAAGATTACGGGCAGTCCATGAAATTTACAGACGGGTGGTCACCCTAGTGTGAGTGGGCGGCATTTGTGCTATTTTTGGGCGGCAGGGTTTGGGCAGGGGGAATGAATATATGAAGGGGACATTTTGTGGGAGGGCCACCATTTTGTCTTAGGTGACACGGTGGCCGGTAGTCAGAAGAGGGAAGAATTTTATCATAGCGTAGTTTGGGAGCAAGGACGTATAAAAAGAAAGGAAACATAATACATAATATAACATAAATAATGATGGGAAAGAAGGTCGACACAGGCTCGAAGGTTGAGTGGGGAGAGTATTGGAGTGATATCTGCAAGTAGAATTGAGGTAGGCCGGAGGTGTCGACGGAGTTTACCAGCAGGCGGCGGCATGGTGCCTGGCCAGGAGAGCATCGAGTGGTGTGACGGCGGCTGTGCTGGCCTGCTCGCCTCCATGGCGATTGCAGACCGCGGGACCCCAAGTGAGGTGGGGAATCCACAGGATGGGGCGGGGAGGGAGTGGTGAGAATGAGAGGGGTGGGCAGGGAGTGGGCGCGGCATCCCCTCCTGTAGCGGAGGTGGCGCTGCCAAAATTACGGCAGGTGAGGCAGGGCCTAGATGCGCCCCGAGGCCAACATCGTGGGGTGGGATGGGGGAAGGACGCGCTGAAGCAGTAGGCCGGTCAGGCTAGAAGACAGTTGAACACGGGGGAGAGGGGTGGGTACAAGGGGCGGGACACCCCAGGAGGCGGGTACGGCAGGGAGCACGGAAAACAGGAGCGCCTGGGAGAAGGAGGCGGTGGGGGCCGGCCTCAAGTACATGGCCGGGTCAGGGTTGGGGGGGTAAAAGAAGAGGCAGAGAGGGGTTTTGAGAGGAATCAGGGGCAGAGGTGGGAGGGAGGAGACTGGTTTCAGGGCGGTGGCTCAAAATCTGGGAGTGAAGTGATGAAGAAGGGGGTGGGAGTGAGGGGGAAGTGGAGGAAACCCCAATTCGGACATACAATAGGAAATGTGAAGGGGGGATGCCAGAAACGAGGATGTCAGTGACAGGGAAGATTGCAGCAAGCGGAAAGGGCGCAGTATGTGTGAGACACGAAGAGAGGATATGGGAGCAGGGACAGTGTGGTTGCAGGTGCAGAGCAGGCAGTGGGCTGAGTTAGTTAACATCAGCACATCGGGCCTGTTTTGGCAGGACGAGGCGGCGGAAGAGCAGAGCAACCCAGGCGGGTATAGTGCGAGCCGGATGGGCAGCGGCCTGGCACATCAGCCGGCAAGGAGGGCTGGCGGCGGCTCCTAGATGACCGCCAAGGGACAGGGTCCCTGGAGAAGAGGTAATAAAGGGGGCAAGGTAGTTGGGGAGAGCCCTTCTAGGTGAGTATGACAATGGAGTTTTTGAGGACGATTGGTTGGACTATGAAGAATACAGTGTAGAAGAGGAAGAAATCAGGGAGGCTAAGGAGGAGGAGTGGTGGGAAACAAGGGCGCAGTGTCTAACCCTGTCTCTTAGTTATTGCCGATCGGCACAAAAGGAAGTTCGTGTGCAGATGAAGTGGTGAAGGAAGGCACCCAATTGGTGAGGCGGACGGCATGGAAGCAGCCCCTGTCCTTGAGACCAGGTAAGGGCTTAGGAAACAAGCAGATGGGTATGGTGTCTGTGGTGATTGAGGCAAAGGTTGACAATAAGGAAGCTTGTTTGCAAGAAGGGGTTTATGCTTCTGATGCAGGGGTGGGGACAGATGGGGGTGTGCAACTGTAACTCAGTTGACAGCTGGCTAGGCGGGGGGAAAAAAGGGGACACGGATGCAGACAGGAAGTACAGGAAAGGAAATAAATTACCCTACCTGGGTATGGCGAAACCTTTAGGGGCGCACTTTATGTTAGCAACAAAGGAGAAAATTTGGAAGGAAGAATATGCTGAAATGTTGATGCTTTTACACAGGGAAGTCAAGTCCAAGGAGGGGTCGAAGGAAGAACATGAGTTAGCCAAGCGTCCTAAAGTCCCCGTCACCATTGAAAAGTGGACAGCTGCATTTTTTATATTTGCTGCGTGTACTGTGAACGCTTTCCAGGAAAGTCAGTTACGCTGTTTAAATATATCGACATAATCCGTAAGGCACAATTGAATTATGGGAGTTATGCCTGGATGCAGTATGATGAGGAATTTAGGGCGAGAATGGCGGCTGATCCGGAGGTTCAGTGGGGGGAGATAGACACTGATCTATGGCAGCACACGTTGGGCCCCTCGAAGTTTGGCAAAACCATTTTTACGGCCAGCGGATTACCCATAACTTACTGGCCCTTTCGAGAGCGCCCCACACAGGGTGGGGTGGGGGCAGCCACTAAGGGAGGGTCAGGGGCAGCAGGGATGGGGGCAACAAAGCCAGGAGCCTGTTGGGACTACAAAAAAGGATTGTGCACTTGTGAATACTGTTAATTTAGGCACAAGTGTTCGAGGTGTTCAGGGAGACATGCCCTCACTGATTGCTATGCTAGCATCAACACCGCATCTCTGGGTATGGGGCAGGGACAGTTCAATCCAGGGGGTACCCTGGGAGGACAAGGTATGGCAAGGCAGCAGGGGTGCCAAGGAGCTGTGGGAAAAGGCTCTTACTCCTGTTAACATTGAGAGACTGCAGTTCTGGTTAGCGTGGTACGACAACAGAAGGGATGCACAAGTTTTGACACAGGGATTTCTGGGGGGGGTTTAAGTTGGGATACACAGGACCGAGACAGAGACGGTGGGCTGAGAACTTGAGATCAGTGAGAGGAAAAGAAGAGGTGGTGAGGATGAAACTTGAGAAAGAGGTGGTGGAAGGTCGCACGGCAGGCCCATTTACGGAATGGCCACTGGAGAACCTTATTGTGTTCCCGATTGGTGTGGTGCCCAAAAAAGAGACAGGGCAGTACCGACTTATACATCATTTATCTTAGCCGGAGGGGTCATCCGTGAAGGACTTCATTCCGGAGAAGTTGGCAAAAGTTTCTTACGCATCTGTGGCTCTTGAAATGGTTGAGGCCCTTGGCCCGTGCGCCCTTATGGCCAAGGCCGATATAAAATCAGCCTTCCGGCTGTTGACAGTGGACCCAGGTGACTTTGAGCTTTTGGGAATTCAATTTCAAGGGAGGTGGTATGTAGAAAAAGCATTGCCAAGGGGTCGCTCGATTTCCTGCTCTTTATTTGAGTGCTTCAGCACAAGTTTGCAATGAATAGTCACCACAATCACAGGGCATAAGGAGGTGACGCATTACCTGGATGATTTTTTTATTTCCCTCACTGGCAGGCTCGGACAGATGTGCGGAGGTACTGCGGCAGTTTCAGGACATTACGGAGACCTGGGTGTATCCCTGGCCCCCGAAAAGATGATGGGGCCCGGAACAGCCTTATCCTTCCTAGGAATTGAGTTAGATACCGAGGCTATGATGGCTCGATTACCTGGCGAAAGGCGGGAAGCTATGATTATAACGATCCATGACATGCTGCGCAGACCTAAGGTAAAGATGAGGGACATACAGGTGCTCCTGGGCCACCTTAATTTTGCATGCAGGGTGGTGAGAGCAGGGAGAACGTTTGCAAGTGACTGGGCATGGCTTTGTCAGGGCACACGTTGCTTCACCATCATGTGCGGCTTAATACTGGGGTGAAGGAGGATTTGAGAATGTGGTGCATGTTCTTGGAATCCTTTAATGGCATACCGTTGCAGTCATGAAAGGACTGCAACTGGGACATTCAAATACTTTCAGATGCAGCAGGAGCGTCAGGCTTTGGGATCTATTGGCAGGGCATGTGGGTGCGCGGAGAATTGGCCGGTCAAATGGTTGTATGTGGGGGTGGAGTATAGCATTTTTAGAATTGTTTCCACTGGTGGTGGCAGTATGCATATGGGGACACATGTTGGAACAGAGGAAAGTGTTGGTCAGAGTCGACAATTTGGCTGTGGTACAGGTTATGAATAGACAGTCTGCGACCTACTTACAGGTGCTACAGTTATTGATGGTGTTTGTTTTGGAATGTCTAAGACGTGACATATTGTTTCAGGCAGGACACGTCCCGGGAGTGAACAGTGACATAGCAGATGCGTTGTCTCGTTCACAGTGGGAGAGGTTCCATGGTCTAGTTTCAGAGGCGGACCTGTGCAGGATGAGAATGCCAGAGGTGCTGTGGACCATAGGCAACAGAGGATGTTTCGCTTGGTGGTCATCTCGCTGGTGCAATCCACTAAAAAGGCATATGCCAGGGCTTGGCAGAAGATTTTGTGGTCGGGGCACGCAGGAGGGACTCAACGAAGGACAGAGTGGAAGATGTGGTGCAATTTATTATGGACATGGTGGAGAGAGGGCAGTCTAGAATAACGATTGCTGGGAAGTTAGCAGGCTTTCCTTTATGGGAAAAATGTTGTGGGGCTACGCCCTGTGCACTGGGGAACTGGGTCAAAGGATTCTGGACGGTTGGGCTAAAGAAGGGGGAAGGAGGGGCAGGGTTAGGCAGCCAATGTCATTGCGACTCCTAAAAGAGGTGATGCATGCCTTGCAGGTTGTATGTGTGACTTAATGGGACTAGGGAGGTGGAAATCCAACACCAATAAGAAGTATGTGAGAAGTGGAGGATGGATGGAGGAGAGTGGCTGCTCTTAATATTTTGTTTCTCCTTCCACAGGTATCATGCCAGGTCCGGAGGTGAGCTTCCTTTCGATATAGGTCGTCGGGAAGAACGACAATGGGGGACAACCTGGGTCTGGTCAGGGAGCGGTACAGAGTTAACTGGGATGGAAAAGGTTGGATGAAGTGTCATGAATTGCTAGGGAGACTGCAGAAGTTAAAAACCAGAGGTCATTGTCCCGATGTTCCGTTAATTCATCTTGGTGAAA
This sequence comes from Pleurodeles waltl, assembly GCF_031143425.1. NCBI lineage: Eukaryota > Metazoa > Chordata > Amphibia > Caudata > Salamandridae > Pleurodeles > Pleurodeles waltl. The sequence continues at coordinate 1,496,184,681 of NC_090447.1, forward strand.
ATGACTTAGTAGAGAAGACAGGTTTGGATATAATGAGGAACATGAAAAAGGAGAGATTTTACAACAGTGGAAAGGGTGTCATGTGGTATGGACAGCCTTTGTCCCGTGGTGGGTATGGCGAGGGGCCAAAAAAATGGGGGCGATCGAGGAGAAAAATCAATAAATAAATGAAAGGCTTTTGTGTGTCGAAGGGAATTACTTATTTAGAACATCCGGATCTTCGGTTTGAGGACAAATAATTTTTCAGGGGCGAAAGGGTACACCTGTCCTTCATGGGCATGGAGTTGTACCTGCTCCACCTGAAGGGGGCACTGAAGACCTTGTTCACGGAGCAATACAAATAAAAAATAAACAGAGAGGAAATGAGTGACCTGAGGGAGAGGGGGCAGAAAAAGGCAGGGGTTTGCCTTTTTCTGGTGGCGGAGGCAGAGAGAGTTCACATGCCAATGAAAATAGGTATGGACAGTGAAACTGGCAGGACACTTTCAGAACTGAAGGGGGTGGACAACAGCAGGACAGGACAGACGGGAAGGAAACTTGGCTTTAGGAGTTATGCTAGTTGCAAGTTCAATTGTTAGGTGGCATCAGGAGCCAATTAAGTGATAAAAACAGATTTGCCAAAGAAAAACAGTATTAGAGGAAGAATGTATTAAGAAACTGGAAGTTAAAGGGTAAAGGGGGGCATGGTAGTGGAAGGGGAGAGCTTGGTTAGGTGAAAATTGGCTGTATTGTGAGATTTTTAGTTTTGTGAGGCAGAGGCCAAGGTTGATAATTGTAAGTGCACCTGTTTCCAATAAAGCTGCCTTTTTTACACACAGCAAAGGTGTCATGGAGTTGTTTCCTCTTCCCCAAACCACGTGTTGTTTCTGAGGGTGTGAAGGGGTCTTGTCTCTGACAAGGGCACTCATTAAAGCAACAGTACTGCACCTAAGTTTTACATTAGTAACCTCTGTTGTTATTTTTCCCCTGTACTCCTGTATATTTTTTCAGCGCTTGTTGTTCTTGTGGTGACGTGACACGTGGAGGGGGATGCACAAAAGGGGGTTTCTTTTTTCCTCTGAAACGTCTGTCTTGTGTTTCATGGCAGGGGAATGCTGAACGGAAAGAGGAGGAGGACAGTAGCACACACTCCACTGCCAGGCGAACTGCACGCCCAAAGTGCCCTGAAAGGAAGCTGGCAGGGTGGCATCTTTATATTACCAGATAAAAAGCAGCAAGTGTGGGCTGCAGAAAATAAAAGAAGCACCCCTACATCCCTTGTACTGAAGCAAACTTGTGGTTATTAGAACAAATCTAAGAAATACAACTTTGGTGTGTATACGTTTTTGGAGCTTACATATACTTTTCTATTGGAACATTTCCTTACAAGCATACACAGACTGTAGCTTCTATTATGTATTGATAAGAGGCTTCTGAAGCTTTCATCATGCAAACTGTCTATAAAATTATAGGGCAGATATATGGAAAGTGGCAGTGCACCGAGTGCAGTGCCACTTTCCCTGCACCTCTTAGCACCCCCCTAACGCCACCATGCGTGCACCGTATTTAAAATACAGTGCACTATGGCACAGGGTAGGGGGCAATAGCGTTATTTTTCATGGCGCCATTGATGTACTCTGCAGGAGTAGCACCAAAATATTGATGCTACTCCTGCAGAGTACACAGGGGCCCATTATAAATAATGGAAGCCCCCTTTTAATGCCTGCGCTGAGCAGGCATTAAAAGTGCCTTAAAAAAATGGCGCAAGAAAATCTCCTAGATTTCCTTGCACCATTTTTTCGCCCCCCCTAAAGGGGGAACACCCCCTTTGTATACATTATGCCTGGCGCAGGCAAGCATTGCGCCACTTTATAAATACTGCACTAGAATTTTGGCCTCGTTGGGCCACATTAGCGTAAAAAAAAAAAGAATGACGCTTATGTGGTACAAGGTGGCTCTAGGGTCTTATAAATATGCCCCTATGTTTCAAATAGAGTTAACTATATACACACACATCTATCAAAACAATGTGGCCTAACCATCCCGCTTGGATACTTAAATCAATACCAAATTTTAAGGACAATGTGTTTTCTACACAAGTGATCTTGCACAGTTTACAGAAGTGTGAGTAGTTGGTTAGTGAGGTTCAGATTTATGGAAAGTGTCGCTGCACCAAGTGCAGCGTCTCTTCCCTGCACATCTTAGCACCCCCTTCTCACCGCCATGTGTGCGCCGTATTTAAAATACAGCGCATCATGGCGCAGGGTAGGGGGCAATAGCGTCATGTTTTAGGGTTAGCGCAAAAATGTTGGCACTACTCCTGTAGAGTACATAGGGGCCCATTGTAAATAATGGAACCCCCTTTTTATGCCCGCTTTGAGCAGGCATTAAAAGTGCCATAAAAAATTACACAAGGACTTTTAGATTTCCTTGTGCCATTTTTTCGGCCCACCTAACAGGGGAAAACCCACTTTCCATACATTATGACTGGCGCAGGCATAATGTAGCGCAAAGGGTTACAAAGTGGCGCAATGCGAGCATTGCGCCACTTTATAAATATGGCGCTAGGATTTTAGGGCCACATTAGCGTAAAAAACAAAAAATTACGCTTATGTGGCGCAAGGAGTCGCTAGGGGCTCATAAATATGCCCCTATGTTTCAAATACACTTAACTATATACACACACATCTATCAAAACAATGTAGCCCAAACATCCCGCTTGGATACTTAAAACAATATCAAATATAAGTAAAATGCTTTTTCCACACAAGTGATCTTGCACAGTTTACAGAAGAGTGAGTGGTTGGTAGGTAAGGGGACGTTTTATGGAAAGTGTCACTGCACCGAGTGCAGCGCCACTTTCCCTGCACATCTTAGCACCCCCTACCACCACCATGTGTGAGCTGTATTTAAAATACAGTGCATCATGGCACAGGATAGGGGGCAATAGCGTCATTTTTCATAACGCTATTGTTGTACTCTGCAGGAGTAGCGCCAAAATGTTGGCACTAATCCTGCAGAGTACATATGGGTGCATTCTAAAGAAAGGAAGTCCCCTTTTAATGCCTGCTCATGAGCAGGCATTAAAAGTTCTGTAAAAAATGGCTCAAGGAAATCTCATAGATTTACTTGCACCATTTGTCTGGCTCCCTAAATGGGGGAACGCTGCCTTTGCATACATTGGTGGTCATTATGAACATGGTGGGAAAGACCGCCGACTGCGGTGGCGGTGGTGAATAGAATCCCGCGGGCGGCGGCGAATGGAAACCCGCCATATAATGCACAAAAAACCCAACCCCGCCAAACATTCCCACATCACCACTCCCCGCCAGGACCCTGTCGACGGGAATCCCGGCCTACGTCACCCCGCCACTGCCAAGCACACCCACATCCCGCCCTCCAAATAATGATGCACAAATCACCTCAGCGGACAGTGGATGCCGGACAACCATAGGCGGCTGCAACCGCCACAGGCGGCAAGTGGGCCCAACAGCAACCACTGCACACATTGGATAGGCTTAGCACCCACACACCTGACACACATCCAGAACACCATAAAACACCCCCAGACACACCCCACAATCCCTGGCAAGGAAACCAGGACCAGAAGACGGAGAGCACCAGAGCCAGACAGAGAACGCCAGCAAACAGGACACGCATACCGACCGACACAGGAGCACCCAAACACCGTCCCCAGTCCCGACGCCATCCACCACCCTCACCATGTCGCCCCCAAAAATCCACGCTTCACCGAAAGGGAGCTAAGGACCATGGTGGACGAGATCCTAAAAGTGGAGCCACAAATATTCGGTTCCGAGGTGCAGCACACACCCATCGCCTGGAAAATGGAGCTGTGGCAGACCATTGTCAACAGGGTGAATGCAGTGGGATACCATCCACGCACCAGGGACGACATCCGCAAGAGATGGAAGGACCTGCGGGAGAAGGTCCGGGCCATGGCATCCAGGCACCATATCGCAGTGCAGAAGACTGGGGGAGGACCAACACCACCCGACTACACCGACTGGGAGGAGAAGGTACTCGACATCCTGCACCCAGAGTGACTCACTGGAGGAATGGACTCGGGTAAGTCATCTACATTTACCCCACATACACCATACCTGTAATGCATGCACCACCCCACCCCACCTACACCCACCTAGACCCACACCCCTCCCAGCCATTACCCACCACATTCACCACCCTGCATCACCCACAACTCACTACCAGGCCCACATTACTCCCGCTGTGCACAGCCACCCGCCCCTGCACGTACTCACAATGGAATAATAACCCCCACCACAATGTTACCCCACTACTGCCACTAAATGCAATGCCCACCTCACAAAGGCACCCCTGAAGGGCACTGAAAGGCAGTGACCAGCACTAAATTGCATAGTACAGCCCACCTCAAACCCTCCTGCATATGTAACAAACATGTCTATGTCCCCCAACAGGCACCACCACCTATGCAACCCTAATGGAGGGGACAAGGAGTGCCACAGCATTCCAGGGAGACATATCACAGGACACTGGTTAAGGATCCCTGGACACTGATGAGCAGGCAGGCCCCTCACACAGCCCTGGATGCTCACCAGGCAGCAGCCCCACCCAGGAAAACACTGTCACCCCTAACACCCAGTCAAGACCAGCACGCCAGGGACCCAGGGCACAAACCGGTGGAACACAACAACAGAGGCCACAGTCTCCCACCCCCAACATGCAGGAAGACGAGGGCCCCAGTACTAGTGGCATGTCAAGACCTGCGCAGGGGACACAGGCACAGGGGGCCAGGGCAAGGTCCAGTACCCCAGTGGGTCAGGGGGTAGGGCACGAGATAGATGCAGCAGCCCAGGACGTCATTGCAGAGGTATTGGGGGCATACCAACGTACCCAAGACAGGTTGGCACAGATTGTAACCACCTTGGAGCAAAGTCAGTGGATGCAGCTGGAACACCACCAACAGGCCATGGAGCAGTGGAAAGAACACAATGCCACAATGGCCACCATTGCTGGAGCACTGCTGCAGCTGGTCAACAAACGCTCAGACACCCACATCGGACAAGAGGCCCCCACAACAGCCCTGGACAACCAGCAACAGTTGTCCCAAGCAGCTGAAACAGCACAGGAAATACCCTCCCAGGAATCACAAGGGCCAACCATGTCACCCCAAGTTGCTCCACAGCAGGCACCCAAACGTAGTCTCAGGCCAAGATATGGCACTGGAAACCCAGCTAAGAACAAGCCCCCTTCCAACAATTGACACTGCTGCCAAGCAACCATCCCACCCATTCACCAACTGCACTTAGCTGAGGGCTAAATAATGTACTTAACTACAAATAGGACCCACCTATGATATTAAACAGGCCTGCCACCAAGTTGGTTTTGAGGACACCCAACCATAACGACTTCCATCACTGTACATAGCACATTTCACTGTATTCCACCAATAAACAACATATCTCACCTGTAACACTGTCCCCTGTCTTCAATGTTGAACAAAGTGGACTAATGATGCAAAAGGCATGGATAAACATTATTGTCAAATTGTGCATGCTGGTGGTACAGTGTGTTTCAAAATAGTCAAGAAGGGAATGCTTATATTGTCTGTCTGTACCATGCTGAAGAGGTCCATGACTCGCATATCATGACCAATTCCTCCTAGGTGACATGTCACACTTACAGTATCAGTCAATAACCACATATACAGGCTGAAGTCACAGACAGTTATTGGAAATAGAGTTGTATCAGTTGGTTTCTGGAATTGACATCTTCCCCTTCCTCATCCTCACCATCACTCTCCTCACCTCTCTGAGGTAAGATCAGGACCTATAGCACCCTCCACCTCCAAAAGGGGGATTGAATGTCTCACTGCCACGTTGTGCAGCATGCAGCACGCCACGACTATGCTACACACCTTATCAGGCCCATAGGCCAGGGAACCCCCAGAGATATGTAGGCACCGGAATCTAACCTTCAGGAGACCTATAGTATGCTCTATCACCCTCCTAGTATGTCCATGGGCCTCATTGTATTTCCTCTCTGCATCCGTCCTGGGATTCCTCACTGGTGTCAGGAGCCAACGTAAGTTTGGATAGCCAGAATCACCTAGAGAAATGGTCAATACAGAGTCGTCATTGGAATGTCCTTAGTTTGACAGGCTGTTTTTCTGCAATGTGTCAGTTAGTGACAGGCACACTTACCTATGATCCACCCTTTGTCCTCTTGGAGTTGTTCCATCTTTTGTGGCACACTACTGTTCCTCAAAATAAATGAATCATGGACTGAACCCAGAAACATGCCATTCACATGGGATATGTACTGGTCTGCTGTACATACCAATTGGATGTTCATGGAATGAAAGTTCTTCCTGTTTCTGTACACCTGTTCACTCACTCTTGTGGGCATGATGGGTATGTGGGTTCCATCGATGGCACCAATAACATGGGGAATGTTTGCAAAGGCATATAAGTCTGACTTGATGGCAGGGAGCTCAGCACTTTGGGGGAATCACACATAGGATTGTAGATGTTGTACAAATGCATTCAGAAATCTTGTAAGTACCTGGCTGAACATTGGCTGTGAGAAACCAGCACCCATGCCCACTGTCACTTGAAATTAGCCTGTGGCCAGGAAATGGAGTGCGGATAGCACCTGCACCTCAGTTGGAATGGCATGCTGAATATGATTTCCGGGAGTCAGTGCAGGGTCCAGTAATGCACAGAGGTCCTGAATAGTTGCACGTGTGAGTCTGCAAGTGATAACGATCTGACGCTCCACCATGGTCCCCATATCTACAAGTGATCTGTACACAGATGGTGCCCTTCCTCGCCACAAGGGTCGGTACCTGTCAGGGTTAAGAACAAGGAGTCATGTGTACACATACACTGGCATATTTGCTAAACACATTCACTGCATTCTTCATAGTAGTGTCTGTACAATAACTGCAACCTGACAGATGTACATTGACATCACTAAGAGGGAACAGAGTAAATTATGTGTGCTTATATACTCTATGGATAGAGACATAAGTGCTTCATATGGCTAGTAGGCATTGTGAGATGAATTGAATTTCAAGATGCGTAGGTGATGGCAAAATGTCTGCCCAATGTAGTTCTGCCACTTCTTTGTGGAAGTGACCTAAGACCGCTAGCGGTTGACGTCACAGCGTACGGCCGTGTTGACCGCTGTTCGCACCCTCATTGGCTAACATGGATTCCAATGGGGAATCCTAGCGTATCATGATCGCTGCCGGCGTTGACGGTGCATTCCGCCGCGGAACGTAATCGCGTTTGTCATCGTGTGATCACTTGACTCCCTGATCCTGTGCAGACAAGTACTCCACTCTATGTACTGCTGTGGCCTGCCACTGGCTATGAATGTTCCACGTGGCGCAGGGGAAAGGGTCCCGGCCGTCACCCAGGAAGAACTGGAGAAACTGGTGGAAGGGGTCCTGCCCCTGTACGGCAGACTCTACGGCCGGCCAGAGGTACAGGTGAGTCCGGGTTTGGGGGGCACTGTGTGTGTAATGGATGGAGTGGATTGCTCTGATGCGCGCTCCTGTGAGCCAGGATGGGGCTTGGTGCATGAAATGCTGAGTGCCACTGTCCTGCATGTCTGGGAGTACTGTCGGTCCTATGTCTAACAATCAGCCAGCTATTGCCATCGTGCAGGTGCCTGACCTCTGTGTTTCTTCTCTGTGTCTCCCTACTAGGTCAGCGCCCACCAGAAGAAGGCACATTGGCATGCCATCGCCAAGGAGGTACAGACCCTGGGGTTCTACAACCGGCAGAGCACCCACTGTCATAAGAGGTGGGAAGACCTGCGGTGCTGGGCGCAGAAGATCAGTGAGGCCCAGCTGGGGAAGTCCTCCCAACGTGGTAGGGGTGCCCGTTGGGCACTGACCCCCCCCTCATGCGAAGGATCCTGGCAGTGGCCTACCCAGACCTGGATGGGAGCCTGAAGGCTGCACAGCAGTCACAAGGGGGTGAGTACTCACAGCCCTTACTTCAGCCTGGAAGGATGAGTGTGTGTGCGATAGGGCTCATGGTGCTTACAGCAGGGTTTTTTACTGGTGTCCAGCTACTGTCTCCTCCCCAAAGGGTGTAGGGGTGTCCCTGTGAGGTTTCACCTACCTCAGCTTCAATGCAATGACAGGATATGGGTGTAGGTCACTATACTGCTCAGTAGTAAGGGCCATGGTCATGGGCCTAGTGCACAGTGCTGCCTGTTGGGTGTGTCTGCTTGGTAGGTGTATGTCTGGCCACTGTGTATCAGCATTCAGCTACTTACAAGTGTCTCTCCTGTTTTGTCTTCCCATCCCTGTTCTCTTTTGTGTGTCTGGTACAGCATCAACATCAGGCGAGGGAGCTGAGGCACTGGCTAGTGGGGAGACAGCGGGCCACGGATCCTCGGAGGCAGAGACAACAGATGCCCAGGGGACAGTGGGTGGGAGGGCGAGGGGACTTCCACGGGGGAGGCTACTACCACAGGGGGTAGTGAAACTGAAACCTCCTCTGATGGGGGTCCTCCGGCGGTGGCGGACACTAGTGGACAAATCACAACTGTGAGATCTTCGGCCACCACCCATACCATCAGTGCCCTCCCTTCTGCTCCCCACCGAGTTGGCCGTGCCTGCCCACCCAGAAAGGTGGGCGTCTCCTTCACGCCAGGCACGTCCTCCCCTGCCCCAGTCAGCCCTGCTGCCCTCACAGAGGAGGCATTGACCTCCTGAGAACCATCTCTGTAGGGCAGACAACCATCATCAATGCCATCCAGGGGCTAGCATCAGAGGTGCAGCAGGCTAATGCCTAATTGGATGGCATTCACGGTGCCATGTCTTCCCTACAGAGATCTTTTCAGGCTCTGGCCTCCTCTTGGACGGCAGCCAGTTTCTCTGGCCATTCCATCCCCCTCCAACCTCCTCTACCCCTTCCAGCACCCCATTCCCTTCACCCGTCCAAGGCACACATTCAGACACGCAGTCAAGCACATCAACACACAAAAAACACACTTCCAAACACAAGCACCACACCTCCCACCACAAGCATTCACACAGCCAACAGACATCTGCACAAACAACAACCACTTCCCCCAGTGTGCCCGCCTCTTCCGCATCCCTGTCTGTCCCCTCTACATGCACACCCTCATGTACTGCACCTTCACTTACTGTTACCGCTCCTCTTCCTGCACTCACCACAATAGCAGACAGCCATACATGCCCCCCATACACCACACCTGCGCTCACCACCTCCACTGTAGTTGACACATGCAGCACACTCACCCGACTTGCAGACACCCACCTAACATACATCCACACTAGCTGTCTGTCTTCTCCCACTGTGTCCACCCCCCTCCTCCCAAAACACTCAAACACACCAAGACACCCACCCATCAGACATCCACCACACCACAGCATACTGAGCAGTCACCGGCACCCAATACACGCACACCTACACCCCATACATCAACTCCCTCTGCCTCCACTCCCACGCCCTCATCCACGCCCACCACAATTGCTCCCAAGAAACTTTTCCTCTCCTGTGTAGACCTGTTCGAACCCATTGGCCCACCCCGTCTTGTCCCGAAACGTGCCCACCTCCTTGCTCTTTCCGCTCCTTCCACATCGCAGCCCACCCCGGTCCAGCCTTCCCATTCCTGTGCCCCTTCTCCAGTTAAGAAGAAGGCCCGCTCAGAACCTAAGGCATCCTGCTCCGCCTGAGCCAAATAGCCCCCACACCCTTCAAAGGAGAAGCCCACCCCCCCTCCAACCTCCTCACGCAAGTCAAAGTCCCACCCCTCTCGTAAATCCCCACCCCCACCCTCCTCTCACCCCATTCCGTGAGGTGCCTGGAACCCCCTATGGTGCCCTGTTGAGTGGAGTACCCAGCACTTGTGGGACTCAGGTGTGGCCAGTTGTGGCCAAGGAAAATTGACGTTTTATGGACTGCCCATTGGCCCTGTTATCATCATTTAGCTCAGTGAGCTACTGAATAAAGTTTCTGTGTGGCCTGTGTTTGGGCTGCACGCAGTTCCATCCTGGTGGTTGTTTAAATAATTTATGGGTGTGATGCTATTGTATGTCCTATGGCCAAGTTGCAGTGGCCTTTGGTCGGGTACGTCCCTCTTGGTGTGTGGTGTTTGACTATTGCTGCTGGGAAGGGGTGAGGGGGGCTTTGCGGGGTGGGTCATGTGGGTGGGTATGTAACTTTGCCCTTTCCTCCCTTGTGTCGTAGGTTGCGGTACTTACCGTTGTCGTCTTCGTCGGCGTCTCGGTCGTGTAGATATATGGCAAGGAACAAGGCTGCATTATCTGCTGCTCTCTGTCCATGCCTGCCACTGCACGTTTTGTTGAGCTCTGGTGAGTGTTTCCTTCTATTTGTTTCTTTTCCGCCTGGCTTTGTGTGGGGTTCCCGCCCCGGAACTGGCGGCGGAATGGTGGTTCATTATTTGATGGGCGGGTTCGGCCTTTCCGACGGCATGTGGGTGGTCTCTGCTGTCGTCAGCGGGACTCCTTTCCTGGCCGTGGGTGGTGCGCGGGATGCATGAGTTTCGTTTGGTTCATTATTTGGCGGTCCGGACCGCTCCTCTGTTGGATGTTTCTACCGCCACCGCCGGCGGTGCAGAACGGACTGCTATGTTCATAATGAGGGCCATTATGCCTGGCACAAGCATAATGTAGCGCAAAGGGTTACCGAGTGGCGCAATGCATGCATTGCACCACTCAGTAAATACGGCGTGGGGATTTTGGCCTCGTTGGGCCACATTAATGTAAGAAATAATGACGTTAATGTGGCGCTAGAAGCTTATAAATATGCCCCTAAATCTGCACATATTTTCCCATATGTCATCATCAAAGTGGTTATCGACGCATCGTTGTTGTAAGTCATCAGGCGCGTGATAACATCTGGACAGGTGGCTGGAGCTGGGCAGCTGAAATCAAATTAACAGCCGCATTCGTGGCATGCTTTCCAACTCCACATTTTCAAGAGGGCTGGCCCCTGCTGTGATGACAAAACCATTTGTTTCTCCCGTCCTGTAAATAGACAGCATCCAATGCTATTTATTAATAGGGATGGAGCTGGATTATGTCGTCTATAGCTAGGGCCACTGAAAATTATGCAAACAAAATGGCAAAGTATGCAGCATAATGCAGCACATTTTCTGATAGTATTCATTATTTTGCATTTTTTTTAACATGTAAAACTGATTGGGCAAACATTTCACCTCATTATTACTAGTGTAACAATCTAATATATAAATAAGAAATTTATGTGGTAAAGAAGTCCAGTTACGAATTTACAACGCCAATAGCTCTAACACAAGCCAGTGCGCAACCCTTTGCATTACAAATGCTTGTTTAAATTGGTGGCATTATGTCGGTATGTTATGCTGTGGCAGTTGTTTGTATGACATACTGAGATCGCATTTCTGTAGGACTCTTGAACTCTTGTTCCAGAAGTGCTTATGCACAAAGGGGCAGATTTATATTTGTTTTGCGCCAAATTTACATCATTTTTTTTTCACGCATATTTGGTGCAAAACGAACTCCATGTTTATACTTTGGTGCTAGACCCATTTAGCGCCAAATTTATGGAGTTTAAGTCATTTTTTGGATGTGGAAGCCTACTTTGCGTCAATGAGATTCAAAGTAGGCATTCCAGTGCAAAAATTACTCTATGGCCTTAGCGCCATATATATCCCCATGCCAAAATCACACACGGGAGGGAGGAGGGGGTCAAAAAATGGCACAAAGCTTGCTTTGCACCATTTTTTAACACCTTGGTCAGGGCTGGCGTTAGGGGACCTGTGGTTCTATTTCCATGGTGGAACACCATGGAATAATCCCACAGGTGCCCTCCCCAGCCCCAAGGACACCCCACCCACACCAGAGGGACAGTGGAGGATGGGTCCCCATCCCAGGTAAGTATAGGTAAGTACAGGTAAGTATATTTTTTTTAAAGTGCCATTGGGGCCTACAAGGCACTGGGTGCAATGGCCATGCCCAGGGGACCCTGGTCCCCTGGGCTCGCCATTGAGGTGGTGGGCATGACTCCTGTCTTTTCTAAGACAAGAGTCATGCGCTATGGATGGTTTTGCGTCAGAAAATGACTCTAGGCAGGTTAGAGTCATGTTTTTTACTCTAACCTGCCTAACGTCATTTTTTGGTGCAAAACCCCCTTCTTCCATACCGCCAGCCCTCCCGACTAACGTAAAAAAAATTATGCTAGCCTACCCTTTACACCGGCTTGCACCATTCCATAAATATGGTGCACGGCTGGTGCACAAAAATGGTGCAAGCCGGTGCTAAACTTTTTGGTGCAAAACTGCATTGGTGCAGTTTTGCACCAAAAAGTATAAATCAGGACCAATATGCCACACTATGTCATACCATGAGTCATGATGAAAGTACTTCTGGGCTCTCTTCTGTAACTATGGAGCAGTGAATTAATGACTTCAGTAGGCAATAACCTTTTTTGTATAGCTCCTTTTACTAGAGTTTGCAAGGGCTATATGTGCCATAGTTTCCCAGATTTATGGCAAACCATTTACTCACCTCGGACGGATGAAAGGCTGGGTTGTGAAGTTGTGATGTGTTGATGGCCCCAGATGCCAGCATCAACCGCTTAACTGGTTGACTCTCTCATTCTAGCTGCTGCTGGTGGGGCAGATGAACACCTGCATATTTGTGTTTTGCTTGTAGTCTCACTAATAACAGGTAGTATTTACAAAATTGTATATTTGCCAATCCTTGGCCTCTTGGTGGTGTGCTCATACTTGCTCCTGTGCTTCCGTTTGCATGTCAGTGTTTTGGCTTTAAGGGACTGCAGGTATGTCTGAGGTGGTCACAATAGGTGGGGTTTCACTGAAAGGAATCAGCCTACTGGCTAGATGTCTTACTTTTGCAGTATGGATGCAATTGGGGTCACTGCACATGGCTTTTGCTTTAGAACACTGGGCCTGAATTTTGAAAAATGGTACTGTACCCAGTGCAGCGCCACTTCGCTTGCGCCCCTCAGCACCCCCTAATGCCACCATGTGTGCGCCGTATCTAACATGCAGCACATCATGGTGGTAGTTAGGGGGACTAGTGTCAACATTTTCTACGCTCGTTCAGAGCTTTGCAGGATAAACGTAAAAAATGTTGACGCTAATTCTGCAAAGCCCATTGAGACCTATTGAAAACATGGGTGTGCTTCCTTCTAATGCCTGCTCTGAGCAGGCATTAAAAGTGTGGAAAAAAATATGAATCTCTTAGATTTCTTTGTGCCATTTTTTTCAGCCCCCCTAACAAGGGAATGCCCCTGTGCATACATTATGCCTGGCGCAGGCATAATGTAGCACAAAGGGTTACAAAGTGGCGCAATGCATGCACCATGTTGTAAATGTTGTAAATTTGATGCTGCGATTTTGGCCTCGTTGGGCCACATTACTGTAAAAAGAATGGCGCTAATGTCGACAAAAGGGGGCGCTAGGGGCCCTTAAATCTGCCCCTCCGTGTTTTCAAAATTATAAATTATAAAACCTAGTTGTAAAGTAACAGGGGTGAAGTGAAGGCATTTCCCTTGTAACTAAGGATTTAGGCCCTCATTACAACCGTGGCGGTCGGTGTAAAAGTGGCGGTAATTCCGCCATCAGGCCGGTGGACAAAAAAATGGAATTACAACCATGGCGGTTATCGCCTTGCAAAACTGCCACTTTTACACTTCGACTGCCAGGGTGGTAACGACTTCTGGGCTGGAGACTTCAGTCTCCAGCCCGGCGGCCGTCACTAGACCGCCGGCGGTATCAGGACCCCACATACTGCCATGGATTTCGTGGGGTTTTGTACCGCCACGAAATCCATGGCGGTAGGCACTATCAATGCCAGGGAATTTGTTCCCTGGCACTGATTGGGGTCTCCCCATCCCTCCTCCCCCTCCCCTGAGTCCTCCCCCAACACCCCCAAACATGAACATATATATCTCTTCAAATAATCTTCTTGGTGCTTAGATCTGTCGACCCGATCTGGTCACTGGAAGCTGTAAACAGTTGCCTTCAATGCCAGAGATTGACAATGATGCCAAGGAATCAGCAACTGTCACTGAGTTTTCAGAATCAGTCCTTCTTTCACCATCTTGAGTTGAAGACCATTGAAACACAAGCCTAAAGTAAGAAGAAACTCAGACAAGGGACTTCCCAGGTGGTCGGGCAGTCACCATGTGTCCTTTGGTAGTCACTACTTGAAAAGAATCAGCATTAGTAACAGCATCATTTTTTCCCCATAATTGTTGAGCTATAATCAAATCTACTTTTCAGAATGAGAGGTCTTTTGCATGGCGCCTCTTGTCTGCATACACTTTTGTTTTCTGTTTTTGAATCAAGTCCCTTGTACAAATCATATTTTCATTTCTATCTCTTTCTGTGGCCCATTGGGGTATCTTGGTTGCCATTGCTCTCCCGAACATCAAAGTCGCAGGACTTTTACCTGTGGTTGAGTGGGATGTCGAACGATAAGCTCGTAGAGTAGAGTTCAGTCCTGCTTTAGGATGAGCTTCTCAAGAGTTGCACGCTGCACTGCTTTCTTTAGTGTACTTATAAAACACTCAACAAATCCATTGGCCTATGGCCATAGGGGTGTGTTCTTTGATACTTTAGGATCAGATGCACCAGAATGTTTTTAAATTCTTTGGACCAAGGGTGGACCATTGTCAGACTTCACAATGGCTGGTAAGTCTCATGTTGCAAAGATGCCATCAAGTTTTTCGATTACTTGCTCATGTGTCGTGGATGAGAGATGTTCACCCAAAGGAAAACGTGAAAATTATTCTACAATTGCAAATAAATTATGTCCACTATCAAGTGGCCCAAAGAAATCAATGACTATTTGATCCCAGGCATGTTTCAATAGTTCTATAAAAAGGGAGAGAGAGGGCCCCCCACATAACCTATCCACCCAATGGGATAGGGGCACTGTATCACAGTGATTTAAAAGTATTAAAAGCATTCTGCAGCACACATAGAAGAAGCATAATGCCATGGGTGCCCCTTCCTGCACATAAACAATCATTCCAAAATGATGCGTTGATGCTTCTATGTGTGCTGCATTTTGCAGCACACATAGAAGTGCCAAATCACCATTTTAGATTATTATGTGCGTCGGATTTATATTCACGCCCGGGAGTCGGCGGGTCAAAAAAAATGACGTACGGACGCTTTTGCGCCGTTTTTTAGCGCCTGCAAAAGGCAGGCGTTAAGGGACCTGTGGGCTCTGAAGGAGCCCAGAGGTGCCCTCCCATGCCCCCAGGGACACCCCCTGTCACCCTTGCCCTACCCAGGAGGACACCCAAGGCTGGAGGGACCCATCCCAGGGACATTTAGGTTAGGTCAGGTAAGTGTTTATTTTTTTATTTTTTTGTGGCATAGGGGGGCCTGATTTGTGCCCCCCTACATGCCACTATGCCCAATGACCATGCCCAGGGGACAGAAGTCCCCTGGGCATGGCCATTGGGCAAGGGGGCATGACTCCTGTCTTTGCTAAGACAGGAGTCATTTCTATGGGGGTTGGGAGTCGAAAAAAAATGGCGCAAATTGGGTTGAGGCGAAAAATTTGCCTCAGCCTGACTTGCCCCATTTTTTGGCGCCCAAGCTCCATATTCCCCTACGCCGGCGCTGCCTGGTGTACGTCGTTTTTTTTAACGCACACCAGACGGCGCCGCCGGCTAACGCCGGCTAACGTCATTCAATAAATACGGCGCCCGCATGGTGCTTCAGAATGGCGTTAGCCTGCGCTAATTTTTTTTACGCAAAACTGCGTTAGCGCAGTTTTGCGTCAAAAAGTATAAATATGGGCCTTAGTTCATAAACCCTGTTGGGTGGGGAGACGTGCCTGTCCGCTGTCTATATGACGAGAAAGTCATTAGTTGCTGTCACATCCAGATGATCTATAAGACTCTGGCAACAAATCGTGACTTCTGTGAGTTGTCCAGCAGAGTCGCTGCCCACATCCTGTTCTTCAGCGATGTTCTCAATATTGCTGGCATGTTTAATGGAAACTGCTGCCACCTTTTTCTTGTTAAATAGGGGCTTTAGTTGGAGAGATTTATCCTTCTTTTTAAGGGAAGCTTTTGAGGAACGTTTTGAGTCCTTCTTTGGCTTCAAGTAGACAGTGCGGTGTTCTGATCAGCCCACTCTCTCACTCTGTTTATCCAGCATATCCTGAAAGGATCACAAGAGACGTGTATCAGTATTTGGGAATGTATCATGTTTTTTTAAGTTTCTCTATTTTGGAGATTATGGCCCTCATTATAACATTGGCGGTAAATCACCGCCATGCTGACTGCCGCCAACATACCGCCGCAGCAGCAGATATCTGTTCACCATATTATGAAACACACACACACCAATCCGTCACTCTTCAGCCACAGACACAACTCCGCCACACCAAACGTCAGTGATAAACTGGCGGTATCCAAATCCACACCATTACGCCAACAGAACTACGTCCATCACATTGTGACCCATGAATCACCACGGCGGACATTCAATGGCGGTAAACCATTAGCGGTACATACCGCAGTGCTCAAAATACACACACACATACAAAATAACATCACATTGGACAATTCAAACAACACACACCTGACACCCATACACACACCACACCCACCCACTCAAACCACTGTAAAACACAGACCCATATTATCCACTACCCTTGTCGAATACAAACAATTGCCACAAGATAGACACCACGACCACAGACAAGACCAGAGTCACACACCACCATCACCCATATACAGCCCACACACCTCACAACACACACCCCAACACATCACCCTACACACCCTCACCCACACAACTCACACAACACCCATGACACCATAATGACACCCCAGATTCTCTGAGGAGGAGCTAAGGGTCATGGTGGAGGAAATCATTCGGGTAGAGCTTTTTGGAGCACAGGTGCAGCAGATATCCATTGATAGGAAGATGGAGCTATGGTGGAAGATCGTGGACAGGGTCAACGCCGTGGGACAGCACCCCAGAACAAGGGATGACATCAGGAAGAGGTGGAACAACCTATGGGGAAGGTACGTTCCATTGCAGTGAGAGACAAGCTCCTGATCTAGAGGACTGGCGGTGGGTCCCCACCTCCTCCCCCACAACTAACAACATGGGAGGAGCAAGTGTTGACAATCATGCATCCTAAGGGCCTGGACGGAGTAGGAGGAGGACTGGACTCTGGTAAGTCAATTCTTTACAACTTTCACCCCCCTAACTGCATGCCATTGTATACCCCTACCCTCACCCTCACTCCCATCACTCCACTCCATCCCACACACTCCACCATCACAACTCACTCATCCCAATGCCAAGCCCTGCATGCCATACAAATGCATGGACACCACTCACAGACCTGCATGGACAGCTATCACTAAAGCATGCACACTAGAGAAAACTAATCATCCCACCATACACCAGCTTACACAAGTGAAATCTGCCAGGGTAAATACAAACAGAGAGGGCAACCCACCCATGCACAATATGTCACACACAGAAACAATAACACTGCATTTACATCCCCACAGGCATCCCAGCCAATGTCAGTGGAGAGGAGGTGCCAGCACTATCCAGTCCCCCCACAGAAGAGGCCCACAGTGATGACAGCAACTCTGGTCGCCTGGATCTGGATAACCAACCTGGCCCATCAGGGACCTCTGGACAGTCGGTTACCCAGGCACAATCCCACACCACCACAGAACCTCCCGCCTCAGGAAACACCACCACAGCACCCACCCAGCATACCCATACCTCTGTCCCCAGGGCACGTCAATCAGCAGTGTGTCCACCTCTACAGGGACCTCAGGGCACACCTCGCCCCCAAGATAATCAGGGACCTGGGGTCAGTGACAATAGCCACACGGTTCAGCGGACAGAGGCACAGGACAACTGGGAAACTGGGAGGACTGCTGTGCGCCAGAAGAGGACAGGCCCAAGGAACCGACTTTCCAGGAGGCCCTCACTGAGATCCAGGGACCATACCAACATTCCCAGGATACGCTGGGCCAGATCCTGAACAACGTACTGGAGAACAGTTGGCTGCATGAGGGACAGTACCAGGGGATCAGGGAGGACTTGAAGGCCATTAACACCACCCTGGTCTCCATTGCAGGGGTGCTGGCAGACATGGCCACCATTATTAGGGAGGAAGTCCTACAACAGCGGGCCCCTGCCACTAGCCAGACTACTGAACTGCCCTCCACCTCCGCTGCCGCTAGTGGACAGGAGGCCCCGCCACAGGATCAACAGGCCACCAGCACCCTTCCCCCAGAAGAAGGAGAACCACCCCACAAACATTCCCTGTGATCCAGACAGAAGCCAGAGACTATTGCCAAGACCCCCGCCAGGAAATGAGACTCTCCTGATTGTCACCCTTGTATCCTACTCTGTCACTCTGTCCACCTTGAACTGCCATTGCTCCCCTTCCTATGCCCCCTTGGACAATGCACCTCTGCTACAAATAGACTGGAACTATACCCTGGACTTTCCGCCATCATCACCCCAGCTCATTGCACTTCCTCCTTTTCTTCTTAGCACTGCAATAAACACACTTTGAAAAAAAAAATACAAGTATGGGGTATGTCAAATGATTTTAGTATCTATTTGTTTAACAAGGTTTAAACATTGCAATTCAACTGTACAGTAATGTTTACATAGGAAAGACCTGTAGTTGGCTGCAGTGAACACACCAGGAGCGATAGTGGGGCACCAACATCTGCAAAAAGAGTTGCCAAAAGGCAGAGTGAATGGGCATATAAGTGGGAAATAACAGCCTGCCAGTGACAATGTGAAACAAAAAAATTACAATGAAATGTGAAGTTACACTGTCTTACCTGTGTATCATTGAAAGTATTGTCTAATCACAGCAGTTCTGTTGTCCTCATCCTCATCCTCTGCCTCTTCATCTTCACTTTCTACAGGGTCCACTGCTGCCTCACCGCCATCTCCAGCCTCCTCCTCCTGCAGAAACGGCACATGGCGTCTCAAGGCAAGGTTATGCAAAATGCAGCATGCCACAATTATCTGGCAGACCTTTTTGGGTGAGTAGCACAGGGATCAACCTGTCAGATGGAGGCATCGAAACCTGGCCTCCAGGAGGCCAAAGGTACATTCAATAATCCTTCTTGTTCTCCTATGTGCCTCACTGTAACGTTCCTCAGCCCTTGTCCTGGGATTCCTCAAAGGGGTCAGTAGCCATGATAGGTTGGGGTAACCAGAGTCACCTGCAAATATTGAGAGACAACATTTAGCCACACACCATCCCTTATGGCCCACACCATACCCATACACCAAGATCCACTGGGTGGGAACCAGGGCTCACCTATTAGCCACACCCTGTGCCTCTGGAGTTGGGCCATCTCATTTGGGATGCTGCTATTCCTCAGGATAAAGGCATCATGCACCGACCCAGGATACTTAGCATTGACATGGGAGATGTACTGGTCCGCCAGGCACACCATCTGGACATTCATGGAGTAAAAACTCTTTCGATTTCTGAATAACTGTTCATTTTGCCGCGGGGGACAAGTGCAATATGTGTTCCATCAATTGCCCCAATGATGTTGGGGATATGTCCCATTGCATAGACGTCAGCCTTCACTGAGGCCAAATCCTCCACCTGGGGGAAAACAATGTAGCTGCACATGTGTTTAATCAGGGCAGCCAACACTCTGGTCAGCACTATTGAGCACATTGGCTGTGCCCTTCCTCCTGCCAAGCCCACCGTTACTTGGAATGAACCAGTTGCCAAGAAATGGAGCACAGATAAGACTTGCACAAGAGTAGGGATCCCAGTCGGATGACGGATTGCAGATATCAGGTCGGGCTCCAGTTGGGCACACAGCTTGGTGATTGTGGGCCTGTCAAGTCTGTAGGTGAGGATAATATGCCTGTCCTCCATTGTTGCCAAGTCTACCAGGGGTCTGTACATGGGGGTATGTCTCCAGCTCTTATTCATTCGCAGCGGTTGCAGTCTATGGGGCAAAAGAGTGAGGAGCTGGTCATAAACTGTACATTGTAGCCACAACAGTACAATGCATGATTTGAAATTGAGATGTATAAGTAGCATTTGTCCTGTATGTACAATTGTGAACTGTGATGCAGTTTTAATCCAGAGCCTTCCCCCCCACCCGAAATGGCGTCTGCCAGTCCTGTATGCAGGGATAGGTGGAAGTGAGGTAATTCCACTGAAGTTCTGCACCATTGCGATAGGCGGTCGGGAACCGCCATGCATCACCTCATTGGATAATATGGTGATGTATGCCGGCGATGACGGCTTACACCGCCGCAGACGTCACTGACATTTTCTATCTGTTTACTCACTTGCTACCTGACCTTCAACAGGAGAGGACCAACACTGCATGTGCTGCTGTGACCTGTGTCTGGAACCTACCATTGGCCCATGGGACTGGTGAAAGGGCCTCTGCCTTCAACTCGGCGGAGTTCGAGCGACTGGTGGATGGGGTCCTACCCCAGTACGGACTGCTGGATGGGCCTCCAGACCAATAGGACCAACACAAGCAACACACTTCATCCCACAGGCACTCACACAAACACCATCCAGATGCAGACATACCAACATCAACTGCCTCCAGTGTGTGTCCCTCCTCCTCGTCCTCCACCTCCCTCCCAGTTCCATCTACACTCACACCTGCATGCACTACATCCTCATCCACTACCAACATCACCACCACACCTATCAGAACATACACCTCACTGGCAGACACCACCCCAACAGTCATGCACACGTCCCCTGTGTCCTCTACCACTGTGTCTGTGCCCCCCTCCCAAGGTACACAAATGCAAGCACTCAGACACCCAACAGCCATCCACCCACAACAGCATCCAGCCCATGCACCTGCACCCAAACACAGCAGACAGACACCTCCTACAACTACTCCCTCTTCCTCCACTCCCAAACCTTCTCCCCGCCCCAATGTCCCTAAGACGTTTTTCCTCTCCACCATTGACCTCTTTCCTACCCCTCCCCTCGTCCTTCACGTCTGGCCAGGGTGGCTAAAACCCAGGCAAGCACCTCAGCCACCCAGTCCACGGGCCCAGTAGTGTCCACAGCAACTCGTGGTGGGAAAGAATCCAGGGCACCAGGCAGCCTCAAGGAAAGGATGCCTGCCCTAAGTGCTGGCGGGAAGGGCAAGAAGCCATTGCTAGCTGCTGCCAGGAAGGGCAAGGAGCCATCCCCAGCTGCTGCCTGGAAGGGCAAGGAGCCATTCTCAGCTGCTGCCAGGAAGGGCAAGGTGTAGGAGGCTGGACTGGCTTGTAGTGAGTACCAAGGGGTACTTGCACCTTGCACCAGGCCCAGTTATCCCTTATTAGTGTATAGGGTATCTAGCAGCTTAGGCTGATAGATAATGGTAGCTTAGCAGAGCAGCTTAGGCTGAACTAGGAGACGTGTGAAGCTACTACAGTACCACTTAGTGTCATATGCACAATATCACAAGAAAACACAATACACAGTTATACTAAAAATAAAGGTACTTTATTTTTATGACAATATGCCAAAGTATCTTAGAGTGTACCCTCAGTGAGAGGATGGGAAATATACACAAGATATATATACACAATAGCAAAAATATGCAGTATAGTCTTAGAAAACAGTGCAAACAATGTATAGTTACAATAGGATGCAATGGGGAAACATAGGGATAGGGGCAACACAAACCATATACTCCAGAAGTGGAATGCGAACCACGAATGGACCCCAAACCTATGTGACCTTGTAGAGGGTCGCTGGGACTATTAGAAAATAGTGAGAGTTAGAAAAATAACCCTCCCCAAGACCCTGAAAAGTGAGTGCAAAGTGCACTAAAGTTCCCCCAAGGACAAAAGAGTCGTGTTAGAGGAATAATGCAGGAAAGACACAAACCAGCAATGCAACAACTGTGGATTTCCAATCTAGGGTACCTGTGGAACAAGGGGACCAAGTCCAAAAGTCACAAGCAAGTCGGAGATGGGCAGATGCCCAGGAAATGCCAGCTGCGGGTGCAAAGAAGCTTCGACTGGACAGAAGAAGCTGAGGTTTCTGCAAGAACAAAAAGGGCTAGAGACTTCCCCTTTGGTGGACGGATCCCTCTCGCCTTGGAGAGTCGTACAAAAGTGTTTTCCCGCCGGAAGGACGCCAACAAGCCTTGCTACACGCAAATCGTGCGTTTGGCGTTTTTGGACGCTGCTGGGGCCCAGGAGGGACCAGGAGGTCGCAAATTGGACCTGCAGAGAGAGGGGACGTCGAGCAAGACAAAGAGCCCTCACTGAAGCAGGTAGCACCCGGAGAAGTGCCAGAAACAGGCACTACGAGGATGCGTGAAACGGTGCTCGCCGAAGTTGCACAAAGGAGTCCCACGTCGCCGGAGACCAACTTAGAAAGTCGTGCAATGCAGGTTAGAGTGCCGTGGACCCAGGCTTGGCTGTGCATGAAGGATTTCCGCCGGAAGTGCACAGGGGCCGGAGTAGCTGCAAAGTCGCGGTTCCCAGCAATGCAGCCCAGCGAGGTGAGGCAAGGACTTACCTCCATCAAACTTGGGCTGAAGAGTCACTGGACTGTGGGGGTCACTTGGACAGCGTCGCTGGATTCGAGGGACCTCGCTCGTCATGCTGAGGGGAGACCCAAGGGACCGGTAATGCAGCTTTTTGGTGCCTGCGGTTGCAGGGGGAAGATTCCGTCGACCCACGGGAGATTTCTTCGGAGCTTCTGGTGCAGAGAGGAGGCAGACTACCCCCACAGCATGCACAAGCAGGAAAACAGTCGAGAAGGCGGCAGGATCAGCGTTACAGAGTTGCAGTAGTCGTCTTTGCTACTATGTTGCAGGTTTGCAGGCTTCCAGCGCGGTCAGCGGTCGTTTCCTTATCAGAAGGTGAAGAGAGAGATGCAGAGGAACTCGGCTGAGCTCATGCATTCGTTATCTAAAGTTTCCCCAGAGACAGAGACCCTAAATAGCCAGAAAAGAGGGTTTGGCTACCTAGGAGAGAGGAAAGGCTACTAACACCTGAAGGAGCCTATCAGCAGGAGTCTCTGACGTCACCTGGTGGCACTGGCCACTCAGAGCAGTCCAGTGTGCCAGCAGCACCTCTGTTTCCAAGATGGCAGAGGTCTGGAGGACACTGGAGGAGCTCTGGACACCTCCCAGGGGAGGTGCAGGTCAGGGGAGTGGTCACTCCCCTTTCCTTTGTCCAGTTTCGCGCCAGAGCAGGGGCTAACGGGTCCCTGAACCGGTGTAGACTGGCTTATGCAGAATTGGGCACATCTGTGCCCAACAAAGCATTTCCAGAGGCTGGGGGAGGCTACTCCTCCCCTGCCTTCACACCATTTTCCAAAGGGAGAGGGTGTCACACCCTCTCTCAGAGGAAGTTCTTTGTTCTGCCATCCTGGGCCAGGCCTGGCTGGACCCCAGGAGGGCAGCTGCCTGTCTGAGGGGTTGGCAGCAGCAGCAGCTGCAGTGAAACCCCAGGAAGGGCAGTTTGGCAGTACCAGGGTCTGTGCTACAGACCACTGGGATCATGGGATTGTGCCAACTATGCCAGGATGGCCTAGAGGCGGCAATTCCATGATCATAGACATGTTACATGGCCATATTCGGAGTTACCATGGTGAAGCTACATATAGGTAGTGACCTATATGTAGTGCACGCGTGTAATGGTGTCCCCGCACTCACAAAGTTCAGT
This sequence comes from Pleurodeles waltl, assembly GCF_031143425.1. Classification (NCBI taxonomy): domain Eukaryota; kingdom Metazoa; phylum Chordata; class Amphibia; order Caudata; family Salamandridae; genus Pleurodeles; species Pleurodeles waltl. The sequence goes on from NC_090447.1 coordinate 1,496,208,375, forward strand.
GAATTGGCTCTGAACAATGTGGGGGCACCTTGGCTAGTGCCAGGGTGCCCTCACACTAAGTAACTTTGCACCTAACCTTTACCAGGTAAAGGTTAGACATATAGGTGACTTATAAGTTACTTAAGTGCAGTGTAAAATGGCTGTGAAATAACGTGGACGTTATTTCACTCAGGCTGCAGTGGCAGGCCTGTGCAAGAATTGTCAGAGCTCCCTATGGGTGGCAAAAGAAATGCTGCAGTCCATAGGGATCTCCTGGAACCCCAATACCCTGGGTACATTAGTACCATATACTAGGGAATTATAAGGGTGTTCCAGTAAGCCAATGTGAATTGGTAAAATTGGTCACTAGCCTGTTAGTGACAATTTAAAAGTAATGAGAGAGCATAACCACTGAGGTTCTGGTTAGCAGAGCCTCAGTGAGACAGTTAGGTACCACACAGGGAACATATACATGCACACCTATGAGCACTGGGGCCCTGTGTGACAGGGTCCCAGTGACACATACATATAGGCCACAAACCTATGAGCACTGGGGTCCTGACCAGCAGGATCCCAGTGACACATAACAACCATACTGAAAACATGGTGTTTTCACTATGAGCACTGAGGCCTGGCTATCAGGATCCCAGTGAGACAGTGAAAACAGTGACAAACACCCTGACATACACTCACAAACAGGCCAAAAGTGGGGGTAACAAGGCTAGAAGGAGGCTACCTTCTCACACAAGGGGCCTGCACCCGCTGCTGACCTGAAGAGCAAAGAGCCATCCCCATCTGCTGCGAGGAAGGACAAGGGACCTGCACCAGCTGCTGCCCTAAAGAGCAAGGAGACATCCCGAGCTGCTGCCAGGAAGGGCAAGGGACCTGCACCAGCTGCTGCCCTGAAGAGCAAATAGCCATCCCCAGCTGCTGCCAGGAAGGGCAAGGACCCTGCACCAGCAGGCAGGAAGGACAAGGGGCCTAGTGCTGGGACTCAGTCGGAGCCCCCACCACCAATCTTGGTGGTGCAGCCGTCCGAGGCTGCAGGGGATGGGCAGGAGCTTCCCCCCACCAGCAGCAGCAGCACCAGTGGGCAGCTGTCTGAGGCTGCAGGGGATGGGCAAGAGCTTCCCCCCACCACCACCACCAGCAGCAGCAGCACCACCACTGAGCAGCCATCACCGCCGACGTACAGTCTGTAGTCCTGCGTCCATGGGCTGTTGTGCTACCTGGTCCCTGCAAACCCTGTGGGTCTGACACCCACCTGAGAGTCTGTGACCTTGCACTCCCCAAGATCTGCATCAGGGGGCTCGATGCCCCCCCCCAGAACCAGTCGGTATGGCACCTACTCACCCCATCCTCCCCAGGGTGAAGATCACAGGGCACGATGCCCCGTCCAGAACCAGTGGGGATGGCACCCACCCAAGAGACTGTGGCCTTGCACTCCCCAGGACCAGGCTGTGGGCAAATCACTCACTTGAGAGACTGTGGCCTTGCACTCCCCAGGACCAAGTAGTGGGCAAATCACCAATTTGAGAGACTGTGGCCTTGCACTCCCCAGGACAGCGCAGAGGGCATGTTGCTCCCTCCAGGACCAGTGGTGTTGTTCCATCTTCCGGCTGAGGTGCCTCCCCGTTCCCCGTTCCCCTGCGGTGCCTGCCTATTTTCGAACTGATGCCCCCCCAGTGTTCTCTCTGTGTTGTTGCAGGAGACAAGGGGGACCTTGGACTTTGTCATGTGGCCCTGTGGCCCACGCACATTGAGGACTGGGCAGTGTCCCTTGATTTGTACATATGTATATAATTTTAGATTGAATGTTCATATTTTTACTGTATTTATTTTATAACACTCACTTTCATCTATTCGTGTAGTCCTTGCATTATTCCTGAGGGGTGCGGGGTACTTATGTTTTCTTACTGCATCTGATTGTGTGTATGGTGCTCGGGGTGGGGGTGTGTGTGTGTTGCGTGTGTGTCACTCTCATTTTCTTCCCTCCTTCCCCTGTGTGCTAGGCGGCTGTACTCACCGTGGTCGTCTTCGCCGTCGGTTGCTGTGCGTGGTGGAGCGTTTCTGGTTCTACTGAGGAATCTCCCTGAGCCTTTGGAGAATGGCCAGTGCTACTGCTTCCCCTTTAATATTGCTTAAGATAATTGAGAAGACTGTGTCGAAGGTACACATCAGTTTCATCCCCAAGTCCAGGCCCGTAGTTTCCCCATGTTCACTGGGAATTTGTTTTAACTCTTCCAGCAAATTGGCAATACTCAGGGTACCATGTGTGGTTGTGTAAATTGCGGCGAAGAGTGTAGCCAAAGTGGCGCAGTCCTCTGTGGAGGGAACCATTCCAAATGGCAAGCACATTGTGAGAATTCTATGTTTATCTTGGTGTCATCACCAATCTTAGGATTTGTTTTTTGTGCTATCCAGAATGGAATCTTTTCCCATTCTATGTGTGCTTTGCCCATTATTGAGTGTACTGTTTGAGGAATAATTCCTGTAATGGCCAACTGATGGATAGCTGGAGCAGCCCTGGCTGGGGCAGTGTTCAAAGTCATCATTACAAACTGTATTAGTTGTCTATATATTGCTACTAGATCATTGTAAAGTGTGCGTACGTCAGCTACTTGTGTAGCCTGCATTTCGGGATGTTGTGTATACGGGATGTGGTTGTTTTGTATCTTTTACAAACTGTGGCAAACATGGCGTCGTTGGTCACACATTACTTAAAAGACCTAGGGGCATGTCTATGAGTCCCTAGCGCCACTGGAGTGTCACTTTACGTGATGCTCCAGTGGCGGTAACCTCTGCTCCATATTTACAAAGAGGTGTAACGTCACATTTTTTGACGTTACACCTCCTAGTAAATATGGGCCCCTCCAACGCAGTCATCTGCGTCAGAGTGGCGTGCCATGGGTGTTGCTGTGGGCACAGCAAAACCCATTGCATTTTGACGCTGCCTCAGATTTACATGATTTTTTAAACCTGAGGCAGCGCCAAAATCTAACGCCACGCCCAGGGGTGGCTTTAGCAAGGCACAATGAGGAGGAATACTTTAATTCCTCCCCGTTTTTTGCTTCTTCTATGCGTGCTGGAGAGCAAAATGCCAGAAATTATTGTTTCTGTGCGGGAAGGTGTCCATTGCTGCACATAAACAATCATTTGAAAATTCTGCAGCACACACAGAAGTGCCAAAGTGCCATTAGTGATTGTTTGTGTGCTGGAAGGGACACCTTCCTGCACATAAACAATCACACCCCTCAACGCAGACGTCCTTGCACAATGGTGCAAGGAGGCCTGTGTTGGCGCTGGCAGCTATATTTAGCTCCAGCACAGGGGACAACACAGGGCTGTGCCGTATTCACTTAATTACGGCTCATCCCCACGTTGTGAAATTGACGGAGCGGGCACTGCCAATTTTGGCGCAGAGTCACACGCTGTCATTTTCCCATAAATATTGGCCCTAATCTCGCAGGTTGTATTACATGTGGAAGGCCGCCAATGAACCAGTTTTGAAAGTGGTATTTCTAAATGTTGGTAAGCTCGATACTGCTGTGGTACTTTCGCTATTCTGTAGGTGTGAAATGTGCGTGAATTGTCATTTATTTCAAGAATAAAACGTTTTTGTTTAGTATGCTTCATGAGCTTCCATAACAAAGGTGACTTACCCGCTCTCGTCTGTTAAGCCATTGGCTAGAAGAAACTGCGTAAGTGCTTGTCTGCAGTTCTCCAGCATGTTTATGCCATTTGCCATGTTAAGTGTGAGGTATCAGAGGTAGGAACACCAACAGGGAAATACATTCTTTTTAAGGTTCAAGTTTGAACAACCTTCAGTCTAGATAGGTACTCCCTATTCAGCTGAGGAGGATTGTCCCTAAGACCACTGATGTCTCCATACACTGGTACTTAGAGTACCTCGGTGTGTGTGTGAGACAGAGATACTCAGGGGACTCATAAATGAGTGCCTACACCATCATTGGTGGCGCCATGTCGTACAAACTCTCGTATCTCTACAAGACTGCTGGATTAGGGGTGGCAGCACCTCTGCATGTAAGCAACTGAATCACTCCTACACCAATTGGCAGCTGTTGGCCCAATCCTTCCAGCTCTCTAACAGCACCTTACCAAAACTCAAATAGAAAAAGGTACTTTCTGGCAGCCTAGCACATAGACTCTGAAATCCTCTTAGGGAAATTGCAGTGCAACAAGTCATACCCTTTTCTCTTGTTAGCAATGGGTCTCTTATACACACACAGACAAGAAAGAAGATGCAGGATTGTTTTCAATACATTTATTGAAAAGACTGCAATCTACGATAAAATACATGAGCTGAAATGCTTAGGATAGTGGCAAGAGGCAAAATCAGGGTTGTGAAAATAAGTGATGTAAATATAAACAACCCCAACATATTGCAATAAACATAAATATGCAAATTCCTCTCTAAAGCATATTGTCTACCAAAAATAGAGCAACGCATGATAACCCTAATCTGCCCATGTTGTGTCCATGAGAAATGCCCCAACCCCCATTGCCTTAGAACAAGGTTGGCCTCCAGTCTCCAAATCAGGCTTTGTTGAGACACAAAAGCTGAGGTCTGCTGCAACGTGATATGCAGTGCAGATGGAATATCCTGGGTGGAAGCCCCTCCAATGGCCTTGGTTTCCCTAAGTGTTTTTATAAGGCTGATGTTATTGTTCTTGCAGACACCCTGAAGTGGGTATGTACCTAAGTGTAAGATTGTGTGTGCAAACTTATATGTGCAATATCATAACAAAATGCATGACGTTCACATTCTGTTCTTGTCTAACGCGAAGCAAAAGGACACGATGACAACCCAATATGTACGTTACTGATAATGACGCTTACACAGAATGGCAACTGCTTATAAAATAAAACATTTCTTCTAAAATGCAAAAACTGCAGGCAATGCTAACATAAATAAAAATTATTAATAAAACAGAGTATGTTTATCTAGGTAAAAGGGCACAGGCCTGCAAGCCGCAGCTAGGCTAAACTCCTATGCCCAAGCAAACTAAAATGGACCCACAACATGTTGTGTAACTTTGGTTGACAGGCAATTGCATATGTGACAGACTTTGAGTTCTTTTCAACTCTTTCATCTATGTATGGAAATCAAACTTGGTCTTGGAGAGCTCTCTTAGTACCACTAATACCACAGTGTCCTTCTTGAGCCACTTCTATCACATTTTGTCGTAGACTCTCCAGAATCAGGATCCTCAATCCTCGTAGTATAAGTCCTTCCTGAGTTATGGACAATAACCTTTTAACAATCTTGTAGTTTTGATAGTCACTATCGTTAATGAGAGGTTTAATGTGTTTGTTTCACGACTAATGTGCAATTACGTCCTTTAACTTTAGAATGTCACTTTCATCACTCATAGCAGTGGCAATCTGGTCTACCAATACCGCAGCTGGTGTACTTGACTTGACAATGTCCATTTTGGATGGAGTGCCATGACCTTGAATATGCACTCTCGAAAAGTAGTCAGCAGAATGTATGTCCTTTCCTGGTTGTTGCACAATTATAAAGAGATGCTCTTGGACTCACAGACCTCATTGTTCAATTCAAGGAGGAATCTTGGCTTTTGGATTGCTGAAGATGTTCAACAAAGCTTGATGATCAGTCACCAGTGTAAAAAGCTTTTGGTACAGGAATACATGGAAATGTTCACAAGACCATAGTACAGTCAAACTTTCGTTTTCAGGCTCTGAGTAAGCTTGCTCTGTTTGAGACAAACTTCTACTAGCATGGGTAACAATATGTCATCTTGCATTTGGACGTCCACAATGCTGAGCAATTATAGCACCTATCCCAACTGGGTTAGCATCACCCACAATCTTGTTGTGGATCTTTGGATTGAAGTATGTAATTTCTGTAGCATTTTCAATGGCGTGTTCGATTCTCTTGTAACACTTTTCACATTCTTGTGACCGTTTAAAAGCAAAATTTTTCTTTATTACCTCTCGTAATGGAGCACTGACAGTGGTAAAGTCCTTTATGGAAGGTTAACAGTGGATGGCCATTCTAAGAAAATAACTTATCATTGAAACGCCTTGTGAGGGTTCAGCATTTGTCAAGGCTTGTACTTTTGCAGGATCGGGGATCATGCCCCCATCAGAAAAGATATGACCAAAGAATTTTAGCTTTGTCTTATTGAACTCAGATGTCTGCATTTAAAGTCAAACCTGCCTCATTGAGTAAGCAACATACTTCTGTGAGAGATCTATTGAGCTCTTTCTGTGTAACTCCAAAAACCAGTATGTCATTGTTATAGTTAAATAAATGTAATCACAACAGGTTGTATGAAGGGTCATATGACGTCTTGGAAAGTTTCTGCAGCTGATGAAACACCAAAACTAAGGGGCTTATTTACAAGCCCTTGTACGCCCTGGGGCATCATTTATATTGACGCTCTGGTGGTGCACAGTGCAGACCCATATCTACAACCCCATGAAAAGCCACTCTGCCTGGCTTTTCTTAGCCTTGTAGATATGGTGTAAGGCAACACAGCACAAGTTGCTGTGTTGCCTCATACTGTGTCAGGGAGGCGTGCCATGAGCATTGCAATGGGTGATCACACTCAACACCCATGGATTTTGACACTGGGCCAGATTTACAACATAGTGTAAATCTGGGGCAGTGCCAAAAACCTACACCTCCCCAGAGCAGGTGCAATGAGGAGAAATGTTTTTCATATTTCTCCTTATGTTTGTCTCTTTCTGCATGTGCTGCATTCAGCAGCACACATAGAACGAGGAAAATGCCTCTTGTGATTGTTTTTGTGCAGGAAGATGTTGCTTCCTGCACAAAAACAATCATCCCTGCAATGCAGACACCCTTGCACAATGGTGTGCTGGCACATGGCAGACAATTGTGCACCAGCGCTGTGGAAGAGGACAGGAATGCCCTGTACCGCATATATACAGCTCATTACTGCCCTTTTCTTTTGACGTAGAGCAGCACAGCTGTAGGAAAATGCCACTATTGGCATGGTCACCCCCCACCTTTTGCCTAGTGTTGATGCCAGCTTTGATTGGAAGTGTGCTGGGACCCTGCTAACCAGGCCCCAGCACCAGTGTTCTTTCCCTATAACTGTACCTTTGTTTCCACAATTTGCACAGCCCTGGCACACAGTTAAGTCCCTTGTAAAAGGCACCTCTGGTACCAAGCGCCCTGTGGCCAGGGAAGGTCCCTAAGGGCTGCAGCATGTATTATGCCACCCTCAGGGACCCCTCACTCAGTACATGCACACTGCTTTGCAGCTTGTGTGTGCTAGTAGGGAGAAAAGACAAAGTCGACATGGCACACCCCTCAGAGTGCCATGCCCACAAACCACTGCCTGTGGCATTGGTACCTCGCCCTTCTAGCAGGCCCTGCAGCCCTAAGGCAGGGTGCACTTTATCACAGGTGAGGGCATAGCTGCATGAGAACTATGCCCCTATAGTGTCTAAGTCAATTCATAGACATTGTAAGTGCAGGGTAGCCATACTGAGTATATGGTCTGGGAGTTTGTCATTACAAACTCCACAGCACCATAATGGCTACAATGGATACTGGGAAGTTTGGTATCAAACTTCTCAGCACAATAAAGCCACACCGATGCCAGTGTAAGATTGATTGATAAATGCACACAGAGGGCATCTTAGAGATGCCCCTGTATGTTAGCCCAACTGCTCGTGCAAACTGACCGGTCTATGCCAGCATGCCACTTCCAGACGAGCTTCTGACCACATAGGGTGTGTGCCTTTGTGCACTCTGTGGTCAGAAACAAAGCCTGTCCTGGGCGGAGGTGCTTCACACCTCCCCCAGCTGGAACTGTAACACCTGGTGGTGAGCCTCAAAGGGTCAAGCCTGGTGTTTCAGTGCCCCAGGGCACTCCAGCTAGTGGAGATGGCCACTCCCTCGGATGAGCCCCCACTTTTGGTGGCAAGTCCAGAGGGATACTGAGAAAAACAAAGAGGAGTCACCGCTTCAGCCAGGACCACCCCTAAGGTGTCCAGAGCTGAAGTGACCCCCTCCTTGGGAAATCCTCCATCTTGCTTTGGAGGATTAGGACCAATAGGGATAGGGAGGTGTCCCCCTCCCCAGAGGGAGTGGGCACAAGGAGGGTGTAGCCACCCTGAGGAACAGAAGCCACTAGCTACTGCCCTCCGACCCTAACACAACCCTAAATTTAGTATTTGGGGGTGACCTTGAACCTAGCTCTTCAGATTCCTGATGACCTCAAGAAGGAAGAAGGATTGCTGAGCTGAAAACCCCTCAGAGAAGAGAAGGAGACAACATCTGACTCGGCCCCAGCCCTACCGGCCCGTCTTCTGCTTCGAAAAGCTGTAAAAAAAGATGCAACGCGTTCTACAGTACCAGTGACCCCTGAAAAGCCTCCAGGGGATTGCCTGCATCACCGAGGAACAAGAAACTCCTGTGGACAGCGGACCTGCCCAAAAAGAAGACCAAGAAACTATCTTTAAAGGGACTCTCACCTCACTCTAGAACCGCTAGTCCAACTACTCCGCACCCGACGCCTTTTTTGGGTGGCATAGGGGGGCCTGATTTGTGCCCCCCTACATGCCACTATGCCCAATGACCTTGTCCAGGGGACATAAGTCCCCTGGGCATGGCCATTGGGCAAGGGGGCATGACTCCTGTCTTTGCTAAGACAGGAGTAATTTCAATGGGGGTTGGGAGTAAAAGAAAATGGCGCAAATCGGGTTGAGGCGAAAATTTTGCCTCAGCCTGACTTGCCACATTTTTTGACACCCAAGCTCCATTTTCCCCTACGCCGGCGCTGCCTGGTGTAAGTCATTTTTTTTTACGCACATCAGGCAGCTCCGCCGGCTAACGTTATTCCATAAATAAGGCGCCCGCATGGCGCTTTGGAATGGCGTTAAATTTTTTGACGCACAACTGCGTTGGCGCAGTTGTGCGCCAAAAAGTATAAATACGGCCCTTAGTCACTTCCTCTAAGGTACAGACAATGTCAGGACATCCTGCAGAGGCAACGCACATTTTATTTAAAGGTAATCTATGGACAGTGTTTGTATGGTTTTGTTGCTTTGACATGTCGACTTTTTTTAAACTGACTTTTTTCCTCACATGTGATCAGTCTGACACATGCACGTTTTTCTGATGTAAGCCTTGACATGGTGCAATTGTTCTAATCTCTTTCACTTATTATTGAGATAGAAGAACTGTATGATGATGATTTAGATAATGATCAACTTCATTTAGTATCTATTTGCCTCTGATGTTGTCTCTTGGCCTTGTGGGTATGCGTCGGACATTGAATATGGAACGTTGTGACAGGCATTTTGTCTTTGCGCTAAGATGCACTTACTTTTTCCTTCGCTCTGCACATCATCACAAAATGGTTCTCTTTTCCACAGCCTTGGCATATTTGACCAATGGCAGGACACTTTCCTTCATGTTAAAACACAAATCCACACCTGAGCACAACTTCTTTCTGAGTGTAGACATCACTTCGTGTACTTCAGTCTTTTGTTTCAAATTACTTTGACACTCATGACTGACTCACTCTGGGCACCTCCCGCCTCCATGTCGGCAGCTTGTCTCTCAGCATGTCCCTCAGCTCTGGCAGCCATCAACACTTTTTCCAGACTAAGGTGGTCACTATGAACATGGCGGTAAACACAGCACTGCCTGCAGTGGTGGTAACTACCGCCAACAGGCTGGCGGTCTGGACTGACAAATAATGAAGTCCATGAGAAACAAGTAGCGGCCCATCCACACACTGTCATTTTTGTAGTCCCAGCGATGACAGAGGAGGCCGCCCTCAGGCCAGCGGAAAGGCTCTACCTGCCCACCAAATATTAAAACACCACACCGCCATCAGTTCCAGGGTGGGAACCACTGCCAGGCAAAGCGTGGCGGAAATTAACAATATAAAAGGAAACACTCACCGGAGTTACACAGAGCACGTCGAGGCAGACATGGAGCAAGAGTTGGAAATAATGCCAGTGCTTCTCCTTGCCATATTCCTCCAGGACCATGACCGATGACAAAGGTAAGTACCGCAGCCTAGTACACATGGGAAGAAAGGGCACAGTTACACTCCCACCCACCCCCACCCCACTCCGCAATGCACTCCCAAATCCTCCCACCCTCCCAAGCCATACATACCATAACAAAATGTACTTACCAGATACAAGCCAACAAATACCTGCACGAATGTACACACCTGTGCACACCACACCCCCACAGTGAAATGCTGACCAACGTCACTATATTGTGCAAACAGCACTGCTGGGCACCAGATTTTTATTACAAGGAACAAAAGTAATGTCCAAATAGGGCCATTGGCCAGTCCATTGTAAAGTGCCTGAAGGACAAATATAGCCCAAACTTGACTCTCATGTGTGCAAAGGGAACTCCACTGGAAAGGGGCATCAATGGGGCATCCAGGCACCTCAGGGAACAGGTGAAAAGGGGGGTGGGGTGGGGACTTAGGTCTGGGCTTAGGTCTGGGAGGTGGAGGGGGTTTTGGCTTGCCCTTGGAAGGACAGGGAGTGGGCCTGGACCCGGGGGTGGCAGAGAGACCTGGGGCAACACAGGGCTTCTTCCTCCCTGGGGAAGGGGCACAAGAATGGGAAGGGCAGACTGGGGCGGACTTAGACGAGAAAGGAGTGGACTGGGCAAGGACATGGGAACGTTTATGGAAAAGACGGGGTGGGCCAGTGTGTTCAAACAGGTCAACACGGGATAGGAAAAGCTTCTTAGGTGCAGTTGGAGGGGATTTTGAGGCAGGTCTGGGAGTGTAGGTTGAGGGAGTACTCATACCAGGTGTAGGTGTGCCAGACATGGATGTATGTGCCTGTATAGTATGCTTATGTTTGGAGGATGTATGTGGTGTGGATGTGAGCGAACGTTTGAGTGTTTTGGGAGGAGTGGGGTGGACACAGTGGGAGAAGACAGGCTGCCAGTGTAGATGTATGTTGTCTGGGTGTCTGCAGGTCTGGTGAGTGTGCTGCAAGTGTCTGTAAATGTAGTCGTGGTGAGTGCAGGTGTTGTGTCTGGGGTACATGTCTGGATGTCAGATGTTGTGGTGACTGCATGAATGGGGGCAACAGCAGTGACTGAGGGTGCAGTGCATGTGGATGTGCATGGTGAGGTGACAGACAGGGTGGCGAGGGAGGTTGACACACTGGGGGAAGTGGATGTTGTTGTGTGTGCTTTGGTATGTTGGGTGTGTGCCTGCCTGTGGTGGGAAGTGTGGTGCTTGTGTTTGTCTGAGTGCTTCTTGTGTGTTGATCTGTGTGCATGGCTGTCTGTATGTGTGCTTGGGATGGGTGCAGGGAGTGGGGTGCTGGAAGGGGTAGAGGTGGTGGGAGGGGGAACGGAAAAACCAGGGACACTGGCTGCCGTCAAAGAGGAGGTCAGAGCCTAAAAAGATCTCTGTAGGCCAGACATGGCACAGTCAATGCCTTCCAGGTATGCATTGCATTGCTGCATCTAGGATACTAGCCCCTGGATGGCATTCACAATGGTTGTCTGCCCTACAGAGAAGGTTCTCAGGAGGTCAATAGCCTCCTCCGTGAGGGCAGCAGTGCTGACTGGGGCAGGGGATGAGGTTCCTGGGCGAAGGAGACGCCCACCTTCCTGGGGGAGGGGGCACGGGCAACTCGGTGGGGAGCAACTGGCGGTGATGGTATAGGAGGTGGTAGAAGATGACAAAGAATGGGTGGGCCCAGTAGGGTCCGCCACCACCAGGGAGCTGCCATTGGAGGAGGTATCAGAGTCACTATCTCCAGTGGTAGTTGCCTCCAACGTGGTACTCCCCTCGCCCTCCAACCCACTGGTCCTCTTGGCGTCGGTCGACTCTGCCTCCTTGGAACGGTGGGCTGCTGCATTCCTACTCGCCGGTGCCTCAGCTCCCTCGCCAGATGATGCTAATCTACACAGGGACACAAGAGCACAGGGGTGGGGAAACAAAACAAGAAAGAAGTATGTCAAATCCTGAAAATATGTACATTTTGGGTCACGGACACTCCCACCCAGGCCAGGCACGAACCCTCAGCAGACACAACATATGTTATGAATGTGCCCTTGACTAGTAGGCATGACCCAAGAATACACTGCATAACCTTCATGAAACACGACTCTGAAACACTGTGTGAAGTGCACCCATGACAGACCATGCCAAGCCAATGCACTTACAAGTCCATAAGGCCACAATGAATACCAGATGACAAAAAGAGGACCCCTCATAGGCCTATAGACACTGCCAAAACTAGCTATGATACTATCAAAAGGATGTGGAGGAGGGCAGGACTGCAGGGACACACATGCATGTCAACATGGGCCATGTCAGTATGAAAGGACATGCATGTATCCCACAGCACCCAAATACACCCATCAAAGTGGTATCACAACAGTGTTGGTACTCACACCTTTGTGGATGCTGTGCTGCCTTCAAGCGCCCATCAAATCCAGATAGGCCACCACCAGAATGCGGGTGATTAGCGGGGTCAGGGTCCGACGGGCACTCCTTCCGCATTGGGAGGCCTTTCCCAGATGGGCTTCTCCGGTCTTCCTGGCCCATCGCCTCAGGTCCTCCCACTGCTTCCTGCAGTGGGTGCTCCGCCGGTTGTAGACCCCCAGGGTCCGCACTTCCTTGGCGATAGCTTGCCACAGGCCTTTCTTTTGATGGGCGCTGACCTGCATGGGACACACATAGAAAAGAAACAGACGTCAGTGTGGGTGCCCCGTATACAAATGCCATGCCCTTTCATACTGACATGGCCCATGTTGAAATGCATATGAACAAATTACAGGCAGAAATTGCCAGACAACCTACGGATGGGCAGTCAGAGATTGAACACACATGCATACAGGCATCTGCGCAATCACACACATCTAAGTATGACAGATGGCAACTCACCTGCTTCTCTGGTCGCCCAAACAACTTTGCATACAGGGGTAGGACCTCATCCACCAGCTTTTCTAGCTCCTCTGCGGTGAAGGCCCTGGCCCGTTTCCCTGCGACACGCACCATCTCAGGGACCAGAGTCAGGACACAGCAGCACAAGCAGTGTAGTACTACCCTTCACGTGATGGAGGAGTCAAGGGTCTGACAAAATGGCGGTAGATACCTCGGCGGTGTGCACCGTCACCACCGGCGACGATCATGATTGGCCCAAGTACCCCATTGACAACCATGTAATCCAATGATCAGGCGCACGGTGGTGAACACCACTTTCCGCCATTACGACTTACACCAGCAGAATGAAGTCACTTCCACGCTACCATACTTGGATGGCAGGAGACTGCTACTTTGCTTTCACCATGTCTCAATAGCCTTGCCGGGGGCCTCATCCATGGCCCCATTCTCTCTCCTATTGTCGATTACTGACATGATTCCTTGATCCACACATGTAGTCACTGTTGCAAGTGTGTATACAATGTGATGCCATTATGACAGAGAAACCTCGACACACATTATCCAGACGGTGTACCTCATTCTTTCTGTTTTTGTGCATTACCTATATGACGCATTTTGAAAAGTACAGTGACATCATGTGATGCAAGTATATGTTGACACTCAAAATGTGTACTTTCCCATAGGTACAGACCCATGTGGCGAAGGAGGGCCCCATCTGTTTACAGACCCCTGGTAGTTCTGGTCACTATGGAGTAATGTCACATCATTATCACCTACCGACTCAATAGAGCTGCAATCCATGACCTCTGTCCATTAATGAATCCTGTTTTGAAGCCGGCCAATCGGAATCAACATCCCATCCCTACAACTGCCCAAGTGCTATCTGTGCTCCATTTGCATTCGTTCAACACTTGCAAACTTATATCCAGTTTCCCCAAAGGGCTGAACTCATCGCCATCAAATCTGGATTCTATGCCTTCGCTAATATCCCCCATGTGATAGGTGCCATTGATGGAACCCACATAGCTCTCATACCTCAAGAGTGAATGAACAGGTGTATAAAAATTGTAAGAACTATCACTCCATGAATGTACAATTGGTGTGTTCTACTGATCAGTACATATCACGTGTCAATGCAAGGTTCCCAGGATCAGTCCAAGATTCATTTGTCCTGAGAAACAGCAGTGTGCCACACATGATGGGACAACTACCGGGGGACAGAGCTTGGCTCATAGGTAAGTGTGCATGACACTGGATCAGTTACAGAGCTGACAGCCAGGCTGTATGCAAGTAAAGGCAATTGGTTCAAATCCTCTTTCACCCACTTTTGCAGGTGATTCTGGCTACCCCAACTTGCAATGACTCTTGACACCTGTGAGAAATCCCAGGACAGATGCAGAGAGGAATTATAATGAGGCCCATGGTCATACTAGGAGGGTGATAGAGCACACTATAGGACTCCTGAAGGCAAGATTTTTTGCATACATCTCTCTCAGGGGGATCCCGGTGCTATGTTCCTGACAAGGTGTGTAAGATAGTGGTGGCCTGCTGCATGCTGCACAACTTGGCTGTGAGGAAAGCTATCCCCCTTCTGGAAGAGGAGGGTGTTGTCCAGCCAGCCCTGCAACCTCAGAGGGGTGATGAGAGTGATGGTGAGGAAGAAGAGGGGGAAGATCTCAACTCCAGGACCCAGCTAATCCAGCTATACTTCCAGTGACTCTAAGGTACTGTTCATTGATGCTGATGTGTTCACTGCATAGTTACAGTCGCACTCATGTAATAAGTACTGTGGTGTGTTTTAGCAGTGACAATGCAAAATCATGACTGAAGTGGCATGTGCCAGGGAACGCAATTTTTATTACAGTGTGACATACCTCAGACACTACAGTGTGTTGGATCCCCTCCTGTGATAAAAGTGTGATTATGATAGTAACTAGCTAATGCATTCACATTCACAATTGATCTCTCTTATTGAAGAAGGTCATATAATTTGAGTGCATAGTTGTATTTATTCAATGGCAACATATATACATATGTGTTGGGACAGTGAAAGGGAGTGGGCACATGGTGAAAAACATACTCAGGTACATATGCTCAGCAGTTGGTTGCACTTGGGTATAGTCCATGAAGCCATTGGAAGATGGTGTGATGGCAGTGGAATGTCAACAAGGTAACTCTGTGGCACACAAGGGATACAGTTCAGGGCAGAGTCACTTCCTGGCGCTGGGCTTGGTCTTGGCTGGTGTTTCAGTTTGATATCTGGGTCTGAGGGCACGTTTGCGAAGGTGCAGCTGTGGTGCAGGGGTAGGGGTGGTGGTTTCCTGTGAGTCCTCTGGCAGTGCCACCAGTCCAGCGGATGCTGCAGATGTAGATGGCAGGGCAGTGCCCTGGCTAGCAGTAGGGTTTAGCAGGTGGGTGGAGGACTCAGGCTGGCTGTGGTACTGGTGCTGCAGCAGCCCTGCAATGGAGGCCATGGTGGCATTGAGCTGTTTCCGTTGCTCCATGGCCTCCTGGTGGTGTGCTATTTGCAGCCTCTAGTTCTGCTCCAGGGTGGCCAGGATCTGGCCCATCCTGTCCTGGGCATGGTGGTATGCTCCCAGGACCTCAGATATCACTGCAGCATCCATCCTTTGGCCACCCCCCTGGGCCACTGATGCCCTCACACTGGCCCTACCCTGTGCCTGTATCCCTAGCACAGGTCTGGCAGTCCCACTGGCACTGGGCCCTTCATCATCCTGCCTGTTGGTGAGTGGAGACTCTGGCCTCTGTACATGTGGGCAGCCAGTCCGTGGCTGGGAGACACTGGTGTGGAGTCGTTGGGCCAGAGCTGATGATGGTGGCTGTGTGGTAGGGGTGTCAGTGGTGTCCTGGGTGGGGCTTCTGGAGGGTGACAGTCCAGGACTATGGGATGGGCCAGGGATTTCCTCTGTGTCCAGACATCCCTCTGCACTCTCCTGAGTGGAGCCTCCATCTTCAGATGGAGGACTGGCACTCCTTGAAATCTCTGTCTGGGTGGCATGGGTGATGGTGCCTGTGTGTGGGAGAATAGCCATGTGGGTGTCCTGTACTTTTTCGGCTATTACTGCACTGGTCTGCACTATTTTATGCTTATATTCCCCTGTAGTGGCATGGAAGGTCCCTTCGTGTACATTGTGGATGCTGTAGTACCACTGGGATTCCATGCAGTGGTAGGTGACTGTGCACAGGGGGCTGGATGGAGATTTGTTTGTGGGATTCTGGGCATGCAGGGGACTTGAATGTGGGTGTTGTAGACTGGGAAGTGGATGGTGTCCTGGTGGTAGTGAGGAGATGGGGTGATACATGCATTACAGGTGTAGTGACTATGAAGATATTGTAGTTGACTTACCCGGGTCCAGTCCTCCGGTGCGTCCGGTGAGGCCCTCCAGGTGCAGGATTGCCAGGACCTTCTCCTCCCCGTCGGTGTATTCGGGGGGAGTACGGGGGGGACCACCACCAGACTTCTGTACGGCGATGTTGTGCCTGGATGCCATAGACCACACCTTCCTGTGCAGGTCTTTCCATCTCTTCCTGATGCCATCCCTTGTGTGTGGCTGGTTTCCCACTGCGTGTACCTTGTTGACAATCCTCTGCCGTAGCTCCATCTTCCTGGCCATGGGTGTCTGCTGCACCTGTGCCCCGAATAGTTGTGGCTCAACCATGAGTATTTCATCCACCATGGTCCTTAGCTCCCTGTCTCTGAAGCGGGGGTGCCATGATGTGTGTTGTGGGTGGTGTGTTGTAGGTGTATTTGTGAGGGTGCTGTAGTGTGGTTGGGTGTGTGACTTGTAATGGTGTTTGGGGTATGTATGGGTTTTGGTTGTGTTTTTTTGTGTGTGACTTGTGTAATGTTGAGTTCAGTGGATGCGTGTTGTGTTGTCAATATCTGTCGTGCTAATGGCGTTGCAAAGGATTGTGGGGTGTGTATGTGTGTGTTTTATAGTGTTGTGGATGTGTGTCAGGTGTGTGGGTTTCCAACTAGCCAATGTGTGCATTTGTTGTTGGTGAGTCCCATTGCTGGCCATGGCGGTCCATACCGCCAGTGGTCGTTCAGCACTCACTGTCTGCCAAGCTGATTTGTGCATCATTACTTGGTGTGCGGAGGCTTTGTCTGCATGACGGTGGCGGGGTGGGGTATACTGCCTTTCCCCGGCCGTTGGCCTTGGCAGTGGGTGGAGGTTGTAGAATTTTTGGAGGTTTATCTTTTTGGCATTATTATTCGGCGGAGTGCAGTTCATCGCCAGTGGCGGTCTTTTGTTCACCGTCAGCACAGCGGTCGACGGTGATTACCGCCAAGTTCATAATGAGGGCCTAAGTGCCTGATTTAGAGTTTGGTGAACGGGTTACTCTGTCACAAACATGATGGATATGCCGTCTGCCGTATTATGATTCCCATAGCATATAATGGGATCGTAACAAGGCAGACGGGATATCCGTCACGTTTATGACTGAGTAACCCCCTCTGCCATACTCTAAATCAGGCCCTAAGACTTTCTCTCAGCATTTGTCATCTCGATGAATTGGACAGGCATCCATTGATCACTCTAAGCCACATGGCTTCTTCATCGTTAACTTCATTGAACTTACAGTGTTCGATGAGTGTGTTGAGTCTTTCATTCATTGATTGTTTCACCAACTCTTTGACGTTCTTGACTGAAAACATATCGCGCCTCACCTACAAGGTTTTGGATCAGGGCACCTCTGCAAGGATTCTTGCTGCGCTGCCCTGGGTTAAAAGAAAAGGGCAGGAATGTGCTGTATCCATGAGATATGGCACATTCCTGTCATTTTTCCCCTGCGCTGGCCCACAATGGGCTGCCATGCACCAATGCAGTCACCCTTGCACAAACAATCACAAGACAAGTTCTCCTCTTTCTGTGTATGCTACAAAATGCAGCACACATAGAAAAATGAAAACCGATGAGAAATAAAGGTATTTATCCTTGTTGTGTCTCCTTTACCTCCCTGGGGAGGTGTAGGCTTTTGACGCATTCCCAGATAACGAATTCTCGTAAATCTGGGAATGTCTCAAATGCCATATATGCTACGTAGGAATACCCACCGTAACAGCCATGGCAGGCCTTCCTATTGCAGGGTGAGACAACGCAGCTATCTGCACTGCGTTGCCTCATTCCATATATACAAGTCAGAAAAAGTCACACAGGGTGGCTTCATGTAGCCTTATAGATATGGCCCTGCAGATTGCACATGCTTCTTCAGGGATTTCAAATTGATCACACTACAAAATACTCCCTTCACCATAGGTACCAAGAAAATCATTGAATATACTTCCTGCCCACATTGGGAGGTACTGGAACAATTGACTTTTTCAACAGGAGAGAATGAATATCCTCCAAGAATGCTATCTGTTTCACCTAGCCCCTCTGGAGGGGTGTGGAGATGGTCCTACTGGAAGGGTTGAGAACTGGATCTGATACCCCATCCGGATGATCTCAAGGATCCATTTGTCCGTTGTTCAAAAGTTCTGAAGACTGCCACCAACCTCTTGCAGTCCGCCATTTCCCTCCTGGGACTCGACACAGTCAGGTGTGATAATTCAAGATGTTCAACTCCAGTCTGAACTTCTTCTAGTGATTGGAATGGAAAAGCTTTCCTTACAACTTCTGACCACTAACATAATTCTGCTATCTTCGGGATGGTTGACAAAAGGATTTAGAAGAGAAGAAGGAACTTTTATTCTGCTGTTGGTGTTGCTTTCGGAACAAAAACAAATATTTCCGCTCTTTATGAATTCTATGAAGTTTATCCTCCAGTTCTTAGCCAAAAAGATGTTGGCCCATAAATGGTATTTTGAGGGCTGCAGAATGCTGGATAGAATCCATAGTGCATCTTTTTAAATATAAATTTTGGCAAGCTCAATGGATGCCCCACATGACAAGGCAGAAGGTCGAATAGAGTCAAAAGAAATGTCAGACAAAATCTCTTCCTGCTTCTCCATAGATTCCAGGAGTTCAGGGCATTGACCGCGCCCCTGCATGGTCTTGAACAGTTTTTTAAAATCCATTAGGAGTGACTTAGCCATATAGCCACCATAAATATAGGACCAGAAAGTCAGATGTGATATAGAATATACCTTCTTAAGAGAGGTGTCAACCTTCATGTCTGCGGCATCATTTAACACATTTTCCTCAGATATTGAAGTGCGTCCAATCAAACTCACCACCACCGGATCCACATGCACCACATCAGGCATCATGTCCTCTGTGTTCTCCAATGGATACAGCTTTGCCATAAAGTGTCGGACAGAAATTTGCTCTGTCTTTCCATTCAGAATTACATCTTGCTATAAACTGTGGGATGGGCAATGAGGTTCTGGAAGGCTTCTTGAATTGAGGCAACACAGTATCCTTTGACAAGGAAGAAGTCTCTACGTGATGAAACCCCATATTATCTCAGACACAAGATAACATTTCAGGAAGCATGTCTCTTTGAACATATATGCCTTCATCCTCCAATGCCACCTGTGATGAGTCATCTGAATCCTCAGAGTCATAGATATCAGAATAAATAATGGCCAGCAGTTGAGTGGTGTTATGTCCGACCCCGGATCATACCAGTACCCCCGGTGAGGGGTGACTCACACTGCTATGGTGATAATAGCGGTGACCCTGTGTTCAGAGTTAAGGTGGTAGGGTCCTGACGTCAGGGTTTGGAGGTAATAAAGGCGACCGGTGGATTTGGCGCCGGCAGTGAGAAAGTGCAACTACTGTGTGCGTGTGAATTATTTAAAGCGCCCGCCATTCCTAACAGTGCTGTCGATCTACAGGGCCCGAGAGCTTAGGCGAGTGCGCACCACGGATGGTGTACGCAACAAGTGGGAGACCTCCTTCTTCTTCTTCCACGTGGTAAGAGTCTAATAATCCAATTGTTTCAATCTGGCCTCATCCTCAGAACAAGACTTCTTGAAAGGGGGAGAAGGTGAAAAGCTCCTACTTCATGATGAGGAAGGAGAACAGTGTCTCCTCTTCGATGAATGCTTTCCCATAAGCACAACCGCAACCTGCGCATAGTCAAACAAACATAAGAATGCCCCATTACCTGCTAAGATACACTGAAAGAGAGAGAGAGAGAGAGTCTGTGCGGCTCACTGGCGGTTTCTTGAACAAAGAAATAATCTGGGTGACTGAAAGCGGCAACAACCCGATCTCTTACCTTACAGTCAGATTCATAGGGGGCTAGCACTGCGTCCCGAATCCAGAGCCTCGTCATGGGTGTCAGTCTCCCCAAGTCCAGCCGGGGAAGAGACTCCACCAGAGTCAATGGCAGCAAAAGTCCAGCAGATGCCTCAGCGTCCCCCGTTCTCTATACCTGTTGAAACAGGAAAACAAAACAGGAAGTGCCCATGTGAGGCTATGTTCTTATAGCCTTAGTTGGACGGTGGGTGTGGTTAGTGAACAGTTTCCTGTTTTGTTTCCTGTTTCTGATTATTGACAAATCTCACTAGTTATTACTGGGTCGAGGACATGGAGGTAACAGAAACGCATATTTTTAGTGTTAGGAGGTCCCAGCCTGTGACAGAAAACACTGTGAATATTCAAATCATTATTTTAAACTTGCATTACATACAGTATAGAATAGACTGCTACAAAATGCACAATAAAGTTTAGATAAAATGGTGATTCCAAAATATAGATTTTAGTAATACACTGATTGTACATAATGCAATTTAAAAAAATATAGCTGTCCCTTAAAAACACTCACTTCACAGCTCAGTTGGTAACTCTCTTGCACTACCATGCAAAAAGAATAAGGGCCATATTTATACTTTTTGACGCAAAGCTGCGCCGTCGCAGTTTTGCGTCAAAAAAATTACCGCCAGCTAACGCCATTTCGATGCGCCGTGCGGGCGTCAAATTTATACTTTGGCGCACGGCGGCGCAACCAACAGGTGGGACTCATTATTTCGTGACGCACACAGCGGCGTCAAGTCGTAAAGGAAACCAACGTTAACGCGACGCAAATGACTGTGGGTCGATTTACGACAGCGCAACCCGGAAAGCGCCGTAAATTTTGACGCAATTGCATCAAATTCACCCGCGAACCCTGCCCTTTCAGCAGAGGAGAGCCAAAATGGATCCCAGATGCCCCAACAGACCCCAGGAAGATGACAGCAGACCAGGAACCAGCCAGGATAATCCATACAGGAACCAGGACATTTTTAGAAAAAAAAGAAAGTGTTGCTTCAGTGCAGAGGAGCAGGAAATCCTGGTTAAAGAGGTGACGGAACACCAGCACCAACTGTTCATCACCTCTAAGTTGCCAATCAGCAGGAGAGAGGCCATATGGCAACAAATTGTGGACAAGATCAACAGTGTGGCTGAAGAACGCAGAACAGTCACCGAGTGTAAGAAACGCTGGCATGACTGCAAACGTAGGACAAAGGAAAAAATGGCCAGGAACAGGAAGGCAGCACTGCAGACTGGAGGGGGGAGTCCAGCACAACAGGAGGCCCTGGACCACATGAGGGAGATGGTCGCAGCCGTCATCCCTGAGGAGATCGTCACAGGGATTCAAGGACAGGACAGCGCAGACTACCAGGACACAACGCACATGCAGGGTAAGTCATATGGGGAATTATAATGCAATAATGATAACTGCAACCGGGGTGGGGAATACCAACTACACAATGCATGTAAGTCAGCATATATATGAAGTGGCATGGGTAAAGGGGCACGGCAGGGGGGCATGCCCAGCACAGACAGAAGCTGGGGCACGACAAAACACAGCACCAACACCAGTCCCATGGGGCCATCCTGTCATGACAACAATGGAGCTAAGGGAAAGCAGCGACAGGTGGGAAGGCCACTACGTCAAACTTACATCCAGGCACTCGACAGTCAAAATGTATCCTACATCAACTAGGTCCCTATCAGTAATCCAGTAGCCAAAACAACAACTGCAATGTAACTGCAACAACAGTTGACACTAACACCTCTGATCTCTGTGCAGCTATAGTAGCAAATGGCAGGAACCTCCCCATGGAACATACCTACCTAAATTAGGGGGTGAGGATGACTTCTGCAACTATTTCTAGAAATAAGACAAAGGCACCAGTACACCCAAATGCCAATGCCCATAGTTGACACATACATCAGCCAAAGTAAACAGCAATAGGTGCCACACAGCATTAAGGACACACACATGCTGCACACGTCAGGGCCCCTCACGTGCCTGGCTAACAAGGCAACATCACTAATGTCATACTGCTCAGACAACAACATTGAGGAGGGGACACATGCAACTGGTCACTGAAACACACCTGCACAGTCTGAGTACCAAATAGGACATTGATACGATAAACAGGGCAATCCAATTAAACACACATTACCCAACATCAGCTGGAAACATCAACAATGTTTAAATCCATATCACATCCTAACATTGCCATGCATAGGATATGTCACATAACAATTACATTTAGGTCAATGTGAATAAAAAGATTTTGGGGCAGGTCCTGAGAGGCAAGTGTGCTGCCAGGGCAATCACAACACACACAGCCAGTGAAAGTGTAGTGTGGTAAGTTTTACGTATCCTTTGCGCATTAGCTTCAGGCTTTAGGCCTTTGTGCACTTTGCCCTGAATGTATTTTATTAATTTGCTGACAGCTTAGAGCCTCTGTGCACTTTGCACTAAATGCTTTTTATTAGGCTTTGTACTGTTATTTTTCAAATAGCCAGTTCTACGGTCTTGTTTTGTATTCATTTCACACTGTTTTACCTACTTCAGCACTGGAGTTCTCCATAACATATTCACTCTGTGCTTCAGTCAAGGATTCAGTCTGGTACATTGCCGATAGACGTGGTAGGAGTTTAGATGTCACATTCCTGCGTAGGGACATTTTGTGATCACAATGACATGTTAGTTATAAAATCACTTCCTTGTCCAAATACACACAAGAGGGAGTTTCCGAACAGAGAACCACAACTAGACACTGCCTGCCTTGTTGCAGATGCTGAACCAGATCACAGGCCTTTGCTCAGGTATGAGGGCTGATGTCTCCCCAGTGATTCGGAAAGGCAAGCTAGAAGCTGAACATGCTGTGCTCTAAATAGAACAAGCAGAGAGAGAGTAGAAACTGTTAGGCACTATGATAGCTTTGTTCTTAAGTTTTACTCTCCTGGTGACTATTTCAATTCTACTATGTTGTATTGTTCTGGTTATTGCGGCTCACGCCTTATTATCTAAAATACAGTTGTTTAATGAAATCATCATATAAAACTCATACTGTCTTTGTCATTTGTATATGAGATCATACTGGAAATGAGAGAGTTGGTTTGGATCTGAGTGACCACCACTTCCCTGAGAAGTTCCAAAAATGTCATGCGCTCGGCTGCCTAATCATTTATTCCCCGTGGGAGACATGAGGCACTGCTAGTTAGCCAGAGCCATAAAAAAGATTTAGGGTGACAGAGTTCTTTACAAGTGGGTCAGACTCAGGCCCCCACACCGTCATCGATCCTGCTGCCTAGAAATCCAGTACTCTCATTTAGGATAATGAGAGCCCACGCAACAAAATGTCTCTCCATAAGAATAGATATACACGGAGGGACGAGTAGGACAAAAAGATGGCAATTCCCTAATTGGTACAAAGCAACACCTAGAGGCGATTAGGCAGACAAGTCTGATAACTATATATCATACATGTGACACACAGGTGGGCCATAGGCCTATAACAATGCTCATATGAAGGACAGCAGATACCAATACCAAACCAGAGCACAAAGTAAACTCAGCAAAAGGCTTGCATGTTACGGCAAAATTGTCACAACACAGACACACTAATTGTACCCTGTTTCATTGCAGAGGAACATGGATCTCCTGCCGATATGCCTGTCCCTGATTTCCCTGATGACATGGATGACAAGCCCATAAACATTTCCCAGGAGACAATCCAAAAGGTCCTTGAAACCCTCCAGACCCCACCTTCAGTCACAAGGAGGAGCAGAGAACAAGCAGCCATCACAGAAGACCCACCCACCACCCCAATTGTAAGACCTGCCAGCTCCAACACAGCTGAGGACTCTGACGACACTGGCACCAGCTTTGAAAGAACTGTAGTTGGTGTACAGTGGGAGCTGGCCAAGGAGGTGCGGGTGGGGATGCAAAACATGGTAGCCAGCCTTGAGGGGGTGCGTTCGTGCATGACGTCATTTGCAGATCAGGCAGCTGCAATGCAAGCCCTAACATCTCTCTTGCAGGAACTTGCTAAAACACAGAAGGAAATCAGCACAGCTGTCATCCAGTTGACACAACACCTACAACTGCAATCCAGTCAACGTGTGCACGAATGCAACATTGAACCCCTCAGGGCCGACCTGGCTGCCTACCATCGTGGTGTGGCTGCTATTCTCAAAAACCAGCAGGCCCTCCTTGCAGCAGTACTGCCCTTAAGAACTTCACAGGGAGCAGCCCCCGGGATGTCTGACTCCACGTCTTCTAACACTGAGGTGTGTGTTGCCCCTTCACAACCAACAACAACAAGGACAAACCAGGCAACACACACATCAGAAGAAGAAGACATGGAATAGATCACATTCTCACGGAAGAGTACCCGGAAGCACTAGTCCCTGCACCATGGCCTACTTTGACCAAGGTCCTATGTTTTGTCAAATGCCAGCCTCACTACAACTACACTCAATGACTGTTCTGCTAACCACTGTATGACTTGTCACCATTGCCAGTGAATGTCTCTCTCCTACTATTTGCCAAATCCTGTCCCTCTGCACTGTCTGTGACATCACCCCAGCATGTCAGGAGCATCATCCACACCCCTTCTGTAGGATCACCATGTAAGAATGCACCAGAACGGACTCAGCAAACATGGACAATGGACATTTTGCACTACAGCACCTATCAATAAATAGCACTTGCACACCTAATATGTCTCTGTGTTATTTGACACATCAACTGTGTAGTAGATAACTCAAAAGTGCCTGTGTGGCAACCATGTAGCTTGTCAATACAACTGTCCTGACATCATGTAGTCTGATTCATCTGTGCAGTGGCCAGGATTGCATCATAGCCTTACCATCCTGAGGAGATTAACTGATGAAGGGACAAACCACACACAATCATGCTGTGTTGGACAGAATAATGCTCCATCTGTAGTAATTCAAGTCAACTAATGGTGGCTGATAAATGTAGTCACCATGCAATACTAAAACATGCAATTATGCAGCAAAATCTAAGCAAAGAAAAAAAGAAAACACTGCATCAATCACCCTTTCTGAGTATACTTCCATGAAGGAAAGTCATGCTGAATCATTACACACATGTTCTAGGTCAGCAATGAAGGCAACAAGACAAGAGTGTTAACAACACCTCATCTACAAAGATCTCCCTGAACATCACACTGCAGTCCGACCTATTCAATTACCCACAATAACAAGTCTGGAAGCACACTTTGTGATGTAGAATACCTACTCATCAACACAAATCCTTGGTGATCGATGTAAACTACCAATGGTGGGTATCCCAAATGGTGGATACTTACCAAGTTAGCACACGGGTAGCTGGCATGTTAAACCTCCATTTTCTGTGGTGGTTAGCATAGGACACTAATGTCATAGAAAAACATTCACCTACACTGATGTGAAGGCCATGATAAAGTAGCACTTAACGCTAGGATGTTTATTCCTATTTATTCACACAAGAAGCAACTAAGTGAAAAGTCAGACCTACACTAATCTAACCTGACTACTACTAACCCACAACTGTCCCTAACTAACCTAAGCTAAACTTACTCTACACATATAACGAAACGATCTAAACATCAACCCCCCACCCACCATTATGAGACAGGACACATGCAGGACAACACATACTAACCTACACACATACTATACTATCCTAAACAATCATATATTTTTTGGGTTATTTTTTATATATTTTGTAATTTTTTTATTTTAATTTTTTTTTAAACATTGACCCCCACCCACCCAAAAAAGAAAAATAGAAAGAATAAGGACCCCCCACCCTCCTCCCTAACACTAACTAAGCTAACAACCTACACTAACCTAACACTAATCCCCAAAACCCAACTATCAGTATAAAATAGAAAAGAGGAGAGAGGGGAGGGGTAAAAGTTATACATGGCAAAAGTCCTAGAGGTTGGCCCTCCGTAGGGTCCGCCTGATGGACCGAACCCTTTTCTTAATGTATGCCACATCCTGGCTTAGCTTGTCCACCTTTGCAAAAACTTTGTCCACTTTACGGCTTAATGCCAGGAATGGGGCAGGGTCTACAGGAGGGGCTGCTGCAGTCTGTGTGCTGGCCGAGGTGGACGGTGTGGCAGTAGTTGTATGCCCACTGGACTGTCCTGGGTGTTGAAAATGGCTGGGTCCAGGTCTTGTTGACGAGGCAGGGTCAACTGTCCCCGCCGTTGCTGGGGCCACTTGGGGAGACCTGGTGGATGTGGTGGTGGTGGCTGTTGTGGGCAATGTAGGGCCACCCTGTGGTGAGGCCCACCATGCCCCGGAGGCCCGATCTGCTTGGTATTTGCAGGCCATCCTCCTGTACCCCGACTGCACCTGCAGGATGTGCCGGTATCGCATGGCACGCCTTTCAAACTGGTGTCTCTCTGCGGCACTCATGTTTGCAGCTGTGAAGAGAAATGGCAACTATTTACCATAGGAAATGCATTGGGTGGAATTGCACAATGGGTCATTTGCACATTACTTGTACTGTATTTGTTACAGCAATTGTCACAACATAGTTCATTGAAAGTCTCAGAGGAAGTACATGTGAAGCCTGCATACAAAAGGCCATCTCACACCTAGCATATCCATGTCTCTACATGATGGGTGACATCAGCCTAAACTTCTCATCCAAATAATGGCTAATGCAGCTGACATTATGGCTGAACCTCTTCCGCATACTGACTTCACTACATATGTCACTCTATGTGATAACTATCACAACCCTCACTCAATGCCATTTGTAAATTGTTGTTTGCAAATATTGAACCCATGTGCCCTAACCGAATGTGTACACTAGGTTCTAAACTAAGTTGCAAAAGGTCACAAGTATGTGTAACATACTGGTTGCTACAGTCCTAGGTACCCTATTCCCAATCACATGGCAGTCTTTGAGGGTGGGGTGGGAAGAACAACCAACAATCCCAGATTCAATGCACACCCAGGAGTGTATAGGAAGCTCAACAAGTATTTGCCTCCACACACAACACCAATGAAGGGCTAGCAACACTTTGGAGTCAGCCAAACATTGTCCTATCCAAGGTCCACACATGTCAAAATGCACTGACTTAGGCCAACATCACATACTACCAGTGAGGCATATTTTACCACACACACAGAGGAGCAAGAACACCCATGATCATGAGTCGAATGAACACCTCGCCCATTGCACTCTAGTCCCACACACTTATAGTTCAACTTGTGGAAGTACATGGCCCCGGAAGATCCAGCCTACAGTGTACTCAGTCCATCCTCAACTCGGAAGCTGCATATTGAATACAAGCCTTTTGCAGAAGCTATCTGGGAGAATGTCAGTCTGATATGCAGACTCAGTCCAAGCCAAGTCCCAGAGCAACTCTTACATTAACCAGTGTATTCCACATGACTCATCCCACTCCCCATAGCGGGCCGACTGGAATGACCTACAGCCCCTAAATCTGAGAGATGGCTAAGCATTGGTCTACAGAAACTGAAGTGATATTTGAAATCCCACTAATGCAACAATACCAATGAACGGGCAGCGCATCAAACCTTGAATTCTGTTGAACACACAGTAGTCCATCATGCATCACTAGCAAACAATAAAAATAGCACTCAGGCCACACTCACTGTAGGTGTCGGGGTCCTCAAAATGAGCCACCTCTCCCACGGTGTACGGTGCAGGTCCACCTGTAAAGCATGGAAGGAAGAATATACTCAGACTCCGTGCACTGACAAACAATTGCAGTTACAATGACACTGTGTGAATATGACATGCGTAATGATACATTTTCACACATGCTCATACTGCATGGAAGAATTCTTAATCAACATTTACATTGGATGAGTCTCCTGCTACAGTTACACACCCTACTACACACATGCATTGGCCAGGACAGTCATGTGGTGTCAAAGATACACCTCCATTAGTATGCCCCAACAATATCGGGTTGCATTCATCTCTTCATGTGCATCCCAGAGAGACATCCAAAAGCTGTTTACTTGAGGACTGCATGACCCCTCAAACTCAAACAGGCTAGGTGGTCATTTTCAACACACACCAACCAGACACACATGTGACATATATGTGGACAACATAGCTAACTCCATGTGACGTGAAGGCACCACTCATTTATAGCATCATCATGGTTTTAGAAATTTCTGTCTAGCTATGGCGTCTACATATGTAGGTATGATGTTTCAACATCCCTTTTTTCACTGGCAATTATGACCTGTAGAGTTCAAATAGAGGCATTAACGTGTCGCTTGTCTGACACAAAGGCAACACTACATTACATACAGCTACAGGCATCCGGTATGTGTTGAAAACATGAGCCATCTGACTGCTAGTATTGGTCTTCCTACACATTGTGCAACAAATACACATTAGGTTTCCCTAGCATTACACACAGTCAGCTACTAATCTAGCAGATTGGGTAACAATCATCACATGTCCCCACACAGCTATCAATTATTCACATGTAAATGATTTGTACTCACCAACATGGCCACCAATCCTGATTCCCAGGTGGTCCAGCAGATCCTGCTCCCTGGATATCAGATCAGCCCAGCGGTGCTTGAGTTGATGGTCATTCCTCATGCTACCGTAGACCCGGACCAAGTGATGGCGCACCTTCCCCCACCGGACTTTGCGTGCCTCCGTGTGATACCCCTGTATCACACAGCCCCCAGCCTCCAGCATGAGTGGGAGGAAATGACAAACAAGGTAGAGTAGTGAAGGAAAAAGAAAACTTAAGAAAAATAGCCCAACTAACCCCAAATTTAAACTACCCAGAACAGACTCCCACAGACAAAAAAAAGAAACACAGGATTTGACAAAAGTATACAAAACAGACTAAGACAATATTAGACCACAAGACTATGATCACAAAAACACAATAGACAAGGTACACAGGACACAAAAGCAGTAAAACACAGGACAACACTTTTCACACAGCCACACAGTTTAGAATACTCTGAGACTGCAAAGTGAAAGTGAAAGTAAACTCACAGTACAGATTCTGTAAACAGGATATCCTATTACATCACTTCCTGCATAAAATGGCCGCCGTTTTTATTTTTCCGTTATGCGTCATATTTTCACGCATACAGATTGTGCGTCATATTTTTTGACGCATAAAAGTGCCCATAATGCAGAGTCAAAACTATTTTCTTCATTGTTCCCTTACATTTGTGTGAGGCTGAGTTTACAGCTCTAGAGTAGAAATGTAAATTGCTGGCAAATATGAGAACCAAATATGAATATGATATTTGACTCTGCATTCTGTGCACTCCTGTACGTCAAAAAATTATGACGCCCATGCTGCATGCGTGGAAATATGACGCATCATAGAAAATATGGTGGACATGTAATGCAGCTTATTAATCTATCATTTTTAATAGGAAAATTTTGACTTTGCATTCTGTGCACTCCTGTACGTCATAAAATTATGACGCCCATGCTGTATGCGTGGAAATATGACGCATCATAGAAAATATGGTGGACATGTAATGCATCTTATTAATCTATCATTTTTAATAGGAAAATTTTTGACTCTGCATTCTGGGCACTCCTGTACGTCAAAAAATTATGACGCCCATGCTGTATGCGTGGAAATATGACGCATCATAGAAAATATGGTGGACATGTAATGCAGCTTATTAATCTATCATTTTTAATAGGAAACTTTTTGACTCTGCATTCTGTGCACTCCTGTACGTCAAAAAATTATGACGCCCATGCTGTATGCGTGGAAATATGACGCATCATAGAAAATATGGGGGACATGTAATGCAGCTTATTAATCTATCATTTTTAATAGGAAAATTTTTGACTCTGCATTCTGTGCACTCCTGTACGTCAAAAAAATATGACGCCCATGCTGTATGCGTGGAAATATGACGCATTTTGACAAAAATATCTTAATTTTTTCAAGTTGTGAAAGGAATTTTGTCACGACCAAACGGTGCTATGTGATACACATTTGTGGTTAGCTATGACACATGTCCCTTATTGGATGTATAGAAGGCATTCACACTGTAATATCAATGATTGCTCAAAATGGTTATTAACCATATTTGTACACATATTTTGGGTAATTGCTGATGGCTATTTTGAAATGATGAATGGGATACCAGGATGTATTCCTTCTCAAAAATGTGTCCACATTTATCACGGTAATGCATTTATCTATAGTCCAAACAGGTAGTGCAATTGTCACTTACACTTTTTATGGGGCTAACCATGTCCTAATAATGATTTTGTGTATCTTATATGTGTTTTACTTTTGACATGTAGGCCACACATGCGCCTTATGCATGTGTTTACTTCACATGTACATAATTATTGTATATTTGGGGGGCGGTAGAGGTGGACTTAGGCCCCCAGCACCCTAGGGTTTGCCCTTCCAGATTTGCTAATTTATCTACGGCTTTCATTTATTCTGTTATGCTAAACCTGCAGCAGCAGGCTCATGGAAGGCCATAGGGTATGAATCACTGTTAGCCATTTAATAATCCCATTTGCTCATTTGACGTTTGCCCTATTGATTATTTGGAGCAATCTGACATAGCATTTTGCACTGAATTTTTTTTCGAACTCTCGGCGTTCCTCATGTGCTGATGACAAATAGGTTGTGGATGTATGTGGCCCTTTATGCATTACCTGGTTTAGTGGCATGTTACATTCTTCCTGCTAGGTTCGAACTGGGACACTACTGTGATCGGCTGCTTGAAAATATTTGGTTGATTGGATGACATATGTTTATATGTGTGGGCGAATGTAGATCCACTATCAACTGTCTGGGTGTATGTTGTCACTGTAACTTCAAGGTCTCCTCATGAGTTAGTGGCAGCTATTCTTGTTCCAATTGATCATTGTTTGTAGCAAAAATTGAGAGAAGCCATTGAGGACATAGTCACGTACACATGGATGGTCCCACCCTGTCACTGAACACGTGTAATGAGACTTTCAAATGAGCTACATTTTTGTGCTGAGTGAGAGAATGTCTCAGGTGTCTGGATCAGGCATGTGTCATTGCCACATTTGTACTCCTGTTGGCCTCTGTGGATGGTAATGTATCATGAAACCTCATAGCCTCTGTGCAGACATTTGTGGTGTATATTTTTGGTGTGATGTCATTATTGCTCAATGAGACGACATTCTTCTTCAGCAATTTCAAACTAAAGGTGGGCAGAAATGAATAGGCCAAACCATGATGTGGTGTTTGTTATCTGTGTTTATTTACAATTGTGCAATAAATGTTGATATAAGAAATTAAGAAAATAAATTATTTACAAGCTGTTGGCGCCTACGCACTCCAGCAGCCGTGTTTGGTTGTTCCCCCTCCTGTTGCAGGCCAGCATCCTCCTCTTCGTCGTCTTCAGGCATGTCTGGGTCTGGTTCAAGGAGGGGAATGTTCCTTTTTACACAAATATTGTGCAATATGGCACAAGTGAGTATGATCCTACAGACCATCTCTGGGGAATATAGTAGGCTACCGCCAGTGATGTCAAAGCAGCGGAACCTTGACTTTAGGATCCCAAAGGTCCGCTCAACAATGCTGCGTGTCCTCTTATGGGCGTCGTTGTATGCGCGCTCGGCAGCAGTAGTCGGATTCCCAAATGGTGTCATTAGCCAAGGCTGGATGCCATACCCCTGATCAGCTGAAAGAGAAACACAGAATGAGATCATGTAGATGTAGGAGGCACTCTTGTACAGACCTTTGATGGCAGTAGTTGCCTTGTGTTGTCTGTGACTCTTTTGTGTACTAATGTGACTACCTATACTTGTAGGAGAAAACTTTTGCATTGAGTTTTTTTCCTTGGCTGAGCAAGTGTTTGTTAGCTAACTGTTTGTTAGCAGTATGTATTTGGATTTTCAGTACAGTGTGCCCTCCCTAGCATTATGACTTGTGATACAGGTGTCCGTGTGTTAAAATATGAAAGTGTAGTTAACACGTTCATATGAAAGTACCCTGGACATCCCATACCTTGAGACTTATGCAATGTATTAATGTACAGGTTATTGTAACACTTACAAATTGCAAGGTGACATTTAGGCAACCACACTCATTAATGCCTTCACATTAAGCTGTAGAGTAAATTCCAATGTGTGACAGGTTCAATGGTGACTTCAGAAACATGGCTAGTGATGTCAGGACCTCAGTGTGTTCCTGGCTAGGTGTTGCTATTGTGGTGTATGTGTTGTGTGTCCTAGAGGGTTGCTGTGCAGTGTGTATATAAGTTGGATTTTTGTACTTACCAACAAGTAGTCCATTGCCATACCGTCCATCCTGGAATGTTGGTTGATGGTAGAGTGACGGAAGATGAATGCGTCATGTACACTCCCAGGATATTTTGCCACAATGTTGCTGATCAATCCTTGGTGATCGACTATGGCCTGCACATTGATTGAATGTGTGTGCTTCCTGTTGCGGTAGAGGTGTTCTGTTGCAGCAGGTGGCACAAGGCGTACGTGTGTGCAGTCGATTGCACCAAGGACGTGTGGGAAGCCACTGATGGCGTAGAACCCCTGTTTTGTTTCCTGCTGCTTCTGCAGTGTGTTAGGGAAACAGATGTGGAGGGGTGTCAGGCGAATGATGGCATCCAGTACTTTTGGCAGGAATGCAGAGAATGATGGTTGTGATATTCCACCAACCAGGGCACCAGTTGTCTGAAACGAGCCACTTGCCAGCAGGTGAAGTACGGCAAGCAGCTTTGTTTCTGTTGGTATGGTGTGGGGTGTCACCAAAGTGGGGCCAACTGCTGTTCAATATTTCTCAGCAGCTGCTGAATGGCCTGCCAGTTCAACCGGTACCTCTGTATGATGTCGTGTTCCCTGAGGCCATGCAGGTTGTTCTTGGGCGGAATATCCTCTCCTGCCTTCTGCGCTGCCTTTGGGGTCCCTGCTGTTGTTGAAGCTGCTGTTGTTGCTGCAGGGCTCTGCGTCGACGTGCACGCTGAATAAAAATCACCTCCATGTCTCCCTGTTGCTGCTCTGCTGCTCTGCTGCTCTGTTGTTTGTTCTGTGTGTTCTGATTAAATACAGGTGTGTTTGCCCCATTTTAACGCCTGCCCTGACCCAGGCGTTAAATTTTGACGCAAATCGGGCTTTGCGTCATTTTTTTGCTCCGCCTCCCGGCCGAGAGTCATTTTTGCCCAGAAGCATAAATACGGCGCACGGCCGCGTGCGTCGTTTTTTGGACGGGAACGCCTACCCTGCATATCATTAACGCAGGGCGGGTTGCCGCATCCAGAAAATGGCCAACATTGCGGATTTTTCCCTTGCACGGGCTCGGGCGTCAGGGTTTAAATATGGGGTAACGTTTGCGCTGATTGTGCGTCAAAACTTTTGACGCACATTCGGCGCAAACAGAGTATAAATATGCCCCTAAATCTTTGTTACCACAAAGCTTCAAGTGATTCCACCAATTAAAGAAAGTACTGGCTCCAAAGCACCTTTTACATTTGTAGATTGACCAGTTGAGCACATTTTCATTTCTTTCAAACAAGCAGGCACAATGGTAACAAGGCTTGTTTGTTGTTTAGCTGTCTGCCCTCCTTCGGTTTCACAGCACAGCAGAATGAGCCGTCCCAGGACAGTTGTTTTTTCACAAAAAGTAGGGGATTTCATAAACTACAAAAGTATGAGCACGTTGTGCACCCCACCCAATCCCGCCCACTTCATCCTCTGAACTGCATACAAAACATAAAGCACAAACTTTGCATGAAAAATAAACACAACTTAAATTTATTTGGGAAATGCATTTTTTTGGCATGAAAGCTTGCCCACTTAATGCAATTAGCACGTGTCAAACCTGTTAACCCTTACTGTAACATTTCATCCAATATGCAAATTTGCAGCCGGCCTCTCTGGGCTACATAGTCATCCGGTCCAGAAAACAACAGCCATGCAGGATCAGGGCCCAGCCTCAGGTGCAACAGTTGCCTTCTATTGTTTTCTGCCAGCACCTGCAGTGACTGGCCCAAGCAACAGCTGTTTGCTTTTTTAGGGTCAAGCCTGCAAGTGCATGCACTAGTGCATGAGTCTCGCATGCAATACTCTGTTGTGTTCAGTAAATGGGCTTGGAGCCTGCTTGTCGCTCACCATTTGTTGGTTTACGTGGCACTCTTCTTTGCAACCCCGTAATTCGTCAAGGCACGACTGGCATCACTTCCGTTCCTCTGTCTGGAACAGGGATCAAGCAATAATTAATTTCAACTTAAATAGTGCCCGTCTGCTGCTCCCGATGTTATTGAGGTACTATTTTGTTCATTTTAACTTCCAGTGTCCCGCAAACAGAAGGCTTGTGACTGGGAAAAGCATGCCCAGCAGGACAAACAAAACTGCAAAGTTTTATTTTTTAAGGCTAACTTTCTCTTATTTTGTTAAGTCGTCCTTTCTCAGTTTCCACTCATGTTTTCTTTTGTTCTTGCTCGTCAACGCCGTTGTCAAAAGATGACAATTAACTTAATTTTTTCCAGTTGCCACTCTCACCCAGACAAGCTGCTGTTGCACAACCCTCACAGAGAGCTCTGTGTGGGGGTGATGCAATGGGTGCAGTGCAGGATGAAACTAATTAACTTGCTAGGGCAAGGGTTAAATACAAAGACATTTAAAGGATTTTGTGCACCCTGGGCGAAACATATTTTGTAGGCCCCTAACTGGAACAACTTTGACTTTATTGACCATTTTCAACTGATTCATTCCTATTATGGCCAGGTCACAGGCTTAGGAATTACTGGACCCTGGGCCACAAACACTTCTGGAAACCCCAGACTGGGCATTTTAGGCTGAATAAGTGGTGCAAATTTCACATCCCCAAGACACAAGCCACTGTGCCAAGTCACAGATAATGAAAAAAGACTACAATTTCAAGAGCCCATCAACTTATAAGAAAGATTATGAAACAGAATGGACAGAATTGATCAGTAAACTTAAAAAGAAGAAAGATATTTAGGACTTTAAAAAAAATGTACTTCACTTAAGAAACATATGGGGTGCACTGTGATAGAGGACAGACTAAAAATCTATGGGCCAGATTTCCAAGAAAATGATGGTGCGTAGTGCCTCGCCAAATTTGGCAACGCCATGCATCGTCATTTTCAAAAGACAGGGATGCACATTATTTACTAGAGTACGGCGCACCGCTGTGTTTCACACGCACAAAATTTGCTGCCATGTGCCAAAGCAGCTAACCCTTGCACCATGGTGCAATGATGGCCGTGTTGAGAGGGAGATTGATTTTGTGTAGGAAGGGGCACCTTCAGGCACAAAACAATCTTAAATGGCGATTTGCTCTTTCTATGTGTGCTGCAGAATGCAAAGAAAGAGTCAAAACCATTGAAATCATTTCTCCTCGTTTTGCCACTCTAACGCCACCCCTAGAATTTTGGCGCTGCCTCAGGTTTACAAAAACTCCTAAATCCGAGGCAGCGTAAAAATGCAATAGGTGTTGCTGTGGCATGTCCACAGAAACACCCATTACATGCCACTTCCACGCAAAGTGCTGCGTGTGAAGGGGCCGTATTTACATGGTGCCGTTAACCCACAAAAAGTTGTTTAACGCCACCTTGTAAATACGGCGCAGGGCATTGCGCCACCGGAGTGTCACAAACAGTGACGCTCTGGTGGCACTAGGGCCTTGTAAATCTGGTCCTATTTTTAGAGACCCCTTGTGACATAGGGCCCGAGCCCTCTTAGGCCCTTTATAGTCAGAGACAACATCACCCCATATACTCAGTTGTGAGTCTCAGTGAAGAAATGGGTGCAGGCAAACCGGGGACCTAGCCTGCACACTAAGACAGGAATAGGTAGACCACACCACTGACATCGTTTCGAGAAGTTGAACAAGAACATTCTGTAGTTATGTCAAAGCAGACCCTCGAACGTAAGCTGATAACCACATTGCACATCTGCTAAGGGAGATAGCTGGAAAGTCCCAACCATACAAGAGCTCACACTCCATCTAAAGCCCTGTTTTGCTTTCACTAATGACCAAGCTGACAAAAATCTCTGGAATGCACTTCTTAGTTTAAAGAAGACATTTAGAATTACTCCACCACGAGGTTCCTAAAAAAAATGAAGGAGATTAGTAGGTTAAAGGCACACGTTTAAAAATAGTCACAGCAATGAAAGGAAAATATATCAAAGTGATTCTCAACTGTAATGTACACAGCAAATATATGTATTTATATTATAGCATAATTGCAAAGCAAAGGATAAAGTCAAAATTCATCACCGTAGGTGTTTTGCTTTCCTTCTCTTATCTTATGACTGAGCTTACAAAACTTCTCTGGAATGCACTTCTAGTTTAAAGAAGACATTTATTATTAATATTACTTCACCACGAGGTTCCTGAAAGACAAGATTAGTAGGTTGGAAGCACACGTTTAAAGGTAGTCACAGCAATGAAAGCAAAATATATCAAAGCACTTCTCAATTGCAATGTACACAGCAAATACATGTGATTATATTATAGCATAACTTCAAAGCAAAGAATAAAAGTCAAAATTGCATCACCGTAGGGCCTATCATTGCTTGTCATCTTTCTCCTATCTTTAAGTTGATGACTCCGGTTCAACTGTGAGAAAGAGACTTTCCACCCAAGCAGGAATCAGGCAGCTGATGTCCGCTCCTGACTGAAGTCCTGAAAGATCTCTCCCTGCTGCTGCCCAGGGCCACCGTTACCCCTTCCTCTCAGACTCGGGAAATAAAACAAGCCATTGGAGATTGGCCAGATCTCCTAGACCTCTCCTCTTCCCAAGGCTGAGCAGAAAGGAAAACACCAAATAGACGCTCTCTTATCACGTTTGGGTTCGTGTGAATTCCATTTGAAAAACACTACTTGGTCAACCATGTGGAAAAACACAGCTTGGAAAAACACAGCTCATCTGCATTGTCTCAACTGCAATGCCTAACTCCACGTTAAAGCCAATAGGCAGCTAACCTAAACACCAAATGTAATGTCTAATGCCATGTTAAAGCCAATAGGCAGCTAACCTAAATACCAAATGTAATGTCTAATGCCATGTTAAAGCCAATAGGCAGCTAAACTGAATACAACATGTAATGTGCTACTGGTGACATTGAGCAACAATTAATGGCATAACATCTCTACCCTATGACCAATGAATTTTGTTTACATACCTCTTATTTCAAACAAAAACGAAAAACAAAAACAACAACAACAAAAAACATTATAAGCAAATCAGATTTGAATGATAAAAGCAATCACTGTAAAGCAATGGAAGTGGATTAACATATTGATCTCATAACCTTTCAAATCAGATACATCTACAATGAAAAGACTGAAGCTTATATACTCTGATTGGGATAATAACTGATTGAATAGTGTCTCTAAAACAGCAAGTTGATGTAGCATGAGTTCTACTCATGTAAAGGTACACGGTCCAACTGAAAGGTTTGCTGGAATGTAAGTGAAAGTCAGAGTTCCACACGAAAAAACACAGATAGTTAACTTGCAAGGTTGCTTAGTTCCAGTGGAAGAATGTAATCAAAGAAGTTGACAAACTTTATATTGATCCCATGTAGAACTTGAACTGAAGGTGCCAGTTGCGCAAAACGGAACCATGGGGTTTGTACTTTAATCAATCAGGTCCAGGTTGGGGGGACGGTCCCTCCCCCGACCCCACACGCACACACACGAAGGGAGACCACACAGCAAACTCATGTTCGTGGTAGAATCTGCAAAAGAAAAATGTATTACTTTTCTTGCAAATAACATTTGTCATCTGAAATGTGCCCTTCTTCTTCCTTTCCTTGTTTTATAATCAGCAGGACATTATTGGGGCCCTTTGTTATGTTTTCTGAAGATTCTGGAGGGTCATTTGGGGATTCAACCCAAACCTTAGCACTGAGGTTTTTATCTGCTGCACCACAGCTTCCCTTTCCTTGCACTGTCAGAAGGGCTGGGGCAGACTCCTTCTTTACCAAACCTCCATTCACTGCACTTATGACAAGTTGGGCAATTCTGTCTCCAACCTGTATGAATAAATCAGATTCTCTTCTAGTTATCAGAATAACTTTGATTTCTCCTTGGTAATCTGCAGCAATCACTCCCCCTAATATCTGATCAATTTGCCATATCTGTCCTGGTAACTTTCCTCTCCCCAACTGATCTTTGACTGTTTGTGGTACAGATCTCTGTTGTGTGTGCTGACAAATAGGACATTGCAAAATCACAGTTTTTATCAAATCTAGGGGAATGTGTATCTCTCTAATCTCTGCCTACTTGTAAGTGGCTTTTTCTCCCAGATGTCCTTAGTGGGGATGGCTATATTTCTGGTGCACCCATATAGCCATCCCCACTAAGTCCGAATTCTGGGTGGGCACTTCTGTCTTTGAATTTTTCTCTTTAACATTTTCAAGGGAATTGAACCAGTTATGTACAAGCCACGTGGAAAACCAAATGGCTACACCATTGGCAGTGAACCAAGAATCAGTGTAAAAATGACACGTCTCAAGCAGCTCTTGCTTTAAAGTCTGACACACATTGTACAACTCTGCATATTGGGTACTTTTTCCTTCTCCTGTGGTAGACAACAACTTTTCAATAATTGAATTGTATGACACTGCTTTCCATTGTCTTTTAGTACTCATGCATTTCAATGAATCATTAGTCAAACAAACACGCTTTCTATCCTCAGGGGACAAGAATTCAAATGGTGCACTCAATTTCACTAGTGACACTTTTACCTGTGGTACTCCCTGCACCCACTCCTCATCCTGTAAAGGGGCTTGTGACACCTGTTCATGTAGGGCTGCAGTGACTTGAGCCCTGTTTTGTATGCACCAGATCCAGTGTATGATACTAGCCTCTTGTGCCTATCCTAAACTGTGTGATTTAGGTGAACTCATCACCCACTGCATGCTTGATATTTCAGGTTTCAGAATTACATTATCATTTAATGTCATTTGCTCAGTATTCACTAGAGCCCAATAAAAAGTCAAAAGCTGTTTTTCAAAAAGAGTACAGCGCTCCACAAAGTCAGATAGTTTTCTAATCCAAAGCTCCAGGGGCACACTTGTCTTCCCCTGATCCTGATTTACATATAAATCAGTGTTTCCCTCTTGCACTGCAAAACTCAATGTCTCTTGCTTAGTGTAAATAGTAGGAGACTCTAAAATCTTTTGTTTTACCTGTGACAACATCTGTCTATTTTCTGGATTCCACTGAATTCCCAGAAACTGCACATTTTGCGACAGTACTGCTGCCTTGTCTGAATTAATTTTAAACATCGTATTTTGCAAAAGCGGTCTGAAAATAACATTCTCAAATTTGTTCTCAGTGTAATCTGTTAAGGAATGCACTTCAACTGCCAACAACCGTGGGCTGCTCTGCAGATCTACGCTCTGTTTAAGAGGCACACACTGGCCCCCACCTTTTCTAACCTCCTCATTACTGGAATGGGAAAAGCCTGATTCTACTACAATAGTTTTATGGATTTCAGCAATAATGTGTGCTGGCTAATTTGCTCACGTAAATTCTTATTCTCATGTTCTAACTGCCTACAGGATTTTTCTGTAAGCAGACAAAAGTATCCAAACCCTTCTGTCAAGAACAAAAGGAACATAATTTCTTTCAAAAGGCACATTTTCTACTTATGAAAACATATTTGATTTATCAAAGCACTCATCCCAAGACTCACAAAGTCCTGATAAACAAGAAAACATGTTTCTCACAGCACCATAAGGCAGTTTAACTTCAAAAACATTTTTAAACATGTTCTGCCGTGCTTCTTTAATTTTCTAAACAACAAAAACAATTACACTTTTAAATAGTGCACTTCCAATCTCTAACTCAACTCCTATACTGACGACTAACGCCAAAATATTTTGCTTTCCTTCTCTTATCTTATGACCAGGCATACACTTCTGGAATGCACTTCTAGTTTAAAGAAGACATTTATTATTATTACTATTACTTCACCACGAGGTTCCTGAAAGACTAGATTAGTAGGTTGGAAGCACACGTTTACAAGTAGTCACAGCAATGAAAGCAAAATATATCAAAGTACTTCTCAATTGCAATGTACACAGCAAATACATGTGATTATATTATAGCATAACTTCAAAGCAAAGAATAAAAGTCAAAATTGCATCACCGTAGGGCCTATCACTGCTTGTCATCTTTCTCCTATCTTCAAGTTGATGACTCCAGTTCAACTGCGAGAAAGAGACTTTCCACCCAAGCGGGAATCAGGCAGCTGACGTCCGCTCCTGACTGAAGTCCTGAAAGATCTCTCCCTGCTGCTGCCCAGGGCCACCGTTACCCCTTCCTCTCAGAC
Source organism: Pleurodeles waltl (assembly GCF_031143425.1). Lineage (NCBI taxonomy): Eukaryota > Metazoa > Chordata > Amphibia > Caudata > Salamandridae > Pleurodeles > Pleurodeles waltl. The sequence continues at coordinate 1,496,248,789 of NC_090447.1, forward strand.
TCGGGAAATAAAACAAGCCATTGGAGATTGGCCAGATCTCCTAGACCTCTCCTCTTCCCAAGGCTGAGCAGAAAGGAAAACACCAAATATACACTCTCTTATCACGTTAGGGTTCGTGTGAATTCAATTTGAAAAACACAGCTTGGTCAACCGTGTGGAAAAACACAGCTTGGAAAAACACAGCTCATCTGCAATGTTTCAACTGCACTGCTAACTCCACGTTAAAGCCAATAGACAGCTAACCTAACTACCAAATGTAATGTCTAATGCCATGTTAAAGCCAATAGGCAGCTAACCTAACTACCAAATGTAATGTCTAATGTCATGTTAATGCCAATAGGCAGCTAAACTGAATACAACATGTAATGTGCTACTGGTGAACATTGAGCAACTAATATGCGCAGTGGTGAAACACAAAGTCATTGGTCAAACACAATTAATGGCATAACAGTAGGGCCTGCCAAGCTCTTCATTTTTCTCATGCCAGCAAGTTGATGACCCCTGTTCAACTGTGAGAAAGATATATCCACCCTCAAGGGACAAGTGTCCGTGTCAGGCATTTGACGTCCAATCCTGACCGAGTTCTCGGAAATTCCCTCACTACTGAGCTGGGTCACCTCTTTTATAGCTTAAACAATCATGGAAAAGGCCTTCTGAAAGGCCTTCCCCTCTCAGATGGAAATATTCAAACATGCTGGCTACTGTAGTTCAGAGTTGGAAAAAAAACATTGAAAATTGCCCAACCTTTCAAGGCTCCCCTTCCAAGGCCAACCTGCTCCCTCACTGGAGAAACCAAAAAACAAATGTGCTTTCTTATCATGCTATCGTGTTTGGTAAGAGAAAATACGAAAAACACAAGCTTAGTTTACCATGTGGAAACGATAAAGCCCATAGGCAGCTAAACTGAATACAAAATGTAATCTGCATCTGGTGAACATTGAACAACTAAAATGCACAGTGGTAAAACACAAAGTCAGTGGTCAAACCTACCTATTTTCACTACAAGCCCCTAAGGTTTTTCACACCTCTGTGCATCCACCCACGAAGAGCGAATATGCTTAGTGCACAACTGGATTGAGGCATATTCACACCAACCAACACATCTGGGACTCGGCCGCCCATGCTAAGGGTCAGATAGCGAGGACCAATCAAGTTTCAGGACACCATGACCATGCACTGCAAGGCCCACAAATATGTGCTTCATTGTATGGTAACCGCACCTCAAGGAAGAGAAGTTATATGATTTTGTTTCTGAGAATTGCTATCTTGTTTCTGGGAATTGCTATAAGTACTGTTGTTATTCTTTATATCCTGTGTGGAAATTGCTTACGTCAATGACAGACTGGAAACTTTCTGTGGTTTTTCTGCATAAATACAGCTGTTTGTAAGCTGTTCATTGGAATCAGACTTTCACCTCTGCGGAGGTGACTAATCTCCCAGCCATTGTAATTAAACCTATAATACTTTGCCAATTGGGTCTTGTGTTTTTTAATCATAGGTTATTTTCTAACAACTGCAGCATTTTCAGGAACACTGTATAATGGTGTACAAATTTTGTAGACGTTCAAGTGCTCTACACCGAATTAAGCCTTATTTAGTTAGATCCAGACCCAAAGTAACAGACTCTGACTTTAGAAAACTGGACTTTGTTCATATAACTGAAATCATAAACATTCAAGCTTTTGTCAGCAAAGAAATGTCTCAGTTTATACAAATGCAAACATGGCTTAGACTTCACACAGTAACGCTATCCCCTAAGTTACACATCTAGAATTTACAGGCTAAGGTATCACCTCCTCTAAACCCTGGCCTCTGAGCTATCCCTCAGGTTACACAGATTGGACCAACCCAAATCTCAGACAGCAAATCAGGTCTACATGCTACATAGATCCTACAGACTCAAATCTCAGGCAGCAGTTAGACATCTTGCAGCAATACCTTCCCTCAAATTACACATATATTACAGTATCAGGCCTGTTTTAGCATAGCTGCTTTCAAGTATATTGACCTTACCACACCAAGTTGATTACATATCTCAATTATAAGTGAGAGACACTCATGAAACCTTAGTGGTATTGTGCCACCTTTCTCATTGTTATGGTCATGACTATATTTTGATCCACTGAGGGACAAAATCATCAATGAGTGATTCAATTCTTCAAAAAGCCATGTTTCAGTAATAAACAAAAGTTATAAATACTGCTCTGAAACAAGTCCATTATATAAGTGTCTGTTCTTTACTGCAGACCTGGCACTAATAAGACTGATGTCTTATAAATGTTCACACGTAGCTCTAGTTAGTGAGTAGACTTTAACCCAGATGTATGTTTTCTATGTGGCACTAGATGGTATAGGTTGCCTCTGTGAAGAAAATAAATAGATTAGGGATTTAAAATGTAGCTGGGAGAAAACAGTGAAACTAGAAACTCGCAGTAGTAATAGACCTCTTTAAGAACAGAATGGATAACCACTGGCTGCATTTGGGCATGGACAAATTCAGATAAACAAGCTTTACAACGGCCTGTTGTCCACAGCTGCAGAGTGTTCGCTTTTAATGGATGTGCAAGGCACCTCACAGCATATGAGCGAATGGCACCAGCCATGGACCAACTTAAGGCAGACCAGGCAAAATTGAATGAAATGAAACCAATAAATTAAAATAATGTACATGGGCTCAGGCAAAACCAAGTGCAAGAAAAAAATGCCAAAAAAGCAAATCAACTGAAATGATAATCTGACCATAAGGTCCAGGCATCCCTTGGGATGAGATGGTCAGGCACATGAAAAGAAGAAGAAGAAGATTCAAAACAAAAACAGATTTTGTTCACAACTTAGGCCCAGATGTAAAGAAAATGACAGAGCTCGATGCTGCATCACATTTGGCAGCACCGTGCTCTGTCATGTTCACAACGCAGGGATGCACTGTATTTAATAGAATACGGATCACCCTTCTGTTGCACATTACACCGGCGCTAAATTTGCTGCTGAGTGCCAATGCAGCCACCCTTGTACCATAATGCGAGGCAGTAATGCTTGTTAATTTGTTTGTATTTTGCTCTTGGTTATGTTTTCTATGCTTTCTTTTCTCATTTCCTTTTGTTGTCTATTATTATGGTGATGTCTTTAGCATGGCTGGGATGCTGAAGTGGGAGGGGGAGGGAGTTGTATATGTTTTAGGCAATGTGACCAGTGCTCTGCTCTATTGATGTACCTATTGTCATTTCATATATTCATTCTACTGTTGTACACATTGACGCACAAGCTTACGCAACCACCATGACCCACAATGTAGGGTGTACAAGGCCTAAACAATCCTTAAAAAACATAGGCAGGTGTTTGCTTACATAGACCGGTACCATGTCCAAGTTGCATTGAGGTTTATTCTTTGTGTGTCTCATTTATTACCTCCGTGAGTACAACAAATGCTTAACAAGACTCCTTGATAAGCCAGCTGCTTGCCCACACTACCACAAAAGGGCACTAGACCTATCTATCTCTGCCTCTGCAAACCTTTGGGGATCCACTGGACCCTGTGCCCAGTGTACTTCATTTTAGTGCACTATATGGAGAGACAGCATCCTACACATCTGCGGAAGACAATACTGACTTCTGTGTGTTGACTAGAAAACCCAAACTGCATTGGAGATGACTGGTTCATGAAACGTGAGTTCTGACCAACTGAGGATCCTGAGCCCTCAAGCAATGATCGTCCTGATACACTATCAGGTGGACTCCCCACGCTCTCTGCAACTCTACTCCCCGTCTCATTAGATTGGTGAATCATCCTGGGGGAGATGAGAGACCGAAAGGAAGAAACATAAACTCCAACATTGACCCCACCACAGGAATTGAAGGAATCTCCTGTGAGGCAGGAAGATGGGAATGGAAGATAGGCATCCTTCAGGTCCAGCAGGACCATCCAATCACCTTCTTGAAGGATATCTCTTAGCACATGAATGCCCTCCATTTTGAAATGCCTGCATAATATCCAGATTGAATTCTTTCAGATTTAGGACCAAATGAAGACCACAACCCTACATCTCAACCAGGAAATTGGGATTTATGAACCCTTTGTGATGAGGAATAGAAAAACATATTGCACCTTTTTCCAATAGAGTTTGAATTTCAGAGTCTATAAAAGACTGTTCTATCTAGGAGAAACACACATCTGGTATGGAGGACGAGACTGGAGTGTTGTAGAAATCTAGGCCCAAATTTAAGAGGCCCTAGCGCCTCCTAGCGCCACATTAGCATAATTGTTTATGATGTTGCTCAATGAGGCCAAATTTGCTGCACCAGATTTACAAAGTGGCGCAATGCATGCATTGTGCCACTTTATAACCCCTTGCGCCACATTATGCCTGCACCAGGTATAATGTATGCAAAGGGGGCATTGCCTATATATAGGGACCGCAAAAATGGCACAGTGGAATATATGAGATTCCAATGCACCATTTTTTGCCACATTTGTTAACGCCTGCACAGAGCAGGCGATAAAAGGAGGCACACCATTATTGATAATGGGTGTCCATGCACTTTGCAGGAATAGCACCAACATTTTTGGTGTTAATCCTGCAAAGTACAACCATAGCGTAAAAAATTATGATGTTATTGCCCCTTCCCTGCGCCATGGTGTGCAGTATATTAAATACAGCTCACTCATGGAGGTGGTAGGAGGGCGCACAGGGCCGCAAGAAAAGTGGCGTTACATGTAATGTGGGTCCACTTTTCTGAAATCTGGCCCTCAAAGAATAAATCTGAGACAACTTTAGAAAAATAACAGTTGCTTTTCTATATGCTTTGAACCAGAGAACTTCATTTTAAGGTAAGCAGTTTTTAAATTTAAAATACTTTGCTGACAGTGCAATTTTCCGTATCTTCAATGTTAGCCTGTGGAAGGAAAACAAGAACACAGTTTCTAAGGTAAGTACACAACGTACAACCCCAGTCTTCAGGGTTTCAGGCTATCACCAGGAAAGGTTCAGGTTGGTACCAAGTGTACACCCACAGTGGCATGAGGGCGGCTGGGTGTCAAGGTTGAAGTTGGAGTCGGTGCCCAATGCAGTGTGCCAACACAGTGTTGGGTGCCCAATACTATCCAATGGAGACAAGGGGTATCCGCTGCAGTGCTGCTTACAGGTGAGTAGAACGGGTCAGGGGTAGATCTCCTGTGGTTGAAGCAAAGACAAGGGGTCCACAAGGCAGCACCAAACTTATACCCTCAGCGGCACAGGGGCGGCCAGGTGTAGAGTACCAACACAGCATCGGGCTCCGAAGGATAGTCAAGGCAGCAGATCACTTTCTGAAATGTGCTGCAGGCTCTGGCCAGGGGACCAGGAGAAGTCAACCCACAGCTGCCTAGGTAAGTTAAGATAGTAGAGGTCGTAGGGCTACCAATAGTCTATCTCTCGAAGGCCTAGGGCCTCCGGTGCAGGGGTGTCTTTTGGCATAGGGAACAGCTTTCCGGGCAGGTCGCGGTCAGGGGAGCCCTTGGATTTAGGCTGCAGGCATTGCTGTGGAGTCTGGCAGGGTTCAGCCTACGATGGACTCTGGGTCAGAAGCGCTGGGGAACCTTCACTGAACTGGTGAGCTAATGGGCGTCAGGGGCAGAAGTGGTTACAGGTGGCAGTTTTGCCATTCCTCAGACAGACTTCTTTCTTCTTTGGAGATGTTTCTTTTGGACATGTCCGCTGTCCTCGAGAGATCTTGTTCTTTATTGAAGGCAGGCAGTCCTCCCAAGGCTTAAGAGGTCAATGGGCTGCAGGACAGTCATCTTCTGGGTGTAGGTTTCTTTGAAGGCTGCAGACAGGGTAGTAGGACTGGTACCCAGTCAGTTGTCGTCTTCAGTCTTCTCTGCTGGGCGACTTCTGTTTTGTCTGGCACTTCTTAGGTCGACAGGAAATTGATTCTAGGGTTCAGGGGTGCCACCTAAATACTGAATTTAGGGGTATTACAGGGAATGCCAGGTGGTAGCCAATGGGCTACTCACCTTTAGGGTGACTACACCCTTCCTATGACCACTTCCTTTGGGAAGTGGCATAGCCCTAACCTTTTTGGCCTACTTCCTTCCATGCAAGATGGAGGTATTTAAAAATTAGTGTCCACTTCAGTTCGGCCACCCTAGGCGTGGGGCTGGCACGAAGTGGGCACTCCTTTTAATTTACCTAATTTTCCTGCCAGTCCTGATGCCAAAAGTAGGGTCAGGAGCTGGGGGTCGGCCTCCTCCACCATTTGGAGAGGCCTGGTCACATTTCAAAAGGCAGTAAGGCCTTTGAAGTCCCCCCCGTAATGTACATCCTTTGTGGAGAGGAGGTCACACCTCTCCCCAGAGCAGGCCTTTGTTCTGAGCTCCCAAAAGCACTGGCTCTCACCAAAGGGGGCAGAACTCTGTCTAAAGTGTCTGCACTGGTTCTGACCAGTCAGTGCCCAATCTAGGAGTTGGTAGAGTTCTAAGGGACACCTCTAAGGTGCCCTCTGAGTACATGTATTAATAAATCCATAACTGGATTCAGTGAGGGTTTAATAATACAAGATGTTTGACACCAAACATCCCTATTGTCAGTGAAGCCATTATGTAGCTGGGGAACTTGTAATGACCAGTGTCCAGCACATGTATTTAAAATGGCTGCACTGTTCACTTACTATGTCTGAGATTTGGCAAAGACATAGCAGGGGCATATCTGCTCATGCAGGTATGCCCTCACATGTAATATAATGCACCCTGTCTTTAAGGCTGGAAGGCTTGCCAGGGGTGACTTGCAATATATTGCATGCAGTGTGCAGGGGACAGGTCACACGGGCTGTGTGCCATGTTGTGTTTTCGTTTTAGGTCTGCACCAAGACACGCAGCCTGTGACGGCAGCACTGTGTGCACTTAGGTGAGAGAGTCCCTGCGGGTTTTACAATCTGTGCTGCAGCCCTCCGAGCCCTTCCTTTAGTGCCCTATGCCCTAGGCACCAGGGATACCATTTACTAGGGACTTAGGCCCTGATTTATACTTTTACACGCAAAACTGCATAAGCGCAGTTTTGCGTGTAAAAGTAGAGCGCCGGCTAGCACCATTCCTGGATCCTGTCCGGGTGCCATATTTAAGGAATGGCGCTAGACAGTGGTAATAGGTATGGGTGGGGGTGTCCCTGGGGCAGGAAGGGCACCTGTGGTCTCTTTCCATGGTCTCTGACCATGAAAACATGCCGACAGGTCCCCTAACGCCTGCCCTGACCCAGGTGGTAAATAATAGTGCAAAGCAAGCTTTACACCATTATTCGACCCCTCCTCCCCGTGCGTGATATTAGCACGGGAAATAAATATGGCGCTAAGGCCATAGAGTAATGTTTTGCATGGGAACACCTACCTTGCATCTCATTGACCCAAGGTAGGTATCCACGTGCCAAAAATGACTTTAACTCCATAACTGTGGTGCTAGACGGGTCTAGCGCCAAAGTATAAATATGGAGTTAGTTTTGCACCGGATTTGCGAGAAAAAAAAAGATGCAAATTCGGCGCAAAACAAGTAGAAATATGCCCCTTACCGTGGTAACTAAGGCCCATATTTATACTTTTTGATGCAAAACTGCACTGTGGCAGTTTTGCGTTAAAAACTTTAGCGCTGACTAATGCCATTTTTTAATGCCACCCGGGCGTCATATTTATAGTGACGCTGGGTGGCACTAAAAATAGGTTAGAGTTATTTTTCCTGATGCTAACCATTGCGCTTTGTCGTAGGCAAAATGACGTTAACGGGGGAAAAATGACTCTAATCCGGTTTACGACATGTAAACAGATCGCAAAACGAACAAGCGCCATTTTTGCCTGCAATAGCGTCAAAAAGAGACGATAACGGAGTAAACAGTGCAAAGGAGAGGCAAGATGGACCCAGAAAGCCAGAACAGACCCCAGGGAGACTCCAGACAACCAGGAACCGGCCTGAGGGACATTGACAAGACCCAGGGGAGAGAGAAGAAAAAGAGGAAGTGTTGTTTCAGTGCAGAGGAGCATGAAATAGTGGTGAGAGAGGTGACGGAGCACCAACATCAACTCTTCATCACCTCAAAATTGCTAATTGGAAGGAGAGAGGCAATTTGGCAGCAGATAGTGGACAAGATTAACAGTGTGGCAGAGGTCAGGAGAACTGTCACTGAGTGCAAGAAACGCTGGCATGACTGCAAGCGGAGGACAAAGGAAAAAATGGCAAGAAACAGGAAAGAGCACTGCAGCCCGGAGGTGGGAGTCCAGCCCCACAAGAGGACCTGGACGAGATAGTTGCAGTGGTCATCCCTGAAGAACTGGTCACTGGTATCGCAGGACAGCGCAGACTACCAGGAAACAACACATATGCATGGTAAATTGCACAGGGGAAAAATATGCCAAAATGTCAAGTGCAAGAAGGGGGAGGCACATAGCTTATACACGATGCATGTCAGCCCTGCAAATCAGGCAGTGAAAAGGGCAAGGAGCCAGGGCAATGGACCCCCTGCACTGCCCATGCCCATGCATGTCCTGCCGATCTGGCTGCCAAGGCGTAAATGCCAGAAATGAATCGCGCACACTGTTGCGGATTTGGATTTCACAGTACAAATGCCATGAAATGATTGCGTGTCCTGCCGATCTGAATGGCAAGAAGTAAATGCCAGGATTGAATCGCGCACACTGTTGCTGATTCGGAATTGACGATACTAATGCCATGAAATGATCGCGCGACCTGCCGATCTGAATGCCAAGAAGTATATGTCAGGATTGAATCGCGCACACTGTTGCCGATTCGGAATTCATGGTACAAATGCCATGAAATGATCGCGCGTCCTGCCGATCTGAATGCCAAGAAGTAAATGCCAGTATTGAATCACGCAGACTGTTGCCGATTCGGAGTTCACAATACTAATGCCATGAAATTATTGCGCATCTTGCCGATCTGAATGCCAAGAATTAAATGCCAAGGAATGAATCACGCACACTGTTGCGATTTGGATTTCACGATTCAAATGCCATGAAAACAATCGCACACGCGATTTCAAGAGTAGGCCCAAAATTCAAGTGTCACTGGAAACGGAGTCGGGGGCCTAACTCGAACTCCACCTTACTGCCCTGCTTGAAGATCATCAAATGAGCGAGGGTAGGCCTGGAAATGACTGTATAGGCCTTGGAAACAGGAGCTCTGGAAAATGCTGCTGCTCTGCACCGGTACCTCTGAACAGTGAGCATGTGGAGCTGGGCTGGCTCCCTTATATAGAGCCAACCCCGCCCACGAGCCACACCCAACCATGCTGCAAGAAAGGCTTCTAGAAAGTCTTAGAAGAAAGGGCCACATCCTGTAGTCCTGCGAACAAGCCTTGCAAATGAACAATGAATTACAAACAGCATTAATGACTTTTCAAGGTAAAAGCTCTGCAATGCAAAAGGTTAACATACTGCATATGAACACAATGCATGAAATATGCCTTTGCATAAGGACTGGGTTTTTGCATTTACGTCGCCCGTAGAGCACGCGCTGTCCTGATGTTGACACATTTTGTGGGCCTCAGTATGTTCCCTGTGTCCTAACACAGCCCTGTGTTCAAGGATTGCTAAAAGACCTAGGTAAGGAGCCCCCAGACTTTTCTGGGTAAATAGTATTATTTGCTCAAAAGTGTTTTTTTCAGCAACCCGTGCCTGTTTTACTGTGGACTCTCTGTGTTTGAGGCAGCTTGGCTTTGTAAAGTGGTGTTTTTTTTTATTTTATTTATTTATTGCCGTGACTGTGTGAATTACCTTTCTAGTTTGTGGCACATGACTTCATAACCCACCCCCCTCTTTTCTAAGTAAAAAGGCTACAGACATCTTGCAGAGTGTGTTTTAGGAGACTGTTTAACCTGTTTCTGTGATTTAAATTGTGTTTAGAAATTGTCTGTTCCCCCTGTTGTTTGCCTCAAAAAAGCCACATTTCTGAGCGTGCAACAAGTAATATTCCAGTGTTTGTTTTTAAACAGTCTCTCCCTTACCTGGAAAGTAGACTCTACTGGCTTGGAAGTGTGGATTCAGCCTGTCTGTATCCAAGGAGATTCTGAATAGAGCAGCAGGTGCCTTCTCCCTGGCCACAGGGACTGGACTTCAGTTAGCTTTCTTCTTATATAAGTTCCTATTGGTTGTTGCATATGTTGTTGTGATAGGTTTGTTGGGAGCTGGTCTTTCCATTGGTTGCTGGCTCCAGGGCATGGGCTGTGATTGGTGGATAGGGCTGAGATTCTGATTGGCTGTTGGTTCTAGGGCTGGGGCTGTGATTGGTGGTCAAGATTAGGGGTATGATTGGTGGTTAGGGCTGGGTCTCCCATTAGTTGTTGGAATCAGGGTTACAAATCGGATTGGCTAGGGTTAGGACCAGGTTCCTATTGGCCAGTAGGGCTATTTAAGCCTAGGACTTAGGGCATCTCAATCTGGGCGTCGAGGCAAAGGGCAGAGAGGACAAGGGCAGTTGTCTGGCGGAGAACACAAAGGCAGTTGCCTGGTGGAGAGGACAAGGGCAGTTGCCCGTTTGGGCCTGTTCGGGACAGGTAGGGACTGGGGGCTAGGGCCAGAAATGCTGCCCAATTCTCAATTGACCAGGAATGATTTCAGTCCCTACACATCCGTCAACATGAAAACACATTATCTGCAAAGACATCCAACTCATGCATCACAAACTGACCACATATAGATTGCAATGTCCCATCATCCAACACAATACCCATTATACAACACATACACACATATCCTTCACAACTACAACAGTCAAACACCTACAAACACTACTCTGTCCACTCCCACTAACACAACCTGCCATCACCCACACAACACAAAACCACACTATACATTTTTCTCAGCCATCCAGATACACACTCCCTGCTCATACTAACCAACAACACTATCCTCTGTTTGCTCCACACAGACCACCTTTCATCATAACAATGCCAAAACCCACCCTTCCAACACACCATCTACAAACACCCTTCCCCTCTCTTCACCAATTACACACAACCATACAATCCCCACACTTCACTCCACCACACATATTACCTCTTCCAGTCATCACAACTAACACTAACTCCCCTGACACACATCCATCGCCTCTTACACACCTCGTACATTCATCTCCAAAACACATCAACAGCCCATCTAACACTCTAATTCCACTCACCAGCACTATCTCACATACAAATCCCTCACCAAAAACAACTCCATCAATATCCCCTCTCACTAGTCCACAAAAACAATACAGACCACACACATCAGCACATCAAATCAATTCAAACTTGCATTATACTTATCGTCACACCCACTCCCACCCTCAGGACTACACAAAGAATACAAGTCCCGTCCTATCTTTACCCCTACTTTTTCACTCTTCACAAACACCTACCACAAGCACCCCAACCCAGCAACTTTCATTCACTCGCCTCTCCTCCACTGCACAATTTAGAGCCTTACATCATGATCCACATGCTCCTCCACCACCCCTAACCCATACTCCATCCACACTAAACAGATGCAAACAAAATAAACAACATGCCACTCTTATACTGGAACAAGGTGGTTGATGCTTAGCGACGCACATCTGAAACCAAGAAACAAAAAACAACAAACACAATAGTATGTCGTCAGCAAGTCCTGTGGCGGGTGCCAGCCTGGTGCAGAGAAACCCAACCACCGAGGGTTCCAAGGTGCACACACACAGAGGTGGATGGCGACAACCACCTCTGTCGAGCGCTGTAGGTTACAAAATCTAAGAAAAGAGCAAACCGGGGCACTCCAAACAAAGAGAGTCCAAAAGTCGGGTGACTTAGTGTGGAAAAGTTTAATCCTCAGTAATTGGTCGTTGAATCATAGTTCAAAATTGTTTGAATCCACATATGAGAAAGTATATAGCAGGTTACAATAACAAACTGACTCCTCAGAATGAACAGGCATAGATGAGCAACAAAACAGCCAACACGTGTTTCGTCCTCTCGGACTTTTTCAAGGCTGCAGACAGAAACAAAGAGGAACTATTTACAATTATTGGCACTACCCTCTGGTAGCTAAATTTTGAACCGTGCAGATCATGCACGTAAAAACACAGAGTGATTATGTCACCAATGTGAAGAAATAATAATAAATAGAGAAAACCCTGTGGACTATTACTTTGCATGCATTTAAAAGAAATTGCAAAAAAGGGGGATAGATGATCACCCTCCGTGAACCCATTGTTTTAATAACACTACAGAAGTGTCTGAAGAGAAATTAATTTATCATAGGAAGAGTGGGAGACACAAAAAGAGGCGAAAAAAAGAAAAAGAAAAAGGAAGTAGACAACGAGTTCTATATATAATATAGGATACTGTCAAACAAAGTCCGTTTTACTCTTAATTTACCTCTAGGTATACTTTTTAGGTAAAGAATGGCTGATGGTGTTCAGTTAGATATCCACACGATGAAATAGACCTGACTAGGCAAGATAAAAAGTTGGAAAACACAGTGTTTAACCGAGAGTTAATCTCAATAGTACTAATATGAAATTGGCAAAAATTGAAATATTTTTAGCAAAATTAAAATATTTAGAGCGGAGAGGTAAGAAACTTGAAGGTTAGAGGACCTACCACAAATGAAGGACCTACCAAAAGTAAAAGGATCCAAAGTACTGTAACTGTGTTCCTTCCAAATCAATACCAGGTGTTCCTTATGCGTAGTGACTTCAAAATCCAAAATGCATGCCCCCCAGTATGGGACATGCAAACAAACAAAAAAGTCTAAATAGACCCTGTCTGTGGAAATAGAGCGGAACGGCAAAAAGTAAGAGCTATGCTGAATAAAGTGTATATTAATCCTGCACAACAAAGAAACCCGATGTAGTAGACTAAAAAACCACTTCGTATTAAAAAACAAAAGACATTCCCATTGCATATTGCACTATCCACCTAAGCATCCACCAAAACTGCAGCGAAGGCAAGTCCCTTCCAAAGCCCCGGCTACAATGTCTATTTGAGGCAAACCAGTTACACAGACTACCGCCAAGATACAACATAAGATCTGGGGGTGGCGCCCCGCATGTCTTAATAACTAAGTAGTCTCTCGTTGGTAAGAAACTACGCTACTAAATCTATAAATAAAGAGAGAAAGGCCTCACCGTCTTTCTCTTTTGAAATACTCCGTTCCTTTAAACCCCCCCAAAAACAACACACGTCCATGAAGTAGCAGTCAAAAATGCCAAACCATGTTAATAAACGACTCCAAGGGCAAATAGCCCGTTATCCTGTAGCCAATACAGCGATATTCAAATAAGTTTAGGCAACCGGCACACGAACATTAAACATTAATCCCCTACCTGTTTCTAACCGTAGAGTTCGGGAAGCAAATAACAAAGGCGTATGTGCTTGCCACTGCAGCGTCTGATACCGCTGCCGTTTCACCATATGAAGTGAAGCCGCTAAGCCGTCCTCGGTAATAAGCGTGCACTCTAGACATAAAAGAAGGACTGGGGGGATAAAAATGAAAGGGAGTTCCTGTTAGCTGTTCGAATTGGGCGCCATGTTGGAGAGTATCCGTGGCAATCGGAAGTGCAGGGCTGCATTCAGTCCACACAGAAAGTGAAAGAGTGAAACAGAAACAAGGTGGATCAACAAGCCCCAGAAATTGACAAACTTTTGCATTGACAGTACGAAGTACAGGGGGAACGTGTTGTTAAGAGACATAAAAATGCTTACTAGGAGAGTAGATAAGAACATGTTATGATTTATATGGGTGGAACAAGGTTATAGAGGCAAAAAATATAGTAAACCGAATTGACAAAGTTCCTCTGGTATCATGATACAGACAACCATGTATACATAAGACAAAGTAAATACAAAGTAACGTCAAATATAGCAGTGATGCATATCATCTATATGAAAATTATACAATAAAAAGTTACCAACCATAACCCACCATAATCAACATATTGACATGTTCTACACAGGCATATATATGCATGGATATGTACTCAATATCACATGAGAAATAAGGAAACATCTTAAAGGATATGCTTCCATATACTAATATGATGATGTGGTATTTCCAAAACGTTTTTAATAAAAACATAATTGTTACATACGAAAAATAAAAATAAACAAACACCCATATTAATTTACTTATGTTGTAAAGATACCATGATCTTATATTATTATAGATTATATAAATACAAATTATAAATTTATATTTATATAAATTACATATAATATAGTACGATTTACATACAGATGTGTGCTTAGAGAAATACATGGAGGTCCTTATGTATGTTCAAGCCCTGTTCAACCGCTCGTAGCTTGATTATCCACCTGCTCTCTAAGCGTCTTAGGGCCAAAATGCGGTTACCTCCTCGAGGTGGCTTTCTAAGAGAATCGATCCCATGTATGTGAATGTCTAAAATTTCCCTTTGTCCATGTGTCTCATTGAAATGAACCGCAAAAGGATAATTAACATTAGAAGAACGTATGGCTCTAAGATGTTCCTGAATCCGTTCTTTCAATGGTCTGATGGTACTTCCGACATAGATTAACCCACATGTACACACAATACAGTAAACAACATAGCTCGTATTGCAATTGATGAAATGTTTTAGTTTGTGTGTGATCAGAGTATTATACTGGAATCTCACTGTCTTGTCTTTGATGTACTCACAAATATTGCAATGTCCACACCTGTATGTGCCTGGTGGTGGTTTAGGGAGCCAGGTGTCCGTATTCTCAGGGGGCAGAAAACTGTGGCACAGTTGGTCACGAAGGCGGGTACCCCTCTTGTATACAATACTAGGTTTATCAGTCAGGCCATTCTTAAGTATCTCATCTGTCAATAACACGGACCAATGCTTTTGTATAGTTTTATGAATTTGAGAACTCAATGCACTCTGTTGAAAAACAAGGGAGATATGTTCTCGTGGGTTGTTCTTCTTAGTATTAGTGAGTAAGGTTGGGCGTTTAATTTTCATGATCTTGTTACAGGCTTTGTTAAGGGCCTGTGGATGGTAACCCCTGTGTCTGAACCTTAGTTCCATGTTATGTAATTCTTCATGGAAAACCCTTTCCTCACTACAGTTACGGCGAATCCTTGTACTTTCCCCATATGGGATGGCATTGATTTGGGGCTTAGGATGTGAGCTGGTGGCGTGCAGGATAGAATTACATGCCGTAGGCTTCCTAAAAAGTTTAGTGCAGATTTTTCCATGTTCAATATAGATAGTGAGGTCCAGAAAATTGATGGTAGATTGGCTGGCCTCATGCGTAAAGCTGATGTTAAAGGTGTTATTGTTAAGGTGCTCTATGAAAGCTAAAAGAGACGATGCATTTCCTGACCAAAAGACTAAGATGTCATCGATATATCTGCCCCAATAAAGGATGTGCTGAGATAGGAGTGGAGGGCATGAACGCCAAACATGTGTTTTTTCCATATACCCCATATATAGATTAGCATATGATGGGGAGAATTTAGCTCCCATAGCCACTCCTCGTATTTGGCGAAACCAGTCTCCATTGTGTAAGAAGATGTTATTATCCAGGACCAGACTTATCAAGTCAATAAGCATGTTTGTGTGATCTAGTAGAGAGGCATCCCTAGTGTCCAGGTAGTGCTGGATGGCAGTAAGGCCCTCTACTCTCGGGATGCTCGTGTAAAGCGAGGTCACATCCAAAGTGACTAAATAATGGCCCTCTGTCCATTCATAGTCAGCCATTTTACACAATACATCCTTAGTGTCCCTGATGTAAGAGGGTAGGTTATGGACAAACGGCTGTAGGAAAATGTCTATGTATTCCGATAGTTTCTCCGTAGGGGAGCCAATGCCAGAGATGATGGGTCGGCCTGGTGGAAAATTGCCACTCTTGTGTATTTTTGGCAGAATATAGATACAAGGTGAAGTAGGCGCGTTGTTATATAGATATTTGAACTCCATATCAGATATTAAGTCAAGGTTAAGATAACCTTGTAGTTTTTGCATAATGGTTCTATTAACCCCCAGCATGGGGTTAGATGTGAGTTTGAGGTATGCAGTACTGTCAGAAAGTTGGCGATCCAGTTCCGAAACATAATCAGTCCTGTCCATGATCACGATGTTCCCACCCTTGTCCGCCTCTTTAATGACTATGTCCTTGCAGGATCCCAGTGATATTAGCGCTTGCTTTTCAGCTAATGTGATATTATATGCAGGGATGGACTTGTGTCCTAGAACATACTGTTCCTCCATGTGATAGAAATCATTGGTAACCCTGTGGCAAAAAGAGTCAATAGCGTAGTCCCTCGGTATAATGGGCGTGAACTTAGAGGTTGTTTTTAGACCACTAGTGGCCCTAGTGCCAGACTCTATATTCAATTCATTGATGATCTCTACAAGTGATGGCATGGGGCCCTCTTGATGCTCAATTGATAGCAAGGTTTGTATGTCCTTAACATCTTTGATGGTCATGGTGCTAGGAGTATGGACAAGGGCATTAGTGGATCGAGCAGAGGTGTTAACATCATAGAAGTATTTATAGAGTTTACACCTACGCATGAATTTAAACAAACTGACATGTAGTTGTGTAAAATCAGGAAGTGAAGTAGGTACAAATCCCAGACCTTTCTTCAGAATGTTACTTTGGTCAGGATTCAAAGTTATAGATGAGATATTTACAATTGCAATAGTGTCCGGGGTATCTGCCGTAGAGACATGTGTGCCCGTCATTGTTGAAGATTTCGAGTCGTCGAACGTGTTGCCACGCCATCCACTCGTTTGTTTGTATTTGTGCCTGCGCTTCCCCCGTCTAATGGTCTTAAGGTGTTTTCTTCTCTCCTTTGGGGTTGTTTTTGGCCTCTCCGGAACCTCTCTAGCTCTAGTAAAAAAGGTGACCTATGTGTGGAGGTAGATGGAAGAGTTTGGTCCCTTGAATCCTCACTAGTCCCACTAGAAATGCTAGATAAGTCTGTATCACTAGTAGTGAGATTAGTCGAAGGGAGATTTTTCTTGATATTGGGGGATGTCTTATTACTATCTGTTCTAAGATTGTCATATTTGCGAGCAAACGTGAACACCCTTCTGTTTTTATAGTCATTGTCATCTCTCTTGAGTTTACGTAGTTTCTTATCTTTTATGTACAGTTGATGTTTATGTAGGACATCCTTTAGTATATTATAGTTTTTCGCTTTATTGTCAGTACAGTCAATGTCATCAATCTCTTTTTCTAGTAATGTGATCTCCTGCATAAGTTTATCCCGCTTGTCCTTAGCGTCCCGAATAAGTATGTCCATCATACCATACGATGATGTGATCAAAAGTTGTTCCCACTCCTTGAGTAGGTTGGGGCTGAGATCATCAAAAGAAGGAAATAGAATGACCCTCAACCCCCTAGGTATTTGTTCATTTTCCAGATATTTTTGTAAAATCGTATAATCCCACCAACGTGAGAGTTCTTGTTTTTTTAGACGTTCGAGCTTAATGAACTTAATTCTAAGGCCCTCATGTGTGGGATTGGAAGTGCTAGAAACACTGGTTTGGGCACTCGACTGAAATAGTTCTTGAAACAGGGTATCCCTATTATCATCAAATTTTGCCATTTTTCTACCAATTGTTCAGATATTAGGAAAAGTAAAAACAAAATAATGTACACATTAATACAGAGTTGTTAAACACAAAAGGAAAGTATTACCAAATGTTAAGAATCGAGTTAGGGAAGTGACAGAGTGCAAACAGCATCAAATTACAGAGCAACTACAATACTGGAACAAGGTGGTTGATGCTTAGCGACGCACATCTGAAACCAAGAAACAAAAAACAACAAACACAATAGTATGTCGTCAGCAAGTCCTGTGGCGGGTGCCAGCCTGGTGCAGAGAAACCCAACCACCGAGGGTTCCAAGGTGCACACACACAGAGGTGGATGGCGACAACCACCTCTGTCGAGCGCTGTAGGTTACAAAATCTAAGAAAAGAGCAAACCGGGGCACTCCAAACAAAGAGAGTCCAAAAGTCGGGTGACTTAGTGTGGAAAAGTTTAATCCTCAGTAATTGGTCGTTGAATCATAGTTCAAAATTGTTTGAATCCACATATGAGAAAGTATATAGCAGGTTACAATAACAAACTGACTCCTCAGAATGAACAGGCATAGATGAGCAACAAAACAGCCAACACGTGTTTCGTCCTCTCGGACTTTTTCAAGGCTGCAGACAGAAACAAAGAGGAACTATTTACAATTATTGGCACTACCCTCTGGTAGCTAAATTTTGAACCGTGCAGATCATGCACGTAAAAACACAGAGTGATTATGTCACCAATGTGAAGAAATAATAATAAATAGAGAAAACCCTGTGGACTATTACTTTGCATGCATTTAAAAGAAATTGCAAAAAAGGGGGATAGATGATCACCCTCCGTGAACCCATTGTTTTAATAACACTACAGAAGTGTCTGAAGAGAAATTAATTTATCATAGGAAGAGTGGGAGACACAAAAAGAGGCGAAAAAAAGAAAAAGAAAAAGGAAGTAGACAACGAGTTCTATATATAATATAGGATACTGTCAAACAAAGTCCGTTTTACTCTTAATTTACCTCTAGGTATACTTTTTAGGTAAAGAATGGCTGATGGTGTTCAGTTAGATATCCACACGATGAAATAGACCTGACTAGGCAAGATAAAAAGTTGGAAAACACAGTGTTTAACCGAGAGTTAATCTCAATAGTACTAATATGAAATTGGCAAAAATTTAAATATTTTTAGCAAAATTAAAATATTTAGAGCGGAGAGGTAAGAAACTTGAAGGTTAGAGGACCTACCACAAATGAAGGACCTACCAAAAGTAAAAGGATCCAAAGTACTGTAACTGTGTTCCTTCCAAATCAATACCAGGTGTTCCTTATGCGTAGTGACTTCAAAATCCAAAATGCATGCCCCCCAGTACGGGACATGCAAACAAACGAAAAAGTCTAAATAGACCCTGTCTGTGGAAATAGAGCGGAACGGCAAAAAGTAAGAGCTATGCTGAATAAAGTGTATATTAATCCTGCACAACAAAGAAACCCGATGTAGTAGACTAAAAAACCACTTCGTATTAAAAAACAAAAGACATTCCCATTGCATATTGCACTATCCACCTAAGCATCCACCAAAACTGCAGCGAAGGCAAGTCCCTTCCAAAGCCCCGGCTACAATGTCTATTTGAGGCAAACCAGTTACACAGACTACCGCCAAGATACAACATAAGATCTGGGGGTGGCGCCCCGCATGTCTTAATAACTAAGTAGTCTCTCGTTGGTAAGAAACTACGCTACTAAATCTATAAATAAAGAGAGAAAGGCCTCACCGTCTTTCTCTTTTGAAATACTCCGTTCCTTTAAACCCCCCCAAAAACAACACACGTCCATGAAGTAGCAGTCAAAAATGCCAAACCATGTTAATAAACGACTCCAAGGGCAAATAGCCCGTTATCCTGTAGCCAATACAGCGATATTCAAATAAGTTTAGGCAACCGGCACACGAACATTAAACATTAATCCCCTACCTGTTTCTAACCGTAGAGTTCGGGAAGCAAATAACAAAGGCGTATGTGCTTGCCACTGCAGCGTCTGATACCGCTGCCGTTTCACCATATGAAGTGAAGCCGCTAAGCCGTCCTCGGTAATAAGCGTGCACTCTAGACATAAAAGAAGGACTGGGGGGATAAAAATGAAAGGGAGTTCCTGTTAGCTGTTCGAATTGGGCGCCATGTTGGAGAGTATCCGTGGCAATCGGAAGTGCAGGGCTGCATTCAGTCCACACAGAAAGTGAAAGAGTGAAACAGAAACAAGGTGGATCAACAAGCCCCAGAAATTGACAAACTTTTGCATTGACAGTACGAAGTACAGGGGGAACGTGTTGTTAAGAGACATAAAAATGCTTACTAGGAGAGTAGATAAGAACATGTTATGATTTATATGGGTGGAACAAGGTTATAGAGGCAAAAAATATAGTAAACCGAATTGACAAAGTTCCTCTGGTATCATGATACAGACAACCATGTATACATAAGACAAAGTAAATACAAAGTAACGTCAAATATAGCAGTGATGCATATCATCTATATGAAAATTATACAATAAAAAGTTACCAACCATAACCCACCATAATCAACATATTGACATGTTCTACACAGGCATATATATGCATGGATATGTACTCAATATCACATGAGAAATAAGGAAACATCTTAAAGGATATGCTTCCATATACTAATATGATGATGTGGTATTTCCAAAACGTTTTTAATAAAAACATAATTGTTACATACGAAAAATAAAAATAAACAAACACCCATATTAATTTACTTATGTTGTAAAGATACCATGATCTTATATTATTATAGATTATATAAATACAAATTATAAATTTATATTTATATAAATTACATATAATATAGTACGATTTACATACAGATGTGTGCTTAGAGAAATACATGGAGGTCCTTATGTATGTTCAAGCCCTGTTCAACCGCTCGTAGCTTGATTATCCACCTGCTCTCTAAGCGTCTTAGGGCCAAAATGCGGTTACCTCCTCGAGGTGGCTTTCTAAGAGAATCGATCCCATGTATGTGAATGTCTAAAATTTCCCTTTGTCCATGTGTCTCATTGAAATGAACCGCAAAAGGATAATTAACATTAGAAGAACGTATGGCTCTAAGATGTTCCTGAATCCGTTCTTTCAATGGTCTGATGGTACTTCCGACATAGATTAACCCACATGTACACACAATACAGTAAACAACATAGCTCGTATTGCAATTGATGAAATGTTTTAGTTTGTGTGTGATCAGAGTATTATACTGGAATCTCACTGTCTTGTCTTTGATGTACTCACAAATATTGCAATGTCCACACCTGTATGTGCCTGGTGGTGGTTTAGGGAGCCAGGTGTCCGTATTCTCAGGGGGCAGAAAACTGTGGCACAGTTGGTCACGAAGGCGGGTACCCCTCTTGTATACAATACTAGGTTTATCAGTCAGGCCATTCTTAAGTATCTCATCTGTCAATAACACGGACCAATGCTTTTGTATAGTTTTATGAATTTGAGAACTCAATGCACTCTGTTGAAAAACAAGGGAGATATGTTCTCGTGGGTTGTTCTTCTTAGTATTAGTGAGTAAGGTTGGGCGTTTAATTTTCATGATCTTGTTACAGGCTTTGTTAAGGGCCTGTGGATGGTAACCCCTGTGTCTGAACCTTAGTTCCATGTTATGTAATTCTTCATGGAAAACCCTTTCCTCACTACAGTTACGGCGAATCCTTGTACTTTCCCCATATGGGATGGCATTGATTTGGGGCTTAGGATGTGAGCTGGTGGCGTGCAGGATAGAATTACATGCCGTAGGCTTCCTAAAAAGTTTAGTGCAGATTTTTCCATGTTCAATATAGATAGTGAGGTCCAGAAAATTGATGGTAGATTGGCTGGCCTCATGCGTAAAGCTGATGTTAAAGGTGTTATTGTTAAGGTGCTCTATGAAAGCTAAAAGAGACGATGCATTTCCTGACCAAAAGACTAAGATGTCATCGATATATCTGCCCCAATAAAGGATGTGCTGAGATAGGAGTGGAGGGCATGAACGCCAAACATGTGTTTTTTCCATATACCCCATATATAGATTAGCATATGATGGGGAGAATTTAGCTCCCATAGCCACTCCTCGTATTTGGCGAAACCAGTCTCCATTGTGTAGGAAGATGTTATTATCCAGGACCAGACTTATCAAGTCAATAAGCATGTTTGTGTGATCTAGTAGAGAGGCATCCCTAGTGTCCAGGTAGTGCTGGATGGCAGTAAGGCCCTCTACTCTCGGGATGCTCGTGTAAAGCGAGGTCACATCCAAAGTGACTAAATAATGGCCCTCTGTCCATTCATAGTCAGCCATTTTACACAATACATCCTTAGTGTCCCTGATGTAAGAGGGTAGGTTATGGACAAACGGCTGTAGGAAAATGTCTATGTATTCCGATAGTTTCTCCGTAGGGGAGCCAATGCCAGAGATGATGGGTCGGCCTGGTGGAAAATTGCCACTCTTGTGTATTTTTGGCAGAATATAGATACAAGGTGAAGTAGGCGCGTTGTTATATAGATATTTGAACTCCATATCAGATATTAAGTCAAGGTTAAGATAACCTTGTAGTTTTTGCATAATGGTTCTATTAACCCCCAGCATGGGGTTAGATGTGAGTTTGAGGTATGCAGTACTGTCAGAAAGTTGGCGATCCAGTTCCGAAACATAATCAGTCCTGTCCATGATCACGATGTTCCCACCCTTGTCCGCCTCTTTAATGACTATGTCCTTGCAGGATCCCAGTGATATTAGCGCTTGCTTTTCAGCTAATGTGATATTATATGCAGGGATGGACTTGTGTCCTAGAACATACTGTTCCTCCATGTGATAGAAATCATTGGTAACCCTGTGGCAAAAAGAGTCAATAGCGTAGTCCCTCGGTATAATGGGCGTGAACTTAGAGGTTGTTTTTAGACCACTAGTGGCCCTAGTGCCAGACTCTATATTCAATTCATTGATGATCTCTACAAGTGATGGCATGGGGCCCTCTTGATGCTCAATTGATAGCAAGGTTTGTATGTCCTTAACATCTTTGATGGTCATGGTGCTAGGAGTATGGACAAGGGCATTAGTGGATCGAGCAGAGGTGTTAACATCATAGAAGTATTTATAGAGTTTACACCTACGCATGAATTTAAACAAACTGACATGTAGTTGTGTAAAATCAGGAAGTGAAGTAGGTACAAATCCCAGACCTTTCTTCAGAATGTTACTTTGGTCAGGATTCAAAGTTATAGATGAGATATTTACAATTGCAATAGTGTCCGGGGTATCTGCCGTAGAGACATGTGTGCCCGTCATTGTTGAAGATTTCGAGTCGTCGAACGTGTTGCCACGCCATCCACTCGTTTGTTTGTATTTGTGCCTGCGCTTCCCCCGTCTAATGGTCTTAAGGTGTTTTCTTCTCTCCTTTGGGGTTGTTTTTGGCCTCTCCGGAACCTCTCTAGCTCTAGTAAAAAAGGTGACCTATGTGTGGAGGTAGATGGAAGAGTTTGGTCCCTTGAATCCTCACTAGTCCCACTAGAAATGCTAGATAAGTCTGTATCACTAGTAGTGAGATTAGTCGAAGGGAGATTTTTCTTGATATTGGGGGATGTCTTATTACTATCTGTTCTAAGATTGTCATATTTGCGAGCAAACGTGAACACCCTTCTGTTTTTATAGTCATTGTCATCTCTCTTGAGTTTACGTAGTTTCTTATCTTTTATGTACAGTTGATGTTTATGTAGGACATCCTTTAGTATATTATAGTTTTTCGCTTTATTGTCAGTACAGTCAATGTCATCAATCTCTTTTTCTAGTAATGTGATCTCCTGCATAAGTTTATCGGGGGTTAATAGAACCATTATGCAAAAACTACAAGGTTATCTTAACCTTGACTTAATATCTGATATGGAGTTCAAATATCTATATAACAACGCGCCTACTTCACCTTGTATCTATATTCTGCCAAAAATACACAAGAGTGGCAATTTTCCACCAGGCCGATCCATCATCTCTGGCATTGGCTCCCCTACGGAGAAACTATCGGAATACATAGACATTTTCCTACAGCCGTTTGTCCATAACCTACCCTCTTACATCAGGGACACTAAGGATGTATTGTGTAAAATGGCTGACTATGAATGGACAGAGGGCCATTATTTAGTCACTTTGGATGTGACCTCGCTTTACACGAGCATCCCGAGAGTAGAGGGCCTTACTGCCATCCAGCACTACCTGGACACTAGGGATGCCTCTCTACTAGATCACACAAACATGCTTATTGACTTGATAAGTCTGGTCCTGGATAATAACATCTTCCTACACAATGGAGACTGGTTTCGCCAAATACGAGGAGTGGCTATGGGAGCTAAATTCTCCCCATCATATGCTAATCTATATATGGGGTATATGGAAAAAACACATGTTTGGCGTTCATGCCCTCCACTCCTATCTCAGCACATCCTTTATTGGGGCAGATATATCGATGACATCTTAGTCTTTTGGTCAGGAAATGCATCGTCTCTTTTAGCTTTCATAGAGCACCTTAACAATAACACCTTTAACATCAGCTTTACGCATGAGGCCAGCCAATCTACCATCAATTTTCTGGACCTCACTATCTATATTGAACATGGAAAAATCTGCACTAAACTTTTTAGGAAGCCTACGGCATGTAATTCTATCCTGCACGCCACCAGCTCACATCCTAAGCCCCAAATCAATGCCATCCCATATGGGGAAAGTACAAGGATTCGCCGTAACTGTAGTGAGGAAAGGGTTTTCCATGAAGAATTACATAACATGGAACTAAGGTTCAGACACAGGGGTTACCATCCACAGGCCCTTAACAAAGCCTGTAACAAGATCATGAAAATTAAACGCCCAACCTTACTCACTAATACTAAGAAGAACAACCCACGAGAACATATCTCCCTTGTTTTTCAACAGAGTGCATTGAGTTCTCAAATTCATAAAACTATACAAAAGCATTGGTCCGTGTTATTGACAGATGAGATACTTAAGAATGGCCTGACTGATAAACCTAGTATTGTATACAAGAGGGGTACCCGCCTTCGTGACCAACTGTGCCACAGTTTTCTGCCCCCTGAGAATACGGACACCTGGCTCCCTAAACCACCACCAGGCACATACAGGTGTGGACATTGCAATATTTGTGAGTACATCAAAGACAAGACAGTGAGATTCCAGTATAATACTCTGATCACACACAAACTAAAACATTTCATCAATTGCAATACGAGCTATGTTGTTTACTGTATTGTGTGTACATGTGGGTTAATCTATGTCGGAAGTACCATCAGACCATTGAAAGAACGGATTCAGGAACATCTTAGAGCCATACGTTCTTCTAATGTTAATTATCCTTTTGCGGTTCATTTCAATGAGACACATGGACAAAGGGAAATTTTAGACATTCACATACATGGGATCGATTCTCTTAGAAAGCCACCTCGAGGAGGTAACCGCATTTTGGCCCTAAGACGCTTAGAGAGCAGGTGGATAATCAAGCTACGAGCGGTTGAACAGGGCTTGAACATACATAAGGACCTCCATGTATTTCTCTAAGCACACATCTGTATGTAAATCGTACTATATTATATGTAATTTATATAAATATAAATTTATAATTTGTATTTATATAATCTATAATAATATAAGATCATGGTATCTTTACAACATAAGTAAATTAATATGGGTGTTTGTTTATTTTTATTTTTCGTATGTAACAATTATGTTTTTATTAAAAACGTTTTGGAAATACCACATCATCATATTAGTATATGGAAGCATATCCTTTAAGATGTTTCCTTATTTCTCATGTGATATTGAGTACATATCCATGCATATATATGCCTGTGTAGAACATGTCAATATGTTGATTATGGTGGGTTATGGTTGGTAACTTTTTATTGTATAATTTTCATATAGATGATATGCATCACTGCTATATTTGACGTTACTTTGTATTTACTTTGTCTTATGTATACATGGTTGTCTGTATCATGATACCAGAGGAACTTTGTCAATTCGGTTTACTATATTTTTTGCCTCTATAACCTTGTTCCACCCATATAAATCATAACATGTTCTTATCTACTCTCCTAGTAAGCATTTTTATGTCTCTTAACAACACGTTCCCCCTGTACTTCGTACTGTCAATGCAAAAGTTTGTCAATTTCTGGGGCTTGTTGATCCACCTTGTTTCTGTTTCACTCTTTCACTTTCTGTGTGGACTGAATGCAGCCCTGCACTTCCGATTGCCACGGATACTCTCCAACATGGCGCCCAATTCGAACAGCTAACAGGAACTCCCTTTCATTTTTATCCCCCCAGTCCTTCTTTTATGTCTAGAGTGCACGCTTATTACCGAGGACGGCTTAGCGGCTTCACTTCATATGGTGAAACGGCAGCGGTATCAGACGCTGCAGTGGCAAGCACATACGCCTTTGTTATTTGCTTCCCGAACTCTACGGTTAGAAACAGGTAGGGGATTAATGTTTAATGTTCGTGTGCCGGTTGCCTAAACGTATTTGAATATCGCTGTATTGGCTACAGGATAACGGGCTATTTGCCCTTGGAGTCGTTTATTAACATGGTTTGGCATTTTTGACTGCTACTTCATGGACGTGTGTTGTTTTTGGGGGGGTTTAAAGGAACGGAGTATTTCAAAAGAGAAAGCACGGTGAGGCCTTTCTCTCTTTATTTATAGATTTAGTAGCGTAGTTTCTTTACCAACGAGAGACTACTTAGTTATTAAGACATGCGGGGCGCCACCCCCAGATCTTATGTTGTATCTTGGCGGTAGTCTGTGTAACTGGTTTGCCTCAAATAGACATTGTAGCCGGGGCTTTGGAAGGGACTTGCCTTCGCTGCAGTTTTGGTGGATGCTTAGGTGGATAGTGCAATATGCAATGGGAATGTCTTTTGTTTTTTAATACGAAGTGGTTTTTTAGTCTACTACATCGGGTTTCTTTGTTGTGCAGGATTAATATACACTTTATTCAGCATAGCTCTTACTTTTTGCCGTTCCCGCTCTATTTCCACAGACAGGGTCTATTTAGACTTTTTTCGTTTGTTTGCATGTCCCGTACTGGGGGCATGCATTTTGGATTTTGAAGTCACTACGCATAAGGAACACCTGGTATTGATTTGGAAGGAACACAGTTACAGTACTTTGGATCCTTTTACTTTTGGTAGGTCCTTCATTTGTGGTAGGTCCTCTAACCTTCAAGTTTCTTACCTCTCCGCTCTAAATATTTTAATTTTGCTAAAATATTTCAATTTTTGCCAATTTCATATTAGTACTATTGAGATTAACTCTCGGTTTAAACACTGTGTTTTCCAACTTTTTATCTTGCCTAGTCAGGTCTATTTCATCGTGTGGATATCTAACTGAACACCATCAGCCATTCTTTACCTAAAAAGTATACCTAGAGGTAAATTAAGAGTAAAACGGACTTTGTTTGACAGTATCCTATATTATATATAGAACTCGTTGTCTACTTCCTTTTTCTTTTTCTTTTTTTCGCCTCTGTTTTGTGTCTCCCACTCTTCCTATGATAAATTAATTTCTCGTTCAGACACTTCTGTAGTGTTATTAAAAACAATGGGTTCACGGAGGGTGATCATCTATCCCCCTTTTTTGCAATTTCTTTTAAATGCATGACAAAGTAATAGTCCACAGGGTTTCTTCTCTATTTATTATTATTTCTTCACATTGGTGACATAATCACTCTGTGTTTTTACGTGCAATGATCTGCACGGTTCAAAATTTAGCTACCAGAGGGTAGTGCCAATAATTGTAAATAGTTCCTCTTTGTTTCTGTCTGCAGCCTTGAAAAAGTCCGAGAGGACGAAACACGTGTTGGCTGTTTTGTTGCTCATCTATGCCTGTTCATTCTGAGGAGTCAGTTTGTTATTGTAAACCTGCTATATACTTTCTCATATGTGGATTCAAACAATTTTGAACTATGATTCAACGACCAATTACTGAGGATTAAACTTTTCCACACTAAGTCACCCGACTTTTGGACTCTCTTTGTTTGGGAGTGCCCCGGTTTGCTCTTTTTCTTAGATTTTGTAACCTACAGCGCTCGACAGAGGTGGTTGTCGCCATCCACCTCTGTGTGTGTGCACCTTGGAACCCTCGGTGGTTGGGTTTCTCTGCCCGCCACAGGACTTGCTGACGACATACTATTGTGTTTGTTGTTTTTTGTTTCTTGGTTTCAGATGTGCGTCGCTAAGCATCAACCACCTTGTTCCAGTATTGTAGTTGCTCTGTAATTTGATGCTGTTTGCACTCTGTCACTTCCCTAACTCGATTCTTAACATTTGGTAATACTTTCCTTTTGTGTTTAACAACTCTGTATTAATGTGTACATTATTTTGTTTTTACTTTTCCTAATATCTGAACAATTGGTAGAAAAATGGCAAAATTTGATGATAATAGGGATACCCTGTTTCAAGAACTATTTCAGTCGAGTGCCCAAACCAGTGTTTCTAGCACTTCCAATCCCACACATGAGGGCCTTAGAATTAAGTTCATTAAGCTCGAACGTCTAAAAAAACAAGAACTCTCACGTTGGTGGGATTATACGATTTTACAAAAATATCTGGAAAATGAACAAATACCTAGGGGGTTGAGGGTCATTCTATTTCCTTCTTTTGATGATCTCAGCCCCAACCTACTCAAGGAGTGGGAACAACTTTTGATCACATCATCGTATGGTATGATGGACATACTTATTCGGGACGCTAAGGACAAGCGGGATAAACTTATGCAGGAGATCACATTACTAGAAAAAGAGATTGATGACATTGACTGTACTGACAATAAAGCGAAAAACTATAATATACTAAAGGATGTCCTACATAAACATCAACTGTACATAAAAGATAAGAAACTACGTAAACTCAAGAGAGATGACAATGACTATAAAAACAGAAGGGTGTTCACGTTTGCTCGCAAATATGACAATCTTAGAACAGATAGTAATAAGACATCCCCCAATATCAAGAAAAATCTCCCTTCGACTAATCTCACTACTAGTGATACAGACTTATCTAGCATTTCTAGTGGGACTAGTGAGGATTCAAGGGACCAAACTCTTCCATCTACCTCCACACATAGGTCACCTTTTTTACTAGAGCTAGAGAGGTTCCGGAGAGGCCAAGAAACAACCCCAAAGGAGAGAAGAAAACACCTTAAGACCATTAGACGGGGGAAGCGCAGGCACAAATACAAACAAACGAGTGGATGGCGTGGCAACACGTTCGACGACTCGAAATCTTCAACAATGACGGGCACACATGTCTCTACGGCAGATACCCCGGACACTATTGCAATTGTAAATATCTCATCTATAACTTTGAATCCTGACCAAAGTAACATTCTGAAGAAAGGTCTGGGATTTGTACCTACTTCACTTCCTGATTTTACACAACTACATGTCAGTTTGTTTTAAATTCATGCGTAGGTGTAAACTCTATAAATACTTCTATGATGTTAACACCTCTGCTCGATCCACTAATGCCCTTGTCCATACTCCTAGCACCATGACCATCAAAGATGTTAAGGACATACAAACCTTGCTATCAATTGAGCATCAAGAGGGCCCCATGCTCACTTGTAGAGATCATCAATGAATTGAATATAGAGTCTGGCACTAGGGCCACTAGTGGTCTAAAAACAACCTCTAAGTTCACGCCCATTATACCGAGGGACTACGCTATTGACTCTTTTTGCCACAGGGTTACCAATGATTTCTATCACATGGAGGAACAGTATGTTCTAGGACACAAGTCCATCCCTGCATATAATATCACATTAGCTGAAAAGCAAGCGCTAATATCACTGGGATCCTGCAAGGACATAGTCATTAAAGAGGCGGACAAGGGTGGGAACATCGTGATCATGGACAGGACTGATTATGTTTCGGAACTGGATCGCCAACTTTCTGACAGTACTGCATACCTCAAACTCACATCTAACCCCATGCTGGGGGTTAATAGAACCATTATGCAAAAACTACAAGGTTATCTTAACCTTGACTTAATATCTGATATGGAGTTCAAATATCTATATAACAACGCGCCTACTTCACCTTGTATCTATATTCTGCCAAAAATACACAAGAGTGGCAATTTTCCACCAGGCCGACCCATCATCTCTGGCATTGGCTCCCCTACGGAGAAACTATCGGAATACATAGACATTTTCCTACAGCCGTTTGTCCATAACCTACCCTCTTACATCAGGGACACTAAGGATGTATTGTGTAAAATGGCTGACTATGAATGGACAGAGGGCCATTATTTAGTCACTTTGGATGTGACCTCGCTTTACACGAGCATCCCGAGAGTAGAGGGCCTTACTGCCATCCAGCACTACCTGGACACTAGGGATGCCTCTCTACTAGATCACACAAACATGCTTATTGACTTGATAAGTCTGGTCCTGGATAATAACATCTTCCTACACAATGGAGACTGGTTTCGCCAAATACGAGGAGTGGCTATGGGAGCTAAATTCTCCCCATCATATGCTAATCTATATATGGGGTATATGGAAAAAACACATGTTTGGCGTTCATGCCCTCCACTCCTATCTCAGCACATCCTTTATTGGGGCAGATATATCGATGACATCTTAGTCTTTTGGTCAGGAAATGCATCGTCTCTTTTAGCTTTCATAGAGCACCTTAACAATAACACCTTTAACATCAGCTTTACGCATGAGGCCAGCCAATCTACCATCAATTTTCTGGACCTCACTATCTATATTGAACATGGAAAAATCTGCACTAAACTTTTTAGGAAGCCTACGGCATGTAATTCTATCCTGCACGCCACCAGCTCACATCCTAAGCCCCAAATCAATGCCATCCCATATGGGGAAAGTACAAGGATTCGCCGTAACTGTAGTGAGGAAAGGGTTTTCCATGAAGAATTACATAACATGGAACTAAGGTTCAGACACAGGGGTTACCATCCACAGGCCCTTAACAAAGCCTGTAACAAGATCATGAAAATTAAACGCCCAACCTTACTCACTAATACTAAGAAGAACAACCCACGAGAACATATCTCCCTTGTTTTTCAACAGAGTGCATTGAGTTCTCAAATTCATAAAACTATACAAAAGCATTGGTCCGTGTTATTGACAGATGAGATACTTAAGAATGGCCTGACTGATAAACCTAGTATTGTATACAAGAGGGGTACCCGCCTTCGTGACCAACTGTGCCACAGTTTTCTGCCCCCTGAGAATACGGACACCTGGCTCCCTAAACCACCACCAGGCACATACAGGTGTGGACATTGCAATATTTGTGAGTACATCAAAGACAAGACAGTGAGATTCCAGTATAATACTCTGATCACACACAAACTAAAACATTTCATCAATTGCAATACGAGCTATGTTGTTTACTGTATTGTGTGTACATGTGGGTTAATCTATGTCGGAAGTACCATCAGACCATTGAAAGAACGGATTCAGGAACATCTTAGAGCCATACGTTCTTCTAATGTTAATTATCCTTTTGCGGTTCATTTCAATGAGACACATGGACAAAGGGAAATTTTAGACATTCACATACATGGGATCGATTCTCTTAGAAAGCCACCTCGAGGAGGTAACCGCATTTTGGCCCTAAGACGCTTAGAGAGCAGGTGGATAATCAAGCTACGAGCGGTTGAACAGGGCTTGAACATACATAAGGACCTCCATGTATTTCTCTAAGCACACATCTGTATGTAAATCGTACTATATTATATGTAATTTATATAAATATAAATTTATAATTTGTATTTATATAATCTATAATAATATAAGATCATGGTATCTTTACAACATAAGTAAATTAATATGGGTGTTTGTTTATTTTTATTTTTCGTATGTAACAATTATGTTTTTATTAAAAACGTTTTGGAAATACCACATCATCATATTAGTATATGGAAGCATATCCTTTAAGATGTTTCCTTATTTCTCATGTGATATTGAGTACATATCCATGCATATATATGCCTGTGTAGAACATGTCAATATGTTGATTATGGTGGGTTATGGTTGGTAACTTTTTATTGTATAATTTTCATATAGATGATATGCATCACTGCTATATTTGATGTTACTTTGTATTTACTTTGTCTTATGTATACATGGTTGTCTGTATCATGATACCAGAGGAACTTTGTCAATTCGGTTTACTATATTTTTTGCCTCTATAACCTTGTTCCACCCATATAAATCATAACATGTTCTTATCTACTCTCCTAGTAAGCATTTTTATGTCTCTTAACAACACGTTCCCCCTGTACTTCGTACTGTCAATGCAAAAGTTTGTCAATTTCTGGGGCTTGTTGATCCACCTTGTTTCTGTTTCACTCTTTCACTTTCTGTGTGGACTGAATGCAGCCCTGCACTTCCGATTGCCACGGATACTCTCCAACATGGCGCCCAATTCGAACAGCTAACAGGAACTCCCTTTCATTTTTATCCCCCCAGTCCTTCTTTTATGTCTAGAGTGCACGCTTATTACCGAGGACGGCTTAGCGGCTTCACTTCATATGGTGAAACGGCAGCGGTATCAGACGCTGCAGTGGCAAGCACATACGCCTTTGTTATTTGCTTCCCGAACTCTACGGTTAGAAACAGGTAGGGGATTAATGTTTAATGTTCGTGTGCCGGTTGCCTAAGCGTATTTGAATATCGCTGTATTGGCTACAGGATAACGGGCTATTTGCCCTTGGAGTCGTTTATTAACATGGTTTGGCATTTTTGACTGCTACTTCATGGACGTGTGTTGTTTTTGGGGGGGTTTAAAGGAACGGAGTATTTCAAAAGAGAAAGACGGTGAGGCCTTTCTCTCTTTATTTATAGATTTAGTAGCGTAGTTTCTTACCAACGAGAGACTACTTAGTTATTAAGACATGCGGGGCGCCACCCCCAGATCTTATGTTGTATCTTGGCGGTAGTCTGTGTAACTGGTTTGCCTCAAATAGACATTGTAGCCGGGGCTTTGGAAGGGACTTGCCTTCGCTGCAGTTTTGGTGGATGCTTAGGTGGATAGTGCAATATGCAATGGGAATGTCTTTTGTTTTTTAATACGAAGTGGTTTTTTAGTCTACTACATCGGGTTTCTTTGTTGTGCAGGATTAATATACACTTTATTCAGCATAGCTCTTACTTTTTGCCGTTCCGCTCTATTTCCACAGACAGGGTCTATTTAGACTTTTTCGTTTGTTTGCATGTCCCGTACTGGGGGGCATGCATTTTGGATTTTGAAGTCACTACGCATAAGGAACACCTGGTATTGATTTGGAAGGAACACAGTTACAGTACTTTGGATCCTTTTACTTTTGGTAGGTCCTTCATTTGTGGTAGGTCCTCTAACCTTCAAGTTTCTTACCTCTCCGCTCTAAATATTTTAATTTTGCTAAAAATATTTCAATTTTTGCCAATTTCATATTAGTACTATTGAGATTAACTCTCGGTTAAACACTGTGTTTTCCAACTTTTTATCTTGCCTAGTCAGGTCTATTTCATCGTGTGGATATCTAACTGAACACCATCAGCCATTCTTTACCTAAAAAGTATACCTAGAGGTAAATTAAGAGTAAAACGGACTTTGTTTGACAGTATCCTATATTATATATAGAACTCGTTGTCTACTTCCTTTTTCTTTTTCTTTTTTTCGCCTCTTTTTGTGTCTCCCACTCTTCCTATGATAAATTAATTTCTCTTCAGACACTTCTGTAGTGTTATTAAAACAATGGGTTCACGGAGGGTGATCATCTATCCCCCTTTTTTGCAATTTCTTTTAAATGCATGCAAAGTAATAGTCCACAGGGTTTTCTCTATTTATTATTATTTCTTCACATTGGTGACATAATCACTCTGTGTTTTTACGTGCATGATCTGCACGGTTCAAAATTTAGCTACCAGAGGGTAGTGCCAATAATTGTAAATAGTTCCTCTTTGTTTCTGTCTGCAGCCTTGAAAAAGTCCGAGAGGACGAAACACGTGTTGGCTGTTTTGTTGCTCATCTATGCCTGTTCATTCTGAGGAGTCAGTTTGTTATTGTAACCTGCTATATACTTTCTCATATGTGGATTCAAACAATTTTGAACTATGATTCAACGACCAATTACTGAGGATTAAACTTTTCCACACTAAGTCACCCGACTTTTGGACTCTCTTTGTTTGGAGTGCCCCGGTTTGCTCTTTTCTTAGATTTTGTAACCTACAGCGCTCGACAGAGGTGGTTGTCGCCATCCACCTCTGTGTGTGTGCACCTTGGAACCCTCGGTGGTTGGGTTTCTCTGCACCAGGCTGGCACCCGCCACAGGACTTGCTGACGACATACTATTGTGTTTGTTGTTTTTTGTTTCTTGGTTTCAGATGTGCGTCGCTAAGCATCAACCACCTTGTTCCAGTATTGTAGTTGCTCTGTAATTTGATGCTGTTTGCACTCTGTCACTTCCCTAACTCGATTCTTAACATTTGGTAATACTTTCCTTTTGTGTTTAACAACTCTGTATTAATGTGTACATTATTTTGTTTTTACTTTTCCTAATATCTGAACAATTGGTAGAAAAATGGCAAAATTTGATGATAATAGGGATACCCTGTTTCAAGAACTATTTCAGTCGAGTGCCCAAACCAGTGTTTCTAGCACTTCCAATCCCACACATGAGGGCCTTAGAATTAAGTTCATTAAGCTCGAACGTCTAAAAAAACAAGAACTCTCACGTTGGTGGGATTATACGATTTTACAAAAATATCTGGAAAATGAACAAATACCTAGGGGGTTGAGGGTCATTCTATTTCCTTCTTTTGATGATCTCAGCCCCAACCTACTCAAGGAGTGGGAACAACTTTTGATCACATCATCGTATGGTATGATGGACATACTTATTCGGGACGCTAAGGACAAGCGGGATAAACTTATGCAGGAGATCACATTACTAGAAAAAGAGATTGATGACATTGACTGTACTGACAATAAAGCGAAAAACTATAATATACTAAAGGATGTCCTACATAAACATCAACTGTACATAAAAGATAAGAAACTACGTAAACTCAAGAGAGATGACAATGACTATAAAAACAGAAGGGTGTTCACGTTTGCTCGCAAATATGACAATCTTAGAACAGATAGTAATAAGACATCCCCCAATATCAAGAAAAATCTCCCTTCGACTAATCTCACTACTAGTGATACAGACTTATCTAGCATTTCTAGTGGGACTAGTGAGGATTCAAGGGACCAAACTCTTCCATCTACCTCCACACATAGGTCACCTTTTTTACTAGAGCTAGAGAGGTTCCGGAGAGGCCAAAAACAACCCCAAAGGAGAGAAGAAAACACCTTAAGACCATTAGACGGGGGAAGCGCAGGCACAAATACAAACAAACGAGTGGATGGCGTGGCAACACGTTCGACGACTCGAAATCTTCAACAATGACGGGCACACATGTCTCTACGGCAGATACCCCGGACACTATTGCAATTGTAAATATCTCATCTATAACTTTGAATCCTGACCAAAGTAACATTCTGAAGAAAGGTCTGGGATTTGTACCTACTTCACTTCCTGATTTTACACAACTACATGTCAGTTTGTTTAAATTCATGCGTAGGTGTAAACTCTATAAATACTTCTATGATGTTAACACCTCTGCTCGATCCACTAATGCCCTTGTCCATACTCCTAGCACCATGACCATCAAAGATGTTAAGGACATACAAACCTTGCTATCAATTGAGCATCAAGAGGGCCCCATGCCATCACTTGTAGAGATCATCAATGAATTGAATATAGAGTCTGGCACTAGGGCCACTAGTGGTCTAAAAACAACCTCTAAGTTCACGCCCATTATACCGAGGGACTACGCTATTGACTCTTTTTGCCACAGGGTTACCAATGATTTCTATCACATGGAGGAACAGTATGTTCTAGGACACAAGTCCATCCCTGCATATAATATCACATTAGCTGAAAAGCAAGCGCTAATATCACTGGGATCCTGCAAGGACATAGTCATTAAAGAGGCGGACAAGGGTGGGAACATCGTGATCATGGACAGGACTGATTATGTTTCGGAACTGGATCGCCAACTTTCTGACAGTACTGCATACCTCAAACTCACATCTAACCCCATGCTGGGGGTTAATAGAACCATTATGCAAAAACTACAAGGTTATCTTAACCTTGACTTAATATCTGATATGGTGTTCAAATATCTATATAACAACGCGCCTACTTCACCTTGTATCTATATTCTGCCAAAAATACACAAGAGTGGCAATTTTCCACCAGGCCGACCCATCATCTCTGGCATTGGCTCCCCTACGGAGAAACTATCGGAATACATAGACATTTTCCTACAGCCGTTTGTCCATAACCTACCCTCTTACATCAGGGACACTAAGGATGTATTGTGTAAAATGGCTGACTATGAATGGACAGAGGGCCATTATTTAGTCACTTTGGATGTGACCTCGCTTTACACGAGCATCCCGAGAGTAGAGGGCCTTACTGCCATCCAGCACTACCTGGACACTAGGGATGCCTCTCTACTAGATCACACAAACATGCTTATTGACTTGATAAGTCTGGTCCTGGATAATAACATCTTCCTACACAATGGAGACTGGTTTCGCCAAATACGAGGAGTGGCTATGGGAGCTAAATTCTCCCCATCATATGCTAATCTATATATGGGGTATATGGAAAAAACACATGTTTGGCGTTCATGCCCTCCACTCCTATCTCAGCACATCCTTTATTGGGGCAGATATATCGATGACATCTTAGTCTTTTGGTCAGGAAATGCATCGTCTCTTTTAGCTTTCATAGAGCACCTTAACAATAACACCTTTAACATCAGCTTTACGCATGAGGCCAGCCAATCTACCATCAATTTTCTGGACCTCACTATCTATATTGAACATGGAAAAATCTGCACTAAACTTTTTAGGAAGCCTACGGCATGTAATTCTATCCTGCACGCCACCAGCTCACATCCTAAGCCCCAAATCAATGCCATCCCATATGGGGAAAGTACAAGGATTCGCCGTAACTGTAGTGAGGAAAGGGTTTTCCATGAAGAATTACATAACATGGAACTAAGGTTCAGACACAGGGGTTACCATCCACAGGCCCTTAACAAAGCCTGTAACAAGATCATGAAAATTAAACGCCCAACCTTACTCACTAATACTAAGAAGAACAACCCACGAGAACATATCTCCCTTGTTTTTCAACAGAGTGCATTGAGTTCTCAAATTCATAAAACTATACAAAAGCATTGGTCCGTGTTATTGACAGATGAGATACTTAAGAATGGCCTGACTGATAAACCTAGTATTGTATACAAGAGGGGTACCCGCCTTCGTGACCAACTGTGCCACAGTTTTCTGCCCCCTGAGAATACGGACACCTGGCTCCCTAAACCACCACCAGGCACATACAGGTGTGGACATTGCAATATTTGTGAGTACATCAAAGACAAGACAGTGAGATTCCAGTATAATACTCTGATCACACACAAACTAAAACATTTCATCAATTGCAATACGAGCTATGTTGTTTACTGTATTGTGTGTACATGTGGGTTAATCTATGTCGGAAGTACCATCAGACCATTGAAAGAACGGATTCAGGAACATCTTAGAGCCATACGTTCTTCTAATGTTAATTATCCTTTTGCGGTTCATTTCAATGAGACACATGGACAAAGGGAAATTTTAGACATTCACATACATGGGATCGATTCTCTTAGAAAGCCACCTCGAGGAGGTAACCGCATTTTGGCCCTAAGACGCTTAGAGAGCAGGTGGATAATCAAGCTACGAGCGGTTGAACAGGGCTTGAACATACATAAGGACCTCCATGTATTTCTCTAAGCACACATCTGTATGTAAATCGTACTATATTATATGTAATTTATATAAATATAAATTTATAATTTGTATTTATATAATCTATAATAATATAAGATCATGGTATCTTTACAACATAAGTAAATTAATATGGGTGTTTGTTTATTTTTATTTTTCGTATGTAACAATTATGTTTTTATTAAAAACGTTTTGGAAATACCACATCATCATATTAGTATATGGAAGCATATCCTTTAAGATGTTTCCTTATTTCTCATGTGATATTGAGTACATATCCATGCATATATATGCCTGTGTAGAACATGTCAATATGTTGATTATGGTGGGTTATGGTTGGTAACTTTTTATTGTATAATTTTCATATAGATGATATGCATCACTGCTATATTTGACGTTACTTTGTATTTACTTTGTCTTATGTATACATGGTTGTCTGTATCATGATACCAGAGGAACTTTGTCAATTCGGTTTACTATATTTTTTGCCTCTATAACCTTGTTCCACCCATATAAATCATAACATGTTCTTATCTACTCTCCTAGTAAGCATTTTTATGTCTCTTAACAACACGTTCCCCCTGTACTTCGTACTGTCAATGCAAAAGTTTGTCAATTTCTGGGGCTTGTTGATCCACCTTGTTTCTGTTTCACTCTTTCACTTTCTGTGTGGACTGAATGCAGCCCTGCACTTCCGATTGCCACGGATACTCTCCAACATGGCGCCCAATTCGAACAGCTAACAGGAACTCCCTTTCATTTTTATCCCCCCAGTCCTTCTTTTATGTCTAGAGTGCACGCTTATTACCGAGGACGGCTTAGCGGCTTCACTTCATATGGTGAAACGGCAGCGGTATCAGACGCTGCAGTGGCAAGCACATACGCCTTTGTTATTTGCTTCCCGAACTCTACGGTTAGAAACAGGTAGGGGATTAATGTTTAATGTTCGTGTGCCGGTTGCCTAAACTTATTTGAATATCGCTGTATTGGCTACAGGATAACGGGCTATTTGCCCTTGGAGTCGTTTATTAACATGGTTTGGCATTTTTGACTGCTACTTCATGGACGTGTGTTGTTTTTGGGGGGGTTTAAAGGAACGGAGTATTTCAAAAGAGAAAGACGGTGAGGCCTTTCTCTCTTTATTTATAGATTTAGTAGCGTAGTTTCTTACCAACGAGAGACTACTTAGTTATTAAGACATGCGGGGCGCCACCCCCAGATCTTATGTTGTATCTTGGCGGTAGTCTGTGTAACTGGTTTGCCTCAAATAGACATTGTAGCCGGGGCTTTGGAAGGGACTTGCCTTCGCTGCAGTTTTGGTGGATGCTTAGGTGGATAGTGCAATATGCAATGGGAATGTCTTTTGTTTTTTAATACGAAGTGGTTTTTTAGTCTACTACATCGGGTTTCTTTGTTGTGCAGGATTAATATACACTTTATTCAGCATAGCTCTTACTTTTTGCCGTTCCGCTCTATTTCCACAGACAGGGTCTATTTAGACTTTTTCGTTTGTTTGCATGTCCCGTACTGGGGGGCATGCATTTTGGATTTTGAAGTCACTACGCATAAGGAACACCTGGTATTGATTTGGAAGGAACACAGTTACAGTACTTTGGATCCTTTTACTTTTGGTAGGTCCTTCATTTGTGGTAGGTCCTCTAACCTTCAAGTTTCTTACCTCTCCGCTCTAAATATTTTAATTTTGCTAAAAATATTTCAATTTTTGCCAATTTCATATTAGTACTATTGAGATTAACTCTCGGTTAAACACTGTGTTTTCCAACTTTTTATCTTGCCTAGTCAGGTCTATTTCATCGTGTGGATATCTAACTGAACACCATCAGCCATTCTTTACCTAAAAAGTATACCTAGAGGTAAATTAAGAGTAAAACGGACTTTGTTTGACAGTATCCTATATTATATATAGAACTCGTTGTCTACTTCCTTTTTCTTTTTCTTTTTTTCGCCTCTTTTTGTGTCTCCCACTCTTCCTATGATAAATTAATTTCTCTTCAGACACTTCTGTAGTGTTATTAAAACAATGGGTTCACGGAGGGTGATCATCTATCCCCCTTTTTTGCAATTTCTTTTAAATGCATGCAAAGTAATAGTCCACAGGGTTTTCTCTATTTATTATTATTTCTTCACATTGGTGACATAATCACTCTGTGTTTTTACGTGCATGATCTGCACGGTTCAAAATTTAGCTACCAGAGGGTAGTGCCAATAATTGTAAATAGTTCCTCTTTGTTTCTGTCTGCAGCCTTGAAAAAGTCCGAGAGGACGAAACACGTGTTGGCTGTTTTGTTGCTCATCTATGCCTGTTCATTCTGAGGAGTCAGTTTGTTATTGTAACCTGCTATATACTTTCTCATATGTGGATTCAAACAATTTTGAACTATGATTCAACGACCAATTACTGAGGATTAAACTTTTCCACACTAAGTCACCCGACTTTTGGACTCTCTTTGTTTGGAGTGCCCCGGTTTGCTCTTTTCTTAGAACATGCCACTCTTAACAACCTCGCATCCCCTTGTCTATTACATAATAAGACTACCCTACAAAAAACAGTACACTCTTCATGTCTCTCTCAGCCACCAAGTCCACCACCCACACACACAGACCCAACAAAATGCCTCCTTAACCTGCTGGAAGAGGAACACTATATTGAAAATCAAGACTACTGTGAGCCTCAAACAGTTATCACAACTAACAACACTCCTGATTCAAGCTCATATTGTACTACTTACCCTTCTCCTAAACAAAACAACACTACCACTAACACACCTTTTCTATACTGCCAGCTCATAAATGCTCGATCACT
Organism: Pleurodeles waltl; assembly: GCF_031143425.1. Lineage (NCBI taxonomy): Eukaryota > Metazoa > Chordata > Amphibia > Caudata > Salamandridae > Pleurodeles > Pleurodeles waltl. Next base: position 1,496,289,090 of record NC_090447.1, read on the forward strand.
CTCAAAAAACAAGCACCACATCTACGACCTGCTCACAGACAAGACAACCTGACTTACTATTCATAACTGAATCCTGGTTGGGAGATGACATGGGCCCAGTGTTGCACGAAGCCCTTCCTCCGGGCTATCAAACCATCACACAAAACCGTATAGGCAAGAGAGAAGGTGGACTAGCTATTATATTCAAACAGGCAATTACCCTCAGTAAAACAGACAACATTTCCATACAAGGTTGTGAAGCCCTCCGCACCAGATGCCACCCTACTCCAACTTCCTCCTGTAACTTTCTCCTCTTTACAGACCTCCACCTAACAACTCCATATTCCCAGATGCTTTTCTAGATACATGCTCAAACCTTATTACACTATACTCCAACCTATGCATGGGGATCTAAACATTTGGTTTGACAAACCCAATATGTTCCATCCAAAAGCTATCACCACTGGCCTAGTCGCATTGAACCTACATCAGATTGTACACAATCCCCCACACATTGCTGGACACATCCTAGATGTCATTTTTGCTAAGCCTGAACTAGTTACCGTTCATAGCATCACGCCAATTACTTGGTCAGACCACCATTTGATAACTTTCCAACATAAAACTCCATAAATCAACACACCCCACAACTACTTACATACATGCACCTATCGACCATGGAGCAAACTCAATTTTGATGACTTAGAAACACTACTAACAGCCAACACAGATCTAGATACAATTAATTCTGTTCCAAAACTTTATGAGTGGCTACAGGAAGCTTTTGATATCCTAATACCACTCAGAAAAACTAAACACGACAAAAGAAAACCAACACCTTGGAGAAACACAGAACTTAAAAAGATAAAGCAACAAATCAGAAAGTTGCAGCGGACCTGGCTCAAAACAAACAACAGTCAAGACAACCTGCAGCTACACAAACTTAACAGAATATACAAATCATCAATCAAAAAACCTAAAAAAAAGTACTACTCAGACAGAATTCAAAATACTAAATCTACAACCAAGGAATTTTTTTAAATTCTCAATGAATTTCGAAAATCGTACATGCATGGAAGGAAGTCATCCCACTACTCAAGATTTCACAAACAAATTGGCAACTTACTACACAACCAAGGCAGACACGTTGGACTCCTATTTAAAACAGAAGAAAACCATCAACACCAACCCCTTTCCTAAAATACTATCTAAGAATAAACCAACCCAGCCTCTACAGTCCTTCCAACAAATATCCCAAGGTGAATTTATGGATTTTGTCAAAGCAAGCAGGCCTTCCGGTTACCCTTCGGACCCTTGACCACCATAAATCTTCAAGAACATTCTTCTATCTACTTCTGCTGCCACACCTCTAAGAAGAATCGTCAACAACTCTTTAACTACAGGAACTTTTCCTGGTGACCTGAAAAAGGCATACATGCGACCGTTATTAAAGAAAACAAACCTAGACCCAAATGTCACAATTCACTGAAGACAATTCTATACTTTCAGACTTCCAAACTGGATTCCGCCCAGAAAGAGGCACTGAGTCGGCACTCATAGCAATCTGGGATGATCTTAAAAACACAGTCGACCACAATGGAGTTGCTGCACTACTTTTCTTGGACCTCTCGGCTGCCTTTGATACGGTTGACCATGACACCCTAATTCAAAGACTCCACGATGCCAGCATACAAGGGACTGCTCTCGACTGAATTACTTCCTATCTTCAAAAAAGATCTAATATCATCTACTCGCCCCCATTCTCGTCCAAACCCTACCTCACAAAAACAGGGGTCTCCCAAGGATCAATCATCTCACCTTTGCTTTTCAACATCTACATGATATCATTACCAGAACTGATCAATGATTTTCATCTCACATGCTACAACTATGCAGATGACACACAAATACTACTTAATTTAGAATGCCCCAAAAACATTGAAAATTCAGAAATCTTCAGTTGCCTCAGAGCCGTTGATCAGTGGATGACCTGGAGCCATCTCAAACTAAATACCTCCAAAACAGAAATACTCATATGTGGTGACTGGAAAAGTTACGACCTTCTGTGCGTCTGGTCTGACAATCTCGGGCCACCTCCTCAATTATCCAAGGAAGTTAAAAACCTTGGAATCACCATGGATTCCAAGTTAACTATAAATGCCCAAGTGGACAAATTAGCACGCACAAGCTTCATCACCTTGAAGACTCTACGATTCATCTTCCCCCACCTCAGATTTCAATACAAGGTGCAAGCTACTATCTCGCTTGTACTATCCAAACTGGATTATGCCAATAGCCTCTACCATGGATCATCTCTATCTATTATGAAAAAACTACAATGTATCCAGAACTCCGCAGCCAGGCTACTATTACATGTAAAGCCACAAGCCCACATCTCCCCTGCCTTGAGAGCACTATACTGGTTACCCGTTGCCAGAAGATGCTCTTTCAAGCTGATTGTATCACCCACAAAGCTATACATGGAACAGGACTGCTTTTTATCAGAAACAAAATAACCAAGTACATCCAACAAAGAAACCTCCGCTCAAGATTGGCACCCCGCCTTAGAACACCACCATACAAGAAAAAGACTATAGGTGGTACATCCTTCTCAGTTCAAGCAGCCAAACTATGGAATTCAGTACCCCAACTATAAGAGCCACAGATAACTTTCGTGTCTTCAGAAAACTACTCAAGAGTTGGCTCTTTCCTTCATAACCACCATATTCATACAACTATGGACTGCATATGCCTATGTTGATAAATATTTTTTCTGATTATGGGGGTCATTACAACCCTGGCGGACAGTGTTAAAGCTGCGGTAATACCGCAAACAGGCCGGCGGACAAAAAAAGGGAATCATGACCGTGGCGGAAACCGCCAACATAGACAGCCACTTTAACACTCCGACCGCCACAGCGGTACAGACAAGCAGCGCGGCAGTCACCGCCAACAGACAGGCGGAAGACAATGTACCGCCCACAGTATCACAACCCGCCAATCTGCCAGCTTTTCCGGGGCGGATTCACCGTGGATAAAAACACGGCGGAAACAGCTTTTGCAATGGGAAAACGCTCACCTTCTACACACTCCACGAGGAAGGAGGACACCATGGAGCCGGAATTACAAATCCTACCTGCCCTTGTCTTCCTGCTCATTTATGAACACCAGCAACGGCGGCGGCGAAGACAACGGTGAGTACTGCACCTACGACATAGGGGAGGGGGGAGGCAAAAGTCAGGGGGACACACACAAAACACCCCCACCCCCACCCCTACCCTCGCACAGTATAACACACACACCTATGCATGTCAAAACATCACAGTAACAACCCACAACCCCCCCGGAAGAATGCAAAGACAAAAGGAAATCAGTTGATAAACTGTAATGTATCAAAATACAGTTACCAAATATATACAGATATATATATATACACATTCAAAAGTATATACATTACGAGAAGCAGTGCAGGTATGCACATATCAATGTCTGTGCACCACCGGTCCAAAAATGCATGGGCGAGGCCCACACACGATACCTGTCCACAAACGGAGAGAATACTGCTGGGGCATCAGATAGAAATACAACAGGCACCGCAGGGGGAAGGGAAGGGGGGGGACCTCAGCCAGATTACAGCACCACGCCAGATCCAAGACGGGGCTCCATGCCCATTGATGTATCCTGGGGAGTGCAAAGTCACAGTCTCTCAAGTCTCTACAGTGGGTGGTTTGCCCACTGTACCATCCTGGGGAGTGCAAAGCCACAGTCTCTCAAGTCTCTACAGTGGGTGGGTTGCCCACTGTACCATCCTGGGGAGTGCAAAGCCACAGTCTCTCAAGTGGATAACAGTCTCCACTGGTTCTGGAGGGGGAATGGTGCCCACACTACATTTAGCTCCCCGTGACGGTTCCTGTACCGTCACAGTCCCAGCTGTACATGGGATAACAATGCTTGATGTGGCGGTGTTTCCTTGTTCAGCGGTGCTTTGCCATGGCGGTCCCTGATCTGTTCAGCGGTTCACTGCCCTGTTCAGCGGTGCTGTGCCCTGTTCAGCGGTCTTCACCATGGCGGTGATTCCCTTGTTCAGCGGGGCTTTGCCATGGCGGGCTCTGATCTGTTCAGCGGTTCTCTGCCCTGTTCAGCGGTGCTGTGCCCTGTTCAGCGGTCTTCACCATGGCGGTGATTCCCTTGTTCAGCGGGGCTTTGCCATGGCGGGCTCTGATCTGTTCAGCGGTTCTCTGCCCTGTTCAGCGGTGCTGTGCCCTGTTCAGCGGTCTTCACCATGGCAGTGATTCCCTTGTTCAGTGAGGCTTTGCCATGGCGGGCTCTGATCTGTTCAGCGGTTCTCTGCCCTGTTCAGCGGTGTTGTGCCCTGTTCAGCGGTCTTCATCATGGTGGTGATTCCCTTGTTCAGCGGGGCTTTGCCATGGCGGGCTCTGACCTGTGCATTGGTGTGTGGCATGACGGTCCCTCATTTTCCAGCGGGGCTGTGGCAGCCGGGGCCCTCCTGGGCACTGACTCCGGCGGTGGTCTCCTGACCAGTGACGATACTCGTGCCCTCCTGGGCAGTGACTCTGGCGGTGGTCTCCTGACCAGTGACGATACTCCTGCCCTCCTGGGCAATGACTCTGACGATACTCGTGCCCTCCTGGGCAGTGACTCTGGCGGTGGTCTCCTGACAAGTGATGATACTTCTGCCCTCCTGGGCAGTGACTCTGGCGGTGGTCTCCTGACCAGTGACGATACTCGTGCCCTCCTGGACAGTGACTCTGGCGGTGGTCTCCTGACCAGTGACGACGGTGCTGGCGGTGGCGTCCCGGCCGCCGGGGAGGATGGCGCCCTTCTCCGCCGTGCTGCTCTCACCAGACTGTGCAGACTTCCTCTGGCCCTTCACCACCTTTGGAGGAGTCACAGCTGACTCTGCAATCCCCCTGGGAGCCTTGTGAGCAGTTTTGCCTCCTGGAGTCTTCACCCTGTCCCGTCGGCCACTTTCCAACTTTAGATGCTTTACAGGGGGGGGACTGGCAGTGCTTTGGTCCCATGTCACACTGCCTGCCCTGGTGGCCGGTGCACTCCACACACCTGTAACACGCACCACTGGTACTGGAGTCTTTTTGGCTGAGGCGCTACTAAGGGACTTACGAATTGGAGGGGTGGGGATGGGGGCAAAGAGGTCAACGTTGCTGAGGGAGAGTTTATGACGAACACTGGGATGGGTCGCTGGAGGGGGTCTGGGAGTGGAGGAAGAGGAGGTGGTTGTAGGAAGTGTCACTTTAGGTGTTTTGGGTGCAGGTGCAGGTACTGGAGGCTGTCGTGAGGTGGATGGATGTTGGGTGTGTGGGTGCCCGTGTTTGTGTACTTTGGGAGGGGGCGTCACAGACACACTGGGAGAGGACACAGGGGATGTGTAAATGGGAGTGGGGGTGGTGAGTGCAGGTGAGCGGGGTGTGGTGCTGGGTGTTCTGGTGCGAGTCCTAGTGCCTGTAGATGTAGTGCATGCAGGTGAGAGTATAGACGACACTGGGAGGGAGGAGGGAGACGATGAGGAGGGGGACACAGTGGAGGCAGTGGATGTTGCTGGGTCTGTATGTGGGTGATGCTTGTGTGAGTGCCTGTGGGATGTGTGGTGCCTATGATTGCCTGAGCTACTTTTGTGTGTTGAGGTGTGTGCATGCTTGTCTGTTGGTGTGCTTGGGATAGGCTGGGGTACAGGGGACTGGGTCTGGGTGGAGGAAGTTGGAGGGGGGAGGCTAGACACAGGGACAATGGCTGCCATCAGTGCTGAGGCCAAAGATTGCAGGGTTCGATGAAGGGCAGCCTGACCAGAATGAATGCCCTCCAGGAATGCATTACAGAAACTCCCTTTCTACATCCTGGATGGCATTCACAATGGTAGACTGCCCAACAGTGAGTGACCTGAGGAGGTCAATGGCCTCCTCACTGAGGGCAGCAGGGGTGACGGGCAGGGCCTGAGGTGCCTGGGGCAAAGGTGATGTCCACCCTCCTGGGTGAGCGGGCACGGGGCGAACGCTGAAGGGCTGCTGGGAGGGCGGTGCTGGTAGGGGAGGTGGCGGCTGTACCTGTAGAAGTGTGGGGCACAGATGGTGCCGCCACCACAAGGAAGCTCCCATCGGCGGACGAGTCCGTGTCGCTGGTTGGTGATCCGGTGCCCGACGTGAAGCTCCCCTCGCCCTCCGCCCCACTGGTGCATTCTGAGTCCGTGGTGTGGCCCTCCATGGCCATGTGGGATGCAGCTCCCTCGTGCTCCAGTGCCACTGTACCTCCGCCTGATGATGCTGATGCACAAAAGAACAGGGAGAGCAGAAAAAGGGGGGGGGGACGACAGAAGAAAGACAGGTTGAGTGCATGGCATACCGCTACCGTTGGCGGACAATACAGACACAGCAGCCCCCTGCACTACGCCGTGCTCCTGGCCTCTACAGATGCAATTCCTCGGATATGGCCTACATGGCTATGGTGGACATCTGCACACATGGAAGCCACAGGGGCATGTATACCTGTACTTGGCACTCTACTGCGGTGGGGTGGAGTGCCACATGGCCTGCATTACGGAGGGGCCTAGCCTATGGAAGTCGCCCTGGCCTAGGGAAACCCACAGCCCTCCTCCCACACCTAGACCCCTCAACTGCGTGCAAAGTCCCCAGAATGAGGATGTACTCACCCCCTTGTGTCTGCTGTGATGCCCTCAAGCGCCCATCCAACTCAGGGTAGGCCACCGCCAGGATCCGGAACATCAGGGGGGTCATGGGGCGACGGGCTCCCCTCCCACGTTGGGAGGCATCCCCAGCTGAGCCTCCGCCATCTTCTTGCTCCAGCAGCGAATGTCCTCCCATCTTTTCCGGCAGTGGGTGCCCCTTCTCTGGTGGACCCCCAGGGTCCGGACGTCCTTGGCGATGGCACGCCAAATGTCCTTCTTCTGGTGGGCGCTGACCTACATGACATGCACAGGGGAAGAAGAGAAGTCATTAGCAAGAGCACCGTCGAAGTGAGTGGCCCCCATCCCTGCCCTTGCCAAGTGGCACATGCATTCACAGTCCTTCAGGTTCACTGCACTCTGCCCCCTTCCCTCTTACAACCAGCCCTCTCCACCCAGGCACAGCCCATACAACGTGCTCCCTGTGTACTTACCTGTTGGTCTGGAGGACCGTAGAGTAGCGTGTACTGGGGGAGGACCCCGTCCATGAGCTTCTCCAACTCCTGAGCAGTGAAGGCAGGGGCCCTTTCCCCAGACGCAGCAGCCGTTGTCTCTTCCAGACCGAGGTCAAAGCAGCACTTGCAGTGTAGGTCCTCTCCTGTCGAAGATCAGGTATCAAGTGATTGAACAGATAGAAAATGGCAGTCACGTCCGCGGCGCACTTCATCATTGGCTCCTGGGACCCATAGGGTCCAATGTTAACCAATGCAGCATTGCGCCGCGGTCTACCGCGACGGTGTACAACGCCAGCGCAGTTACCTCACATCCCACTGTCCCAGTTTAGAGGTCAGGCAGCCGCCATTTCAGGGGTCCACATGGCTTGATTTGCAACTGCGTCACACATACCTGGGCCTACACTCGACACACATACAGGAAGAATTTTTGTCTTTGGTGTCGTGTTCTGTGTATCTGTGGATACATACCTGGGATTTTGTTGACTCTGTGGTCGCTGTTGTCCTTCCTAGGCACCGTCAGCTTGGACATTTGAGAAGATGGCGGAATCCTCCGGTGTACCGACCGCTGGTGGACCTGTTGACAATGGAGGAGCGACATTTACTCATCACCTACAGGTTTGACCGTGCCACTATCCAGGAACTATGTACCCAGTTGGAGCCAGACCTGATGTCAGCAATCTGCCATCCCACAGGAATCCCCCCTCAAGTGCAGGTGCTGTCAGTGCTCCATTTCCTTGCAAGTGGATCGTTTCAGACAACAGTGGCCATGGCATCAGGGATGTCCCAGCCTATGTTTTCCAACGTGTTGTCCAGAGTGTTGTCTGCCCTGCTGAAACACGTAAGGAGCTACATCGTTTTCCCTCAGGTGGAGGATTTGCCAACAGTGAAAGGTGACTTCTCTGCCCTTGGACATATCCCCAACATCATAGGTGCTATTGATGGCACCCATGTAGCTCTGACCCCCCCCCACAGGAGTGAACAGGTGTACAGGAACAGGAAGAGTTATCATTCCATGAATGTACAGATGGTATGTTTGGCAGACCAGTACATCTCCCAGGTAAATGCTATGTTCCCTGGATCAGTGCATGACGCCTACATCCTGCGCAATAGGAGCATCCCTTATATGATAGGTCAACTCCAGAGGCACCGGGTGTGGCTATTGGGGGACTCTGGTTACCCCAACCTGTCCTGGCTATTGACCCCAGTGAGGAATCCCAGGACCAGGGCAGAGGAACGCTACAATGAGGCCCATGGGCGGACTAGGAGGGTGATCGAACGCACCTTCGGCCTCCTGAAGGCCAGGTTCAGGTGCCTGCATATGACAGGTGGTTCCCTATTCTACTCACCAAGGAAGGTGTGCCAGATCATCATCGCCTGCTCGATGCTTCACAATCTTGCTTTGCGACGCCAGGTGCCTTTTCTGCAGGAGGATGGTCCAGATGGCGGTGTTGTGGCAGCTGTGGAGCCTGTGGACAGTGATGAGGAGGACACTGAGGAAGAAGACATAGACAACAGGGAGTCAGTCATACGGCAATATTTCCAGTGACACACAGGTGAGAACAGTTTTCTTTTTACCATTACATTCACTTTCACACTTCTACCTCTATCCTGTCTGTCAGTTCATAGCAGTATTTGGTCACTGAGTTGTACCTTTCCATTACGGTTTCACAGGTGTGGTTAGCAACGTGTGTCATCTGCCTGCATCCTTCAAGGACTTGTGATGTGTGACATTGGTATGTTGGCTATAAAATTGGAAACGCATGTTGACACTGTCATTGATTATACATATTTACCAAATCACAGACTGACTCCAGATTGTTTTGTGGTTCAAGGGTGTTTATTCCAGTGCTCAGAAATGGAGGGGGGTAGTGATATGGTGATGGGGGACGGTGGAGGAATGTCCATGGCAGAGTCCAGTCCATTAGTCACACAGGTGCACTGCCCATATGGGCATAGGAAGTGGAGATGGGGCAGTTCCAATCGGGACAGGGTAACAAAGTGAGACAGTGGGAGGACAATCAGGGTGGTCTCATTTCCTGGCGGGGGTCTTGCCATCTTGCTCTGTCCTGTTCCTGGATCTCAGGGACCGCTTGCGGGGTGGTTGTCCGTCTGCAGGGGGTGGGGTGCTGGTGTGGTGGTCCTGTGGCGGGGCGTCCTGTCCACTAGCGCCGGCGGAGGTGGTGGGCAGTTCATCGTCCATGCTAGTGTCAGGGGGCCCTTGGAGTGCCACGGTGTCCCTCATGGTCTTTTGTATGTCCTTCAGCACCTCTACGATGGTGCCCAGGGCGGAGCTGATGGTTCTGAGCTCCTCCCTGAACCCCAAATACAGTTCGTCCTGCAGGCACTGGGTCTCCTGAAACTTGGCCTGTACCGTGGCCATTGTCTCCTGGGAGTGGTGGTATGCTCCCATGATGGAGGAGAGGGCCTCGTGGAGAGTGGGTTCCCTTGGCCTGTCCGCCCCCTGTCGCACAGCAGCCCTCCCAGTTCCCCTGTGTTCCTGTGCCTCCGTCCCCTGGACCATGTGCCCACTACCACTGCCCCCAGGTCCCTGTTGTTGTTGGGGTGGTGGGTTATCCTGGGTTCCCTGTAGTGGTGGACACACAGCTGATTGACGTGTCCTGGGTGCGGAGGTATGGGCCCGCTGGGTGGGTGCTGTGCTGGTGTTACCAGAGGGTGGAAGGTCAGTGTTGGGCTGTGCCTGTGCAAGGGGAACCGACTGTCCCGAGGCCCACGATGGTCCGGGCTGGTCATCAGGGTCCAGTAGGGCAGAGCTGCTGTCGTCACTGTGGGCCTCTTCTGTGGGTGGAGTGGAGATGTCTGGACCCTCCGGTGTGGTGACGTTCCGTAGAGGTCCTGCAGGGATATAAGAGCAAGATTAGTGCATGTGTGTGAGTAATGGTGTGCAATGGGTGGGTGTTTGTGTACCCCAGTGCAAGCATTCCTGTGTGTGGGTTTGTGTGATGATGGTAAGGGGGTTGTTATGGGTATGTGCAGTGAGCATGCTTTGCTGAGGGCTGACCATACTTTGTTTTTGCATGCAGGGCTTGGTTTTGGGATGGGTGGTTTGTGTTATGAGTACATTAGTGAGGAGTTAGAGTGAAAGGGGAGGGGGTGAGGGTGGGGGTGTGTGATTGCATGCAGGTAGGGTGGGGGATATAATAGTTGAGATTTAACTTACCAGTGTCCATTCCTCCACCGACTCCTCCGAGGCCCTTTGGATGCATGATGGTCAAGACTTGCTCCTCCCATGTTGTTAGTTGTGGGGGAGGAGGTGGGGGGTCCGCCGCCAGTCCGCTGTACCGCGATGTTGTGCCTGGATACCACTGAACGCACCTTCCCCCGTAGGTCGTTCCACCTCTTCCTGATGTCCTCCCGATTTCTTGGATGCTGTCCCACAGCGTTGACCCTGTCCACGATTCTTTGCCATAGCTCCATCTTCCTGGCTATGGATGTGTGCTGCACCTGTGAGCCAAATAGCTGTGGCTCTACCCGTAGGATTTCCTCCACCATGACCCTGAGCTCTTCCTCGGAAAACCTGGGGTGTCTTTGGCGTGACATGAGGTGGTGTGGGTGATGTGTGGGGTGGTGTAAGTGTTGATGTGTGTGTTGATGTGTAGTGGTGTGTGGTATATTGTGCGTGTAATGTTGTATGGATGATGGTGTTGTGTGCCTCTATGTGGTGGGGTTCTCAGTTGCTGTGCTCTCTGTCTATCTGGCCTTCGTCTCTAATTTTTTGTCGTAGGGGTTTGTGGGTGATGTGGGTGTGTGTTTTATATTGTGTTTGGTGTGTGGGAGTGGTGTTTGTATGTGTATCAGGTGTGTGTATTTGTAATTGTCCAATGTGGCGGTGTTTTGGAGATGTGTGTGTATTTTGAGCGCGGCGGTGTGTACCGCCAATGGAATACCGCGGTTGAAAGACCGCCACGTGGATTCGTGGGTCGTGATAGCATGGGCGTGTTTCTGTTGGCGTGACGGTGGAGGTTTTGTTTTCGCCAATTTATCACTGACCTTTGGTGTGGCGGTCTTGTGTGGGTGTCTGAATTACGGCAGATTCCGAGATGTGGGTCATAAAAGCTGTGGCGGAATTCCGCCGCCGCAGTGGTATATTGGCGGTCTTCTGCACGGCGGTAAGTGCCTTTTACCGCCAATGTTGTAATGAGGGCCTATGTGTTTATTTCAAGTTATGTATAATTCTTTAGAAAATATGTATTGCTACTATGTCATAACAATAAAATACACACACACTCTTTAAACCTGTTTGACTTAGTATATTTACCCATGGTTCTAATTATGTTTTGAATGTACATATATGTGTGTATATGTGTGTATGTGTGTGTGTGTGTGTATATATAAATATATATATATATACACATACATATATATATGTATGTATATGTGTATGTTGTTTCTGTGCTGGGCATGTTCGTGGGTCAGTGCATGGCTCCTGGGTGGGTTGTTATACTAGATATCTATGAATTCCTGCTCTCATCTTATCACATTTATCTACCCACCATCATATGTCATGTCTCTATCAATATATTCTCCATCCCCAATCTGACTCATCCCAAATCCATTCTACTACTTTCATCTCCTAAATAACTAGAATCTCACCTACAGGACTTGTGAGAAACTGATGCAACACACACCTGTGAGCACCTCCATGCAGACCAGCCATTTGAACATGCACTGCCCATGCAGATGCTTGGAACAGCATAGAAGCTGCCATTTTCTCGATTACACTGTTATGCATTGCTAGAAAAATAAGCCGTGTAACACAGCCCTTGGGTTTATGTGTCACCTTCCAAAACACAGAACAAACACAGTTTTCCATGTCAACTGTCTTGTTCTTCCTCCGACCAGTCTTAGTCAGACCACTGAGTATGTACCTTGTGAAATTGCTGGATCCTGATTGACCCTGCATCCTGTCAGCCTGACTGGCACCTGTCTTTGCGTTACCCTAAAGGTTCCTTGTGGCTACATATGTATCGTACTTGCTTTCCCAACCCTCACATTCCTCCGGGGGTATTTTGTCAGGTGGTTCTTCAATGCATACTCAAATACATTGTATAGCATAATCTGCTTATTTATCGTACCATAATTGGGAATTTGTCTCCAAATACCCAAATCATGGCCTATCCCTTGTCTGGGTCTCATGTATGCATGAGCGACAAAGTGTGACAGTGTACCATGGCGGTATGCAGGGATTGGGTATGGTGCCTCCAGCAGAACCAGCAACGTCAGATAATGTGCATGAAAAGTCCACACGTTAGGACCCTGACAGTTCACACGCTGAATCACATTGTTCACAACATATTGATGGGCTGTGCATGCTGAATAGCTGCAAGATTAATCAACACAGAGGCTATGATGTTCCCAGATGCAGTGGAAACTTTACAGGTCAACCTGTGTACAAATGTTGTAATGACACCTGCCGGAACAAGACTCCTGAGATATGATATCACTCAGCACACCAAGGTTGCCCTGTTGACAGTCTCATAACACATCTGCAGTGACAGGATTGGACCATCCCCATGTCGGTTCTTATATCCTAATTGGCTTTACTTCCATTGATCTCCGAAGGATACTCAGTAGATACAGGAATAGCCGCCACTGACTCATGATGAGACCTGGACGTAACTGTGACAACATAGACCCCTAAAAATATACAGGATCAACATTGGACCACACACATGAACCATACACCTCTGTGCAATTGATCACTGGAAATATGTGGCCACGTGCTGCTTCGTCTGCTGGTCCACTGCTGCCACAGGAGAGTTGTGGCTCAGTCATATGACCACAACTGTGGCATGATATTACATTTGTGGTTCACCTTTGGCTTTCCGTGTCAATAACCTGGTACACACTAATGTCTGTACATGTGCCTGACTCATGGTGGGTTCACCAACAAGTGCCTAGGAAGCAGTATCCAAATTTCCAGGACATGTGATGGGCAAGTTTTGGACCATTGACATGAACAAGCGTCTGCTATCTATCCAGTGCATGCTTTGTCATTTGTGGTGTTTACGTTACCCAAAAAATAGGAAGTGCACACAATAGATGTTGCTACATGTATGACTAACACATGTCCTCTCTCATTTCCACACTGACTTGCATCTGAGGGTTGGACACATTGACTTCACATTCATACAAGCATATTTGCAATGATGCATCTTGTGATACTCACACAGTGGGTCAACAACTACATTAGTAGCCAATGCACACACATTGAGCCATAGACATTGAGGTATAGTACTTATGTGCGTCACCTTGCTATCCTCTCCTTACGCCAAACATGCCCAATTTGTGCAATACAGATATGTAGGCCACACGTTTGGCCATCTAGTGCGTCAGTCAAGAGTGAAAATCCTGTACATGAAGTAGCGGATCATGGTCCGCAGTAGTATGATGTCTCACATGTGCCCATACACCGTCATGACCAAAGTGGGTGCAATCAGCCTATCTCAGTTTTGTCACAAATGTAATATAACATTAAAATGGTAAAATGACCCAAACCCAGGTAATGCCTGAAAATTTGAAACATATGCGTCAAAAAATGACGCACAAGCGTAAAAAAATTATGCTTATGCCCGAAAAAGGATGCATAATGCCCTAAAATAACAATTGCCCCTGAGCTGTATCTTCCACACTGTACCTCAGAAAATTGGTTAAGTGTAAAACTATTTCCAAACATATGGATGAAGGCTCAATTCTACTACTGTGCGTCAAAAAAAATGACGTGCAGACTGTATGCATCAAAATATCTGGACGCATAACAATAAAAACGCCCGCCATTTTAGGCAGGAAGTGATGTAATAGGATATCCTGTTTACAGATTATGTACAGTGGGTGAACTTTCACTTTCACTTTGCAGTCTGTGATACTTCCTGACTGTGTGGCTGTGTTGAGAGTTTTGTCTGGTCAAATTGTGCTTTTGTCTCCTGTGTGGTCTATTTATTGTCTTTTTGTGAATAAAAACTTGTTGTATCCTGTCTGAGTGTTTTTTGTGTACATTTGTGTAGTAAAGTTTTGTCTTTGTTTTGTTGGGAGTCTGTTGTGGGTAGTGTTAGTTTGGGTATAGTTGGGCTGTGTTAGTTGTTTAGTTTAAGTATTTCCTGTTATACTTTCCCCCTATTCTCCTTTGTTCCCCTTTATCCCCTATTTCTCTGTTGCTGCAAAGATGTGGGTAGGCCTCGTCTTGGCAAGATGGGTGAGGAGGAGCTGGGTGGATTTATATGGCTGGTGTGCCATTTCCTACCCCTAATGATTGAGGCAGGTGGGTGGGTCATACAGGGGTATCACACTGAGGCACGGAGGCTCCCATTGGGCAAAGGTGTTGCATCATCTGCAACGGATTTATCAGACACCAAGGAACGACCACCATCTGAAGCACCTCTGGGCTGACCTTATCTCCAGGGAGCAAGATCTGCTGGACCACCTGGGGATTGTGATTGGTGGCCCTGTTGGTGAGTATAAATCATGTAAATGTGCATGTTTAAATGCTCTGTAGTGACATCAGATGATTTTTACAATATCTTCCGGCAATGTTGTTGCGTGTGTGGAATGCCACATTTATCATACAGGGTCATATATCTACTTTGTTCAGGACCACAATTGCTGGCTGTTAGGAAGCAAGAGCTCCGCAAACTTACTGAATACTTTTGCATTATGTAAGTTAGTGCAGGCTTTGTGTCAAACAGCAACACAAATCAGGAGCCAATTATGTATAGATATAGCCCACAGTTGCCTGTGAGGTATAGAAATTTCCAAATAATTACCAACATTTGTTGACGTAACAGCTAGACTGACTTTTGAAACACTACATGAGGCTGAAAATGAGTGCAGGCTTCACGTCAATTGATGATAGCAATGTGTCCCAAACATATGTCTTGTGTGTCTGGTGAGTGTGTAAGGAAACCGGTCACGGAAAATCCCAAAATCTTAGGGATTATTGTGCCCGTCCTACATTTCGGATACATGTCTGATCTGGATTTGGACACATACGGAACAAGTTCTAGCTGCGCTCAGCTAACATCTTATACTGGTATTTGGAGTTTGTAGTGCCACATTTCGTTTAGGGATGGCTGGCCAAAGGTATGCATATGGGTTCATATCTCTATGGTTGGTGCAACTCATCATAGCTGGGCCACATCAAATGAAGACACTGTAACAACATGAGGGCTAACAACTGTCCCTGGCCCTCTGCACATTGTACCTGTGTGTCATAAATTTGTCAAGGTCACAATGGCTGGTTGACTGGTAATGCAGTCCTCACGGAAAGTGGCTTTGGATGTTTCTCTTGGATACACATGATGAGACGAATACACTCCATTATTATGTCTGCTCACTAATGAAGGAGCATGTTTGCCACCACATGATAGTTAGGGCCACTGCATGTGTGCAACACTCACTGGAGACCCATGGTATGTACATGCTAGCCGTACTATATCGGATGCAGTATCATCATGTCTGAGAGGCTTTACTTTCTTTTGTAATCTTACACATAGTATTTGTCTTTGGAATTGTTGTACAGTGCACAGACATTGAGCACATTTCTCCCTTCCATGCCTTACAGGTGGACCAGCACCCTACACTGTTGGCGAGGTGGCTTGATTCGAGGACCCAGACAACTCCAGTAGGTGTTGATATGTCTGTTATGTGTTGTGTTTTCTGGTGATGTGTGATGGACTCCTGTGTGTTGGACACATAGCAAGGTGTGATGCGCTGGTCAATATATTGTTTTGTTCCATGAGTGGAATATCATTTTATCACCATCTTTGAGTTGGCCAATCCTTATCCTATTGTCTTATTTAGGGATTCTATATAGGTCAGTCCTGTAGGCCCAGCAACGTGAATAGGGATGAGTCATGTGGATAACACTTGAATCAGGAAGAGTCGCACTGGACCTAATTTGTGATTTAGTCAGCCAGTCAGACCCAAATTCTCACTGAATGGGGCTTCCAAATGCTTACCCACAGAATTCTGCTTCTCAATTCACTAATGTACTTATTAAACTGTAGGTTGAACTTCCTAGCAGCATGTAGCTCCACATATAGTGCTACAAGTATGTGGCATTTGAGTGCAATGGCCTAGGTGTGCATGCAACTCATGGCCAGGGGTGTTCTTGCATCTCTGTGTTTGTTGTAAGTCATGGCTTACTGGTAGTAAATGATGTGGACAAAGGGCTACATTTCCAAACATGAGTGGCGCTGGGATTGGTCAAGGGTTTGCTGTCTCCTATTTGGAGATCCTCCTTACCCGTGGTGTGTGTGTTGAGCCAAACACATGTCCAGCTTTCCTAAGCTTCCTGGGTGTCCTTTTAGTTTGAAATTGTTAGTTGTTAGTCCACTCCCCACCCTCAAACACATGCATAGGTTTGTAAATAGTGTACCTAGGACTGATGATGCAAGTTTGGTTTACAGACATGTAAATCAGTGAATCTTTTGTCTGAACCTAGTATACACACTCATGTTTCGCACATGAGTACTATACTAGCAAGTCCATTTACAACTTGCAGATCATGTGGCCCTAGATTTCCATCCCGTACAATGACATTTGTAGCCCTGGCAGTGGTGGAGGATGTGCAGCTTGATTGATAGCTGACAACTGGCAGAACATAGATGCCAAAATCATTCCAGTTGTTACCCTTCTTGTAGGGTTTGGATGTGCTATGTGTGATAGGACCTTTGTAGGATGGCTTGCCATGTACTTCCTCAGGGACAATCAATGATCTGTATGATGATATGAGCTGTTACAAGTACAATAGATGTTTTGTCTGATTTACTTCTTGTGCCATTTCACACAATGCAGTACCTAATGTTAGATTTTATATTTGTCTTCACAGCTCATCCAGGTCAGGGAGTTTCAACGGCGGGCAATGAGGTATCAACACATACTTCAAGTCGAGTCTGGGTAACGAAAAGTGGCCCGCAGATATTGGCATGAACGGGCCTCTGGAGCCTGGAGGGCATTTCCACATGACGGCCCTTCTTTGCTCACCACAACCACCACCAGCACCACCACCACTACCACCCAGGTGGCACCACCAGCAGCTGGGACCGTTGCAGGAACATCCTCAGCAAGTGCTCCAGGCCCAAGCACAGCACCACCTGCAGGGCAGCCCACAGCCATGGAAACTACACGGCCCCACACTTCCTTGGCTGGCACCCAGACCACTCCAGCTGCAGCCATTGACCCTGCTGCTTTTGGACATATGCAGCGTAAATTGTACCATGTCCTGCGGAAGATGAGTCGACTGCGGCAGGAGGTGCAACATGTCAACCGGTGGGTGCGGTCAATCAAGAGGACCCTCTGGAGGGCCAACCTGTAGCAGATTAGACGGACATGATTCCCTCCTCTTTCCTGGTTCTAATACTTTGTGGGTTTAGGGGGCTTAGTGTTAGGTTAGTATAGGATGTTAGTTTAGTTAGTGTTAGTGGGTGGGGGGTCCTGAATATTTCTACTGTTTATTTTTAAGTGTGTTGGCAATGTTGGGGTTCTTGTGTGTTTAAAAAAAAAAAAGAAAAAAAAAATATATATATATATATATTTGTTTAGTATAGGATGGTATGTGTTTAGGGTAGTATCTGTTGTCCTCCATGTGTCCCGTCTCATAAGGGGGTGGGAGGTTGATGTTTAGAACGTTTCGTTAAATGTGATAAGTAAGTTTAGCTTAGGTTAGCTAGGGACAGTTAGGGGGACTGAGTAGTTAGAGTAGATTAGGGTAGGGAAGGTTTTTCCCCGAGTTTACACTTCTGGTTTTACTGTTAAATAAATATGTAGGTAACCCTTTACAGTATGTGTGACATGCTTCTAGATCAGGGCCTTGGCATGAGTGTACAGTGTTTCCTTTGTGGTACATTTTGGGGGTCATTACAACCCTGGCGGAAGGCGGAGAACCGGCGGTAAGACCGCCAACAGGCTGGCGGTCTTATTCTGTGGAATTATGACCATGGCGGTTACCGCCATAGTCATCCGCCGGTTCTCCGTTCCGGCCGTCACTATACCGCTGGCGGTATTTGGACCCGGCTTACCGCCGTGGATTTCCAGCGGTTTGAACCCCTATGAAATCCACGGCGGTAAGCACTATCAGTGCCAGGGAATTCCTTCCCCGGCACAGATAGGGTTTTCCCCCACCCCGACTCCCTCCCCTACCCCCCCACTACCCGTGCCACACCCCAAAGGTGGCAGGGCCCCCCTCCCCACCCGACCCCCAACATCACTTCGAGGATCCTCCGGGAGGGGACGGGAGCCATGGGGGCAGCTCCGCCGACACCACACCGCCAACAGAACACCGCCACGGCGAATCACAGGACGTGATTCGCTGGGCGGTGTTCTGTTGGCGTGGCAGTGGAGGTGGAGCAACCTCCACTTCCCCGCCTCCCGCCAGTATGGCTGTTGGCGGCTCTCCGTCCGTAAAAGGACGGAGAGCTGCCAACGGTCATAATAGGCCGAGCGGCAAACCGCCACCAATGGCGGTCTTCCGCACAGCGGTCCCTCCCCCTTTGTGTCCTATGCTGCTAACAAATCCCAACTGAGCTGTAACATTGGCAGCTACCCCAAAGCTACCTTGCAAAGATTAGGCCATTCATTGCAACCACCAATCACAGTTACTATGGATCCCAAAGTGTGTTTTTTTCATAATGTATGTTTTCAATGTCACATACAGTGCTTCCAGATTTATGATTGGGGACACTGTGTTATGTCTGACTGCAGTCTCATGTCCAAGGAAACCCTTATAAGGTGAGTGGTAGTAAGCTCTCTTGTAGTATAGTGTACATAACGCACATAGATAATTTGTTACACTGTTCAGCATGATTACTTATTTGGATGTAAACTCATACACCTCCATTCATGCAGTTTGGTGACTGTTCACTTATATTTGTGGGCAATGTTACATGTTTTAGTTTTGCATTGAAGCAACATTTTGAAGGCACCATTTTATGGTTTAGATATCCCTTGCGGAAGGGTTGATCTGTCCAACACAGCATTATGGTGTATAGTTTATCTTTTCCTCAGATTTTACCTTCAGGAAGGGCAGAGTATGGTAGAATCCAGGCCACTGTGCATAGTTATCAGCCTACATTATTTCAGGACAGTTGTACTGACAAGCTATGATATTTGACAGGAGGCAACATTCATTCAGTGATCTACTGCACGGTTGATGTGTCACATTACACAGAGACAAAGTGGTTGTGTAAGTGCTATTTACTGAAAAGTACTGTAGTGCTATATGTACATTGTCCACGATTGTGAGTCCATTATAGTGACATCTTCCATTGTGATCCTACACAAGTGCAAAAGGACATTTCATTGGACATGCTGGGGTGAAGTGTCAGACAGTGCAGAGGGACAGGATTTGCCAATGAGTTAGTGAGAGACAATCACAGGGCAGGCTGACAAGATAGACAGTGGTTTGCAGAACAGTGCTTGAGTACAGTTGTTGCAAGACTGGCATGTTACGAAGCGCAGGACCTTGGTAATAGATGGCCATGTGGCACGGACTAGTGCTTCCGGGCACTTTTACGTGTGAAGGTGATCTGTTCCTGGTCTTCATCTTCTGATGTGTGTGTTGCCTCCTCTGCCCTTGTTGGTGGTGGTTGTGAAGGGGCAACACACACCTCAGTGTGTGTAGATGTGGAGTCAAACATCCCGATAGCTGCTACCTGTGGGGCTCTTAAGGGCAGTACTGCTGCAAGGAGGATCTGCTGATTCTTAAGAATAGCAGCCACATCACAATAGTAGGCAGCCAGGTCGGCCCTGAGGGGGTCATGATTGCATTCATGCATGCAGTGGAAGGTTTGGAGTGCGAGGTGTTGTGGCAACTCCCTTACTGCAGTGGTGAATTCCTTTAGTTTGTTGTAGTCCTTGCAGGATGGATGTTAGTACTTGTATGGCTACTGCCTGATCTGCAGATGACATCAGGCACAAACCCATCCCCTCAAGGCTGGCTGCCATATTTTGCATCCCCACCCACACCTCCTTGGCCAGCTCCCGCTGTACTCCCACTACAATTCTCTCAAAGCTGGTGCCTGTGTTGTCAGAGTCCCCAGCTTTATTGGAGCTCGCAGGTTGTACAATTGGGGTGGTGGGTGGATCCTCTGCGATGGCTGCTTGTTCTGTGCTCCTCCTTGTGACTGAAGGTGGGGTCTGGAGGGTTCCAAGGACACCTTGGAGGGTCTGCTGACTGATGTTTGTCAGCTCGTCATCCATGTCATCAGGGTAGCACTGGACAGGCATATCCGCAGGAGATCCATCGTCCTCTGCAATGAAATAGGGTACAATTAGTGTGTCCGTGTTGTGGCATTTGTGATGTGACGTGCCTGCCTTGTGATGATTTCACATTGTGATCTTGGTTCCTGTTCATTTCTCCAGTCTTTCAGATGGGCATTCTCCCAGGCCTATGACCCACCTGCATGTCACATGTATTGTGGTCAGTTAGTGGACTTGTCAGCATCACATCCTCTAGGTGTTGGTTTTGGCCAAATAGTGAATTGCCACCTTCTTGTCCTACTCAACCCTCCCCCTACTTCCATTCTCATGGTGAGACCTTTCACTGGCTGTGGATGCTCTGATGGCACTTGCAGTACACTTAACAATCTGGACCTGCCCCAGTCTCTGATCTTTCACATCCACCTATATGTAATTGAAATGTAGAGTATACTATGCATAGCATTGTTATGGCACAATATGGATGTCAGCATTGGTAATGTGTACAGCCGATTTTGGGAATGTGTGGTACATTGGATTGCCCTGATTGTCGTAGCAGTGTCCTATTTCCTCCTCTGACTGTGCAGGTGTATTTCAGTGAACAGTTACATGTGTCCTCCCCCTCAATGCTGTTGTCTGAGCAGTATGACATTTGGGATGTTGCATTGTGACCCAGGCACAGGGTGGACCCTGACATATGCAGCATGGGTATGACATTAGTGCTGTGTACCTCCTAATGTTGATGACATTGGCTGATGTTTGCGGCAACTATGGGCATTCACATTTGACAGGACTGGAACATTTGTCTTGTTTCAGGGGATTGTTAACGTTGTCATCCTAAACCCTCTAATTTAGGTGTGTATGATCCATGGGGACGTTACTGCCATTGGCTACTTGACCAGCACACACAGCGGAGGTGGTAGTAGCAACTGTTGTCAATGTTACATTCCAGTTGTCGGTATGGCTAGAGGTTGTTAATTGGGCCCTAGTTAATGTAGGGGGTATAGTGGCTGACGTGTGACGGGATGTCAGTTTGATGTTGTGCCCTTCCCTCCTGGCGTGGCTTTACTTTTGCAACATTGTTGGCATGGCAGCATACCCCCATGGAAAGGTTGTTGGTGTTGTGTTATGGTGTGCCCCAGCTTTTCTCTGAACAGGACATGCCCCCGTGCCGTACCCCTTTACCCATGCCACTCCTTGTATATGATGACTTACATGCATTGTGTAGTAGGTATTCCCCCCTCCGGTTGCAGTTAACATTTGTGCATTTTAGTTTCCAATGCAACTTACCCTGCATGTGCGTTGTCTCCTGGTAGTCTGCGCTGTCCTTCCAGTTCCTGGCCATCTTTTCCTTTGTCCTGCGCTTGCAGTCATGCCAGCGTCTCTTGCACTCGATGACTGTTCTGTGTACTTCTGCCACACTGTTAATCTTGTCAACAATATGTTGCCATATTGCCTCTCTCCTACTGATTGGAAACTTTGAGGTGACAAACAGTTGGTGCTGGTGTTCCGTCACCTCTGTCACCAGAATTTCCTGCTCCTCTTGTTCTTCTTCTCCCTGTCATGGGTCTTGTGTGGGTCCTCCTGGCTGGTTCCTGGTCTGTTGTCATCTTCCTGGGGTCTGTACAGGCATCTGGGATCCATTTTGGCTCTCCTCTGCTGAAATGGCTGTGTTTGCGGCGATTTTTGACGCTGTTGCGTCAAAAAACGCTGCAAATCCGGTTTGCGGTGTCGTAAATCAGCTCACAGTCATTTCTGCTGCGTTAATGTCATTTTCCTTTACGACGTGACGCAGCGGTGTGCGTAAAAACAAAATGACTCACACCTGTGATTTGCGCCGCTGTGCGTCAAAGTATAAATTTGACACCCACACGGCGCACAGAAATGGCGTTAGCCGGTGGTAATATTTTTGACGCAAAACTGCGTTGGCGCAGTTTTGCGTCAAAAAATATAAATATGGCCCTTAGTTTGAGCTCTCGGGAGCTAAGAAACATGAGGACGGGCTGCACCCATGCCCTGACCTCTGACCCCCTCCTCCCGCAAACTAACACTAGAGAGACAGGACATTCATTCCGTCAGGGAGGGAACAATGCTGGCCCTTCACACCGAGAGGATCTTCCTAACTCCTTGTTTGGAGGTGGAGAGGGTCTCGGTTCATTTCCTCCAGGGGAAGAGGACACGAGGAGGAAATAGCGCAAGAGGGGCTGCTGCGCAAGCACCCCGTTTCACCCCTTTTCTTGCATTTAACGTCATATTTCTTCACATGAGTTGCCACCTTCAGCGCCTCGGTGACTGTACATGTAACCCACCCAGGCAATGAACTGAATAAAAATATATGGTTAAAATACCTAATGCAACGCAGGGAAACGTGGAGACACTGTGTGGGAGAGTTCGGGGTAATAAAAAAAGTCCCTCAATAAGGAGAGCTGGCATCAGTATATATTGCGTTGAAAGCTGCACCTTCGACAGAGAGGAAAGGCTGGCACGGACAGGGGAAAAAGAAGATGCAACTTTTTCTTCACCCTTTAAATGCACTTTTTTTCCCGGATTTCACCCAGCAAGACGTATGCCATATATTTCAAGATCAATCAACTAATAGAAGATGCACACATGACCCGGATTCTGAGCGCGCTCCCCTTACATGAGCAGACACCACCATGCAGAAGCCCGGTGCCAAGGCCAGGCACGTTTGGACAGTTTTGCCCCATACATGCTGCTTTGGACGGGCAGACATACCTCGAGCACACAAGGCCGTTCCAGTTCCTATGTGAGGGGTCTGTGCACGCTGGGGATGGGAATGAAGCTGCCAGCACGTACCTCGGGGTGTTCGGGTATTTGGCCCCGCTGCTGAGAGCCGGGAGCCTGTAACCTGGCGATGCCTCCTGCTCTCTCTGTGCATTGATTTAGTGCAAAGTGTCACAATGTAAAGGCAGCAACAACTGCACGTGGGCCAGGCCCCACCAATATTAATCATCTGAGTCAACTTTAAACCACACAACACCAGTAGCTAGTAGATGTCATTGAGAGTATGGCATGCAGTGGCTAATCATAAGGGGTCAGTGTTGATTGGGACACATGCAAGCCTGATTGAGATGACTGTAATCTACACTGTGACTATCACATCTACCTTCAAATATGTTGTTCCCCTACCTCTGTGCCTTAGGGGGGATGGGCATGAAAATCATCATCACAACTTTCAAAGTCAACCACTAAGGCATGTCCACTTATACATGGAGTAAGGGAGTGGACCACATGTGAGAAGGACTGCCACCTAGGAAGCAGGTATCCATAGGTAATTCACATCTACATTCATGTGTCCAGGTGTGGACACCCATCAACACCTGATCTGGCAACACAATTCCCTAAACACCCACATTGATGCCAGCACACGTCTGGCCTTGACCTGGATGCACGCCTATTACATACCACATAAGCATCACGTAAATGGAGTACAATTTATGGGGCACCATGATGGGGGACAGATACCCACCCAGTCCTACATGTACATTACAATGCAGGGATGCACCAATTTGTGTGGAAAACTGGTGCATCACTGTGTTGTGAGAATGAAGGTATGACCCAGTGCCAATATACTGACAGTGGTGCACTTCCAAGTCACATATGGGCCTACATTTGGCTACTAATCACCTTGTTCACACGCTGCTGCCCATTACGCAGCACAAGACTCCCAAGATATGACTCTCTGCTGGTGAATGGGTAACCCTTGCATGGGACTCAATGTCGCCATCCAGCCTACTTTTAAATCTTATCATCTGCCAGCTCATCATATTTAGCATTGAGTGGAACACAAAAGAGTCACTCACACAACAGCCACAATCACTACACAGGACAGACATTATCACACTTACTGGATACATCTGGGTCCTGAAATCTTGCCACTTCTCCAATAGTGTAGGGGGCAGATCCACCTGTAAGACATGGATGGAAAAACATGCTCAGTGTCATATCACTGTCACCACGAGTGGACAACATTTCAGTGTGTAACATTTTAGATGAGTTAGCTAGTGATCTTGCTTGAAGACAGTACAACAGACATACCACTGCAAACTCACATTGACACTGACACTCCGGTGATTGAGAGCCACACATCTGCACACATGCACTGTGCCTAAGCCTCATGTAGTGCTATACCCTACAACAACCATATGTGGGCAATCCATTTAAGATGGTACTCCATGGCATGATTTGGATTTGGGTGAAAAATGCATGGCTCTTCCCTGGTGCACTGTAATACAAGTGACCCAGGTATTGTGGCCTGTGCTTCAAGGCACACTGAGTAACTGTTTGATGGACATGGGGCTCAATTTTTAGTCTGCAAGTATCATGCGTGCAGTGGTCCATGACTGATGTGGCACAGTTGTATTTTGGTAACATATGCCCCATTGCCAGTGTCCCCTAAGGCAGGTATGCTCCCTTTGCCAACATAATGGCAAGGATCATGTGTGTGTAATGATGACAATGTAGCGCTATACATGGATTGTCCACTTTGCAGTCAGGATCCAGTGAAATATGGTATGCTGCCGGTGTCTTGCCTTATCATCATTGACACAATGCAGGGGCACGGGTGTTGCCATGGCTCCTGAAATGTGTGACTAAGTGATAGTCATACATGACTCAACAAACTCTGACCTACATTGTTAAAATGTATAGACATGTGGACTCCATCTCAGTACTGGGACAGTAACACTTCGTTCTGGTTGCATTTAACCTGTCCACAAGAATTGCATGCAGCACGCCAACACATCTGCTCCTGTCACTCAGGAGCATTCTACAGTACATGTATGTCAATGTGATACTCACCAACAGGGCCACCGATCACCACACCCAGGTGGTCCAGCAGATCCTGCTCTCTGGCTACCAGGTCAGCCCAGTGATGCTTCAGCTAATGCTCTTTACGGCTGGTAGGGTACACCCTCTTCAGGTGGTGGAGCACCTTGCCCCACCGCAGCCGCCTCGCCTCCGTCTGATACCCCTGTATCACTCTGCCCTCATCTCAAGCATCATAGGCAAGAAGTGTCAGACCAGCCACACAAAGCCTCCGAGCTCCTCCTCCCCCATCCGTGTCAGCCTCGCCCTTACTGACATGTCCCTCACCACAATGTGAAACAGTAAATAGGAAAATAAAAAATTACAAAAAAGGAAACTTACAGCACAAACC
Organism: Pleurodeles waltl; assembly: GCF_031143425.1. NCBI lineage: Eukaryota > Metazoa > Chordata > Amphibia > Caudata > Salamandridae > Pleurodeles > Pleurodeles waltl. The sequence goes on from NC_090447.1 coordinate 1,496,314,627, forward strand.
TATTAACCCCAACTAATCTAATACCCAGACAGACACCCCACAGTACAAGTACAAAGAGAAATACAGTAAACTACACAAAATCACAGACACTCGTACAAGTAACAGTCATAATTCACAACAGACACAACAAGAGACACACCACCAACCCCAAGACACAGCCACACAGTCGTAAGATGCACAGACTGTAAAGTGAAAGTGAAAGTACACCCACTGTACCATGCCTGTAAACAGGATTTCCTATTACATCACTTCCTGTCCCCTTGCAACACTTTTTACGTCATGTGTGTATTTTTTTTGACGCATAAGATGTTTGCGTGACTATTTCGAACGCATTACCTACATGTGCGGCAATATATGACACATTACCAGTAGACTTCGATTTCACAGGATATCCGCATGAGTGTAGTGCGAGGGTGAAATTCATGCTAAAGGCCCATGTTTCGGAAGTTTGAGTTTGCGGGTCTTTTCGACTCATTAACGTCAAACTTTTTGACTCTATTTGTGATTGCGTGATTTTGTTCCATTGACCATGGTTGCACCCTGTATCAACATGCAAACGGGATGGGATGGGCTGCAGTGTGTAATATTGTGTATGGCCACATTTGGGATTTGGGTGTGTATAGTCTGTTACACCGATGTGTGTGTTTCTGACTGAACAGTATGCAATACTTTGGACATCATGCATATGTAGGAATGAGTGCCAGCTGTGTATCCACATTTGATGGCAGTCAGTGATCTACAACAGTCATGGTATGTGCATGTGAAATGTGTTGACTTATGTGATGTGTGTAGTTGTTTGACTTAGAGGGCATTACATTTAAGATGACATACACAACTCAGGCATTGTTGATGATGGTTTATGAGTGCTATGTAGGATATGTTACCCCTCAACTTTCTCTAAATGTTGGTAATGAGTTAATGGTGACTTGTGTGTGGACTACACAAATGTCTAGCATGTGTACATATTTGGTTATTTGGTACATACTGTGTTTGACACGCTGCGCCTAAATTCCACCCATATAATGTTTTGTGCACATGTCAGTTTGACTCATTACAATTAGCTATGTTTCTTGTGTTGCTGTGGTGGACCTGCTACCCTAGCTGCAGGTGTTCTCATTATTTCTGATGTGCATTCCACAGAAGTGTCCAGTCCAAGTGTGTGGGTATGTGTACCCTGTGTCAGGATTGGGCTCCATGGCAATGGTAGGACTCATTTCCAAGGATGGACTGCACAGGGCAAGTGTTTTGAACATTGCTTGTCGTACCTGGGACAATCATGCTATCCATTGTCACAAATTATGTCCCCCTTATCACACAAGCTCCTTGCAGAAATTGCAAGTGTCACACTTACTGATGTCAGTGGTCTCTTCATACATCCCTGTCCTTCTGATATTTTACATCCACTGCCTCATGTATGGGGCCCTTGTTTACCTTATTATTGGAAATGACATAGTTGTGAGTCATGAGCTACAGTTGAACATGTTGGCAACGTGGATGTGACTCATATGTTGTGGTCCATTGATTGTGTCCTTCATTTGTGACATTCAAGTGATGAGTCTATGTGGCATATTTATACTCTGTTTGCGCCGGAATTGCGTCGTTTTTTTTTACGCAAATCCGACGCAAAACTAACTCCATATTTATACTTTGGCGTTAGACCCGTCTAGCACCAAAGATCTTGGAGTTTGTGTCATTTTTTTGCGTGGACACCTACCTTGCGTTAATGATATGCAAGGTAGGCGTTCCCGTCTAAAAAATGACTCCGAGGCATGTGCGCCGTATTTACACTCCCGGGGCGTGGGCGGGTCAAAAAAAATGACGTCCAGCCGTTTTAGCGTCATTTTTTAACGCCTGGTCAGGGCAGGCGTTAAGGGACCTGTGGGCTCGGAAGGAGCCCAGAGGTGCCCTCCCATGCCCCCAGGGACACCCCCTGCCACCCTTGCCCACCCCAGGAGGACACCCAAGGATGGAGGGACCCATCCCAGGGAACTTAAGGTAAGTTCAGGTAAGTATTTTTTTATTATTTTTTTTGTGGCATAGGGGGGCCTGATTTGTGCCCCCCTACATGCCACTATGCTCAATGACCATACCCAGGGGACAGAAGTCCCCTGGGCATGGCCATTGGGCAAGGGGGCATGACTCCTGTCTTTGCTAAGACAGGAGTCATTTCAATGGGGGTTGGGAGTCAAAAAAAATGGCGCTAATCGGGTTGAGGCGAAAATTTCGCCTCAGCCTGACTTGCCCCATTTTTTGGCGCCCAAGCTCCATTTTCCCCTACGCCGGCGCTGCCTGGTGTAAGTAATTTTTTTTTATGCACCAGACAGCCCCGCCGGCTAACGTCATTCCATAAATACGGCGCCCGCATGGCGCTTTGGAATGGCGTTAGCCGGCGTTACATTTTTTGACGCACAACTGCGTTGGCGCAGTTGTGCGCGAAAAAGTATAAATACGGCCCTATGTGTTATGTGTGTGATGGTTGCTGTACAATCATACGCATCCCATGTGATGTTGCATCAGAAGTTGTCAGATTTGTATTTGTGACATCCTCCCTGAGTTAATAATCACATTCCTAAGGTACATGTGATGGAGAATGAAGACACCAGAGCAGGATTGTGTGATCAAGTCAGGTATTTATTTACATATCTTAACTATGTGTGTAGAGTGACTGTAAAGTGAAAAAGTTGTACAATTTGCTATCTGCTGTGCTATCTGCAGTGCATTCCTGCAGCTGTGTTCTGCTGTTCCCCCTCATTTTCCTTGCCACCATCCTCCTCCTCCTTCTCAGGCAGTTCTTGGTCCAGCTCATATAATGGGATGTTCATCCTCACACAAATGTTGTGCAAGATAGCACAGGTCAGTATAATTTTACAAACAATGTGTGGGGCATATAGGAGGCTGCCTCCTGTGATGTCCAGGCACCTGAATCTGGACTTCAGGGGCCAGATGTAGCAAAACGGCAATTTGCGACTTGCAAATTGCGAGTCCCTGCGACTCGCAATTTGCAAGTCGCAAATTGCTATGCAGTACGGTGTCTCAGACACCGACTGCGACTCGCTATGGGGTCGCAATCACCCACCTCATGAATATTCATGAGGTGGGTCGCAAACTGCAGCCCCATAGCGAGTATAGGCACTCGCTAACATGGAGGCCTGCTGTCGTCAGCAGACCTCCATGTTCATGACTGCTTGAACAATAAAGCAGTTTTTTTTTTTAAGTGTAGCCCGTTTTCCTTACAGGAAAACGAGCTGCACTTAAAAATAAAATGAAACCTTTAGTTTCGGAATTTTTTCAGGGCAGGGAGTGGTCCACTTGGACCACTCCCTGCCCTGAAAAAATATTTGTGGGTCCAGTCACAAACTGGAAGGGGTCCCATGGGGACCCCTTCCAATTTGCGAGTGGGTTACCATCCACTTGAAGTGGATGGTAACTGCGATGCCATTTGCGACCGCGTACGCGGTCGCAAATGGTATTGCATCCCACTGCGAGTCGCAAATATGAAGGGAACACCCCTTCCTATTTGCAAGTCGGAAATGCATTTTGCGAGTCGGTTCTGACTCGCAAAATGCATTTCTGCATAGGAAACTGCGTTTTGCGACTCGCAAACGGCAATTTTTGCCGTTTGCGAGTCGCAAACAGTTTCCTACATCTGGCCCCAGGATGCCAAAAGTCCTTTCCAAAAAGGTGCATATCCTCCGATGTGTCTCATTATAGGCATGCCCTGCTGCTGTGCTTGGGTTGGGGAATGGGGTCATGATTCATGGCTGGATCCCATAACCCTGATCCGCTGCAAAAGATAACAGGAGTGAGTATTTTGTTAGTGCTTGCAACAGGAATGCATGTAGCATGGCTGTTGATATCTTGTGTTGTCTGTGACTCATATGTGTTTGTGGTATGGTGTGAGTTCCTAGGCTTCCGTGAGGTCTTCTCAGCACTGGGTTGTTTGACATGACAACTTGTGTTTGGCTCATGGACCTGGGATCTATGATATGGTTTCCTAACTGTTGGTCAGTATGTATGTACCATGCTTTGTGTAGTGTCCCATATGTATCAGTGTGCTTTCACTGGAGGGGGCATGATCAATCCACACACACAATGGGTTCAGATGTGGTGGTAACATGGTTGCACTACATGGCCTGGACATCCCATCCATTTAGGCATGTGTCATTGCAGATGAAATGCAACACTGAGGTCCTTTGAATTGGGTAGGTGACTATGCACAACACATCTGCATAATTTGGCAGCACTGAGCTGTTCAGTATTGACAATGCACGATTGTCCCATGTGTGACTTGTTTCTAGGCAACCCTTTGTTGCTCCCTCTGCCACTTGCTCATGTGCAGCCGTGCACCTACACTACCGACCTTGCACCAGGGATTCTGGCTAACTGCCTTGTGGAGGGGGATGTATCTGTGCAGGAAGAGCCATCTCCCTATACACATGCTATTTGGATGGACAATTGGCTCTTTCAGTGTGTGCAGCAGTGTGCAGTTTGCATTGGTGGCACTTCAATATGTGTTCATAGCACAGTCCACTTCCTTATTACAACCTGCAAACGGCACCCCTGGAGTGGTGTTTGATTTTGGCACTGCCTCAGTATTTCCGTGTCACCTATATCTGAGTCAGCATCATCCTGCTATGTGTCTCATGGTGTTAGACCTTCTGTAACACACATTGCACACCCCTTCCACGCTACATACTGCTTGGGATGGTGGCCGATTGGCTCTGTAGCCCAAAGTAATTGTAAATAGTTCATCTTCCAAGTTGTACTTACCGTGCAGGTCATGTCATTGTCACTGTGGGCTTCGACATTGGTCCCTTGGTGCTCCAGAGTGGCAGCTAATGTTTGTGGTAGCCGTCAGTTGTCCAGAGGTGTGTCTCTCATTGTGTCAGGGTGTACAACATAACAACCAGTGTCACACCTCAGTGTCACCCTGCCCATGTGTCAATGTAGTGGTGTACGTCTTGTGTGTCCTACAGGGTTGTTGTGCTGTGTGTATATTGCTAGGTTTGGAGACTTACCGACAAGTAGGCCATTGCCATATTGCCCGTCGTGGAAGTGCTCATTGATCCTGCTATGCCAGAATATGAAGGAGTCATGGACATCCCAGGATACTTGGCCAAGATGTCATTGAACAGTCCCTGGTGGTCAACTATGGCCTGCACTTTGATAGAATGCGTGTGCTTTCTGTCCCTGAATAGGTGCTCTGTTGCTGCAGGTGGGATGATCTGGACATGGGTGCAGTTAATTGCACCGAGCACATGCGGGAAGCCATGGATTTGATAAAACCCCAGTTTTATCTCATGCTGCTTCTTCTGGGTGTTGGGGAAGCTGATGTGGTGGGGTGTCAGAGAGATTATGGCATCTAACACCTTGGGCAGGAAAGCCGAGAATGAGGGCTGTGATACCCCAGCGACCAGGGCACCCGTTGTCTGGAGGAGCCACTTGCCAACATATGCAGGACAGCTAGCAGCTTGGTCACAGGTGGTATGTTGTGTGGTGTCTGCAGGCTAGCTGTTAGTTGTGGCTCAATATGGCGCAGCAGCTGCAGGATGGCTTGGCAGTTGAGACAATAGCTCCGAATTATGTCCTGTTCCCTGAGGCCATGGAGGGTTGTCCTGTTTCCGAAAAGTCTCTCTTACCTTCTGAGTTGCCTTTGTGGGCCGTGTTGGGGTGGTGGTGGTTGCTGCCGTTGGTCCTTTGCTCAGCGTTGTCTTGCATGCTGCATCAGTAGCACCTCCCTGTTGTCCTGTTGGTCTGTAATGTTGCTTGCGTGTATTTTCCTTAAGTAGTGGTGGGTTTGCCTCATTTAAGGCCTGCCCTGACCCAGGTGTAAAAAATTGTATGCAAATAGGAGTTAACGCTATTTTTTGGGTCCGCCTCCCACCCACGTGTCATTTTTGCCCTGTTGGATAAATATGGGGCTATTCACGCATCTTTAAAATGATGTTATCTACATATTTTTGACGCTAGACGGGTTTAGCGTCAAAGTATAAATATGGAGTTCAGTTTATTAGCATCAAAAAATTACGCTAATTCAGCACAAACAGAGTATAAACATGGGCCTAAAGGTTTGCCAAATGGGATAAACGACTGCGTAGTTTTAGGGAAATAGACCTGGTACTGGGGACCTGTTTACCAGGGATCCGGTGCACTTTAATTCAACATTGTACCAGAGACAAAGGCAAAAAATAGGGGGGTGGCCATGTCCAAAGAGGCACTTTCCTACAGCCCAGTTATATTCATACCCTGTTTTTGTCCCCTAATTCCGTGCAAGTGTATGTTGTGTGTGTTAGTGTATGTTGCTATTGTAGTATATGGATTGTACTTATAAGCTAGACAGTAGTGAGGGACTGTGGGTGCCATTTTGAGTGTCCCCAGTCTGCTCCAATGCACAAGATGGGGTTGATGTTGCTTTCCCAGGCAGTGGAGGTTGTAGTGTCCTCCTCAGCCTGAGCATTCACCAATAACTATGCCACACCCAGAAGGTAGTTTTACACGTCTTTATTCCTCAGCGTGTAAACCTGAACTCAACATCTTAAACCTGCATCCACTTCACTTCGCTCCATTGATTACGTCATAGGTCTATGGAGTCTATTAGGAGCCATTAGGGTTCTGTTGTTTGCAAACCACCCAACACTAAAGAAGTGTATTAGGATGCAGGAGAGAAGAGACCTAGACAGTGAAGTGAGGATTAAGAAGACAAGGCTGATATAGGAATTTTAAGACCTTCTTGTGGCATTGCCACTTGATAGGTGGTGTCCGTCAAGGGGCTGCAGTCTGTTATTCAGACGGAGAAGGGTCTTTTAGGTAAACCCATCTTTTGTTTCTTTCCTGATCACTTTTAATGTCTGTGCATAGCAAGGAGCAGATAGTTCACACCTGTTCATGTCTCTGTTGTTGGTGCTCCAGGCTGGAGACTACCCTGCTGTGAGGAGCATCACCTCAAATAAACCCTGGATCTGCAGAAATGCATTGATTGATGCTTGAAAAAGGAAGCTAGGCTAGCTTAGATCCAGTGGCACAGTGAGCACAGGAGTTTTTTTTCTCGCCTTGCTTCCCCAGTTTGGATCCAGCCATATGCAAATCAGTCTTGACCCTGCTCCCCATAGGAAAAGACCAGTACAAGCTGCCAGGCACGATCCAGCAAGATCCTCTGGACCAGCATCATTTGAGGCACCACCTCTCATTAACCAGGCTAGCTTAAATCCAGTGGCAAAGTGATCACTGGACCCATGTCTTTTTACGGTGACTGATTTGCAATGTGGCATGATCCAAACTGGAAGGCATGGCGTGCAAGAAGACGATGGATTAAACCCAGATGTGTGACTGGGGATGAATGTTTGATTTGTTCAGCATTCCATCCTCTGTTATTTTTGCGTTTGTCGTCCCAAGTGGGAAGGGTATGCCCAGACGTGGGTCCTGTCCTCGCTATGCCACTGTATTCAAGGAAGCCTGGCTGAGGAGGGGGGTCATACCTTGAAACTGGTCCTTGGATGCTTGTTTCTGGTCGAGGGAAGACCTGGACTATCAATTTGGGCTCCACTGTTCACATGGGGAGCAGGGTCAAAACTGATTTGCATATGGCTGGGTCAAAACTGGGAAGGCATGGCGTGCAAATGATGGATTAAAACGAGATCTGTGAGTGGCAGTGAATGTGTGAGTGCATTTTCTCTTCCGGGTCAGGATTCAAAAATTCTTGCCCCGAGGTTGAAGGGATCTTTGGACACAGTAAAGAGTGTGGTAAACCCAAACACATTCAGTCAAGTCTCAGTCAATACAACAACAAATTTATATACTATAACCAATTTGGTCATGGAAACAAAACTACAATCAATGAAAAGTTTTCAAAACTTTATTGCAATCACAAAGCCAATGTTGTGTAAGTAGTGCGTAAAACTAAGTTATAAAGATAAATGAAAACCAGAAGCTGACCAAATCTGCAAAACAATTTTAATCTACTCAACATCAACACTATTAAACATTCCAAAAGAAATATACAAACAAGCAAAGATAGAATTTGTGCAACAGAAACAGATTTCAAATCACTAGACGATAACATCAGTCAATATTCAAATTCAAAGTTCATTATATCAATTTTATAAGGATGGTTCTCAAAGATCAACATTTCAATTTTTAGGAGGATGGTTCTCCCTATTGCTATCACAAATTAGGACACACATTTGTGGGAACGGGCTAACACATGCAGGCAAAAGAAAAAGAGACAAAAATAATTTGGAAAAATCATCTATCTCTGGTTAGATTCAGACTAACTAATAGAAATCAAAAGAAAACAGGTGCCAGCATGCTAAATTAATTAAATAAGACAAGGGGAAAAATAACATTACAATTTTATACCTGTACCGGAAACAGTTCACAGAATACGGCAGATCCAGCTGAATGCATCAGTATTATAATCAGGGGCAAATACAGAATATGTGCTGCATATCAGGAACATGTACAAGACAAATTAACAGTTAAATTCAAAGGGTCAAATTGGCAATACAAGAAGGACTTAAGAAGGTGAAGACTGAATAGCATGAGGGGCAGAGAGGGACTTAACAGCGTGTGGAATAAATGGAGACTGACTGAAAGTTTCAAATGTCTCTGCCTAACTAAAAATGCCCAAAGCAATTCGATCGGTCCACAGTGTAGAACCATATTTCGTAAAATGACAAATATCCAATGAAATTTAGAATGGCCATTAGGTTTGCAACATCACTAGATTCTCCCTGGGTAGGTGTGAAGTCATCTCTCCTTCTGTGAGACACTGGCAATAACTAGTAACTCTATACATTACTTGATACATTCCAGAATCTTCCTGTGGCTCCCAACAGTTTTCTCCTTTCACATGAGGCCAGATAATTAAACCATGGGGTCCGTCCTAATGTCCGATTCTCCAGTGCTCTCGATGTACTAGTTCTAAGGTCAAAAGCTTAGACATAATACAATAGAACTCTTTTCAAAACATGTGAAACAGTCTAATGGGAAAATTCAGGTTAAAGGGAAAAAATGATTCAGCTTTTCTTTACTGCTAAGAATGCAAACTTCAGGTCTAGAAAGGCTAACCCAAGATCACTAAATAAAACATGCAAATTATAAAAACTCATGAATATGTCTCATTAATAATATGTCATAAAATATGGAAAGCAGTTCAATTATTAACTGCAATCTTTACTAACACATCACATTAAGGCCCATATTTATGGTTGGTTTGCCCGCGTTAGTGTCATTTTCTTTACACTAAAAAAGGGAAAACTGAACTCCATATTTATATTTTGACGCTAGATCCATCTAGCATCAAAATATTGGAGTTAGCGTCATGTTGTGGATGTGGCAAACTACCTTGCACTAATTAGATGCAAGGTAGGCATTCCTTTCCACAATTTGATGCTACCTCCTAATGCCTTATTTATAGTTCGGCGCAGAAACGACGTGCACAGAGTAGGTGGACCCAAATATTGGCCCTAAGCCTGCTTAGCATTAACGCCTGGGTCAGACCAGGCGTTCGGCTACATCTGGACCCATTCCATGCCCAAACTCCAAAGAAGGAGCCCACAGATGCCCACCCCAACCCACACCAGAGGGACACAGTAGGATGGGGGAATCCCATCCTGGTAAAGTAGAGGTAAGTATTTTATTATTTTTTAAATGTAATTGTAAAGTGCCATTGGTGGCCTCTTACATGGGGCCCCTTGCCTGGCACTGGGTCTTGTGGCCTTGCCCAGGGTGGCCATTGGGGTGGTGGGAATGACTCCTGTCTTTATTAAGACAGGAGTCATATTTGGGTGCTAGTGCGTCAGGAAATGATGCTAGGCTGGTTAGTGGCATATTTATTGCCGCTAACCAGTCTAGCGTCATTTCTGTCCCACTAGCGTCTTTTTCCCTACTGCCATTCCCCCCCACCTACCTGCCTAGCATCTTTTTCTTAGATGCTAGTCATTCCTTAGTGTCTGCATGCGCCATTCCATAGATATGGCGCCCGGCTGCCACTATGGAATGGCGCTAGCAGTCACTAAGGATTTTGACGCAAAACTGCGTTAGTGCAGTTTTGCATCAAAAACTATAAATATGCCCCTAAATATTAATGAGACGTGCATTTATTTTTGTGCATCTGTGTAACATTAAACTAACAAACTCATATAAATCAACAGAAATCATAATTATTTTCTACTCATAATAATTAATTCTAATAATTCATTCACATTGTTAAAAATAAGGTTAGCATTTAATAAACGTGGGTGGGAACAACGTCTGCCATAGTAAATACGATACCCACCTATGGTAGGCACAATGTTCACCATCAGACAAAACATGTACTCTTTAAAATACATATTACTGCATCACAGGCTTGTAAGTGTGAAAATAAAGTCACCCAAAGCTGACTTTTGTGCTACTAAAACATTACCAAAATCTCCACGCTAATAAATGTTTGATTTGTTCAGCATCCATCATCTGTATTTTATGCAAACTGAGGCCCATATTTATTCTTTTTGATGCAAATCAGAGCTTGGGCAGATTTGCGTCAAAAAGTTTACCGCCGGCTAACGCCATTCCAATGCACCAGCCGGCACCTTATTTATGGAATGACGTTAGCAGGTGCTGCAGCCTGGACCGGGCAGCAGGGGCATAGGGAAGAATGGGGGTTGTGCGTCAAAGAATGGTGCAAGTCAGGTTAGAGTCAAAAATATTGACTCAAACCTGACTAGTGTCATTTTTTGACACACAGCCCCCATGGAAATGACTCCTGTCTTAGCAAAGACAGGAGTCATGCCCCCCTGCCCAATGGCCATGCCCAGGGGACTTCTGTCTCCTGGGCATGGCCATTGGGCACAGTGGCATGTAAGGGGGCCCAAGTTAGCACCCCTATGCCACTTAAAATAAATACTTACCTGCACTCACCATAGATTGGTCCCCCCATCCATGGGTGTCCTCCAGGGGTGGGCTAGGGTAGCAGGGTGTGTCCCTGTGTGCAGGGAAGGGCACCTGTGGACTGCTTCCATGGTCATATGGGCCTGAATGTGACCCCATAATAGACTGCTACCTCTTGGCTTGGGGCCGGAAGGGAGCTAGCCTGGAAAAGAGAAAGGCTTAAGGCAGACTGAGCGAAGGAACGAGGAAAGCAGCCAAACTAGCTCAGAAAACGTTAAAGGCAGAATAGACATGAACGCCGTATAATTCAGTCTCTTTATTACTAAAGAACATAATCATTATCAATCATTGTGATTAACTCAATAGTATCTATCTTGTAATATCTATTTAATCTTAATTTTTTTAAGAAATTCTCCAAAAATTAGACATTGATCTTCTCCAGTGCCACACGAAGTGCAACTGAATACAGACAATATCTGATGCTGTTAAGACATACATCCTGAGAGTAGTTTACAGAAAAAGCTATATAATTTTTGACTCAAGACAATTAGGGCCAGATTATTTAGTGGTCTCAAACGTGATCAAGAAATATTAATGTATATGATGAATAACAGATACAAAATTCATGTCCAATAATTATAGAATACTATCATTCGCTGTGACGGCCGTTGTATCCTTGCCCACGCTGCATTATGGGTATGCTGGATTTGCCATATCTTCCGTCCAATGTCTTCCTTCGAGATGTCCGTCAGACTAAAGACTGCAATTCTACTGACCACCGATAGAGGACATTTCATTGTCAACGCAAGCCTCCGGTTAACGTCGACCTACGCTCTGTTAAAGGCTCTGACGTCTCCTCTGGAACTCCGCCCACTCCAGTTTTTGCGACCCTCGGCCTCGCCTCGGGATGAGCAGACAGAAGCAGCGGAGCTAGGAGTGATCGGCATGAGCAGACAGAAGCAGCGGAGCTAGGAGATGCTTGTTCCCTCTTCCGGGCTGCTTCTTGTAAAACCTGTATTTTGTTTTGACCTTAGGGATTGATGTTTACTGTTTCGCTGTTGCTGTTGTGCTGAATGGGTTGCCACCGCTCCGAGTTTTTACCGTCACGGCCTTTTGTACCTGCCGGTACAAAAGTTAACCGTTTTTTATGGCGAGCGCACAGCGCTCTGTCCGATTCCGTAATCTCTCTTTGGGCTTCCAACCAGGCCCATGTCCCGTCAGTCACTTTAATTGGTTCTTAAACACAGCTCTGAATGAAAATACAAATGTTTCTTCGATACAGTATGGTGTTTCTTAGAAATTATTACTTATTTGCCAATTTGTCCTTATGTTTCAAACATCGCTAAAGATGTTGTCCATATGGGCACACTATGCTTTAAAATGTTTAAAGTGGTTCAGAAAATAAGGATTGGTGTTCTTGGGAATGTTTATCTATTTCCCAATCTTTCTGTGGTATCAAACATCTCTCAAGGTTTATTCCAAAGATGCGAGCTATGCTTCAAAATATTTAGCATTGCTCAAAAAATAAGGCCCGGTGTCTCCCAGGAATATGTACTTACTTTCCAGTCTTCCTCTAGTTTTAAACATCGCAAAAGGCCGCTTCCAAAGATGCGCGAAATGTTCAAAATGTTTAACACTGCGCAGAAAATAAAGCTGTGATGTTTGTGAAAAAAGGGATTTGTTGGGCTCTCTAACAGTATTCAGCCAAGCGGTTGGTTTTTCCCAGGCATCTAACATGTACGTTGCAAGAAACATTCAAGAATGCACCAGATGCAGGTCATGTTTGTTTGCAAGAAAATTCTTTTTTCACAGGCATTAAACATTTAGGGGCATATTTATACTCCGTTTGCGCCGAAATTGCGTCGTTTTTTTTGACGCAATTTCGACGCAAAACTAACGCCAACTAACGCCATATTTATACTATGGCGTTAGAGGCGAATAGCGCCAAAGTTCCCGGAATGTGCGTCATTTTTTAGCGTGAACCCCTTCCTTGCGTTAATGATATGCAAGGGAGGCGTTCCCGTCTAAAAAATGACTCCCAGGCCTTTACGTGGTATTTATACTCCCGGGCAAAAGCGACGCCCGGGAGTGGGCGTGGCTAAAAACGGCGCATTTGCGCCGCTTTTTAACGCCTGGGTCAGGCATGGCGTTAAGGGACAAGTGGGCTCAAAATGAGCCCAGAGTGCCCTCCCCTGCCCCCAGGGACCCCCCCTGCCACCCTTGCCCACCCCAGGAGGACACCCAAGGCTGGAGGGACCCACCCCAGGGACATTCAGGTAAGTATTTTTTTTATTTTTTTTTAATAATTTTTTTTGGCATAGGGGGGCCTGATTTGTGCCCCCCTACATGCCACTATGCCCAATGACCATGCCCAGGGGACAGAAGTCCCCTGGGCATGGCCATTGGGCAAGGGGGCATGACTCCTATCTTTACAATGATAGGAGTCATGTTGATGGGGGATGGGCGTCGAAAATAAATGGTGCAAGTCGGGTTACGACGATTTTTTCGACGTAACCTGACTTGCCCCATTTTAAGACGCCCATGCGCCATTTTCCCCCTACGCCGGCGCTGCCTGGTGTACGTGGTTTTTCTCGCGCACACCAGGCAGCGCCGGTCTGCTTGCGCCGGCTAACGCCATTCAATAAATACGGCGCCCGCATGGCGCTTCAGAATGGCGTTAGCCGGCGCAAAACTTTTTGACGCTAAACTGCGTTAGCGCAGTTTAGCGTCAAAAAGTATAAATATGGGCCTTAGGCACAAGACAAATTCCAAACTGCCCGATATGTGGCTCAGATCTTGGAGGCTCTGGCAAAGTGCTGAAAGATCCTAAATCTCCCTTTACTGTCCGACACAGATGGGGGCTCGACAACTGGGAAGCTTCCAGCAACAGTTTGAAAACATCATAAAAGGGGCCTTTAGGTCGAGCACAAAGACCTCAAAAATCATAGGCTTATCTTAAGGAAGCACGCCCCTTAGTTGCTTTCGATGCAAGGACAGGAAGGCAGAATTACAGTCCCAGTAAAATAATAGCCTTGACTTTTCAAAGGGAAAGCAGGGGCTAATCCTTTCAAACCACACAAGTGCACTTAACGTGTACATACATGTTGGCCCATATTTATACTTTTTGACGCTAAACTGCGCTAACGCAGTTTAGCGTCAAAAAGTTTTGCGCCGGCTAACGCCATTCTGAAGCGCCATGCGGGCGCCGTATTTATTGAATGGCGTTAGCCGGCGCAAGCAGACCGGCGCTGCCTGGTGTGCGCAAGAAAAACCACGTACACCAGGCAGCGCCGGCGTAGGGGGAAAATGGCGCATGGGCGTCTTAAAATGGGGCAAGTCTGGTTACGTCGAAAAAATCATCGTAACCCGACTTGCGCCATTTATTTTCGACGCCCATCCCCCATCAACATGACTCCTATCATTGTAAAGATAGGAGTCATGCCCCCTTGCCCAATGGCCATGCCCAGGGGACTTCTGTCCCCTGGGCATGGTCATTGGGCATAGTGGCATGTAGGGGGGCACAAATCAGGCCCCCCTATGCCACAAAAAAAAAAAAAAAAATACTTACCTGAACTTACCTTAATGTCAATGGGATGGGTCCCTCCGTCCTTGGGTGTCCTCCTGGGGTGGGCAAGGGTGGCAGGGGGGGTCCCTGGGGGCAGGGGAGGGCACTCTGGGCTCATTTTGAGCCCACTTGTCCCTTAACGCCATCCCTGACCCAGGCGTTAAAAAGCGGCGCAAAAGCGCCGTTTTTGGCCACGCCCACTCCCGGGCGTCATTTTTGCCCGGGAGTATAAATACCACGTAAAGGCCTGGGAGTCATTTTTTAAGACGGGAACGCCTCCCTTGCATATCATTAACGCAAGGAAGGGGTTCACGCTAAAAAATGACGCACACTCCGGGCACTTTGGCGCCCGAAGCGTCTAACGCCAGAGTATAAATATGGCGTTAGTTGGCGTTAGTTCTGCGTCGAATTTGCGTCGAAAAAAACGACGCAAATTCGGCGCAAACGGAGTATAAATACGGGCCGTTATGTCGAGCATTGCAGCATGCATGCGCTGCTTTTCTGACTTATTGGTATGTATCTGGGCTTTTAACAACGCCCACCTCACGTCCATCACTATCACTGGTTTGTGGGCTTGCCTTTCAAAAATCCTTTGATGACATTGGTAAATGGTTTACGTTTGTCCCTCCTTGGAGAGGTTTTATTACTGCCTTGGCTGTCGCCCCTGTTACATGGCTAAGTGCACTTTTGTCGATAAGTTTGACTGTGAATGAACTTCTTTTTCCTTTTCTGTCTCTCCTTATCTCTGATGCTCATGGCGGCCGTGGTGCTGTGAATTGGCTCGCTGATGTGAAACTGTTTTACTTTTCATTTTCAAGTTATGTGGCAAGAAAAGTCCAGTTAGGAGTTTATAACGCTAATAGCTCTAACTCGAGCAAATGCGAGATCCATTGCATTGCAAATGTTTGTTTCAGCTCATTGGTACATATATTAAATAGTAAGGGGCATGGTTACAAGGAATTTGTGTAGGGGAGCGCCGCAAGTTTTTGTGCTGTGCTACTCAGCGCTACTTTGAAAGGGCAGGAATGCATCTTATTTTCCTTCTGCGCTGGTGCAGAATTGGCTGCGTAGCACCATAGTGCAAGCGTTCCTGCGTTGCATGTAGGAATGTTTTTGTGCAGGAAGGGACTCTTTTCTTCACAAAAACAATCACAAGCGGCGTTTTCTTCTTTCTCTGGAGAATATTTACAGAAAAGCGGTGCAGGACAGAACTGCAAGTCTTTTTGCAGTGCTGACCTACACCAATTTGAAGTGGCAGATATGCACTGTATTTACGGGATACGGTGCATTCCAGACGTTTCAGCCAACGCTGGTGCACAATTTGGGGGCATATTTAAACTCTATTTGCCTTGTATTTGCATCATTTCTCTCGGCGCAAACTTAACTTCATATTTATATTTTGGTGCTAGACATGCCTATCACCAAAATATTGGAGTTAAAGTCATTTTTTGCCTGCGGAAAACTACCTTGCGTCAATGAGATGCAAGGTAGGCGTTCGCGGGCAAAAAAATGACTCTAAGGCCCTAGCGCCTTATTTATCCTCGCGTGCAAAAATCACACACGGGGGGAGGAAGGGTCAAAAAATGGTGCAAAGCTTGCTTTGCACCATTTTTTAATGCGTGGGTCAGGGGAGGTGTTAGGGGACCTGTGGGCCTATTTCCATGGTAAAACACCATGGAATAAGCCCACAGGTGCCCTCCCAAGCCCCAGGGACACCCTGATCCACACCAGAGGGACGGCGGAGGATGGGGGACCCCATCCTAGGTAAGTACAGGTAAGTATTTTTTTTTTAAGTGCCGTTGGGGGCCCTGAAATGGGCCCCCTACATGGCACTGGATGCAGTGACCATGCCCAGGGGACCCTGGTCCCCTGTGCTGGGCATTGGGGTGGTGGGCATGACTCCTGTCTTTTCTAAGACAGGAGTCATGTGGTATGGGTGGTTTTGCGTCAGAAAATGACTCTAGGCAGGTTAGAGTAATTTTTTTACTCTAACCTGCCTGATGTCATTTTTTGGTGAAAAATCCCTTTCTTCCATACCGCCATCCTCACCTGACTAACGTCATTTTTTTTTTTACACTAGCCCTTTGCGCCAGAAATATGGTACCCGGCTGGTGCAAGCAGGTGCTAAACTTTTTGGTGCAAAACTGCATTAGTGAAGTTTTTCACCAAAAAGTATAAATCAGGGCCAATTTGGTGCTTACAATGGTGTAAGGGTACCTGTGTTGTTGGCAGGATTGTTTTTGTGCAGGCAGGGGCATCTTCCTGCACAAAAACAATCCATGGAGGCGTTTTCCTCTTTCTATGTGTGCTGCAGAATGCACACAGAATGCAGCACACATAGAAAGAAGAAAAACAAGGAGAAATAAATATATTTCTCATTGTTACACCTCACCTGGGGAGGCATACATTTTTGACTCATTCCCACGTTTACACGTCTCCTTGGTACGCCTGCTCTGGAGAGGTGCAAAATGTTGGCGCTGCCCAGGTTTACAGGCTGTTGCAAATCTGGGGTAGCGTCAAAATCCATGGGTGTTGCGTGGGAAAACCCACCGCAATGCCCATGAAATGCCCCCTGGAGCAGAGTAAGGCAATGCAAGGACTTGTGCACCTTGTCCTACTCCATATCTATGAGGCATGAAAAGCCATGCAAAGTGGCTTTGCGAGGCCTCATAAATATGGTTAAGAGGCTTGCGCCACCGGAGCACAAGCCACTTGTAAATATGCCCCTTAATGTTAAAATAAAAAACGTTAAAATGTGTTCTATAGCTAGGATGAGCAAATTTTGTAAACAAGCATTGGCAAAGCCTATATGTTTTGCCTATGTGACATCTATTGGCTTTGTCATTATTTTGTTTACATAAGTTCCACAGCAGCACAGATTGCTGTGCAACATAGATTAAAATAAAAAAAAAAGGCAGTATGACGCAATCAGCGTTCAACCCATGTAAGCACTTTTTTCTTTTTTACTTTAAGCCATGTTTCACAACAGTGCGAGCTGCTGTCAACATGTCTAAAAAAAAAATGAATAAAACCAATTGATATTGCATAAGCAAAACCTGTTGGATTTGTCAGTGTTTGTTTTCCACAGCTTTTCTGAAGAATGGCTCTCAAACGTTTGCTCCACCTGAAGTGGTTTGATTTCACTCTCAGGGTTGAGTTAAGGAGACTTGCTGAGCCCCAGGCTTTGCTTTCCGTTCTGGTTTTTAAGTCCTGATTTTTTTTTTTAATTGGCGGCCTTATGTCGGTATGCTAAGCTGTGGCGGTTGTTTGTATGACATGGTGAGGTCGCATTTCTGTCGGACTCTTGAATTCTTGGTCCATAAGGTGTTATGCAGAATGTGAGTTACAATGAAAGAACTTCTGGGCTCTTTTCTGTACCTATTGAGCAGTGAATTAATGACTTCAGAAAGCATGGCCTTTTTTATATAGCACCATTTACTATAGTTTGTCAGAGCTGTATGTATCATAAAAGTGATGCAAACCAGCACAAATATTTTTTTATTTTCTTTCCAGTGCAAAACTTCTTTCATACTAGAAATTAAGTAAAAGTAATGTAAAATTTGCATTATTTACCATCAAGAGGGTGTTACACAGGCATTACTGTGCAACTACTCACCCTTTTTCACACAAAACCCAATCTTCCAAAAATGTGAGAGGGTTTTGCGTAAAAAAATAACACCCTTTGAAACCAGGCGTTAAAAGAAGAAATGTTGGCATGTATCCTTTCTTTTCCCTCTTTGCATGGGTGCAACACACATACAAAATAGGAAAAGTTTTAAATGTTGTCTAGGCATAGTATTTTGATCTGGAAGGGAAACCTTCAAGTACAAAACCTGTGGAGCTAAGGTGTGTGCATGGAGTACAGCAGCAAAGACCGACTTCACAATGGCTGGTAAACCTCATGTTGCAAAGTAGCCATCAAGTTTTTCAACTTCTTGCTCATGTGTTGTGGATAAAAATCCTTCGCTAAAAAGGAAAATGTGAACATTAATCTATAATTACAATTAAATGATGTCCATTGTTAAGTGGACCAAAGAAATCAATGATTATCCTAACCCAGGCATGTTTCGGGAGTTCTGACATGTTCAGAGTATGTTGAGTAACTTTGTTTGACAGGCAATTGCATATGTGACAGACCTTGGGTTCCTTTTCAACTCTTTCAACTCGGTATGGAAATCAAACATGGCTTTGAAAAGCTCTCTTAGTAGCAATAATACCATAATGTTCTTAAAGAGTCACTTCTATCACCTTTTGTTGTAGACTCTCCAGAATCAGGATCCTCACAGTATAAGCCCTTCCTGAGTTATGGACAATTAATTTTTTATATTCTTGTACTTTTGATATTCTCCATCATTACTGAGAAGTCGAATTGTTTGTTCCACAACTAATGTGTAATTATGTCTTTTAACATTAGCAGGTCACTTTCATGACTCTTAGCAGTGACAATCTGGGTTAACAATATAGCACCTGGCATACTTGATAATCTCAAAAAGAGGTCAGCAGGATTTTTTTCCTTTCCTGGTCAATGAAAATTTGTCTTGGAGTCACAGTCCCTGTTGTTCAATTTGAGGAGGAATCTCGGCCTTTGGACTGCTGAAGATGGTCATCAAAGCTTGACGCTCAGTCACCAGCGTAAAAGGCTTTCCTTACAGAAATACATGAAAATGTTCACAAGCCCATACTACATCCAAACTTTCCTTTTCAGGCTGTGAGTAAGCACGTTCTGTTTCAGACAAACTTCTATTAGCATAGGTCACAATATGTCATCTTGCATTTGGGTGTCCACAATGTTGTGTAATTATAGCACCTTACCCAACGTGGCTAGTGTCAACCACAATCTTGGTATAGGGCTTTGGATTGACGTATGTCATTTCTGTAGCATTTTCTATGATTTGTTTGATTTTCTTGAAACACTTGTGACATTCTCGTGACCATTTATAAGCAACATTTTTCATGGTTAACTCTCGTAATGGAGCACTGGCAGTATCAAAGTTCTTTGTGTAGCGTGAACAGCAGCCAGCCTTTCCAAGAAAAGAACGTACCGTTGAAACGTCTTGTGGATGTTCAGAATTTGTCAAGGCTTGTAGCTTTGCAGGATCAGGCGTCATGCCCCCATGAGAAAAGATATGGCCAAAGAATTTTAGCTTTGTCTTCAACGATCACTTTTCTGCCTTAGATGTCAAACCTGCTACGTTGAGTAATTCACATACTTGCATGAGGGCTCTATCAAGCTCCTTCTCTGTAGCTCCAAAAACCAGTATGTCATTGTTATTGTTAAATGTATTCACAACAGGTTGGATGAAGCGTCATATGACGTATTGGAAAAGTTCTGCAGCCGATGACACACCAAAACTAAGGTGCTTATTTACAAGCCCATGTGCGCCACCAGAGCGCCACTTATATTGATGCTCTAGTGGTGCACAGTGCAGACCCAAATCTACAAGGCCATGAAAAGCCACCCTGCGTGGTTTTTTCTTAGCCTTGTGGATATGGTGTAAGGCACCACAGTGCAAGTCGTTGTGTTGTCTCACACTGCGTCAGGGAGGCGTGCCATGGGTGTTGCAGTGGGTGTTTCCACTCAACACCCATGGATTTTGACACTGCCCCAGATTTATAACATAGCGTACATCTGGAGCAGTGGCAAAAACCTACACCTCCCCAGAGCAGGCGTAACGAGGAGAAATGTTTACATTTCTCCTAATTTTTTCTCTTTCTACACTCTTTCTGCAGCACACATAGAATGAGTAAAACGCCTCTCGTGATTGTTTTTTGTGCATGAAAGTGTCCCTGCACGAAAACTATCATCCCTACAACACAGGCACCCTTGCATCATGGTGCAAGCATACCTGCATTGGTGCATGGCAGCCAATTGTGCGCCAGCGCTGTGGAAGAGGACAGGAATGCACCGTACCTCATAGATACGGCTCATTACTGCCCTTTTCTTTTGATGCAGGGCAGCGCAGCAAGAAGGGTTGCAGTGCTGCCCTGCGCAAAAACATTGTAAATAAGGCCCTAAGGGGCTTATTTATACTCTGTTTGCACTGAATTAGTGTTATTTTTTTTACGCTAATACAGCGCAAACTCAACGCCATATTTAGACCTATCTAGCATCAAAATATTGGTGTTAACATCATTTTTTGGATGTGTGAAACCTCCTTCGTCAATGAGATGCAAGGTAGGCGTTCCCGTCCAAAAAATGACTCAAACTCACTAGCGCCATATTTATCCACTCAGGCAAAAATGATGCACGGGTGGGAAGCGGACCCAAAAAATTACATTAAATCTGATTTTCGTCAAAATTAAATGCCTGAGTGAGGGCAGGAGTTAAAATGAGGCAAACCCATCACTACTTTAGGAGAACACACAGAAGCAACATTATCAACCCACAGGGGAAGATGGAGGCGATACTGATCCAGCTTGCAAGACGACGCAGAGGACAGCAATAACTACAGCAATCACCACCACCACAACGTGGCCCACAAAGGCAACGCAGAAGGCAGGAGAGGCTCTTCAGAACCAGGACAACCCTCCTTGGCCCTCAGGGACCAGGACATCATTAGGACCTACAGACTGAACCGGCAAGCCATGCTACACCTGCTGCACCACATTTAGCCACAATTCAAAGCTAGCCTGCAGATCCCACACAACATACCACCTGTAACAAAGCTGCTAGCTGTCCTGCACATGCTGGCAAGTGGCTCATTCAAAACAATGGGTGCCCTGGTTTCTGATGTCTCACAGCCATTGTTCTTTGCATTCCTGCCAAAGGTGTTAGACGCTATTATCTCCCTGATATCCCGCCACATCAGCTTCCCCAACACCCAGCAAAAGCAGCAGGAGAACAAACAGGTGTCAGAGTACCTTAATTTGATTCCCTCAGGAGCAGAAGATAAATCCTCAGTCCCATCCCAGACTACTTGCAACATAATAGAATCTCCATATTGAGCACCCTGGAAGGGGAATGGGATTTAGAGAGACTGCCTCAGAGATGATGTTTCGTCAAATACTCAGTCTGCCACCTCACGTCTTGTTTGACTGGATATCAGCACCTGAAAAATCACATTCACAATTACTAGGGACACACTATCATATGTTACTATACTTTCTTATCACGTAACAATTAATTTTCTCTGACATCCAATGTTATACTCACCCTGAGCTCCCTGAGGATTTGCCTCTCTCTGTCTATGTATGTGTTTATTATTGATATGATAATTAACTTCTTGAGATAGTTCTCAAATTAACGCAAAGAGTTGTCTGCTTCTTGACACTTGTGATGAGATTTTCAATTCTGAATACGTTTCTTTACTTGTTCTTAATTATTCAGCAAGGTTGCTATATATATACATATATATAGTTATTTATGGTTGCTTTAGGTATGGTAAAGATTTCCTCTTGACTGTCTTTTAATTACTTTTTCTATCAAGACTAATTTGTGTGCCTTGTTGAAAAAATGCATATTGAACTTCCTGTTGTAGATTTCTTAAGTTTTGTTGTTTGTATATTGTTGACTAGATTATTTGGTTTGTTGTTAGAATATCCTAATATTCTTTGAATGTTCTTAATAGTCCATTCCAGCCGAAAACTCTTTAGAGCACTCGAAAAAACTTTCTGTATCCGTAAATGCTTTTACTCAATTAATTATTATTATCTGCAGTTAACTCGTTATCTGTAAAAATACCTGCGAAGT
Source organism: Pleurodeles waltl (assembly GCF_031143425.1). Taxonomy (NCBI): domain Eukaryota; kingdom Metazoa; phylum Chordata; class Amphibia; order Caudata; family Salamandridae; genus Pleurodeles; species Pleurodeles waltl. The sequence continues at coordinate 1,496,336,751 of NC_090447.1, forward strand.
CTATTTTTCATCCCAAAAGACGTTTACCTCAAAAGACGTGCTCAATCTGTACATCTGGATTCCTGTCAGATCACAGTTGACGTGCGAAGCTTTCAAGCAGCGCGTGCATATCCTAGCAACTAAACTGAATGCAACACTAGAACTACAACTTAACCTTCCGGCTTCTCATCGGCCATCTTGGATTTCTTTCTTTGGCCTTTTCTTTGCAACAAACGTAGCACGACTCGGCAAACCTTCTTCCAACTAGGACGTCGCTGTCTCTACTGTGGATACTTCTTTGCCTGCGTCCTTATTGCCTTTCTTGGACTTTTCACCGTTACTGCATGGCAGGTTTGAAGGGTCTTGACAACAGGGGTTCTATCAAATCCACAGCTTCCCGCAAGTGCTCAGTGCAATTGACTGCACCCATGTCTGGCTCGTACCACCTGCAGCGACCGAGCACTTATAACGGGATCGCAGGCACACACATTCCATTAATGTGCATGCCATAGTGGACCACCGGGGACTATTCATAAACATTTTGGCCAAGTATCCTGGGAGTGTCCATGACACCTTCATATTCCGGCACAGCAGGATCAATGAACAATTCCAGGATGGACAATATGGAAATGGCCTACTTGTGGGTAAGTCAACAAACCTAGCAATATACACACAACACACCAACCCTGTAGGACACACAAGACCAACACCACAACATTAACATATGGCCAGGGTAACACAGATGTGCAGGTAACAACACATATGCACCATGCTGCAGTACAGCACTATCAGTGCACACCACAACCTCATATACCCACATGTACGTAACACACACACAACTTGGCAGGCACACCACGTGAAGGACAGGTGCAGACATGTATCCTTTGTCAACAAGAACTATACAGACCACTACAAGTGCCCACAGGTTGCCTACTACTTACACTTCGCACACAGTACACCAAACAAAGAATAGCACAGCCATGTCAATAGCATACCCCTTGCCCATGTCATATAAGTTCCATATAGGCACAGATCCCTCAAGTCATGCCATGCAAATTACTGCCAGAACAAAAATCCAATACCAGACAACTGCTGCCTATGCCAACTACATCTCATCAACACATAGCTGACTTACCTGTAGTGTGCAGAGACATCTACCTGACTCATTGGCCCACATACATAGGAATACAAGATCAATGCCCATCACTTACCATGTGTCAGATGTGTGGTAAGTGGTACCACACCTACTGTAGTACCACCTCACGTGCAACACTTACTGACTCACAACGCCATTATGTCTGTACAAGATACAATAAATGGCCCACCATGGGGCAGAGTCACTGTCAAAAAGTGCAGATCACGGATGCAATAGTGGGACCCTGTAGGAGAAAACAGGGCATCACTGACCTCACATCCACTGTGCCAAAGGACACCTTTGCTAAGTAGCTGAGCCCCATCCCTTAGCCTGCACTGTGCATGTGTCGACAGTATAAATGCTGATTCATATGTTGAGAAGATAGGAGAGACACAGGTAGTTATGTTGATCATCCTGTAACAATGAGATACACACCCTTGGACACCTCATGGCTGCCACAAACATTAGCTGCCACTCTGGAACACCAAGGGACCTATGTAAAAGCCCACAGTGCCATTGTCATGGCCTGCACTGTATGTACAACTTGGCAGATAAACATTTCATAATTACTTGAAGCCACATTGTAAATCGGCCACCCTTCCATGCTGTATGTAGTGTGGAAGGGGTGTGCAATGTGTGTCGCTGCAGGTCTGTCACCACAAGATGTATAGCATGATGATGCTGACTAAGATGTAGTTGTCACATAAAACCTGAGGCAGTACCAACAAACATCCCCCCAGGGTTGCTGTATGTAGGTTGCAATAAGGAAGTAGACTGTGCTTTGAACTCAGATGATTGTGCCACCAATGCATGCGTCATACTGCTGCACACACAGAAGGAGACTATTGGCCATCAAAACAGCATATGTATAGGGCCGTGTCCCTTCCTGCACAGATACATCCACCTCCACCTCCACCAGGCAGCTAGCCAAGTTCCCTGGTGCAAGGTAGGTAGTGTAGGTGCACGGCTGCATATGAGCAACTGGCGCAGGGGACAACAAAGGGTTGCCTAGTAACATGTCACACATGGGGCACTCTTACATAGTCTAAATGTTGCAGGACAGTGCAGCCAATTTTGGAGACGTGTTGTGCGTTGTCACTTACCAATTTCAAAGGCCCTAAGGGGCATATTTATACTCTGGTTGCGCCGGAATTGCGTCGTTTTTTTTATGCAAATCCGACGCAAAACGAACTCCATATTTATACTTTGGCGTTAGACCCGTCTAGCGCCAAAGATCTTGGAGTTTGCGTCATTTTTTAGCGTGGACACCTCCCTTGCGTTAATGATATGCAAGGTAGGCGTTCCCGTCTAAAAAATGACTCCGAGGCATATGCGCCGTATTTATACCCCCTGACAAAAATGACGCCCGGGAGTGGGCGGGTCAAAAAAAATGACGTCCAGCCGCTTTAGCGTAATTTTTTAGCACCTGGTCAGGGCAGGCGTTAAGGGACCTGTGGGCTCGGAAGGAGCCCAGAGGTGCCCTCCCATGCCCCCAGGGACACCCCCTGCCACCCTTGCCCACCCCAGGAGGACACCCAAGGATGGAGGGACCCATCCCAGGGAACTTAAGGTAAGTTCAGGTAAGTATTTTTTTTTTTGTGGCATAGGGGGGCCTGATTTGTGCCCCCCTACATGCCACTATGCCCAGGGGACATAAGTCCCCTGGGCATGGCCATTGGGCAAGGGGGCATGACTCCTGTCTTTGCTAAGACAGGAGTCATGTCAATGGAGGGTGGGAGTCAAAAAACAATGGCGCAACTCGGGTTGAGGCAGATTTTTTGCCTCAGACCGACTTGCCCCATTTTTTGACGCCCAAGCTCCATTTTCCCCTACGCCGGCGCTGCCTGGTGTAAGTCATTTTTTTTTACGCACACCAGGCAGCTCCGCCGGCTAACGTCATTCCATAAATAAGGCGCCCGCATGGCGCTTTGGAATGGCATTAGCCGACGTTGTGCGCCAAAAAGTATAAATACGGCCCTAAGTGTCGCACATCATCTGCAAAGAAACGTGTCAGAATGGATGGGATGTCCAGGCTCTGTAGTGCTACCATGTTGCCACCACTTCTGATCCCATTGTGTTGTGAGGATGGTCATGTCCCCTCTAGTGATAGCACACTGATACAAAGGTGCACTACACAACGAGTGGTATATACATAATGACCATCAGTTTGGAATCCAAATCATATGTCTCGGGTCCTTGAGCCACACACAAGATTGTCATGTCCAACAACCCAGTGCTGAGGAGACATTACACAAGGATAGGAACTCACAGCATACCACAAACACATATGAGTCACATCCAACTCAAAATATCAACTGCCATGCTACATGACAAACCAGTTGCAAGCCTTAATAACAACTTACTCCTTAAATCTTTTGCAGCGGATCAGGATTGTGGCATGCAGACATGGATAATGACCCCATTTCCCAACCCAAGCACAGCAGTAGAGCATGCGTATAATGAGGACATCAGAGGACACGGACTATTGTGGAGAGGACATTTGGCACCCTGAAGTCCAGATTCAGGTGCCTGGACATCACAGGCGGCAGCCTCCTACATGCCCCACACATCGTTTGCAAGATTATAATGACGTGCTATCTTGCACAACATACATGTGTGGATGAACGTCCCCTTATATGAGCACGTTGATGACCTGCCTGAGGAGGAGGAGGAGAATGGTGGGGAAGAAAATGAGGGAGAACAGCACAACACAGCTGCTGGGATAGGCCGCAGACTGCACTTTGTTGAGAACTTCTTTACTTAATAATCATGTAACTCACCTTGTACATTTTGTCAATAAACACCTCACTTATTCACACAATCCGGCTTTGGTCTCTTCAATCTCCACAACATATACCTCAGGATTGTGAGTCTAACGTCAGGGAGCATGTTACAAACACTAATCTGAAAAGTACTGTTGCTACGTCACATGTGATGTGTAAGATTGTACTGCTGCCATCACACATCACAAATAGCCTCATCACTTGAATGTGACAACTGAAGGACACAATCTATGGACCACAACATATGAATTACATCCACGTTGCCAACTTGTACAACAATAGCTCATCACACACAACTACAACATGTCCAAATAGGAGGTAAACAAGGCCCCCACACGAGGCAGTGAATGTCAAAATATGGTGAGACTGTAATGTTTGAACAGACCGCTGACAGAACTCAGTGTGAGAGTTGCAATGGCTGCATGGAGCATGTGTGACAAGGGGGGGGACATCATTGGTGACAGTGGTCATCATGATTAGCCCAGGTATGACAAGCAATGGAAGAAGTTGGGCCTGCGAAATACACCCATGGAAATCAGAACTGCCACTGCCATGGGGCCCAATCCTGACACAGGGTACACATGACCTCAAACTTTGCACTGACACGTCTGTGGAATGCACATCAGAATGGATGAAAACATATGCAGCTAGGGCTGCAGGTCCACCACACAAAAACAACAACCATTGCTAAATTTAATGAGTTTAATCTGACTTTTGTGTTCAAAACATGATATGGGTGGAATGAAGGCAGAGTGTGTCAATCACAGTATGTACGAAATATATGCACGTGCCAGACATATGTGCAAATATTTGCATGCTGTCGATTCTGTAACAAACACCTCAGTGTAACAGACCAATCAACCCCAAATCACATTGTTGCATGGACTACCACATGTGGCCATACACAAAATTCCACACTGCAGCCAAGCCCATACCATTTGTATGTTGATACAGGGTGCATCCGTAGACAATGGAACAAAATCACGCAATCAGGAACTGAGTCAAAAAAATTGCAGCAAATGCGTCGAAAACATCTGCAAATGCAAAGTATATGACCCATGGGCCCTTAGTGTGAATTCCACCTTTGCACTCATCTCAATGCTGATTTTCTGTTTATTCTACGCATAAAGGTAATGCGTCAAAATAAAAGACGCACGTAGGTCCTGTGTCTGAAATACTCATGCAAATATCACATGCTTCAAATAAATGCACGCATAACGGAAAACGTGACGCACCAGGACAGGAAGTGATGTAATAGGAAATCCTGTAAACAGGCATGGTACAGTGGGTGTACTTTCACTTTCTGTTTACAGTGTGTGCCTCTTTTAAATGTGTGGTTGTGTCCTGGAGTTGGTGGTGTGTTCTTGTTCTGTATTGTATCTTGTGGTTTCCCTCCTGTTGTGTTTTTTGTATTTTTGACTGTACTTTGTCCCAGTGTTTGTAAATTTGTGTGTTTTTTGTATCTATCATTGTACTTGTACTGTGGGGTGTCTGTCCGGGATCGTTGTTAAGTTGGGTTAGCTTGGGTAATTCTTTTGGGACATAAGTTTCCTTTTTTGATTTTGTTCATATATTCATTATTGTTATCAACCTGTACCTGATAGATATGTCTGGTAGGGGGTGGTTGAAAAGGTAGAGGGAGGAGGAGCTGGGAGGCTTCTCGTGGCTGGTAGCCCACTACCTGCCATTAATGTTGGAGATGGGGGGCCGTGTGATCCAGGGCTACCGGACGGAGGCAAGGCAGCTGCGGTGGGGCACCACCTGAAGAGGGTGTTCCGCAGCAGCTGCAACGAGCACCAGCTGAAGCATCGCTGGGCAGATCTGGTGGCCAGGGAGCAGGATCTGCTTGACCATCTTGGTGTGGTGATCGGTGGCCCTGTTGGTGAGTCTCCCATTGGCATACTATTTACTGTCCACCGCTCTTGAATGACAGTAGCAGATGTGTTAGCATGCTGCATGCAATGCTTGAGGACAGATTGCATGCAACCAGAATGAAGTGTAATTGCTCCAGTCTAGGCATGGAGTTCACATGTCCTACAATTTTAACAATGCTGGTCAGATGTTTGGTGAGTCATGTACAACCATCACTAAGTCACACATTTCAGGGGCGATGGCAAAACCTGTGCCCCAGCATAGTGTCATGTATGATAAGCCAAGACACCACCAGCAGATCATATGTAACTGGATTGTGACAACAAAGTAGGGCAATCCATGTATAGCACTACATTGTCATCATTTCACACACATGAGCCCTGACATTATGTTAGCCAAGGGGGCATACCCACCTTAGGGGGCATTGGCAATGGGGAATTTCATACCGTCAGGCAACTTTGATACACCAGTCATGGATTACTCAACGCATGATCATTACAGACTAAAAATTGAGCGGCTTGTCCATCACGAAGTGCCTCTGTGTGCCTTGCAGGACAAACCAGAATACCTGAGTCATTTGTCTTGCAGGGCACCAGGGTAGTGTCATGTATTTGTCACCCAGCTCCCCCTCATACCATGGCGTTCCTTCTTCTATAGATTGCCCACATATGGTTGTTGCAGGGTGTAGCACTACAAGAGTCTCAGCCTCAGTGTAAATGTGCAGATGTGTGGCTCCCACTCACCTGAGTGTCATTGTGAGTTTGCAGTAGTGTGTCTGTTGCACTGTCTTCAAACAGGATAATTAGCTCACTCCTCTAAAATAGTACATACTGTAATATGTTGTCCACTAGTAGTGACAGTGATATGACACCCAGGGCCTGATTTATACCTTTTAAGCGCCGCATTTGCATCATTTTTTGATGCAAAAGCGTCGCAAACTTACAAAATGCAATTATATTTTGTAAGTTTGCGCGACTTTTGCATCAAAAAATGACGCAAATGCGGCGCTATAAAAAGTATAAACCAGGCCCTGAGCATGGTTTTCCATCCATATCTTACAGGTGGAACTGCCCCCTACAACATCGGGGAAATGGCAAGATTTGAGGACCCAGATGTATCCATTAAGTGTGATAATTTCTGTCCTTTGTAGTGATTGTGTGAGTGAGCCATGTGTGTTGCACACAATGCTAGAAGTGATGGGCTGTCAAATGATCAGATATCAAAGTAGGCTGGATGGTGACATTGTGTCCCATTTAAGGGTTCCCTATGCACATGCAGAGAGTCATATCTTGTGAGGCTTGTGGTACTCAATGGGCAGCATTGTGTAAACAAGGTGATGACAAGCCACATGTAGGCTTATATGTCCACCGCTGTGAGAATATTGGCATTGGGACGCTCTCACAACACAGTGATGCACCATTTTGAACACAAATTGGTGCATCCCTCTATTGTAATGTACATGTAGGACTGGGTAGGCAATCCTACCCCCATATTTGTACTTTATGATGCCCCATATTTTGTACTCTATTTACGTGACACTTATATGGAATGTAATAGGCGTGCATGCAGGTCAAGGCCAGACGTGTGCTGGCATGGATATGGGTTTGTAAGGAATAGTATTGGCAGAGGTATTGATGGGTGTCTACACCTGGACACATGAATGTAGATGTGATACACCTATGGATATCAGCTTCCTAGTTGGTAGCCCTCCTAACATATGGTCCACTCCCTGACTCCATGTATGAGTGGGTATGCCTTGGTGGATGACCGGGACAGTTGAGATGATGGATTGCATGGCCTTCCCCCCTGAGGCACAGGTGGTGAGGAACAATACATTTGTAGGTAGATGTGATGCTCACAGTGTATGTGACAGTCATTTTGATCAGGCTTGCATGTGTACCAACACTGACCCCTTATGGTTACCATCTGCATCCCATGCTCCTGATAACAGATTAAGGCTACTGGTGATGAATGGTTGAAAATTGACACAGATGATGAGGTATAGTGGCCCTGATCTATGTGAGGTTGACACTGCCTTTGCATTGTTACACATGGCACAAAATCAATGCACACCTAATTTGGTTTGGTTCCTATTCTTGTTGTGCGTCGCTTTGGTGTCAATGAAATGATGCTAAGGCAGCATTGTCATTTCATTAATCAGGGCCATTGTTTTATCCGGAGGGTGAGTTGGAGTCATGTGCAATTAGATGTAGAGTGTAACCTAATAATCTGTACATATTCCACACAATGCTGACACTGATGGTTCCCTGTCTCAATTTAACAGCTGCCAACAGGAACAATGAGGAACTGGGGCTTTTCAGAAGAGGGCAGTTCCCTATAGGCACATCCTGGAAGTGGAATCTGGGTTCAGGAGGATGGCACGCCGCTATTGCAGGAAGCGATCCACCGGGGAATGGCGGGCATTCACCCAAGGGGGACCCACACTGGCCACACAGAGTACCAAGCACCACAGCTGTGCAGGGAGCACAGCTGCTGCTATCACAACAACCTCAGCTGCTACACCCTTAACATCTGTGCCACAGCCCGCCCCACCTGCTGCCATGGACATGAATGCAATAAAGTACCTACAAAGGGATGTGACACTGGTCCTCAAAAAGTTGGACAGTCTTGAGAAGGAGGTGGAGAAGATCACCAAAGACTGAAGTTCATCAAAAGGAAACACAAGAGGGCCAATCTGTAATTGGCTTAATGCCTGTCACCCCCAGTTCAGTCTCCTCCCTCCTCATTTGTTTTAATGTTTTATAGTGGGTTTTAGGGGGTTAGTTTCAGATTAGATTAGGTTAGTAGTTTCGTTAGGGTAAGTAGGTTTGGGGTGTGGGTTTTCTACTTTTTACATGTTACTTTGTGGGTGGGTGGGTGCTGGGTGATGTTGGGCAATTTATGTGTTGTAAAAGAAACAATTTTAAAAATAAAAAACTCAACAAAAAAAATACCCAAAACATATATATTTGTTTAGATATAGGTAGTATATGTGTAATTTAGTATATGTTGTCCTGCATGTGTCTCATGATACAAGGGGGCTGGGGGCCAATGTTTAGAGTGTGTTGTTAAATGTGTTAGGTAAGTTTAGCATTGGGTAGTTAGGGTCAGTTGTTGGTTATGTATAGTTAGGATAGGTTAGGTTAGGATAGGTGCTCTTCATTCTTTTTTAGTTTAGTTTAATTATAATTAAATATCTTTGGGTACTCCATTACTTCATGTGTCATATGCTTGGGTCTCAGGTTCTTCCCATGGGTGTACAGTGAAAATGGTGTGTTGGCCTAGGGATTCCGTCCTGCCTCCAGATCGCTCTCTTGACATGGTCATCACCTTATTTCAACTGAGCTGTTACATTGGCAGCTACAACACATCTAATTGTCTGTGCATCTTCCATCCAGTGCACCCACCACTCAAGGTGACTATGTAACCATGTATTGGACAGGTAGGTGTGGTAATTCAGCTGTCATTGTTTGGGTCCTGTGTCGGAATGTTGGGCACTGTGGGACATCTGACAACAGCCTACATTTCATATATATACTGCTTAACTGACCAATGGCAATTAGATGAGGTTAAGTACTTCTGTTTCACACCAATGTGTTCTTCCAGCTGGCGATATTGCCCAAGAACTGTTTCACAGCCATTTCTGCTGTATGTAGTGGGTAAAGCATACATTGAATTGCTTGTGGGGGATGAGACCAGCATCAACGTTTATCATGTAGGTACCTTGTGCATAGATATGTGCCCCCATATTCCTGCACTCTTGTACTGACATTCTGTGACTAAAGACATGTTACACACTTCACAATTCCTAAGCATAGTAGATGTGTCATAATACACAAAGACACTATGGGTGTGTAGGTGGTATTTATTTACAAGTGTCATTGTGCGATATTTACAATGAACAGGTCTGTGACCCAATTAGTGGAATCCATCCAATTGTGACACAACACAAGTCCAGGGTTGAGGGACATGTCATGGGACATGCTTGGGTAAAGTATCGTTCAGTGCAGGGGAACATAAATTCCTAATTGAAAAGTGAGAGACAATTGCAGTTCATAGCAGAAAGGTCAACAGTGTGTCGGTGAAGAGTGCATATCTCCAATGGTACTAACACTGGCATGATGTCAAGCACAGTACCAAGGAAAACACTGCCCAGGTTGCCTGGGCTGGTGATACCAGGAACTCCTAAGGGTAAAGATGATTGGTTCCACATATTCATCCTACGATGTGTGTGGTGTCTCCTCTGCCCTTGATGGTGTTAGTGGGGAGGTAGAGGGGACCACACACACTTCAGTGGTTGGAGATGTGGACTCCCAATTCCCGGCAGCTGCCATCTGTGGAACTGCATATGGCATCACTGCAACATGGAGGAACTGCTGATTTTTTAGCATAGCAGTAACATCCCTGTGGTAGGCAGCTATGTCTGACCTGAGGGAGATCATTTCCTGGCGCATGGAGTCCATCTTGTCCTCAAGCACGCTGTTGCCAGTTTGGGAGGGCAGTTGTTGTCGCCTCTCCCTCATAGCAGCAGCTATTTCCCTCAGACACTCCTGAACTCCACGCATTGGGGAGTGTGTGGCTCGGTTGGCTGCAGTCTGTTCAGTAGCCGTAACCATGCATGTGCGCATACCCTCTAGGCTGGCTGCCATAGTTTGCATTGCCACCCTCATCTCCTTGGCCAGCTGCCGCTGAACTCCTACCACTGTCCTCTCAAAGCTGATCCCTGCGTCCTCAGAGTCCTTAGATGCCGGTGCTGGCAGGTCGTAGTATTGGGGTGCTAAGTGGGGCCTGTGGGATGTCTGCTACATCAATACTCCTTCTTGCGACTGGAGGTGGTGTCTGGAGGTTTACAAGGACTTCTTGGAGGGTCTCTTGGCTGATGGTTGCCAGCTGGACATCCAGGTCATCAGGGTGCCCCAGGACAGGCAGATCCGTAGGAGAGCCATCATCCTCTGCAATGATATGGTGTAAAATCAGTCTACCTGTGTTGTGGCAGTTGATATGTCACATCACTGACTTGATACTTGAGGCTCATTGTCATCTCAGGGCTAGAGTTATGGAAAAGTGGTCGAGCGCGGTGCTGCGCCAAAATTGGCAGGCTGCGCTGCATCACTTTAGAAATGCAGGGATACGCCGTATTTAAGTGAATACAGCGCACACCTCTGTTGCCCCCTGCTCTGGCGCTAAATTCAGCTTCCAGCACCAATGCAGGCATCCTTGCACCATCGTGCAAGGATGTCTGCGTTGAGGGGTGTGTTTGTTTATGTGCAGGAGGGTGTCCCTTCGTGCACATAAACAATCACTATTGGCGCTTTGGCACTTCTGTGTGAGCTGTAGAATGCATCACACACAGAAATGCCAAAGCGTAATTTTCAAATGATTGTTTATGTGCAGTAAGGGACACCTTCCCGCACATAAACAATAATTTCTGGCATTTCGCTCTTTCTGTGCGTGCTGCAGACTGCAGCAGGCATAGGAAAAGCAAAAAATGAGGAGGAATAAAAGTATTCCTCCTCGTTGTGCCCTGCTAACGCCACCCCTCAGGGTGGCGTTAGATTTTAGCGCTCCCTCAGGTTTACTAAATTTCATAAATCTGAGGCAGCGTCAAAATGCAATGGATGTTGCTGTGGCACACCCATAGCAACACCCATTGCACACGCCTTCCACGCACAGTGCTGCTTGGGAAGGTGTCGTATTTACAAGGTGATGTTAAGACACAAAAAGTGGCTTAAAGCCACCTTGTAAATCCGCCACAGTGCTTAGAACCACAGGTGGTGTTAGGGGCCTATAAATACGCCTCTGAGTTCCAAAACATTGTTCCTGTACATCATGGCTGTAGTCTACAGCCCTTTCCTCCACCTGTGTGTCACATGAAGGGACGCCCAGTTGGCGCAATTGTCTACGTCATTTCTTCTAGGTGTGATGTCTATCCTTTTGGTGGCTTGACACCATCTTGTCGTTGTCAACCCTCCCTATGCATCCATTTGCATAGTGAGGCCTTGCAATGGGTGTTGCTGTGCTTCTGCCACAGCACCACACATGGCAATTTTCCCTTGTCACAGTCTTATATGTTTCACATACACCGATGCGGTGCTGAGACCTTGCACCACACCAGGGATGGCATTGTCAGGACACTATGCTCTTGTTACCATTGATGGTTCCTCATGTTGTTGTTTCTGTATGTGTGCTACATTGCATGGGACTCATGGACCTGGCAGAGTTCAATTTCATCTTCTGTCTGTGCAGGTGTGTTAGCCTTCCTACACACCTATGTCCTCTCCCTCAATGCAGCCCTCCTTGCACTATGATACATGAGTGCAGCATGGTGGCAGTGCAGCTAATTTGACCCAAGCCCATGGTTAGTCCCAGGGAAGGCCAGCATGGGTATGATATTTCTGCTGTGTACATCATTCTTTATGTGACAGTGCCTGATGGTATGTGTGTCTATGGACATAGCCAGCTAACAGGAGTTGTACTTAGGTCAGGGCTTGAAGGTAGTTTGAGCTGATTCTGTAGGTAGTCATACTGGTCCCTCATTTCAAGTGTGTCATTCCTATGCGCACCTGACTGCAATTGTCTATTTGACCACCTCCAACAGCATAGGTGGTAGTGGCAACTGTTGTCAATGTGGAATGCCACATGGGCCAATGGCCTGGCACTGGCAGGTTTCCAGCAGCTTACAGACTGGCAAAGCTGGCTATCCTGTGACACCAGACCAGTATTACGTTCAACACTATCCTCCAGGTCTGTTTCCGCATTTACACTAGCCTTTGCAGTGAAACCCCCATGCAAAGGTTGTTGGTGATTTGGTGTGGTGTTGCATTGAGTGCCCCTGCACAGCCCATGCACTTGGCATGGGCAGTGCAGGGGGTCCCATGCTCTGGCCCTTTGCCCCCTCCACTGCCTGATTTGAGGGCTGAGTGCAGCGTGTCCTGTCACACCCAATGTACCCCAAAACTGGCACTGAGTTTATTTGATCCATCAAGAATGTTTACTAAGTGCCCCACAGAGCTACCATGAGCAGACAGATTTTGCGCCGCCATCCCAACGTGTGACTCATACTGGCAACCGCAAAGGGTACACTGCACTGGCAGTCTTCCCAACACCAGACGTGCCCATGTACCATCCCCCACCCGTCGATGTGGAATTATACGCCATTATGTTCAAAGTCATACCCCATGTGTTGTAAGTGTGTGTTTACTTCGCCATTCACATGTCTGACATGGTTGTGGGCTCAGCCTGTGACTGTTGTGACCTACTGTTTGCTATCTGTGGTACATATTTTCTGTAATGACACATTTCAGTTCATTATCAAGATGTGTGGTTCAACACTACTGCAGTTTAGTTGGTCTGGGTAGTGGCATGTTACCAATGATACAGGACGAGCCTGCTATTCCCCCAGCGCCTGTTCAGTTCATTGTTCCATGCACCCAGGGGACACCCTGATTGCATGATGGAGTGGTGGCTGCCTCATGTGAATGTGTTGTCAATGTGCGGTGTGGTGGTGCTAACGGCACATGGCTGGGTACTGTTGGGACAGTTGCAATGACTTGAGTGCTGTGAGATGCAGCACACATGTATTTGGGCAACAAGGGAAGGCAGTTGCAATGTGTTACTGCAAGGAACACCACTATGATGTAACCCCAGGAATGATATTGACTGACTACCTAGTCTCAGAGGTCTTGATCGTGCTGGTAGTGTTGATATGACTATATGCAAGGGGTGTTGTGATGACACAATCAGTGGCACAGTGATTATACATGCCAGCCATCCATCCCATGTGCTGCGTATTTACATGTAGGTATTTAGGCCTGGTGTTCAACATATGTCCAGGTCGTGTATGTGTTATGGTGCATGGCACTACCAAGGCCTTGGCACATGTGTAGCTTATGTCAGCAGGGTCCAACTTGCTTAATGTGCATTGTGTCCCTCTGCACTCCTTTGACATGCATTGTGTGAGTCCTATGTGCCTCCCCCTTCTTGCACTTTACATTTTAGCTTTCTTTTCCCCCATGCAACTTACCCTGCATTTGTGGTGCTTCTTGTTAGTCTGCGCTGTCCTGTCCTGCGATTCCTGTGACAATTTCCTCCGGGATGACTGCTGCAAGCATCTCCTCCATCTCGTCCAAGTCCTCTTGTGGTGCTGGACTCCCACCTTCAGTTTGCAGTGCTGCCTTCCTGTTCCTTGCCATTTTTTCCTTTGTCCTTCGCTTACAATCATGCCAGCGTTTCTTGCACTCAGTTACAGTTCTCCTGACCTCTGCCACACTGTTAATATTATCCACTATCTGCTGCCAAATAGCCTCTCTCCTTCCAATTGGCAATTTTGAGGTGACAAAGAGTTGATTTTGATGCTCCATCACCTCTCTCACCAGTATTTCATGCTCCTCTGCGCTGAAACAACACTTTCTCTTTTTCTTCTCCTTCGCCTGGGTCTTGTCTGTGTCCTCCTGGCTGGTTCCTGGTTGACTGGGGTCTTCCTGGGGCCTCTCCTGGCTTCCTGGCTCCATTTTGCCTCTCCTTTACACTGTTTTCTCCGTTAGCTTCTGTATTTGACGCTATTGCGGGCAAAAATGGTGCATTTCCGTTTTGCGACGTGTTTACAAGGTGCAATTGTTAACGACAGGAAAAATTACTCTAACCAATTTTTAGCGCCACCCAGCATCATGGTATAAATATGATGCCAGGTGGCGTTAAACAATGGCACTAGTCAGCACTAAGCTTTTTGACGCAAAACTGCATTAGTGCAGTTTTGTGTCAAAAAGTATAAATCTGGGCCTAAGTTTCTTTTATCTAAACAAACGTGTAGCAAAGGTTGTGATATATATCTGCAGCTTTGTTCAGGTTCTAACTGATGATAATCTTTATCATCAGGACACAATTAGATTTTGGCACTATTCAGATGTGTGATCATGTCAGCAATGTGTGTCCCTTGATGTTGCTCTCGTTCAGTCGCTTTTTTTGCTTGGCTCATGTCAACGCATATGCGCACAGATCCTTCATGGTCTTTTTTCACCCCTACTACTATGCGAGAAACCCATGGCATTGGACCAGTGTAACATTCAATAATGTCATGCTAAAGTAATGGTTCAAGTTCTTTTTCAACAGTTTGTTTTAAATGAAAAGCAACTCATCTATGTCATTGAGCAATAGGACAGACATCCTCATTAATATTTAGTTTTACTTTCATAGTCTTTAACTTTCCTAAACCATGAACCAGTGAAGGGAATTGACTTGCTATTTCATGATGAGCTTTCAAGTTGTAATTCACTGACATCAGTCCCATGTCAGTAGCCATGCTGAAACTTAGCAGGCAGGCACTTCCTGCTGTACCTTAAGCACATGAATCAGTGCTTGTACCGTTGTTTTCTTATGTTTCACCGTTGCCATAAACAAATCTTTACGGGTGTCAATGGAGCCCAAGTGTACACTTTGGTCCTTGATGGCGTAAGCCACGGTAACAGAGAGAATTAATTGTACTTTTCTTGAGGCGTTGTATTTATTGAGGCATTACTATTGATGATGAAAGGTATTGAACACCCAAATCATATAGTCTTTTTTGGTTATATTATAACCATAAAAGTACATGTAAAGTAGTAAAACACATTTTATAAATAGGATACATAAAACAGAATAGTTACAAAATAAAAAAATTGATTTGCATTAAAATATTCTATAAAACAGCTGACAAATTAGAAAAGCAGATGCTAGCAACATAGCTAATCAAGCACAGAGTCTCATACCTTCATTGCAGCATTTAAAAATCAAAAGACCTTAAAAATAGTGTGGGTGTCAGGTAGTAGTTGAAGAGGCAGCAAAGCTGGTCATGCTTGTTTATGGTTAAGAGCAATCAGAAGAGGTTTCATAAACATTTTCCGATAGCGACAAAACAGTGAAAAGTGAAGAGTATCCTCTGGGGACTGGTGGTTGCAGATACATGGACACAAAGAACCCAGGAGGCTCCACTGCCTCAGTGAAGCCAGGAAGTGATGTATCATATTAAACCTTAATCTGGCCGGTAAAAATCCTTCTCTGTCCTTCCCTAGAGCACACAGGTATGGTTCCATGTGAGGTACAGTTTATAGTAACAAATGTCCCCTCACTGTGGGTTTCGCAAGCTTGAATTGTTCTCTATCAAGAGCCTTGCATTCTAATAATGAGTGTCACACCCGCCTTAACTCTGTTACTTGCTGACTCTGGACTAAAAAAGAAATCCTCTCTTCCCAAGTAGGTTAAGACACCCTTAATATAAGTGTCCACATGATCCTGGTGACATGAGCCATGGTTAGACAGTCCTTCGTGATCTTCCTGTTCAACTGTGATTCCCTATTTGTCCAGATCTTAATCCAGTATGTCAGTGGTCTACAGGTGACTGTATGAGCTATCTGTTAGAGTCCCAGCTCCTCGTGTACAGAGAAGGCCGGGGCACTATGGGGAACCTGCAACACCCCCTTAAATACTTGTTTTCTATAGTCTAAATGTTGTCCACTCTCGTACACTTCCACACATCACTGCTGTTGATGCACATTTGGCCTTATACACCTTGACTAATGCACTTGGAGGATGAGACCCAGTCGCTGTGCAAATCTGTGGACAGTGGCCGTTGCCGTAACCAGTTCCATTTTCTTCGATTCCACTAAAGGTTTCCAATTACACTGATAATAAAACAGTACCATGAGCTATGACAATACTGGAACATTGGTTAGAGTGTGAGAGCCCACTTCAAATGTTTTTGAGTGTATTTCTCGGGCCTAAGACCATCACGTATGATTTCAAAAAATTAACCATGAGCTCCAGACCAGCCATGAAATCAACAAACATATCCAGCAGCAGTTGCAGCCCCACTGCGGTCCTTGCCATCAGGACTGCATTGTGCGCATACAATAAAAAATGTATTGGTCTTGGTCCCACCTTCCGGTAATCAGCTCCTGTAGATAGAAGGACTTGCTCCAAACTGTTGACTTATAAGCAGAAAGGAGGTGAAGATGCATCCCTGCCTAACCCCTCTGCTTGTGACAAAAGGTCGAGTACACTCCCCCCTCTGAGAATAACGAAAAGAGGTTCTAGTGTGAGTATGTATTTTACTCAACAGATGTACGATGTTAGGGTCAATCCCCAGGACAAGTAACAAGTGCTATAATTTTTCATGGTTGACCCTTTCAACAGCAGATGTAAAATCCATAAAGACAAGGTGGATGGATTCAGGCCTAGCAATGGTATACATATTGATGATCAAATATAGGTTAAGGCACTGATACGCTGTTTATCTACCTCACCTGAACTCATGTTGCACATCAGAGATAATATTATGCTCATCGGCCCAACTCATCAATCTGTCGAGCACCACCCTGCCCAAGACCTTTACTACAGCACTGATCAGAGAGATAGCATTGTGGACTGTCCTTATCCCCCTTCTTATAGATGGGAGCAATTGTTGCAGATGTTTATGAAGGGGGTGGACCCTCATTCACTGCAGTATTAAGAATCATACTCAGGAGAGGGCACAAATATCAGTGTCATCCAGGAACAGGTCAGGGTGATCCCATCTGACTCTGATGCTTTATTATGCAACAGGGCCCGAATATCCTTGGTCACTTCCTCTAAGGTAAGCACAATGTCAGGGCATCCTGCAAGGGCAATGCCCATTTGATTTCAGGGTAATCTAGGGACAGTGTTTATATGATTTTGTTGTTTTGACATGTCGACTTTTCTTCGAGTGACTTTTCTCCTCACATGTGATCAGTCCGACATGGATATTTTTCTGAGATAAGCATTGACATGGATCAATCACTTTCTTCACTTTTGCTTATTATTGAGGTGGAAGAACTATATGACGATAATTTAGATTTAGGGCCTGATTTAAGAGGCCCTAGCGCCACCATAGTGCTGCCCTAGTGTCATTTTTTTACGCTAAAGTGGCTTTTTACACGCACCACATTTGCAAAGTGGTACAATGCATGCATTGTGCCACTTTGCAAGGAGGGCATTCCCCAGTTAGGGGGGCGGAAGAAATGGCGCAAGGAATTCCAAGAGATTTCCTTGCACCATTTTTTTCAGCACTTTTAACTCCTTTTCAGAGCAGGCATTAAAAGGAGGGATGCCACTGAATACAATGGGCCACTATGTACTCTGCAGGACATTTTGGCGCTACTCCTTCAGAGTCCATCAATAGTATCAGGAATTCTGAAGCTATTGCCCTCTATCCTTCGCCATGGTGCACCATATTTTAAATATGGCGCACACATGGTGGTGGTAGGGGGGTACTAAGGGGCGCAAGAAAAGTGGTGCTGCACTGGGTGCAGCATCACTTTTCTTAAATAAGCCCCTTAGTATCTATTTGCCTCTGATTGCCTCTTGGCCTTATGGGCATGAGCCGAACGTTGCCTCTGGATTGTTCTGGCACCCATTTTGTCTTTGCACCATTAGGCACCTACTTTTTCCTTCACTCCACACACCATCACAAAATGGTCAGCAGCAGCCGCCAAAAATCTGAAGGGGAGAGGACAGGGGAGTCGGAGACGGAGGAGGAAAATAAAAAAATAAATACATTTGAATAATTACCTTACTGCCATCTCCCGCTGCCTCCTGCCGCCTTGCTCCTGTTCCCTCGATGTGGTGTCCCAGCATTCCTCTCCCCTTCAGATGATTATTATTGTGTTCTAGACTACTTACATATGGTTTTTTAATAGGACACATTGTAGGATACGCTGGCATTGATACGAGTGATACATAATATTGGGTTTGAGAAAAGGAGCGATAATCGGGGATAGGTGAGTATTACAGTTGATGAAATTTAATTATAGTAGATATATTTCTGGATGAGTATGCGTTATTCTTGGTTAGAAAGGACTAAATAAACATTTATTTATTCATTTTGTACTTTTCTCAGACTTATGGACATTTGTTTGAGCTTCCAAAAAACGGATCAGAAACTATTATTTAAATAACAAGGTACATAGTGTATGTTATGTATTTAGCTGCACATGTATGGCTTGGATTGGAGGTGGTATGCAGGTTTACAATAGGTCTATTGCACGTTTGTGGTGGATGTTTCGATGTTTATGGGCATGTTTTATATTTGGCACTTTCTCTTCTGTTTAATATGATTATCACAATATAGGATATCACTAAACGCTATAGATGTACAATCAATGAATTTGTGCACGGTTTCCACTTCATTAGCATGGGTATATATGTTCACCACTAAGGGTGGGATCAGAAATTATACTACATGATTGTATACTGATATGTTTTTCATGAAAATACTGTTTTAGGAGGTCCTGAAGAAGTCCTGGGGTACTCCCCGGATGAAACACGTGTTGACGGACAAGCAAGTTGAAATTTTGAAATATTGCTTTGGGAATATGAGACTTTTCAAGAAATTTGGATATAGATTATTTTTAAAGGAGGATAATACCTCATTTGGAAATCTGAAGTAGGATTATACCTCATTTGGAAATTGCAGACGAAAACACACAATTTGGAACGTTTGAATACATCTGGAATAAACTTTTGTCAAAACTTAAGAAAGGACACTTTATGGATTTGAACTGGTTTCACTATAAGTTACTTTGATGTTGTATGCATTTGTTTTCTTGATTTAAATGTGTGCCATTACATATTGTGATGATTGGATAACCTTTTTTGGGTTATCGTCAGGGGTTTTCTGGGGGTGAAACCCTAGTTTTTGGCACCGTTTGTTTATTAATAGGGGTATTTTATATTGTGAGTAGAAGCGCCTTTCACTCATTCTATGTCTCACCCTCTTTTTCTTTTATTGCCCAACATTGAGGGACCTGAGGAGGTCAATGGCCTCCTCACTGAGGGCAGCAGGGGTGCCTGAGGCAGGGCCTGATGTGCTTGGGGTGAAGGTGATGCCCACCCTCTTGGGTGAGCGGGCACGGGGCAAAGGGGCTGCTGGGAGGGCGGTGCTGGTAAGGGGGGTGGCGGCTGTACCTGTAGATGCGGGGGCACAGATGTACAAGGGAGCTCCGATCAGAGGACGAGTCCGTGTCGCTGGTGTCAGCTCCTGTCCCCACCGTGGAGCTCCCCTCGCCCTCCGTCCCACTGGTGAACTCCGAGTCCGTAGTTTTGCCCTCCAGGGCCATGTGGGATGCAGCTCCCTCCTGCTCCGGTGCCACTGCTCCTCGGCCTGATGATGCTAATGCACACAAGAACAGGGAGACCACAAAAAGGGGGGGGGACGACAGAAGAAAGACATGTTGAGTGCATGCATTACCGCTACCGTTGGCGTACACGACAGACACAGAAGCCCCCTGCACTATGCCGCGCTCTTGGGCTCCACTGTTCAATTCCTGGGAAATGGCCTACTAGGCTATGGACGACATCTGCACACATGGATGACACCGGGGCATGACTAGGTGTACTTGCCACTCTACAGAGGTGGGGTGGGGTGCCACATGGCCTGTCTTATGGAGGGACCTTGCCTACTAAAATCGCCCTGGCCTAAGGAAACCCACAGCCCATCTCCCCCACCCAGACACCTCCACTGCGCGCAAAATCAGCAGTATGAGAGTGTACTCACCCCCTTGTGGCTGCTGTGATGCCCTCAAGCGCCCATCCAACTCCGGGTATGCCACCGCCAGGATCCTGAACATCAGGGGGGGGGGGTCATGGTGCGACGGGCACCCCTCCCACGTTAGTAAGCCAACCCCAGCTGAGCCTCCGCCGTCTTCTTGCTCCAGTGGCGAATGTCCTCCCATCTTTTCTGGCAGTGGGTGCTCTGTCTGTGGTAGACCCCCAGGGTCCGGACGTCCTTGGCGATGGCACGCCAAATATCTTTTTTCTGGTGGGCGATGACCTACATGATTTGTACAGGGGAAAGAGAAACTTATTACCAACTGCACCATCACAGTCATTGGCCCCTGTAAGGAAATGCCTCCTTGGCATGGTTACCCCCTGACTTTTTGCCTTTGCTGATGCCAAGTTATGATTTGAAAGTGTGCTGAGGCCTGCTAACCAGGCCCCAGCACCAGTGTTCTTTCCCTAAAACTGTACCTTTTGGCGGCAAGGCCGGAGGAAATAATGATAAAAAACAAGGAGTCACTGGCCAGTCAGGACAACCCCTAAGGTGTCCTGAGCTGAGGTTACTCTGACTTTTAGAAATCCTCCATCTTGCAGATGGGGGATTCCCCCAATAGGATTAGGGATGTGCCCCCCCTCCCCTCAGGGAGGAGGCACAAAGAGGGTGTAGCCACCCTCAGGGCTAGTAGCCATTGGCTACTAACCTCCCTGACCTAAACACACCCCTAAATTGAGTATTAAGGGGCCCCGAGAACCTAGGAAGATAGATTCCTGCAACCTGAAGATGAAGAAGGACTGCTGACCTGAAGCCCTGCAGAGAAGACGGAGACACCAACTGCTTTGGCCCCAGCCCTACCGGCCTGTCTCCCCACTTCAAGAAAAACTGCAACAGTGACGCGTCCCCCAGGGTCCAGCGACGTCTGAAGCCTCAGAGGACTACCCTGCATCTAAAAGGACCAAGAACTCCTGAGGACAGTGGCCCTGTTCCACAAAGACTGCAACTTTGCAACAAAGAAGCAACTTTTAAAGACCACACGTTTCCCGCCGGAAGCGTGAGACTTTCCACTCTGCTCCCGATGCCCCCGGCTCGACCTGCGGAAAACCAATACTACAGGGAGGACTCCCCGGCGACTGCGAGCCCGTGAGTAGCCAGAGTTGACCCCCCTGAGTCCCCACAGCGACGCCTGCAGAGGGAATTTAGAGGCTCGCCCTGACCACGACTGCCTGCTTCAAAGAACCCAACACCTGGTAAACACACTGCTCCCGCAGCCCCCAGGACCTGAAGGATCCGACTTCCAGTGCAGGAGTGACCCCCAGGAGGCCCTCTCCCTAGCCCAGGTGGTGGCTACCCCGAGGAGCCCCCCCCTTGCCTGCATCGCTGAAGAGACCCCTGGGTATCCCATTGAAACCTATTGCAAACCCAATGCCTGTTTGCACGCTGCACCCGGCCGCCACTGTGCTGCTGAGGGTGTACTTTTTGTGCTGACTTGTGTCCCCCCCCGGTGCCCTACAAAACCCCCCTAGTCTGCCCTCCGAAGTCGTGGGTACTTACCTGCTGGCAGACTAGAACCGGGGCATCCCTATTTCCATTGAAGCCTATGTGTTTGGGCACCACTTTGACCTCTGCACCTGACCGGCCCTGAGCTGCTGGTGTGGTAACTTTGGGGTTGCCTTGAACCCCCAACGGTGGGCTACCTTGGACCCAACTTTGAACCCTGTAAGTGCTTTACTTACCTGTGAAACTAACAAATACTTACCTCCCGAACTGTTGAATTTTGCACTGTGTCCAATTTTAAAATAGCTTATTGCCATTTTTGCCAAAACTGTACATGCTATTGTGTTGATTCAAAGTTCCTAAGATACCTGAGTGAAATACCTTTCATTTAAAGTATTATTTGTATATCTTGAACCTGCGGTTCTTAAAATAAACTAAGAAAATATATTTTTCTACATAAATACCTATTGGCCTGGAATTGTCTTTGAGTGTGTGTTCCTCATTTATTGCCTGTGTGTGTACAACAAATGCTTAACACTACCCTCTGATAAGCCTACTGCTTGACCACACTACCACAAAATAGAGCATTAGAATTATCTCTTTTTGCCACTATCTTACCTCTAAGGGGAACCCTTGGACTCTGTGCATGCTATTTCTTACTTTGAAATAGTACATCCAGAGCCAACTTCCTATAGCCCCCATCCCTACCCTTGGCATGTGGCACATGCACTCACCGTTGTTTCATGCACGCCGCACTCTCCCCCCTTCCTTCTTACATCCACCCCTCTCCACACAGGCATAGCCCATAAAGCAGGGTCCCAGTGTACTTACGTGTTTGTCTGGAGGACCGTAGAGTAGCATGTACTGGGGGAGGACCCCATCCACGAGTTTCTCCAACTCCTCCGATGTGAAGGCAGGGGCCCTTTCCCCAGGCACTCGAGCCATTGTCTCTTCCAGACCGAGGTCACAGCAGCACTTGCAGTGTAGGTCCTCTCCTGTCGAAGATCAGGTATCGAGTGATTGAACAGATAGAAAATGGCGGTCACGTCCGCGGCGGTGCATACCGTCACCGCCGGCGCACATCGTCATTGGCTCCTGGGACCCATAGGGTCCAATGTTAACCAATACAGAATTGCGCCGCGGTCTTCGACCGCCTACCGCGACGGTGTACAACGCCAGCGCAGTTAACTCACATCCAATTGTCCCACTTTAGAGGTCAGGCAGCCGCTATTTCAGGGGCCCACATGGCTTCATTTTTAACTGCGTCACACATACCTAGGCCTAGACTCAACACACTTACTGGCCACTTTTTGGATTATGATTGGTGTTCTGTGTAAGCTGTGGGTACATACCTCTGAGTTGTTTGACTCTGTGCTCGCTGTTGTCATTCATAGGCACCGTCCGCTGGGACATGTGAGGAGATGGCGGCATCCTCCGGTGTACCGACCGTTGGTGGACGTGTCGACAATGGAGGAAAGACATGTGATCATCACCTACAGGCTTGACTGTGCCACAATCCAGGAACTGTGTACCCAGCTGGAGCCAGACCTGATGTCAGCTATCCGCCATCCCGCAGGAATCCCCCTCAAGTGCAGGTGCTGTCAGTGCTCCATTTCCTTGCAAGTGGGTCATTTCAAACAACAGTGGCCATAGCATCAGGGATGTCCCAGCCTATGTTTTCCAACGTGTTGTCCAGAGTGTTGTCTGCCCTGCTGAAACACATGCGGAGCTACATCGTTTTCCCTCAGGTGGAGGATTTGCCTACAGTGAAAGGTGATTTCTATGCCCTGGGACATATCCCCAACATCATAGGTGCCATTGATGGGACACATGTGGCTTTGGTCCCCCCACCCACCCCACAGGAGTGAACAGGTGTACAGAAACCGGAAGAGTTATCATTCGATGAATGTACAGATGGTATGTTTGGCAGACCAGTACATCTCCCATGTGAATGCCAAGTTCCCTGGCTCAGTGCATGACGCCTACATCCTGTGGAATAGCAGCATCCCTTATGTGATGGGTCAACTCCAGAGGCACCGTGTGTGGCTATTAGGTGAGCACCTGGAAGCAAGACAGTGGGAATGGTTGTCTGGGTCTGGGGATATCCCTACAGGTTAGTGTGTGTCTAACTGTTGTCCCTCGCCATTTGCAGGTTACTCTGGTTACCCCAACCTGTCATGGCTACTGACCCCAGTGAGGAATCCCAGGACAAGGGCAGAGGAATGCTACAATGAGGCCCATGGGCGAACTAGGAGGGTGATCGAACGGACCTTCAGCCTCCTGAAGGCCAGGTTCAGGTGCCTCCATATGACAGGTGGATCCTTATTCTGCTCACCAAAGAAGGTGTGCCAGATCATCGTGGCCTGCTGTATGCTTCACAACTTGGCTCTGCGATGACAGGTGCCTTTTCTGCAGGAGGATGGTCCAGATGGCGGTGTTGTTGCAGCTGTGGAGCCTGTGGACAGTGAAGACGAGGAAGCAGAAGAAGAAGACATGGACAACAGGGACATAGTGATCCAGCAATATTTCCAGTGAAACACAGGTAAGAATACAAACCTGCCTACTACATGTACTTAAACACTACTACCTCTCTACTGTCTGTCGTTCTCACCCAGTGTATGGTCACTGAGTTGTCACTTTCCCTTACGATTTCACAGATGTGGGTCCCAATGTGTGACATCTGCTTTGATTCCTCATGGAATACAGCTGTGTGACTTAGGTATGTTGACATTACAAATGAAAGAGCTTTTTGCCACAGTAATTGCTAATACACTATTCCGAAATCACAGACTGACTCCAGATTGTTTTGAGCTTTGAAGGTGTTTATTTTGTGCTCAATATTGGAGGGGGTAGCAAAATGGTGAGGGGTGATGGCGGAGGAATGTCCATGGCAGAGTCCAGTCTATTAGTCTCACAGGTGCATTGCCCAAATGGGCATAGGAAGTGGAGCTGGGGCAGTTTAAGGATGGACAGGGTGACAAAGTGGGACAGTAGGATGACATTCAGGGTGGTCTCATTTCTTGGCGGGGGTCTTGGCATCGTTCTCTGTCTTTGTCCTGGATCTCAGGGACCATTTGTGAGGTGGTTCTCCCTCTGCAGGTGGTGGGGTGCTGGTGTGGTGGTCCTGTGGCGGTGCCTCCTGTCCACTAGCGCCGGCGGAGGTGGTGGGCAGTTCATCGTCCAGGCTAGTCTCAGGGGCCCCTTGTAGTGCCACAGTGTCCCTCCTGGTGTTGAGTACTTCCTTCAGCACTCCTATGATGGTGCCCAGGGTGGAATTGATGGCTCTGAGTTCCTCCCTGAAGCCCAAATACTGTTCCTCCTGCAGGCGCTGGGTCTCCTGAAACTTGGCCAGTACCGTTGCCATCGTCTCCTGGGAGTGGTGGTAGGCTCCCATGATGTTGGAGATGGCCTCGTGGAGAGTGGGTTCCCTGGGCCTGTCCTCCCCCTGTCGCACAGCAGCCCTCCCAGTTCCCCTGTGTTCCTGGGCCTCCGTCCCCTGGACCGTGTGCCCACTACCACTGCCCCCAGGTCCCTGTTGTTGTTGGGGTGGTGGGTTAGCCTGGGTTCCCTGTAGTGGTGGACACACTGCTGATTGACGTGTCCTGGAGACGGAGGTATGGGCCCGCTGGGTGGGTGCTGTGCTGGTGTTTCCAGAGGGGGGAAGCTCTGTGGTGGCCTGTGACTGGGTGAGGGGAACCGACTTTCCTGAGGTCCCCGATGGGCTGGGCTGGTCATCTAGATCCAGTTGGACAGAGGTGCTGTCATCACTGTGGGCCTCTTCTATTGGTGGTGTGGACATGTGTGGACCCTCCTGTCTGTTGACGTTGGGTAGGGGTCCTGCAGGGGTATAAAAGGATGTTTATTACATCTGTGTGTGCCATGGTGTGCAATGGGTGGGTGACCGTGCACCCCAGTGCTTGCATTCCTGTGTGGGACCTTGTGTGATGATGGTTTAGGGGTGTGTATGGGTATGTGAAGTGGCCATGCTTTAGTGATGGGTGTCCATGCTTTGTTGTTGCATGCAGGGCTTGGTGTTAGGATGTGTGGTTTGTGATGTTGGGACATTTGTGAGGAGTTAGAGTGATGGGGGTGAGGGTGAGGGTGGGTGTATGTGCTGGCATGCAGGTAGGGTGGGGGATGTAATAGTTAAGATTTAACTTACCAGAGTCCATTCCTCCACCTACTCCTGCGAGGCCCTCAGGATGCAGAATCGCCAAGATCTGCTCCTCCCATGTTGTTAGTTGTGGGGGAGGAGGTGGGGGTCCGCCGCCAGTCCGCTGAACCGCAAGGTGGTGTCTTGAGACCACGGAACGCACCTTCCCCCGTAGGTCGTTCCACCTCTTCCTGATGTCATCCCGATTTCTTGGGTGCTGTCCCACTGCGTTGACCCTATCCACTATTCTTCGCCATAGCTCCATCTTCCTTGCACTGGAGGTGTGCTGCACCTGTGATCCGAATAGCTGTGGCTCTACCCGGACGATTTCCTCCACCATGACCCAGAGCTCCTCCTCCGAGAACCTGGGGTGTCTTTGCCGTGCCATGGGGTGGTGTAGGTGATGTGTGGGGAGGTGTGTGGGGTGATAAGTGTGCTGATATGTAGTGGTGTGTAGTGTGAGGTGCGTAGAAGTTATGTGGGTGATGGTGTTGTGTGCCTGTGGATGCTAGTATTGTTGATGGTGGTGTCTCTCTCTGGCCTTCTCTCAGTAATTGTGGTCGTAGGGGTTTGTGGGTGATGTGGGTGTGTGTTTTATATTGTTTTGGGTATGTGGGAGTGGTGTGTGTAAGTGTATCAGGTGTGTGTATTTGGAATTGTCCAATGTGGCTGTGTTTTGGAGATGTGTGTAGATTTTGAGCGCGGTGGTGTGTACCGCCAATGGAATACCGCGGTTGAAAGACCGCCGCGTGGATTCGTGGGTTGTGATAGTGTGGGCATATTTCTGTTGGCGTGACGGTGGAGGTTTTGTTTTCGCCAGTTTATCATGACCTTTGGTGTGGCGGACTTGTGTGGGTGTCTGAATTTTGGCGGATTCCGTGCTGTGGGTCATAATAGCTGTGGCGGATTTCTGCGGCCGCGGCGGTGTGTTGGCGGTCTTCTGCACGGCGGTAAGCGGCCTTTACCGCCAATGTTGTAATGACCGCCTAAGTGCTAGAATTCTAGATGTTACATTATACTGTATGTGCATGATAAGTCCCTTAATACAACTCCTATGGTGTTCCAGAAAACGTTCATATTATTTTCTTGTCCTCATGCAAAAAGACCATGTTTGATTTTGAAAACATCATTCTAGAGGTTTCTTATATTCCTAGTCAATGTGTAACATTTCATTAATAGGTTCATTAAACAGTTGTATTAATCATTCTTGATTCCTTCCCAGGGAACCAGACATCTTGAGGCCTAGTTACTTAGTCCATGCTTAAGTTATCCATGGTTACAGTATGACAATGCTTAGAATCATAGTCTAGTAAAGATTATTATGATATAATCTTGATATTGTGTGTTTTAACCTTTTGCTTCCTACAGGTCTCCTTCCCAGATGTTCCCTTCTTAATCTCTTTTTCCCCACTTGGACTCTCTTAGACTCTGTGACATTCTAATCAGAGTATTGGAGCTGTCTTGTGGTGGACATGTTGGGAACGTGCGCAGACCCCGAGGATCTGGTGACTCTGATAAGGAACAACCAGTAGGCAAACCACCCACTTGAGAGATTGTGGCCTTGCACTCCCCAGGACAAAGCAGTGGGCAAACCACCCACTTCTGAGATTGTGGCCTTGCACTCTCCAGGACCAAGCAGTGGGCAAACCACCCACTTGAGAGACTGTGGCCTTGCACTCCCCAGGACCAAGCAGTGGGCATGGAGCCCCCTGCAGGAGCAGTGGCGTTGTACCATCTTCAGGCTGAGGTTCCCCCCCATTCTCCATCCCCCTAAAGTGCCTGTGTGTATTCGACCTGATGCCCCTGCAGTGTTCTCTCCATATTGAGGCAGGAGTCAAGTGTGGGCTTGGCCTATGTGTTTTGGCCCAGTGGGCCATGGACAGTTTTTGAGTGGGCATTGTCCCGCATTTTGTATATATTGTACATACTGTTTTTGCTTTATAAACGTATTTCTCAGTATTACTAATATTACACTCATTTGACTCCATTCCTTTTGTTCTTGTGTTATTCCTGAGGGTTACGGGGTGTATATGTAATGTTGTAGCATGTGTTTGTGTGTATGGTGTTGGGGGTGTTGCGTGTTGCGTGTGTGTGTCACTCTCTTTTTCCTCCCCCTCCCTTGTGTGCTAGGTGCAGTACTCACTGTGTGTCATCGCCGGCATTCATGCTCCTGGTGTATGAGAAGACACACCAGCATGGGGAAAACCTGCAACTCAGGCTCCATGGCGTCCTGGTTCTTCCTTGAGTGTCGATAGGTGAGTGGTTTCCCATCTGTGTTCTGTTTCCGACGTGCTTTTGATGGCGTTGGTACCGCCCCAGAAAAGCTGGCGGATGGGCGGGTTGTAATTCTATGGGCGGTACATTGTCTTCCACCTGTCTGTTGGCGGTTACCGTCGCAGTGTTTGT
The DNA here is from genome assembly GCF_031143425.1 of Pleurodeles waltl. Classification (NCBI taxonomy): domain Eukaryota; kingdom Metazoa; phylum Chordata; class Amphibia; order Caudata; family Salamandridae; genus Pleurodeles; species Pleurodeles waltl. The sequence continues at coordinate 1,496,365,118 of NC_090447.1, forward strand.
TGCTACCGCCGTGGCGGTCAGAGTATTAAAGTGGCTGTTTGGTGGTTTCTGCCGTGGTCATGATTCCATTTTGTTTACCACCGGCCTGTTGGCGGTGCTACCACCACTTTAACACTGACCGCCAGGGTTGTAATGAGGGCCATAGTGTGGGTAAACTTTGCCAACAATGTTTATGCTCTTCCTCATTAGCAGCTGTCAAAGCACACCATAGTCTCCTTTCAGAGGAAAGTGACTTACTAGAAAGCCACGCTTAAAACGTATTCTGTATGCCATATACAATGAGATTTGGAAGCTTTCACAGATGGAGGCTGCTGCACGTTTAAGGCAGATAGAGAAAACATGGAAAAGGCTTTAGCAGTTGTCGATATTGGTATGCTTACCTTGTCCAACCACATTTACACCCTATATAACACTGTCTTTTCTGCAATAGACATTATTCAGAATGATATGTCCTTTTTACATCATGGGCAAAGTCAACTGAGGTCTATTATGCAGTTAGGTTGGACGCAACAGGTTCTTAAAAGTGGCTGCGTGCTCTGGCAGCATGTTAACTCTACTGAGTTACCTGCTTCATTTAATTTGATCAGGCAACAACACCTAATGACTAAGAAAGAAGTGAGTTATACTATGCTAAATATTGAAAGGTTGGAAAAATTTCCTTTTACTGCAGCAGAAATTCCCTCTGCAGTGTGGCTTATTATACATAGAGTAATAAATCTGCCCATTTCAACATTTCAGTTTATGGACTGCTTGAAACATTTTGCAATCAGCAGATTTGAGCAGTAAGGGGATAGTTATATCCACGAGGTGTGGGAGTTGCCTTTCAATTACAAATGTCTGAACAGTGAAACAGAGGTCTTTCTTAGAGGAAGTGAATGTGAGACTACTGTTAGTCATTCTATGATTTGAAAGCAGGTGTCCTTGCATGGCACATGCACTATGGCTGTATGGAATTTGGCCTGCTATCTGTGTCTTTGATTCATCCAAGTTATGCTGAATGATCAAAGCTGCTCCGGAATGAAACCTGGAATTGCCTATGCAATTTCAGTTTCCCAAATGACAACTTGTTCCAGCCATGTGTTATTTCCTCCCACATGAGAGATAAAAATGGCAGAATTGTGGCCGCACATTGCTACTTTGAATTTACAGTTTGACAAGCTGAGCAGACTAAAGGTGCTAGTGTTTCTAAAGCCTGTGGCTCTGACATCAACCAGAGAGACCTATGACCTGCATCTAGCTAGGTCATCAGTAGAGGCACAGTCCCTATTACATACCAACTTACCCAAACACTTTGGAGAATTGGTGAGCAGAATTTTAACACGTCTAATACTGCTGTAATTGTGCACCTTTTTAAGGCTGTTGGGTCTGGGTTTGTCAGCACGTTCAAGGCAATATTTTGAGTCATTTCTTGAGCCATTCATTCACTCTTTTCAAGTGTGTTTCGTGGATTACCAATAACGTTGGCGTTGATTGATGGTGTTCTACTGCTGCTATTTTTAATACACAGTGACTGGCCCAGCTGTGTCGTGAAGCTTGGTGAAGTACTTTGCAGCTATGTTGCTGGAGGAATTGGAGCTGAATTGGTCTTTGACATTCCGAACGGCTCTGGTCTGTTTGCAACCAGTTTTTCATTGCATATGGTGCCTCTTCAAATGTGCCCCAAAAGTGTGCCTTGCTGTATAGCCAATGCTTTCTTTGGATGTTAATCAGTTAATGTTCTCGATTAGGATTCATTCACATACATGCCCATTAAGGCTACGGTTGAAACATGAGACATCTTATGAGCCACAACTTAGGAACTTGCTGGCTTCTCTGACATCTGGCACATTGACGGATGCAACTCCCTCAGCCTTGTCTGAGGCTGAGTGCTCTGCACACCATTGCTCCATGGATCCTGCAGCCAAAGTGCTGGTCAACTTATCGCCTTCCAAAGTGGAGTTCTTCTTGGCTTTTATTACTATTGGTGACAAAGAATCATTTTTACAGGATCACAATTACTATTAACATTTGATCATTGGCATTTCTTCTAAATTCTAAACATGTTGTTAAATTGTTTTTGTAAATTTGGCATGCCTGCTTGTAATCTTTCACATTTTAATCTCTCTTACGTATATTTTATACTGCTTTTAGTATGTTGGTTTAGAGCCGTTTATAGTTTAATGTTTTGACTCTTGTTTCTGCAATGGGGAGGGTGTTGTGGATTCATTTTAGTATCTCGCTTTGGCATGTATATTTTAACTTAGCTTAAGGGTGGGGCCGTGCCCTTTTACCCAGATAATGTGCTCTATCTCATTTATTCATTTTATTCACGTTAGACTAGCTTGTTTTTAGTGGTGATGTTTTATTTTTCATAATCAGCAGTTATTATGGGAGAGCGTTGTTATTATTACTATGCACAACATTTTCTCATCATGTTCCTTGCCCAAGATTGACAGGGAACAGTACGAGACCAACACGAGATAATATTTTGCATTGCCGCTACAAGAAAGCACAGACAATCTAACACTTAGGTACATGCCCACCTCAGGCCTATTTTGCAGAACAATACGAGCCTTGGTGAGGCACCTGCGCACCAGAGTGGTACATAAACCTGAGAAGACGTTTGGTGGCATTTCAAGCAACCCCACAAAATATGCTGCTCTCTGCTGATGACGGGCGAAACCCAGAAACACGTGTCCAGAGATACACAGCACTGGCTGCACCTACTAAGGTGAAAGACTTTGATTACTTTTGTTAATGTGAAACGGATCTGACTGCATTTACCAAGATGCATTGGGGCCAACTTTTTGCTGGAGTGTGAGGCAGTGTGCTCCCTTTTTTTTGCACATGTGTTTTTATAATAACACAATGTGGGCTAAAAGAGGGCAGAGAGGGATAATTCCGGCCAGGATTTCCATCTATGCTGCACGCTATCTTACAGCTGACCTTCACCTTTTCTCTGCCAGCCAGCTAAAGAGACAAAGAGCAGACCTTCCTTCTAGAGGAACAGGGTGGTTGCTCCTCTCATGGACTATGTATAACTACAATGGGCTAACACTGCTGTGCTCTCGCTAAGAAGCTAGATGCTAGGCGTCAGATAGGAATTTTACATGCATGTTTATGTATTATGTTGGGATTTTTCATTCGTTTCTCACTAATTGTCACAATTCTGATTTTGTTATGTCTTATCATCCTAATAATTTCAGCTCATTTATTTTATCGTAGATTGCAGTCTTTTCAATAAATCTTTTGAAAACCATCCTGTATGTCTTTATTGCCTGTGTGAGTGTGTATGAGACCTTTTTGCTAACAAGAGAAAGGGGTAACATCTGTTTACTGCGACTTCCCTGAGGTCACTAGAGTGCCATGTGATAGGCTGCCACAAATCACGATTCCCTCTTGGATTGGGTGAGGTGCTGATAGCAACCTGGAAGGGAAGGGACGACAGCCGCCAACTGGTGTGGGAATGACTCAGTTGCCCACAAACAGTGGTGGTACCACACCTAATCCAGCAGTCTTGTTAAAACAAGAGTCCTACGACGCTCTCCCTGAGAGTTTGCATTGATACATCAAACTGCTTATGTGTGCCACATGCAACTAAAACGATGAGAAGCAGTTCTAAGTTCGCATGTGTGGAGTCACAGCACTGCTCCAGCCCAGACATGGCCAAAGAAGAAATTTAAGGCCATATAAAGGAGTATCTTCGAAAGACCACCAGAAACCCACTGGTAAGGTCAAAAGAAGAAATACTGAGTTGCGCCATAGCACAGAGCCATCATCCATGTAAAGCAAACTCTAAAGGCAATAATAACTAGGTACGGTAGCACAAATATACTTACCTGCACGAGGGAGAGAAGTGCCACCTAAGCTCGAATCAGGTGTGACAACCCATGTCTTGTTATGAGCCCGATGAGTGCACAGCAGCGAGTGGCATCCAATGCAATGAAAGCTATTGAAATAGTGGATATTTTCAATGGCTACTGAAGGGAGCAGGAAGTACAATGCAAGTGTGTTTCTGAAAAGACCACCATCATTTGACACCGCCAAGAAGAAAAATATAGTCGCCAGGCAGATTGCATGGATCAAGATCTTCAATGATTTCATATATGTCCCAGAAGAAATAGATTATAAGAAAAGCATTACGTTTTTGAAGAACCTTGCCGGTGATGGAATAAAAGAAGTGCTGAAGACAATCTCACAGACTGAGGCAATATCGCACTGTCAGATCAAAGAAGCATTGGGTACCAAGTTCATTCTGATGCCGATTGTCGACTATGGATGGTACATTATCAGTCAATCAAATAGCAAGCTGGTGAAACAATAGATGAGTGTAGGAGGCTGGCCTGGTTTGTAGTGGGTACCAGAGGTACCTACACCTTATACCAGGTCCAGTTAACCCTTATCAGTGTATGTAGACAATGTCTAGAAACCAGGGCTCTCTAATGGTAGTGTGGATGAGCAGCCAAGGCCTGACTAGGAGACATGCAAAGCTCATGCAATATCACTACAGTCATACAGTACTTACACACATGAAAGAAAATGCTCAGTGGTAAAAAAATAAAGGTACTTTATTTTGGTGACACACCTGCCAAATATACCTTAGAGACTATACTCCCTTAGGAGGTAAGTAATATGCACAATATATACACTAGTATCCAAAAACAGGTAAGTAAACAGTTAGAAAACAGTGCAAATAGTGAAAATCACAATAGGTGGAAATATACCTAGGGGGAACACAAACCATATAGGCAAGGTTAGTGTGTAGAGGGGTGCTGGGAGTGTAAGAAAACACCAAAGGTAAGTAATAGGACCCTCCCCGGAGCCCAGAAGGAAAGTAGGAGTAAATCACAGGAACTATCCTACTACACAGAAGAAAACAACAAAGAAGATAATGCAAGAACCAGAAGAGACTGCAGACACCAACAGTGGATTCCGAGACCTGAAGACCCGTGGAAGAAGGGGACCAAGTCCAAGAAGCACAGAAGAGTCCAGGGAGAACAGGAGCTCCTGCTAACCTGGATGAAGATGCAAAAGTGGAACCACCGGTGAAGAATAAGTCAGTACTGCACCCAAGAAGACGGATGTGGGTTCCTGGTTGGTGCAGATGATTTCCCACGCTGGATGGATGATTGCAGTCTGGTTTGCGTCACTGGATTCCACCAACAAGCCTTGGCAAATGCAAAGCTTGCAGTTGGAGGAAAATGGCGCTGCCCGGGACCAGGAAGGATGAGGTCAACTCTACCCAGGAGGGGGAGTCAGAATGGGCCCTCAGCAGTCCAGAGAGCCCTCAGAAGACCAGGCAGCGCAAGTAGAAGTCCCACATGACGAGGACAAAGAAGGTGCAAATGGAGGCCCGCGCGGCACTCTAACAAACGGTGCCACGCCGCCGGAGAATGTCGCAGGAAGCAGTGCGTCGCATGAGGGAGTGCTGGGGGCTGGCACTGTGCTGTGCATGAAGAACTTCAAGGAAGGTCGCACACAAGTCTTGGCAACTGCAATTCACGCAGTACTATCTTGCGAGGCAAGCTCTTACCTCCACCAAAGTTGGACAGCTGGACGTCAGGACCGTCGGGACCACTTCAGTTTATCACCCGTGTTGCTGAATCCACGTGCTTCACCAGGAGAGGTGACCCAAGCCATCAGTCCTTGCTGCAGAGGGTACCTGCTGGAGCAGGGAAGTGATACCTTCACTTCTAGGACGATTTCTTCGCTCTTCTGGTGCAGGCAGAATACTGGATGCCCTCTGAGGATGCACGACTGGGAAACAATTGCAGTTGCTGGCAGGATCTGAAGATACAGTGTTGCAGAAGTCATCCTGGCTTCTTTCTAGAGTTCCTGGAGACCCAGATGCAGTTTCTTCAGTGAGAAGGTGAAGTAAAGGATGCACAGGATTCCTGCTGGAGTCTTGCAATCTGGATCTGAAGAACCACCCAAAGGAGAGACCCTAAATAGCCCTGAAAGGTGGATTGGTCACCTAACAGGTAAGCACCTATCAGGGGAGGGCTCTGACATCACCTGCTGGCACTGGACAATCAGATGCTCCCAGAGTTCCCTGCTCATCCTGAAAACAAGATGGCAGAACCCACGGACCCTCTGGAGATGCTCTGAGCACCACCCCTGGGGTGGTGATGGACAGGGGCATGGTCACTCCCCTTTCCTTTGTCCAGTTTCGCTCCAGAGCAGGGACTGGGGATCCCTGAACTGGTGTAGACTGGATTATGCAAGGAGGGCACCATTTGTGCCCTTCAAAGCACTTCCAGAGGCTCTGGGAGGCTACCTCTCCCATGCCTGTAACACCTATTTCCAAAAGGAGAGGGTGTAACACCACTCGCCCAAAGGAAATCTTTTGTTTCTGCCTTCCTGAGCTCGAGCTGTAAAAGCAGCAGGAGAGCAGAAACCTGTCTGAGGGATGGCATATGCTGGGGCTGCCTGGCAGACCTCGGAAGGCTGGAATGTCAATATTGGGGGTCCTCTAAGGAGCCCCCCAGAGTGCATGGAATCATACAACCAATGATTGTAAAAGCCTTGGGGTATGATTTCAACATGTTTGATACCAAACATGGTCATATTCGGAGTTACCATTATGTAGCTAGTACACATATAATATGGCGTCCCCACACTCATGAAGTCCGAGGAATTGGTCCTGGACAACGTGGGGGCACATCTGCTAGTGCAGGGGTGCCCTCACACACAGGTACTCTACACCCAGCCTTCAAGGCTGGAAGGCCTGACATATAGGTGACTTATGAGTGACCTAGTACAGTGTAAATGGCAGTGAAAGGGTGCATGCACCATTTCACACAGGCTGCGATGTCAGTCCTGTAGAAACCTGTGCATGGGCTCTCAAAAGGTGGCAAAAGAAATGCTGCAGCCCATAGGGATCCCCTGGAAACCCAATGCCCTGGGTACCTAGGTACCATGTACTAGGGACTAATAAGGGGTGACCAGTGTGTCAAATTAGGATGCAATACTGGGTTACCAGTATTCAGTGACACAATTTAGAGGAGAGAGGGCATAAGCACTGGGGTCCTGGTTAGCAGGATCCCAGTGACACAGTCAAAACACACTGACATCGGGCAGAAATTGGGGGTAACATGCCAAGAAGATGGTACTTTCCTACAATGAGTTTGTTGAAAGGCTTGAGATGCTTGTCAAACACTGAGTTTAGTGACCTTAATGATGAAAAAGCCCTACGCGTCAGAGTCATCAATGGATGTCTTTCGGACTGTTTCAGAAGCCTCATGTTAAGAGAGATCCTCACTTTAGAGGAAATAGTAATGGGTACAAGAGCCGATAGGAGAGCAGATCGACAAGTTGCTGATATGGAAGCTCAAAAAGCGAAAAATGAATTGGCCTTGGTCATTAAAAGCAAGCACAACTATAAGGTAGATGCAGACAAGTCAACATCATCAAAGAATAAAAAGTTGTGTTTCCGATGTGGAATTTCTTATCCCCTATGAAGGTAAATGTCCAGTCATAGACCAGACGTGCAAAGGCTGCAGGGAAGAAAACCACTACATAACTGTTTGTAAAGCAAATGAGAAACCAAATATGTCACAGCAAAAAGAGAAAATGGTCGCCTGAAGGTTCCAGGAGAATTCTCTCCACGTCCACAAAGTCAAAAAGAAACATCAGCTATGACATGTAGAAACCAGACTAAGATCAGCATCGCAAATGTCTGATCTGTCTCTAAGGTGGGGGGGGGGGCACAAAGCGAAAGCAAGAAATTGACCCCCTAGAGGAGACTGACTCTTACCTCGGCCAAATACCACTTCACACACACCACCATCCAGATGCCAGCCACACAGATTGCCAGCCAGAAGCCAGGCCACAGACACCGCAAGTAAAATTCCCAATTCAAACACACCATTGGCCAAACACGAGTGCACACACATCACCAGCCAAATGCCAGTTCACGCAGACTGTCAGCTAAGCTCCAGTTCACCCACACATAGAAACGTATCCCCTAGTGTCTACAATCTGCCCCCCCGCCCTTGGAGTCAGATTGGACTAAAAAAAACGGCTGATCTGCTGATTTTCCCAGAGGGCAGGAGCAGAAAACAACCAAAATACGTCATCAATAATCAGGAACAGCCCTTGCCCATACCCGACATCTAAATAAAATAATCCCTGCAGCCTAGTGTTTTTTTGCCCCCACCCCCTTGGAAGCAGATGGGCCTAAAAATATGGCTGATTTGTACGCAGGAGGGGCAGAAAACTAGCACAACACTTGCCCAATAATAGGGAGCAGCCCTTGCCCATGGGACGGCACGACACTTTAATAAAATAATCTCTGGTGTTTAGTGGTTTTCTGCCCCGTCCTGGGAACAGATAAGTCTAAAAATATGACTGGCCTGCCCCCGGGGGGCAGAAAATAAACATAACACTTTCCCAATAACAGGGAGCCGCCCTTTGCCCAAGGGGCTGCTCCCTGCACATCTAAATAACATAAACCCTGGTGTTTTGTGGTTTTCTATCCCCCCATAGCATAATCCCTGGTCTCTAGTTGTTTTCTGCCCGCCTGGGGGCATATCAGTCTAAAAATATGGTCGATCTGCCACCAGGGTCTGAAAAAGGCCGAATTATTGCCCCAACCGTTGGGAGCATCCCCTTGCCCAAGGAGCCACTACTCGACACCTCCAAAGAATAATCCCTGAGGTCCAGTGGTTTTCTGCCCCATTAGGGGGCAGGTCAGCCTAAAAAAATGGCCAATCTGCTGCCCAAATAAGGAGGAGCATCTTTGGCCTAGGGTCTGCTCCCTGCAGGAAAATTTAATCCCTCGTGGCTGCATTCCTACTATGAGACTGCAGTAACACTCCGATCCTGTAGCAGGAATGCCCTACAGAGAGACACCAGGGGAAGGAATAACTCTTTCCTTTCCCCTGGTGCCTCTCTGCCCTCCCTGATTCCTCCCCAGAGGAAAAACTTACCTTCCTCCTACAAGGTGCTGGGAGCAATTGGCTTTTGATGATGGTGAGGTACGCACCAAAGTCATCTGATCACCGGGAGGGCTTGGGGTGGAAAAGCGTCCGCTGACATCCCTGGTGGAGGCATACGGTGGGTGGGGGGGCAACAGAGCGTGCCTGAGATATTCCAACATGGGAGGGTGTTAGGATGGGGTGGAACTGCCATCTACACACGCTCACCATGGCGAAGGGTGGCTTCAGGAGGTCCCCAGCACCACAGGGGTTAAGCAAGCATAATAGGAGCCTCCGGTCTTGTAATAAAATTGAGATTCTACTACTCTTGGAGTAAGAAAGGTAAGATTTTATTAAAGGCAGGACACGGAAGCGAGTATTATCCCACCACTCTTTATTAACTCTCCCTGGTATGTTTTACTGCAGTTCCAATGCCATGTACCAGTAATCCTGCATCAAATTAACACTGTTGGCACCGTTACTGCCTTGGAGCTTACCGCGTGCCTTCTCGTAACTTTTAAAGTCATCCAGAACTTTGCTTTCCTCCAGTTTTTCCTGGACTTTGTTATGGCCATTTTGACTTTCCTAGCAATGTTATCTATACTTTTCACATTGTTTCTTATGTTTTACTCTGATTGACTCGTTTGCAAGAAAATAGGGTTTGTTGCTCTCAGTCAGGATAATTATCAGGATACACAACGTCCTCCATGTCTTTTATAAAATCTAGCCTTTCTTACACCAAGGCTAGGAAAATTTAAATAATCATTTAATATGAAATGTGTCCAGGAGGTACATAGAGGTCGAAATATTGACAGTGCAAAAGATGGATGATTTCAGAAAGATGTAGGGAGAAAAAGGGCTGTTACTGGATACCCGTGGAGGCTGCAGAGGAAAGTGATGAGAAGGGAAGACCGTGAGTGACTGAGACGCTCTGAAGATCAGTATCCTTTTCACCTACCTTGGCAATGTTTAATTCAGAGTCCAATATTTTCAGAAATGAAACGTTCTCAATCCTAATCATTCACAACAAAATCATTATTGTTATTAATTTAGCTGATAACTGCTAACAAGCAGTGACAATACGAAAAGGTATGGCTTGTATTGTGGATAGGTTCATTGTGGTATGCTACCTCTAGATGAAATATCAGCCTCACAGAGAGGCACCCAGTTTCTGGTCATTTCTTTGATTTTCTTCTGAGAAAGTGTCACTCAAGGTGTCATGCATTTCACAGTAGAATGTCACTCATTCACACAATGAAGTCATAGGAATGTCAAACTTAAGCAATCTGAAAATTTGGTGGCTATGTACAAAGTCAACTTTTTTGACACAGGTGCATATTTATACTTTTTGAAGCAAAACTGCGCTAATGCAGTTTTGCATCAAATTCCTTATCGCCTGCTAGCGCCATTCCATAGCGGCAGCCGGGTGCCATATTTATGGATTGACGCACGCTAAGGAATGGCTAGCGTAAAAAAAACAAAAAGAAGCTAGCCGGGGGGATGGCAGTAGGGAAAAGGGCGCTAGTGGGTCAGAAATGACACTAGGCTAGTTAGCGGCAATAAATATGCTGCTAACCAGCCTAGCGTTATTTTCTGACGCACTAATTCCCAAAAATGACTCCTGTCTCAGTAAAGACAGGACTCATGCCCACCACCCCAATGGCCAGCACAGGCAGGGGGCTACATGTTAAAGGCCCCCAATGGCACACCAATAAAATAAAAAAACTTACATATACTTACCCAGGATGGGGTCCTCCATCCAGTGGTGTCCCTCTGGTGTGGGTGGGGGTGTTGCTGGGGCTTACGGTAGGCATCTGTGGGCCCATTCCATGGTATTTGGCCATGGAAATGGGTCCACAAGTACCCTAACGCCTGGTCTGACCCATGCATTGAATAATGGCGCTAAGCAAGCTCAGCATAATTTTTTGGGTCTGCCTCCTCTATGCATGTCATTTCTGCGCTGGAGGATAGATATGGCACTAGGGGGTTAGCGTCATGTTGTGGGTGGGGAACGCATACCTTGTATCTAATTAACGCAGGGTAGTTTGCCGCATCCACAACATGATGCTAACTCCAATATTTCGACGTTAGACATGTCTAGCATCAAAATATAAATATGGGGTTAGGCCAGCGCCGTTTTAGCGTCAAAATAAATTAGGCTAAAAAAGGGCAAACCAAGTATAAATATGCACCTTATGGAATGCTTTAGCCACCCACCTTTCCTGAACATAAAATAAATTTCCCAGATAAATTAAAGCTGCTTTTTTCATTTAAGGCTATTGCATTATATTTTATATGTAGCTACTGGTAGGTGAAAGGCCAACAACATAAAAATCATTTTCTTATTAGATGTTTTGCTGAGTCCCCCAACACTTGCTTAACCCATATATAATATACTCATGATCACAGATCTCCCTATTTTTACTATGTCCTTCCTTCCCTGAATTAATTCTCTAACGACATTACAATAATTTAAGCTGTTCAGCAACCATCCAATAACCTAAGTTGTTTAGCAACCACCCCAATTAACTCCTTCCTCGCCAAGGACGTAACGGTTACATCTGGTAGCACCGTGTTGAGGTGCCACAGACGTAACCGTTACGCACAGCATAGCGATCATGCTGCAGGAATGCACACTAGACACCAGGGATTTTGTTTACTTCTAGTAAAAAAATAAGGGGAGTGGCCCCTTGGGCAAGAGTCGCTCCCCAAGGGGGCATTTTATCTAAGGCCATTTCTGCCCCCCCTGGAGGCTGATCGGCCTATATTGATTAGGCCGATCTGCCCCCAGGGGGGCAGAAGCCATTAGAGACCAGGGATTTTTTTGTTTTTTTACATTGAGAAGGGAAGCGATCCCTTAGGCAACCCTGTTGCGGGTATTAGGCCTACCCACAAAAGTGAGGTACCATTTTTATTGGGAGACTTGGGGGAATGCTGGGTGGAAGGAAAGCTGTGGCTCCTCTCAGATTCCAGAACTGTCACCGAAATGTGAGGAAAAAGTGTTTTTTTGCCAAATTTTGAGGTTTCCAAAGGATTCTGGGCAACAGAACCTGATGGGAGTGCCACAAATCACCCCATTCTGGATCTCCCTAGGTGTCTAGTTTTCAAAAATATGCAGGCTTGCTATGTTTTCCTAGGTGCCGGATGAGCTAGAGGGAAAAATCCACAGCTCGGCACTTTGGAAATACAGGTCAGTTTTGTTTAGGAAAATATGATGTGTCCATGTTGTGTTTTGGGGCATTCTCTGTCGCAAATACTAGGCCTACCCACACAAATGAGGTACCATTTTTATCGGGAGACTTGGGGGAATTCTGGGTAGAAGGAAATTTTTGGCTCCTCTTAGATTCCAGAACTTTCTATCACCGAAATGTGAGGAAAAAGTGTTTTTTTGCCACATTTTGAGGTTTGCAAAGGATTTTGGGTAACAGAACCTGGTGAGAGCCCCACAAGTCACCCCATTCTAAATTACCCTAGGTGTCTAGTTTTAAAAAATGTATAGGTTTGCTAGGTTTCCATAGGTGCCGGCTGAGCTAGAGACCAAAATCCACAGCTAGGCACTTTGCAAAAAACAGGTCTGTTTTCTTTGGGAAAATATAATGTGCCCATGTTGTGTTTTGGGGCATTTCCTGCTGCGGGCACTGGGCCTACCCACACACGTGAGGTACCATTTTTATCAGGAGACTTGGGGGAATGCTGGGAGGAAAGAAGTGTGTGGCTCCCCTCAGATTCCAGGACTTTGCAGCACCAAAATGTGAGGAAAAAAGTGTTATTTTGCCAAATTTTGAGGTTTGCAAAGGATTCTGGGTAACAGAACCTGGTGAGAGCCCCACAAGTCACCCCATCCTGTATTCCCCCAGGTGTCTAGTTTTAAAAAATGCACAGGTTTGGTAGGTTTCCCTAGGTGCCGGCTAATTTAGAGGCCAAAATCCACAGCTAGGCACTTTCCAAAAAACACGTCAGATTTCAATGTAAAAATGTGATGTGTCCATGTTGCCTTTCCTGTCGCCGGCATTAGGCCTCCTCACACAAGTGAGGTACCATTTTTATCGGGAGACTTGGAGGAACACAGAATAGAAGAACAAAAGTTATTGTCCCTTGTCTTTCTGTACAATTTTTCCTTCCAAATGTAAGACAGTGTGTAAAAAAAGATGTCTGTTTGAGAAATGCCCTGTAATTCACATGCTTGTATGGAGACCCTAGAATTCAGAGATGTGCAAATAACCACTGCTTCTCAACACCTTATCTTGTGCCCATTTTGGAAATACAAAGGTTTCCTTGATACCTATTTTTCACTCTTTATATTTCACCAAATGAATTGCTGTATACCCAGTATACAATGAAAACCCATTGCAAGGTGCAGCTCCTTTATTGGCTCTGGGTACCTAGAGTTATTGTGAACCCACAAGTCCTATATATCCCGCAACCAGAAGAGTCCAGCAGATGTAACAGTATATTGCTTTTGAAAATCTGACATCGCAGGAAAAAGTTACAGAGTAAAACGTGGAGAAAAATGGCTGGGTTTTTTCACCTCAATTTCAATATTTTTTTATTTCAGCTGTTATTTTCTGTAGTAAACGCTTGTAGGATCTACACAAATGACCCTTTGCTAAATTCAGAATGTTTTCTACTTTTTAGAAATGTTTAGCTGTCTGGGATCTAGCATTGGTTTCTGTCACTAACTGGAAGGAGGCCAAAAGCACAAAAATGGTAAAAATATGGTACGTCCCAGTAAAATGCCAAAATTGTGTTGAAAAATGTGGTTTTCTGAATAAAGTCTGCCTGTTCCTGAAAGTGGGGAGGTGGTGATTTTAGCGCCGCACCGTCCTTTTTTCCCCTTATTTTTTTTTAACAAAATGTTTGCTGTATTTTGGCTAATTTCTTGGTCTTCTCCAGGGGAACCCACAAACTCTGGGCACCTCTAAAATCCCTAGTGGTCAGCTTATGTAGGCAAAAAGTTATGAGAGCAGTGCAAACTGTCCCAAATAGCCAAAACAGGCCTGGCATATGAGAAATAAAAAGCCTGACAATACAAAAATCAAGGTTAATCACATAAATTTAGATCTTTATTTATACCATGACATGAGATCCTATTTTCTACATAGGACCCTCCAAAAATTTCTTTCATCAGAGCCATACAAAATGCAACTGAATCCAGAACAATTGGCTATCCATTTGTTTCAATTAGTTAAGAGAAATATTTTACAAGGAGTCTACATATTTTTTTATTTTAGACAATTAGGGGGATATTACTAGATGATCCTCAACGTTATAAAGAAAAGCTGATTCTATAGCAGGACCAGAGGCGAGGATTATGCATATCTTTCTTCACTTTTTATTAATCAGCAAGTTCAAAGTTAAACACAAAATGAACAGAAAAACTACAAGTTCCATGAAGCCGCCGCCATGGTAACCAGTATCCAATGAGGTTCCTCCTTTCACGCTGGTATAAATATCCTCAGCTGCGACACACTTCCTCTTTCTTCACTGTTCCGTCAGATAAGTGCCTTTACTGCCTCCGTAAAATTTGCTCTTAACATTGTGTTTGTTTTGCTTGGCGCGTTATTGCCTTTGGCTTGTGGTAGCAACGGGGGTTTTTTGTTACGGGAGTGCTCGACTCGGAACACCCGTTCCGCTCGAGCGCTTCAACTTTGTATTTTTGGCTGTTTGGCCTGTTGTAGCAACGAGCGTTGCTACGAAGGTGCTCGGAACAGGACGTTCCGCTCGAGCGCCTTTATTTTCTGCATTTGTGCCTTTCCACACGCGTCGCACCCGACAGAGGGCGCGCGTGTTTGTTTTTCCTCATTCTTTTCTTTTTCACACGCGTCGCACTCGGCTGAGGGCGCGCGGTGCTTATTTCAAGCGTTTTTAGCGCTCGGCTGTTCTAACACTGGGCGCTTGGTTTGGAGTTATTTTCTTCCATATTTTTTGCAACACCTCTGTGTTGTTTGCTGTTCCCTACCCCGTGACACCTGTTGGTCGGTTATACCCTGAGGGGAAGAAATTTTTGTTATAATTGTGTTCTTCTAGACAGAGGGGGTAGGGAATTACCCTTTATATATTTTTATAGGGTGTAATTCTCTGTCACATTATTGCGCTTCGTCTGAACCTCAGCATGCAATCCTCTCAGGAACATGAGCATTTTGCCAACATGTCCCCAGGTGAGGGTACCTCTCACCGTACCATCCCCCCTGGGGTGGACGCTTTGTTCTCGCAAGCGATTTCGCACACCCTGGCCCCTCTTAGGGAGACCGTAGCTAAACTCACAGAGCAGGTGTCCAAGGGTACGGGCATGTTTGGCGTGACGGGAGCGGAGGGTGATTCTTCTACCCTTTCGGCCCCCACGAATAGGCGCAAGCGCGACACGGGGCACTTGGAGGATAGCGCTTTTTTATCACACTCCAAGAGTGCGCGCGCGCATACGCGTTTACCCTCCCGAGAGGGTCGATTGCCCGGAGTAATGGGTGACATGCTTCACCATCTATGGAACCCTAATTCAGGGTCACCTAAAGGCATCATGGGTGGTTCAGACGAGGATTCCTCATCTTTGGACGATGATTCAGGTCGCCCTTGGCGTCCTAATGCTACCCTACCGGATCCTTCTGACCCTGGGGATTCGGACTCAGATATGTTTGAACCGGAGGGTAAATACCATCCACGTTCCTCTGAGTGGCACCCAGACCTCAAGGTTGCGGAATATGTCGCCAGTAAAATTAGGCAACCCTTGGACAAGGAAGTGCGTGCTCGTTTACGGGCTGAATGCCCACGCCCATCTTTATCAGATAAGGTCGCTTTTACTCCGGATATAGACCCGAAAATGTGTACCTTTTTTGCAAAATACACTAAAGATCCCAAGAAGGGGATAGATCGCTCCTGGAGGGCATGCCAGGACAAACTTCTCGATGTGTTGGGACCCCTCACACAGATTATTCAATTGGCAGAACGCGCCAAACATTCAAACACTCCCCTTCAAACGGACATTATCGCAGGATGGGCCCAGAGAGCTGTCTGTTTACTGGGCAATGCGAACTGTGCCATTTCTGCAGAAAGGCGCAGGTCTCTATTAATTAAAATCGACCCCAAATTGGGGGAACTTTCAAATTCGGAGGCAGGGGCTATTGCCCAAGGCAATTTATTTGGTGACCCTTTCGTAAAAGAATTGGGTAAATTCGTGGCTACTTTTTCGGCTCTGGATAAAGCCCAGTCATCTATTAAAAAGATTTTTCCCAGTAAGGTTTTTGGCGGGGCCGGACGAGGCAGGGGTGGCTCTTCCGGCCGTCCTTACCAACAAGGCCCCGGTTCCTTCCGAAACAACGGTTGGTGTGATGGCCGACAGGAAACGTTCTTCCCCAACAGAGGAAGGGGTAAAGGCAGAGCTTCCAGAACCGCACGTGGAGCAGCTAATGCCCCAGGAGGTCCCTCTGGTAAGGCTTATCCCTTTTTCCCCTCGAAATTTCGGAGGGAGATTGCAGTATTTCAAGACCAACTGGAGACGTATTACATCAGACGCTTGGGTGCTACATACAGTGTCGGGGTTTCAAATAGAATTCTGGGGTACCCCAATTCAAGGGAAACTGCCACCACCGATAGTGTTTTCTGCAGCAGACTGCGACTTCATAGATTTAGAAGTTCAGGATCTGCTGGACAAGGGCGCCATAACCTTAACTTCCCGGCACCCCAGGGGTTTTGTAAGCAACATCTTCTTAGTAGAGAAGAAGGACAAGGGTTTTCGGCCTGTCATCAATCTTCGAGCATTCAACGAATGGGTTGTTTACAGGCATTTCAAAATGGAAGGTATTCATTTGCTCCGCGACCTCCTTCTTCAGGGGGACTGGATGGTGCGCCTAGATCTCAAGGACGCATACCTCACCGTCCCTATTTTTCCCCCTCATCGCAGATTCCTACAATTCATCTGGAACAATCAGGTATTCGAATTTACCACTCTCCCGTTCGGTCTCTCGTCAGCACCGTGGTGCTTTACCAAACTCCTCAAACCAGTGGTGGAAACACTGAGGTTGCAGGGCATTCGGCTCATCATTTACCTGGACGACATCCTCTTATTGGATCAATCCAGATCTCAACTTTTATCCAATATGAACACAACTATTGCTCTTTTCCAGGATCTGGGGTTTGTAATCAATCAACACAAATCGGAACTCTCTCCGACCCAATCGTTAATCTTCCTAGGTTTTCTCATAGATTCTCGTTCGGCATCCCTCAGTCTTCCGACAACGAAGATATCCAAGATAAAGAAGGAACTGAGGAAAGTTCTTCGGCGAGACAGGATTTCTCTACGTCAATTAGCCAGAGTGGTCGGCCTGCTTTCCTCCTCAATTCAGGCCATCTTTCCAGGTCCCCTTCACTACAGAGCCCTACAGCGTCTGAAGGCCTTCCACCTTCGCCGAGGGGTGACTTATTCCGAACTCATCTCCCTATCTCAGGAGGCGAGGATGGAATTACATTGGTGGCTGGACCACATGGAAGCATGGAATGGCAGAGCCATTTTCGGAGCAGCCCCGGATCTGGTGATAGAGTCGGACGCCAGTCGCCAGGGATGGGGGGCTCGATGCGGAGACATTTCGTTTGGGGGACGTTGGACCCCACAGGAGCTCACCATGCATATCAACTGTCTGGAGCTCCTGGCAGGATCGTTTGCGATCAAGTCCCTAACGAGAGACAAAGTCTCATGTGTGGTTCTTCTCCGGATGGACAATGTATCGGCAGTGCAGTACATAAACCGCTTAGGGGGGACGCGATCGAGAGCCTTAGCGGAACTAGCAAAGGACTTTTGGCATTTTTGTCTCCAACACCAAGTCTCGGTCACAGCGGAGTATCTTCCGGGGGCCCAGAATACTTGGGCAGATTGGAACTCCTGTTTTCTCACGGATTCCAGCGATTGGCAGTTACATCGATCGATTTTTCAAGCGATCATGACCCGTTGGGGTCCCTGCACAGTAGACCTCTTTGCGTCCAGGTGGAATGCTCATCTTCCCCTATACTTCAGCTGGCGCCCGGATCCGGGAGCAGCGGCAGTAGATGCGTTTCTCCAACATTGGGGGACACTTCAAGGTTATGCTTTCCCACCGTTTCTTCTTATCCCGCGGGTCGCAGCTCAGGTTCGCCGTCACGAGGCGACAATAGTTCTAATAACCCCCTGGTGGAGGTCTCAGGCTTGGTTCCCGACTCTGCTGGAACTCTCCTGCGAGTGCCCCCTTCGTCTCCCGATTTTTTCCTCGCTCCTCCGGGACCCGTCGGGATTTTATCACCCCCTGGTCCTTCAGGGTCATCTCTCTCTCATAGCTTGGAAGATTTCAGGCATCGTTGGCAAGACGGCCGACTTTCGCAGGAAGCTAAAAACTTCATTGCACAAGCCTGGGCCCCTGGGACATGCAAACGATACAGTTCAGCATGGAACAGATGGTCTCGTTGGTGTGTGGGCAAACACCGCGATCCCATGGGGGCCAGTATTACAGACATCATGAATTTCCTTGCAGAATTAGCGGAATCTGGTCTCGCTTATTGTACGATTAATTCTTTTCGTTCAGCTATATCTGCGGGTCACCCCCCTCTGAACAACCTCCCGGTCGGCGAACATCCCTGGATATGTAAACTCCTCAAGGGTATTAGACTCTCCAGACCTCCACAGCCCAGATATACAAATCTCTGGGATGTTAACATAGTCCTTAATTTTTTTGCCTCATGGCAGGATAATCAGTATTTGTCACGGAAGGAGTTGTCTGCCAAATTGGCCATGCTTTTATGCCTTATTTCATGTAAACATGTGTCAGATATCAGGGCTCTGGATGTATCGGCTCGTGTCTTTACTCCAGAAGGAGTCACGTTTACTATTTCCAGGAGAACAAAGAATAATACCAGGTCAGTATCCTATCCCGCTTTTCCTGATTCCCCAAAATGATGCGTGGTTAGATGTCTCAAGGTCTATGAGGAAATAACCGTGAATCTTAGACCTCCGGGTGAAAATCAATTATTGATTTCCATTAAAAAAACGTTTAAGGCGGTTTCTTCTCCTTCCATTGCCAGATGGGTCCTTTGGATTCTGTCTGAAGCAGGTATTGATATTCAGGTTTTTGGCGCCCATTCTACACGGGTAGCCATGGCCTCAAAGGCCATACAAGTGGGGGGTAGATTGGACGACATCATGCATGCTGCGGATTGGTCTTCTGACTCCACTTTTAAAAAGTTTTACTTTAAACCAATTCATGAGGCAGCCTCACTGGTGGTAGGTAAGCTTTGAACTTGCATAATGCTCGCCTCCGGTCCTGCTATAGAATGCGAAATTTCCTAGCTATCGTGAAGGAAAGTTTCAATTCTATTAAGAACACGGAGGCGAGGATTATCCCACCCACATACTACTCTCGAGTTTTTCTGCCCACCCGAACTCTTATATCTTCGTATGGAGGTGGTATATTTGCATGGGTACCTCATGTATCTAGTTTTTTCTTTACACGATGTTGATAGTCATTAGGCTTGTAATTATGATTCAAGTTTGTAAAATATGTATATTTCATACTTTATTGGCATTAGAATGCATTGTTGAGTTATCAGTTTGGGCCCTAATGGTCACTGTCTTTTAAAGGTTCCCAGACTACATCCAATTGACTCGAACAGGATTTCCGCAGTGAAGTCGAGGAAGTGTGTCGCAGCTGAGGATATTTATACCAGCGTGAAAGGAGGAACCTCATTGGATACTGGTTACCATGGCGGCGGCTTCATGGAACTTGTAGTTTTTCTGTTAATTTTGTGTTTAACTTTGAACTTGCTGATTAATAAAAAGTGAAGAAAGATATGCATAATCCTCGCCTCCGTGTCCTTAATAGAATTGAAACTTTCCTTCACGATAGCTAGGAAATTTCGCATTTATATGTTAAATGATAGCTACAAAATCAATGTCTAATCATTTTTGGCAACTGCCATTCGCTGTGGCGGCTGTTGTGTCCTTGCACACACTGCATTATGGATAAACTGGATTTACCATATCATCTGTACTGCAGACTTGGATACTTCCGGCAGACTCAATGCTGTAATTCCACTGAGCGCCGACAGAGGGCCTCTTATGACATCACGTTGTTTACGAACCCCTCGGGCTAGCTTCGAACTAAGCTCTATTAGACAGCGCTGACGTCTCCTCTGCAGCTCCGCCCACTCTTGTTGTTGAGACCCTCGGCCCCGCCTCGGGATGAGCAGCAGAGCTAGGAGTGATCGGCATGGGCAGACAGAAGCAGCGGAGCTAGGAGATGATTGTTCCCTCGTCAGGGCTGCTTCTTGTAAAACCTGAGTTTTGTTTTGTCTTTGGGGATTGATGCTCACTGTTTTGCTGCTACTGACTGTAGGAGGCTGGACTGGCTTGTAGTGAGTACCAAGGGGTACTTGCACCTTGCACCAGACCCAGTTATCCCTTATTAGTGTATAGGGTGTCTAGCAGCTTAGGCTGATAGATAATGGTAGCTTAGCAGAGCAGCTTAGGCTGAACTAGGAGACGTGTGAAGCTACTACAGTACCACTTAGTGTCATATGCACAATATCATAAGAAAACACAATACACAGTTATACTAAAAATAAAGGTACTTTATTTTTATGACAATATGCCAAAGTATCTTAGAGTGTACCCTCAGTGAGAGGATAGGAAATATACACAAGATATATATACACAATAGCAAAAATATGCAGTATAGTCTTAGAAAACAGTGCAAACAATGTATAGTTACAATAGGATGCAATGGGGAAACATAGGGATAGGGGCAACACAAACCATATACTCCAGAAGTGGAATGCGAACCACGAATGGACCCCAAACCTATGTGACCTGGTAGAGGGTCGCTGGGACTATTAGAAAATAGTGAGAGTTAGAAAAATAACCCTCCCCAAGACCCTGAAAAGTGAGTGCAAAGTGCACTAAAGTTCCCCTAAGGACAAAATAGTCGTGTTAGAGGGAAAATGCAAGGAAAACACAAATCAGCAATGCAACAACGATGGATTCCTGACTGAGGGTACCTGTGGAACAAGGGGACCAAGTCCAAAAGTCACAAGCAGCTCGGAGATGGGCAGATGCCCAAGAAATGCCAGCGGTTGGTGCAAAGAAGCTCTTACTAGGCTGAAGAACTGTGAATACTGCAGGAACGACAAGGGCTAGAGACTTCCCCTTTGGAGGATGGATCCCCCACGCCTTGTAGAGTCGTGCAGAAGTGTTTTCCCGCCGGATGGACGCCAACAAGCCTTGCTACACGCAAATCATGCGTTTGGCGTTTTTGGACGCTGCTGGGGCCCAGGAGGGACCAGAAGGTCGCAAATTGGACCTGCAGAGAGAGGGGACGTCGAGCAAGAAAAAGAGCCCTCACTGAAGCAGGTAGCACCCGGAGAAGTGCCAGAAACAGGCACTACGAGGATGCGTGAAACGGTGCTCGCCGAAGTTGCACAAAGGAGTCCCACGTCGCCGGAGACCAACTTAGAAAGTCGTGCAATGCAGGTTAGAGTGCCGTGGACCCAGGCTTGGCTGTGCACGAAGGATTTCCGCCGGAAGTGCACAGGGGCCGGAGAAGCTTGCAAAGTCGCGGATCCCAGCAATGCAGCCCAGCGAGGTGAGGCAAGGACTTACCTCCACCAAACTTGGGCTGAAGAGTCACTGGACTGTGGGGGTCACTTGGACGGTGTCGCTGGATTCGAGGGACCTCGCTCGTCGTGCTGAGAGGAGACCCAAGGGACCGGTAATGCAGCTTTTTGGTGCCTGCGGTTGCAGGGGGAAGATTCCGTCGACCCACGGGAGATTTCTTCGGAGCTTCTGGTGCAGAGAGGAGGCAGACTACCCCCACAGCATGCACAAGCAGGAAAACAGTCGAGAAGGCGGCAGGATCAGCGTTACAGAGTTGCAGTAGTCGTCTTTGCTACTATGTTGCAGGTTTGCAGGCTTCCAGCGCGGTCAGCGGTCGATTCCTTATCAGAAGGTGAAGAGGGAGATGCAGAGGAACTCGGCTGAGCTCATGCATTCGTTATCTAAAGTTTCCCCAGAGACAGAGACCCTAAATAGCCAGAAAAGAGGGTTTGGCTACCTAGGAGAGAGGAAAGGCTACTAACACCTGAAGGAGCCTATCACAAGGAGTCTCTGACGTCACCTGGTGGCACTGGCCACTCAGAGCAGTCCAGTGTGCCAGCAGCACCTCTGTTTCCAAGATGGCAGAGGTCTGGAGCACACTGGAGGAGCTCTGGACACCTCCCAGGGGAGGTGCAGGTCAGGGGAGTGGTCACTCCCCTTTCCTTTGTCCAGTTTCGCGCCAGAGCAGGGGCTAAGGGGTCCCTGAACCGGTGTAGACTGGCTTATGCAGAATTGGGCACATCTGTGCCCAACAAAGCATTTCCAGAGGCTGGGGGAGGCTACTCCTCCCCTGCCTTCACACCATTTTCCAAAGGGAGAGGGTGTCACACCCTCTCTCAGAGGAAGTTCTTTGTTCTGCCATCCTGGGCCAGGCCTGGCTGGACCCCAGGAGGGCAGCTGCCTGTCTGAGGGGTTGGCAGCAGCAGCAGCTGCAGTGAAACCCCAGGAAGGGCAGTTTGGCAGTACCAGGGTCTGTGCTACAGACCACTGGGATCATGGGATTGTGCCAACTATGCCAGGATGGTATAGAGGGGGCAATTCCATGATCATAGACATGTTACATGGCCATATTCGGAGTTACCATGGTGAAGCTACATATAGGTAGTGACCTATATGTAGTGCACGCGTGTAATGGTGTCCCCGCACTCACAAAGTTCAGGGAATTGGCTCTGAACAATGTGGGGGCACCTTGGCTAGTGCCAGGGTGCCCTCACACTAAGTAACTTTGCACCTAACCTTTACCAGGTAAAGGTTAGACATATAGGTGACTTATAAGTTACTTAAGTGTAGTGTAAAATGGCTGTGAAATAACGTGGACGTTATTTCACTCAGGCTGCAGTGGCAGGCCTGTGTAAGAATTGTCAGAGCTCCCTATGGGTGGCAAAAGAAATGCTGCAGCCCATAGGGATCTCCTGGAACCCCAATACCCTGGGTACCTCAGTACCATATACTAGGGAATTATAAGGGTGTTCCAGTAAGCCAATGTAAATTGGTAAAAATGGTCACTAGCCTGTCAGTGACAATTTGGAAGTAATGAGAGAGCATAACCACTGAGGTTCTGGTTAGCAGAGCCTCAGTGAGACAGTTAGGCACCACACAGGGAACATATACATGCACACCTATGAGCACATGGGCCCTGTGTGACAGGGTCCCAGTGACACATACATATAGGCCACAAACTTATGAGCACTGGGGTCCTGACCAGCAGGATCCCAGTGACACATAACAAACATACTGAAAACATAGTGTTTTCACTATGAGCACTGAGGCCTGGCTATCAGGATCCCAGTGAGACAGTGAAAACAGTGACAAACACCCTGACATACACTCACAAACAGGCCAAAAGTGGGGGTAACAAGGCTAGAAAGAGGCTACCTTCTCACACAACCCCCCCCCAAACGAAGGACAATAAGGCTAACCTTGGCCAGTTGAGACTTTATTGTCTAAGTGGTGATAAGTAGAGAGTAGCTCTGCAATAGACTGGTTACTCCCTTTATCATCCACTATATGGTTACTTCCCTGTGGGGATGTAAACCACCCTGTTTGAAGTTTTTTAGCTAAGCAACAATGTGAAGATGTATTTTCAGAGTTTCTATCAGTAAGTTTTAGTTTAGAGCAGTGGGAATTGTCCACTGAACCTATTTGTAGTGATGGAAATGCCAGACAGGGATGCTGTCTCAGAAAAGCCATAGCTGGGCAAAAACTTTGTCCATTTGGCTGGAAGAGAGAACAGGGATGCTGTTTCTCTTGAGTTGGAGCAGGGCAGGGATGCTGTCCTATGAGCTCCACACTAGGGCAGGGATGCTGTCCTAAGTGTTGTGAGGCAGTACAGGGTTTCTGCACTAAAGTTTCTCTGGGAGGGTTGGAGGGATGCTCCATGTTAACTAAAATGGTGCTCTTTTTGTCACCAATGTTAGTTATCCCACAGAGAGGTACTTCTACCTCAGGGAGTCCAGCTATGCCAGCTGATGATTCCCTTGGAACAGGTGCCACCCCAGGAGAGGTTTCTCCCACCACAGGAATGGTATCCTGAATGGTAGGGTGGTTAGGGGATACTGTGATACCCTTTTTACCTGTTGATGGAGAGGGATCCTGAGTTTTCA
The DNA here is from genome assembly GCF_031143425.1 of Pleurodeles waltl. Lineage (NCBI taxonomy): Eukaryota > Metazoa > Chordata > Amphibia > Caudata > Salamandridae > Pleurodeles > Pleurodeles waltl. The sequence goes on from NC_090447.1 coordinate 1,496,389,222, forward strand.
GGCCTTCTCTCCTTTGCTTTTTCATTTCAGTAGAAATGAGAGGGAACAATTCCTCAGGGATGCCCAGCATGGCTGCATGGGCATAAAACTCTACATCAGCCCAACCTGAGGCCTCTAGGTCATTACCTAAGAGACAGTCTACAGGTAAGCTAGGTGATACCACCACCTGCTTAGGGCCAGTAACTCCACCCCAACTAAACTGAATTATAGCTAAGGGAAGAAACTTAGTGGAGTTATGGACATCAATAATCTTATACTGTTGTCCAATGATGTGTTGTTCAGGAGGCACTAGGTTTTCAGTCACCAAAGTGAAACTGGCACCTGTGTCCCTGTAGGCCAAGGCCTCAACACCATTTATTGAAACTGTCTGCCTGTACTTATCCATTGTAAGGGGACAAGCAGCCAGTGTGGCAAGGCCAATGCCACTAGGTGTGACAGAAACTGTCTTGGGACTGATGACATCAGTTTCCACTATGGACCCATAAGTGAACCCAACTACACCCTTTGCTTGACTGTTGCCAGCAGTCCCACCACTAGTACCACTACTGCTAGGGGCACTAGAGCTTGATGTATTAGTGGTGGTAGGCTCAGGGGGTTTACCTGGACAGGACTTATCCCCTGGCCTATGGCCTCTGTTTTTACACACAAAGCACCAAGGCTTTTTAATGTGTGCAGGTTGGGAAGAAGAGGAAGAATTAGTTTTATCCCCACCCTCTGAAGAGTGTTTAAGATTTGAAGTGGGATCTTTGGTTTTACCCTTATCCCCATGCTTATCTTGAGATTTTTCACCATCTTTCTTCTTATTGCCATCTTTGTCACCCCCTGTATGAACTTTTCTGTTCACCCTTGTTCTGACCCATTTGTCTGCCTTCTTTCCCAATTCTTGGGGAGAGGTCAGATCAGAGTCTACCAGGTACTGGTGCAACAAATCAGACACACAATTATTAAGTATATGCTCTCTCAGGATTGTGTTATACAGGCTTTGATAATCAGTAACTTTACTGCCATGTAACCACCCCTCCAAGGCCTTCACTGAATGGTCAATGAAATCAACCCAGTCTTGTGAAGACTCCTTTTTGGTCTCTCTGAACTTTATCCTGTATTGTTCAGTGGTTAAGCCATAACCATCCAGGAGTGCATTCTTAAGAACTGTAAAATTATTGGCATCATTTTCTTTCACAGTAAGGAGTCTATCCCTACCCTTTCCACTAAATGATAGCCATAGGATAGCAGCCCACTGCCTTTGAGGGACATCCTGTACAGCACAGGCCCTCTCAAGTGCAGCAAACCACTTGTTAATGTCATCCCCCTCCTTATAAGGGGGAACTATCTTGTGCAGATTCCTGGAATCATGCTCTTTTGCAGGATGACTATGGGGAATACTGCTGCTGCCACCATGGGTATCTAAACCCAACTTCTGTCTTTCCTTCTCTAATTCTAAAGACTGTCTATCCAAATCCAGCTGTTGCTTCTTGAGCTTCAGTCTGGTTTGTTCCACTCTCAATCTATTGAGCTCCCTTTCTAACAATCTGTCATCAGGGTGGGTGGGAGGGACATTTCTAGATACAGAGGTATGATGGGAATGAACAGAAGGAGACCTGTCCCTTACAGAGGGCACCCTAACAGCTTGGCTACCAGTATAATGTGAGAGCACACCATCAGTATGGTGTGATTCAACCTCTGTACCAACTATGCTAGACTGTCTAGTAATGAGCAGGCTGAGAAGTTTCTTTCCTGAACCTTTTCCTGGGGGAGTCCCTGGATCAGATTGAGAACCATTAGCTACTTTTTCTACAGATTGGGCACTTATGGCCTTATCCTGTACTCTAAGCATATTAATTAACAGTTCTAAGGAAGGATTCTTCCCTACACTCAAACCTCTCTCTATGCAGAGACTCCTTGCTCCTTTCCAGCTAAGGTGATCATATGCAAGTTTGGACAGTTCAACTTTTTGGCCTGTGCCAGACATTTTTTAGAGAGAGTTAAAGTGATAGACAAAGAGAAAAAAGTTTTCAGAACTTTTTGGAAAGACAGAAAAAAACTTTTTAAACTTTTAAGAACTTTTTGAAAGTTTAGAAGTACTTTTCAGCACTTAGAAAAGAGTGAAAAGAGGAAATGCAAAACTTTTTGGCTATGTGTATATACACTGACCTTGTTTTGTATATTTTTCTCTTATGAAAAGTACAATGACAAGAGTGGTAAGTAGTCTCAAAGCACTTATCCCACCGCTGCACAACCAATGTAGGAGGCTGGACTGGCTTGTAGTGAGTACCAAGGGGTACTTGCACCTTGCACCAGACCCAGTTATCCCTTATTAGTGTATAGGGTGTCTAGCAGCTTAGGCTGATAGATAATGGTAGCTTAGCAGAGCAGCTTAGGCTGAACTAGGAGACGTGTGAAGCTACTACAGTACCACTTAGTGTCATATGCACAATATCATAAGAAAACACAATACACAGTTATACTAAAAATAAAGGTACTTTATTTTTATGACAATATGCCAAAGTATCTTAGAGTGTACCCTCAGTGAGAGGATAGGAAATATACACAAGATATATATACACAATAGCAAAAATATGCAGTATAGTCTTAGAAAACAGTGCAAACAATGTATAGTTACAATAGGATGCAATGGGGAAACATAGGGATAGGGGCAACACAAACCATATACTCCAGAAGTGGAATGCGAACCACGAATGGACCCCAAACCTATGTGACCTGGTAGAGGGTCGCTGGGACTATTAGAAAATAGTGAGAGTTAGAAAAATAACCCTCCCCAAGACCCTGAAAAGTGAGTGCAAAGTGCACTAAAGTTCCCCTAAGGACAAAATAGTCGTGTTAGAGGGAAAATGCAAGGAAAACACAAATCAGCAATGCAACAACGATGGATTCCTGACTGAGGGTACCTGTGGAACAAGGGGACCAAGTCCAAAAGTCACAAGCAGCTCGGAGATGGGCAGATGCCCAAGAAATGCCAGCGGTTGGTGCAAAGAAGCTCTTACTAGGCTGAAGAACTGTGAATACTGCAGGAACGACAAGGGCTAGAGACTTCCCCTTTGGAGGATGGATCCCCCACGCCTTGTAGAGTCGTGCAGAAGTGTTTTCCCGCCGGATGGACGCCAACAAGCCTTGCTACACGCAAATCGTGCGTTTGGCGTTTTTGGACGCTGCTGGGGCCCAGGAGGGACCAGAAGGTCGCAAATTGGACCTGCAGAGAGAGGGGACGTCGAGCAAGAAAAAGAGCCCTCACTGAAGCAGGTAGCACCCGGAGAAGTGCCAGAAACAGGCACTACGAGGATGCGTGAAACGGTGCTCGCCGAAGTTGCACAAAGGAGTCCCACGTCGCCGGAGACCAACTTAGAAAGTCGTGCAATGCAGGTTAGAGTGCCGTGGACCCAGGCTTGGCTGTGCACGAAGGATTTCCGCCGGAAGTGCACAGGGGCCGGAGAAGCTTGCAAAGTCGCGGATCCCAGCAATGCAGCCCAGCGAGGTGAGGCAAGGACTTACCTCCACCAAACTTGGGCTGAAGAGTCACTGGACTGTGGGGGTCACTTGGACGGTGTCGCTGGATTCGAGGGACCTCGCTCGTCGTGCTGAGAGGAGACCCAAGGGACCGGTAATGCAGCTTTTTGGTGCCTGCGGTTGCAGGGGGAAGATTCCGTCGACCCGCGGGAGATTTCTTCGGAGCTTCTGGTGCAGAGAGGAGGCAGACTACCCCCACAGCATGCACAAGCAGGAAAACAGTCGAGAAGGCGGCAGGATCAGCGTTACAGAGTTGCAGTAGTCGTCTTTGCTACTATGTTGCAGGTTTGCAGGCTTCCAGCGCGGTCAGCGGTCGATTCCTTATCAGAAGGTGAAGAGGGAGATGCAGAGGAACTCGGCTGAGCTCATGCATTCGTTATCTAAAGTTTCCCCAGAGACAGAGACCCTAAATAGCCAGAAAAGAGGGTTTGGCTACCTAGGAGAGAGGAAAGGCTACTAACACCTGAAGGAGCCTATCACAAGGAGTCTCTGACGTCACCTGGTGGCACTGGCCACTCAGAGCAGTCCAGTGTGCCAGCAGCACCTCTGTTTCCAAGATGGCAGAGGTCTGGAGCACACTGGAGGAGCTCTGGACACCTCCCAGGGGAGGTGCAGGTCAGGGGAGTGGTCACTCCCCTTTCCTTTGTCCAGTTTCGCGCCAGAGCAGGGGCTAAGGGGTCCCTGAACCGGTGTAGACTGGCTTATGCAGAATTGGGCACATCTGTGCCCAACAAAGCATTTCCAGAGGCTGGGGGAGGCTACTCCTCCCCTGCCTTCACACCATTTTCCAAAGGGAGAGGGTGTCACACCCTCTCTCAGAGGAAGTTCTTTGTTCTGCCATCCTGGGCCAGGCCTGGCTGGACCCCAGGAGGGCAGCTGCCTGTCTGAGGGGTTGGCAGCAGCGGCAGCTGCAGTGAAACCCCAGGAAGGGCAGTTTGGCAGTACCAGGGTCTGTGCTACAGACCACTGGGATCATGGGATTGTGCCAACTATGCCAGGATGGTATAGAGGGGGCAATTCCATGATCATAGACATGTTACATGGCCATATTCGGAGTTACCATGGTGAAGCTACATATAGGTAGTGACCTATATGTAGTGCACGCGTGTAATGGTGTCCCCGCACTCACAAAGTTCAGGGAATTGGCTCTGAACAATGTGGGGGCACCTTGGCTAGTGCCAGGGTGCCCTCACACTAAGTAACTTTGCACCTAACCTTTACCAGGTAAAGGTTAGACATATAGGTGACTTATAAGTTACTTAAGTGTAGTGTAAAATGGCTGTGAAATAACGTGGACGTTATTTCACTCAGGCTGCAGTGGCAGGCCTGTGTAAGAATTGTCAGAGCTCCCTATGGGTGGCAAAAGAAATGCTGCAGCCCATAGGGATCTCCTGGAACCCCAATACCCTGGGTACCTCAGTACCATATACTAGGGAATTATAAGGGTGTTCCAGTAAGCCAATGTAAATTGGTAAAAATGGTCACTAGCCTGTCAGTGACAATTTGGAAGTAATGAGAGAGCATAACCACTGAGGTTCTGGTTAGCAGAGCCTCAGTGAGACAGTTAGGCACCACACAGGGAACATATACATGCACACCTATGAGCACTGGGGCCCTGTGTGACAGGGTCCCAGTGACACATACATATAGGCCACAAACTTATGAGCACTGGGGTCCTGACCAGCAGGATCCCAGTGACACATAACAAACATACTGAAAACATAGTGTTTTCACTATGAGCACTGAGGCCTGGCTATCAGGATCCCAGTGAGACAGTGAAAACAGTGACAAACACCCTGACATACACTCACAAACAGGCCAAAAGTGGGGGTAACAAGGCTAGAAAGAGGCTACCTTCTCACACTGACCTGCTGATAGGGTTGTCACAGCTCTGGTTTTGTACCGGCATGACCAGTATTTGAATGTACCTACTGGTACAAAAATGAGAAAAATCAACCAATGCCGTTTTATTCAGCTTATTAGTGTGAAGGACACGTTATAATGAGAAAAACCTCGCACTTATGTCTATGTAACAAGATTACCTTTAAAAATAGTTTCCTACCTGTGTGATCTCTTGGCATGGAGAGTACTTACAACAACTGCAGAGCTCGTGTAGTGCTCCTGCACAGTGTAGTGTTGTGACACTATGCAGCTTATTCAGAGCAGGCCTTTGCTAAGAAAGGGCCCTGGGCATGGGCGGAGAGAATTCGGGCGCCCTAACTGGTGGTAGCGGATTGAATGAGGCAGCAGGGAGTCCCTTTTGTGTTCATTGGTCAGTACCTGGATTAGCAGCACCTGGCCCATGAGACAAACATCCTCGGACCTCCCCAGCTCACCTAAATCACCGATACCTTAGCTGCCTCACGCAGATAGTGATGTTTTTCATGATGTGTGTCAGCAGGGGTGAGAGGGTAAAGGGGGGCCAAGGGAAGGGGCAAAAGATGTTAAAAACATCGCCCTCTATATAATAATGAAGGACTAAAACAACCTTGAACTGGCAAATCAGACTGAAACAAACAAGCAGGGAAAAGGACAAGCCTGGAGCAAGATGAGAGGGGCGCTGCTGTTGGCATAACCCTAATGCTCACAGCCCCTTTAGCCACTTAAAATATTGGTGCCTTTGGCCTGGGTCCAGCTCGCCCATGCTAAAAGCCGGCCCTGGGATGTTTTTTGAGAGGCTTCCAGCGCCGGAGTGTCACTTTTTATGATGGTCTGGCGACGTAAATCTCTCAACCATATCTATGAGGCCAGGCAAAGACACTTTGCGTGGCTTTGAATGGCCTCATAGCTATGGAGTAAGGCAACGCTGCACAAGTTGCTGCATTGCCTTACTCTGCGCCAGGGAGGTGTTCCATGGGTGTTGCAGTGGGTTTACCCATGCAACACCCATGGATTTTGACCATGCAGCAGATTAACTTTATCACATAAACCTGGGGAAGTGCCAAAACCTTATGCCTCCTGAGGTGAGGCGTAACAAGGAGAAATATTTTAAATTTTTCCTTGTTTTTTCCTCTTTCTATGTGTGCCGCATTCTGCCTCTCTGGATTGTTTTTGTGCAAGAAGTTACTCCTCCTGCACAAAACAATCCTGCATGCAATGCAGGCACCCTTGCACAGTGGTGCGTTGCTGCTAGGCTTCCAAAATAGCGCCAGTGCAGGGGGACAGGACAGGAATGCACTGTTTTGCATAAATATGGTGCATTCCTACCTTTTCACTTTAGCGTAGGGCAGCAAGATGACTTGCGGCGCTGCCCTACGTTAAAACCCCATCAATAAGCCTGTGTGCGCTAGGACCTTTGTGGTTCTGGGCGGACTCAACAGAGGAATTACATAATTAGCTAGGAGGTATTAAGGTGTGGTTATTAACAATTATGACATAATCAGAGTGGAGTGTGTGATCGTATGCCGAGGAATAAATATGTCTGTTACAGAACTCAGAGTGTGGCATGTTCATTTGCATGTTCCCGTGCTGGGGAGGATGCTACAACTGGCGACGAGTAGGGGATATGTGCCCCGAAGACACAAGACTGCTCTTGTGCTCTTGTTATGGATTGATTTTGGTACCTTGTCTGGGCACGTATATTTTAGCTTAGTTTAGGCCTCCGGCCTGTGCCCTTTTACCAGATAATGTGTTCTATTTTCATTAGTTCATTTTATTAATTTTAGAATAGCTTGTTTTTAGAGGGGATGTTTTATTTTTCATAATCAGCTGTTATTCTGTGAGAGAGTTATTATTATTACTATGCATTACATTTTCTCATCATGTTCCTTGATCAAGGTTGACAGCGAGCAATACGAGACCGACACAAAATAATGTCTGGTATTGCCGCCACAAGAATGCTCAGACAATCTAACACCTAGGTACATGCCCACTTCAGGCCTATTTTGCAGAACAATACATGTGTTCTTATACAAACACCATGTGGGCCATAAGAGGGCACAGAGTGGTCGTTCTGGCCAGGATTTCCATGTATGCTGCATGCTATTTTACAGCTGACCTCTGCCTTGTCTCTGTTAGCCTGCTAGAGAGACGAAGGGCAGACCTTCAATTTACCCCAAGGTAAATTTAAGGTGCTCCTCTCATGGAATATGTATGGATAGATTGCCTAACACTGCTGTGCTCTCTTTAAGAAGCTAGATACTAGACATCAGGTATGACTTTTACATGCTTGTTTATGCAATGTATTAGGATTATTCATTATTTTCTCCCTATTTGTCAGAATCCCAATTTTGTTGTCTAATCATCCTAATAATTGCAGCTCATATATTTTTAAAGATTTCAGTCTTTTCAATAAATCTATTGAAAACCATCCTGCATCTCTTTATTGCTTGTGTGTATGTGTGTGTATGAGACCTTTTGCTAACAAGAGAAACAGCGTCAAGCAATAGGCTGCCACAAATCACCATTCCCTCTTGAGTTGGGTGAGGTGCTGCTAGCAAGCCGGAATGGTTGGGACTACAGCTGTCAACTGGTGTGGGAATGACTCAGTCACCCACAAGCGGTGGTGCTACCACCCCTAATCCAGCAGTCTCATTAGAACAATGAGAATCCTACGACATGGTTCTGTTAATGATGGTTAGGCACTAATTATACGGATCTCCTGAGTGTCTCTGTCTCACACACACTGAAGGTACCTAAGTATCATTATACAGAGACATCCATGGTGTTAGGGAAAATCGTCCTCAGCTGAATAGGGAGCACTTATGTAGCTTGGGAGGTGTTCTAGCTTAAATATTAAATGGATTCTCCCATTGGTGTTGCCATCTGTGATACCTATCATTTGCTATGGCGCAACCAGTAAGTATCCGAGACAACTGTAGAAAAACAGTCACACAGTATTTTTTTAGCTAATGGCTTAACAAATGAAGGTGGGGAAGTTACATTCGACTTAGAAGCTAATGATGCAGACAAAATAGAAATATTTTACTCTTGGGCACTTTTCCTGAAGTAAATGCACACTTAAACACATTTCACACATACAGAATTGCAAACGTACCACAACAGTACAAAGCATATCAATATTTAGAAATACCTCTAAATTATCAAGAACACTGTAGCTGGTTCGATGGCGCCCTCCCACATGTAGTACAGCCCGTCAAATTAGGTCCTTTATGTAATGTTGGACCAAAGTGGCTAATATTTTCCACTTATACACCACATCCCAATGTGCAGGGTATTCAAATAGCTGACATACATACATTATATAATGAGCGAGTAGCTATATATGATTTATAACGCAGTTTTGCGTCAAAAAGATTAGCGCTAACTAGCGCCATTTTTCAACTCCGTCTGGGTGTCAAATTTATACCATGCCGCAAGACGGCGAAAAAAATGGTTAGAGTAAAAAAAAAATTACGTTAACCATTGCGCCTTGTCGTAAGGCAAAATGACGTTAACGCTGCAAAAATTACTCTAACCTGATTTACGGCACGTAAATGACGCAAAACGGAAATGGACCATATTTACCCGCATTAACGTTAACTTTAGATGCTAATGGAAAAAACATTGCAAAGGAGAGGCAAAATGGACCCAGAAAGCCTGGAGAGACCCCAGGGTGACCCCATTCAACCAGGAACCAGTCAGGAGTACACACAGAAGTCCCAGGGGAGGGAGAAGTAAAAGCTCAATTGTTGTTTCAGTGCGGAGGAGCATGAAATACTTGTGAGAGAGGTGACGGAGCACCAACATCAACTCTTCGTCACCTCAGAAATGCCAATTGGCAGGAGAGAGGCAATCTGGCAGCAGATAGTTGAGAAATTCAACAGTGTGGCAGAGGTGAGTCGAACTGTAACAGAGTGCAAGAAACGCTGGCATGATTGTAAGAGAAGGACAAAGGAGAACATGGCAAGGTACAGGAAGGCAGCACTGCAAACTGGAGGTGGAAGTCCAGCACCACAAGAGGACCTGGACAAGATGGAGGAGATGTTTGCAGCCGTCATCCCGGAGAAACTTGTCACTGGAATCGCAGGACAGGACAACACATTCTACCATGAAACACCACATGCAGGGTAAGTTGCAGGAGGCAAAATAAGGCTAAATTGTCAAGTGCAAGAAGGGGGAGGCACATAGGACACTCTCAATGCATGTCAAAAGAGCGCAGAGGGACACATTGCACATGAATCAAGTTGCACCATTTAAACGTAAGCAAAACATGTACATACGCCTTGGTAGTGCCATGCACGACAACACATACACAACCTGGACATATGTCAATCACCAGGGCTAAAGACCTACATGTACATATGCAGCACATAGGATGGAGGCATTTCTAATGACTGTGCCTCTGGTTGTGTCATCACAATATCCCCTGCATATAGTCAAACAGACCCTACCAACACGACCAAGACATCAGAGATTAGGAGGTCATTCAATACCATTCCTGGGGTTACCTCATGGTGGTGTCCCTTGCAGTAACACCTTGCAACTGCATTGTCTCATTGCCAAAACACATGTGTGCTGCATCTAACAGCACACAATTCATTGCAACCTTTCCAACAGTACCCAGACATGTGCCGGTAGCACCGCCACCCGCATATAAACAACACATCCACATACATCAACATGAGGAGCAATCAAAGGAAACAACTGCATAGTGTCTTGGCAATGCCATTCCTGGGGTGGTGTAAGGTTTCAGTACTGCGCGGGTGTATGTGAAACATGTAAGATTGGGACAGGGGAATATTACAATGTGTGTTGCCCAACAGCCGCAGGTCACGCAGCGCGCCCACTGCCGGTGGCAGCACCGAGAGCCGGTTGTAGGGAAGCAGCAGCCGCGCAGCGCCCTCCGCCTCTCCGCGGGTTCCAGGCACTCCAGGGACAGCGTGTGCCGGCCCAGGCGGGACAAGTCCAGCACTGGCCCCTCCGAGGACTCTGGACCCCCGTCTTCGGCCTCCAGCGCCTCCGCGACGCTTGTGGGGACCCACGCCGCCTCGGCCCCAGTGGCTCCATTCTCTGAGACCTCAGCGGACCCCTGTCTACCCTCTGCCGGGGACCCCTCGGGCTCCTGCCCCAGTGACTCCTCCGGAGCTCCGCTCTCAGGGTCTTCCCCGGGACAGTGGTTGTAGTCTCTCTTCAGTGTCTATGCTTTCTCTGCAGCTGGTCCATTGTGTACGTTCTACTACTGACAGCAGAAGTCACATGTCTGTTTTTTTTGTTTCGGTGCCCATTGGTTGCTGCGCTCTGCCCTTTACTCTGACAATTTACCCTTAGCAACTGGTGTGTGTGTCATAGACATGTTCGTCTCCTTTCAAAGCAGACAAAATTGAGAAGTGGTTAAAAAAAGGACACGCTTCTGTGGACACTCGAACTTGGGCCCTGTCGAACCTGGGGTGGGACTACGTACCCCAAGCTCTCTTGCTGCTTTCCTGCGCACTTAAGCGCTTCCGGGACGCGCTTCTGTGGACACTCAAACTTGGGCCCTGTCAAACCTGGGGTGGGACTACGGTCCCCAGGCCCTCTTGCTACTTTCCTGCGCATTTAAGCGCTTCCAGACCCCTCAGTGCGGAACGCGCTACTGTGGTCACTCGAACTTGGGCCTGTTGAACGTGGGGTGGGGCTACATCCCCCAGGCTCCCTTGCTGCTTTCCTGTGCATTTAAGTGCCTGACTAAGGCTTGGCTGGGTTTTATTATCTGTTCCAATAGAAGTAAGTTCTTACTCCTGGATTTGCCTTAAGGCTTGACTCACTTGCTCTTATTCACTTCTTACTGCCTACTACCTACTACCTACTGCTATTCAGAGATGGGGAAGCGCAAAACTGTGGATGTTTCTGCTCATATTAGTGGCCCAAAAAAATCTAAAAAACGGTCTAATAATAAAACCAGCCTTACATCTAACCAACGATTCCCTCCCTAGAAGATATAGATATTTTAATCGAAGAAGTGGAGGCCATTTTAAGAAGTAACTCTAATCCACCCTCTTTAAAACAGTGTATCCCTGCTAAAAAAATCCCTGATTTATTTAAGAAAAGGCCGCAGCCACCTAATCCATCTAGGAAAACTGAACTAAAGACGATTTCCCATGCTTCAAGGCCGGAACTTTCCCCTGTGCCGATCGCCAACCAGTGCAGTGGGTTGGATGCTGCATTGTGTACTACAGGTGGCCTTTCTGTGGGGGATGAGGCCTTCTCTCCTCCTCTAAGTCCTGAGGTTGTGGTGATTCCCAATATCCTATGTTCTAACCGGTACGGGCCCTTGGGGGAGAAAGAATGATCCTGCAACATTGCTACACATGTTCACACTGGGGCTTGCGCTGATGTTGTGGCCAAATCATCTTTGGGCACGGAAAGATTGCCGATGTCGTGCAGCAACTTTGATTTGTCCTCTGTTCACCTAAAGCTGGACAAAGTAAAGAGCCTGTTGTTGACACTGATGAACAAATTAACAAGGGAACATGGACTGTTGTGGGGTTGTAGGTGTTTGAGGCTAAGAATGGATGGGCTTCCGCCTGTCATGGGGAGTACATTTATTGTTCCTGCTATACCTGTACCCAGGCCTCCATCAGGCAATTAATATTTACGGCCTGGTACCATTTTCCTCCCCACATATTCATCTGCCCTCCATACTGAAGGACCACAGGCCCCCTCTGAGGCCACGAGGCGCAAGCGTAGTACTGATTATAAGGGCTGGAACCCTACCGGGTCTGATAGGCCTGGTAAAACTAAATTTGCTGATCACATCAAGGATCTCGGGGCGGCTGGCTCCCAGGTTCTGGCTGGAGCAGTCATTTCCCCAACTCATCATATCAAGCCACCTGATGTTGCCATACATCAGGCTGGAACGAGGCGGCCAACACTTAAGAAACAGGTCCGAGCCCCTGGGAACAAAGGAGGTACCTTATTTATGGTTGAGGTACCCAAGCTGCCCCTGGGGTCTGTGGAAACTCAGGATTCCTTGTTAAATAAGGTCATCTACTGGTTGAGAATCCAGCGAAGCTGTCTCTCTGTTATTCGAGCAGATATTTTAGAGGTGGGAAGACACTGCCAGTTTGGCTCTAACTTTGATTTCATCTCCATATGTTTTATGGACAGGTTGTTAATGGAAAATCCTATTGATTTTGAACTGCGCACTTGCCATCTTAGGAAGTCCGGGGTGTTGGTATTAGACTTAAATCTTCTCCGCCTACCGCTAGTTCATCTAAAAGTTGCGTTGATTTAACTGGTGGGAAGTCTGATACTAGCCACAAGTGCACTCCGGCCTTGGTAGTTAATAATTCCCATCTACTATCAGATACTGATTGACTGTCCACTGACTCCAACCTAACAATTTCTATTCTGGGTTCTGTGGGTAGGCCTGGGGTGTCTGATGAGCTTGTCAACTGTGGGGAAGTCCAGTTTCCCAGGCCTGGAGAATTTGGATCTAGTGCTGAACCCTCCATTATGTCCTGGATCCTGGCTGGGCTGGGCAGGAAACTGCTGGATTCTGAATGGGTTAACTATATAAATAAGCAGGACATATGTTTATTCAAGGAGACTTTGGCTGTGGACCCTGTCTTCCTGGATAGTTTTTTTATCATATTATGTGATGGCCCAACCTGCAGACGGGGACACTGGTCGCACCAAGGGAGGTTTATTGATATTGCTAAATAAGAAATTGCAGTGCGACCACCTTGTATTAAAAATGGACTCCCCTGATTTATTAGGTGTGCAGCTTGTATTTAATAAAGGTTTCAAGGTAATTATAATTAATATAGATGCAAGGTCAGTACCACGGGGACTGGAGTCCCAGACCATGACTAAGTTGTTTGAATACCTAGACACCTTGTCCCCCACTACTAATTTAGTGATTGCAGGGGACATGAACTGCACATTTGAACCCTCATATTTAAGCAATGACCTAACGGTCGAGGAGGACGAATATTGGAGTATTCCACATTTGACGAACGAGATATTTTGTAGCCGCTCCTGTGCTGCCCTACAGTTGACATCACTGTGTCTTAAGTATGGACTTAGGGCCTGTAGCGGCTGCACGCACTCCGATCCAAGTATTACCTCCACTTTTAAACAAGGCCAGTCATCTAGTATTATTGATTATTTTTATTGGATGTCAGGTTATGGCCACTGTTGGTAGATATGAAGGTGGATTTTCACCACGACAGCGACTGTAACTCCCTGCTCCTTATTTTACATAGCACCAAATTTAGAAGGTCCCAGAATACCCATTATACTGTTGTCCTGGAGCCATTCTTGGATAACAGCCATACTCGTGTTAGCTGGCCAAAAGTGTTGTCTAATCCATACATGAATAGGGAGATTTATAAATTGTTTACTGATGCAATGGCTAATTATGAGGTACATGAGGTCATCAATATCCCAATTCTTACTATCCACAAGACAATGATACACAAGTTGCAGAATATCTTTTACAAGAAAATTCCCATTAAGCAACTTGAACATACACATAAAATCAGGGAGTGGTTTAATGAGGATTGTTCTAAGACTAAATTTGCGATAAAGTCAGCCATTGTGTCCCGCTCACAGGGGGCGATTAGAACAGCCAGATTAGTCTATTATAAAGCCATAGCACAGGCAAAGAAAAGCTGGGATGATCAAATTTGGCAGAATCTGTTGGACACTGCTAGATATAATAATAACACGTTCTTTTGGAAATTATTGTCTGACAGGCACATAGAGGGTAAGAGCATAATTCCACCCATATTCAACCTGAGAGTTGGGTTGATCACTTTTCTAATCTTTATGCTCTGCCCTGTAATTTTTCCACTCACGATTCCTTCTCCCAGCAGTTGGCTGGAGCGTGCCCACCATCTGGCGACCTAGGAACGGTTGTGCGCAGCCAGGATTACTACATTGTCTTTACCCTGAAGGAAACAATTGCTGCAATTAATCCCCTTAAACCTTCTAAAGCCCCAGGCCCAGATAAGATACCGGGGGACTTATATAAGTCTGAGTCAGTGATCTGGTCCAGTTACATAAATATGATATCCAATGCAATAGCAGCCAGTACTTGTGAAGGGCTGAAATATTTCCCATTTACAAAAAGGGAGTGATGAGATTTCCTGCGAATTACAGACCCATTAGCCTTATTGACATCCTCCAAAAAAGGTTTGCTTAACAGCTTTTGGACAGGCTTTTAGATTGGGCTGACACCCATTATGTGATGTCCCCACTCCAGGCAGGGTTTTGCCCTAAAACTAGCACTGTGGACCATGTTTTTAGGCTGGCGCTTTTATATTGGAAATATGTAACGCTTGCCAAACGTAATTTATATTTTGCTTTCGTGGACCTTCCGTCTGCGTTTCATATGGTTCCCAGAGAAAAATTATGGGGCGTTCTATATAAAATAGGTACTCCAACGAATATATTCCATCTTTTACAGTGGTTACATGCGGGCACATATGCCCATGTGAGGTGGGGTAATCAGGGAGAACTAACAGACCATATTGCCATCCAGCGGGGGGTTCGTCAAGGATGTGTTTTGGCACCAACTTTATTTACTTTATATATAAATGAAGTGGTACAAGCTGTATCTCTCTGCCAAAATGATGCCCCCTCCCTAAATGAGCAAAAAATTCCAATACTGCTCTTTGCGGATGACTCTCTCCTCATCTCTAAGACCCCATTGGGTCTCTGGACTCTCGTTGATAAGTTTATAACTTTCTGTACTGATCATGGGCTGGAACTCAATGTTAGTAAAACCAAATTAATGGTGTTCAGCCCTGGACTAGTCAGGAGATGTACTATCACCTTAGCTGGGGCTCCTTTGGGAAAAGTAAGTTCAATAGATTATCTGGGTGTGAGGATCTCGAATAAATTGCACTGGGAAGAACAGGTTAACAAGAGTGTGTCTCTTCTTCAACATAGATCTGGGGCCATTTTGCGCTTTTATAAGTATTGCCACGAAAGTCATTTCTCCTGCTATAAAGATTTATTTGGCCAAAGCACAAAGGCTCATATTTATACTTTTTGACGCAAAACTGCACCGGCGCAGTTTTGCCTCAAAAATATTACTGCCGGCTAACGCCATTTCAGTGCGCCGTGCGGGCACCAAATTTATACTTTGACGCACGGCGGCGCAAACCACAGATGTAAGTAATTTTTTTTTACGCACACCGCAGCGTCAAGTCGTAAAGCAAAACGGCGTTAACGCAGCGGAAATGACTATGGGTCGATTTACGACCCCGCAAAACGGATATGCAGTGTTTTTGGACGCAATAGAGTCAAAATTCCCCGCAAACACAGCCATTTCAGCAGAGGAGAGCCAAAATGGATCCCAGATGCCTGTACAGACCCCAGGAAGATGACAACAGACCAGGAACCAGCCAGGAGGACCCACACTAGAACCAGGACAGTTTAAGAAGAAAAGAAAGTGTTGCTTCAGTGCAGAGGAACAGGAAATTCTGGTTAAAGAGGTGACGGAACACCAGCACCAACTGTTTGTCACCTCAAAGTTGCCAATCAGTAGGAGAGAGGCAATATGGCAACAAATTGTTGACAAGATTAACAGTGTGGCAGAAGTACGCAGAACAGCCATCGAGTGCAAGTAACGCTGGCATGACTGCAAGCGCAGGACAAAGGAAAAGATGGCCAGGAACAGGAAGGCAGCACTGCATTCTGGAGGTGGGAGTCCAGCACCGCAGGAGGCCCTGGACCCCATGGAGGAGATGGTCGCAGCCGTCATCCCTGAGGAGATCGTCACAGGGATTCAAGGACAGGACAGCGCAGACTACCAGGAGACAACACACATGCAGGGGAAGTCGCATGGGGAATTAAAACGCACTAATGTTAACTGTAAGCAGGGGATTGGGGTACCAACCACAAAATGCATGGAAGCCATGATATACATGGAGTGGCATGGGTAAAGGGGTATGGCATGGGGGCATGGCCTGTACAGAGAGAAGCTGGGGCACACCATAACACAACACCAACAACAGTCCCATGGGGGTATGCTGCCATGACATAACTGGCCCAGACAGGTGGGTTGAGACCAGGAGCATGGGTGTGTCAGGAGTTAGGAAATGGGCTGACATGTACATGGAATGTCATGTGCGTAATGCTTGTCATAGGTGTGGCACTTGTGCTGTATATGTTCTGCTTATATGGAACTCTAGTCACAGATAGTCCTTGCAAAGATCGGTGCAGTTGGACTTACTGCTGTCAAGGGTCTGGTCATACATTCCTGTTACCAATGCAATAGCACATCAACTGCCTCATGTATGAGGCTTGTTTTCCCCTTATTGAGTGATGGTGTCTTAGTTGTGTGCCATATGCTGTGATGAACCATGTTGCCAACATGTATGTGTGAAATAGGTGTGGTCCTCTGCTATTGCCCTTCAAAGGTGAAATGTACAGGATATATGTCATTTACAGTGTGTGTGTATGTGACTGTTGTATGATACGCATCACAATTGCTCTTAGATTTTCTGTGTCCTGATCAGTATATCAGCAATGCTCCATGAGGCAACACTCTTATTCTGATAGTTAGAGATAAAGGTGAGCAAAAATGATTAGCCAGACCATGCTATGAAGATTATTATCGGTGTTTATTTACGTTAGTTAATACAGTGGTGATTAGTTTTAAAAGAAATTGTTCATGATATGTTGGCGCCTACGCACTCCAGCAGCCGTGTTTTGTTGTTCCCCCTCATATTACAGGCCACCATCCTCCTCTTCCTCCTCTTCAGGCATGTGTGGCTCTGGTCCCAAGAGGGGAATGTTCCTTCTTATGCAAATGTTGTGCAGGATGGCACATGTTAGAATGATCTTACAGACCATTTCAGGGGAATATAGGAGGCTACCACCAGTGATGTCGAGGCACCTGAATCTCGACTTGAGGATGCCGAAGGTCCTCTCGACTCTGCTGCGTGTCCTCCTATGTGCGTCAATGTAGGCATGCTCTGCTGCAGTGCTTGGGTTGCCAAATGGTGTCATTATCCATGGTTGGATCCCATACCCCTGATCAGCTGAAAAAGAAAATTAATGGGATCATGTTGATGTAGCTTGCCCCATTGAAATCACCTTGCATGGCAGTAGTTGTCTTGTGTTGTCTGTGACTCCTGTGTTCCTTCTTAGGCTTGTAGGATGTAACATCTGCATTGTGTTGTTTCCTTGGCTGAACGAGTGTTTGGGTGCTGACCGGTTGTCAGCAGTATGTTTTGGGATTTGTAGTACAGTGTGCACTTCCTAGCTTTGTGACTTGTAATACAGGTGTCCCTGTGTCTTCACTGAGGGTGAGATGATAGTTCCATACACAGATAAATTTTGACAGTGTTGTTAACACGTTCACATCAATGTACCCTGGACATCCCATACCTTTAGACTTATGAAATGGATTAATTTAAACATCAGTGAGACGCTTCCATTTTGCAAGGTGACAATTAGGCAAACTACTCCAAACGTTGTGATCATTGACATCTTAACATTAGACTGTACACTAATTTCAGATGTGTGACAGGTTCAATGCAGACCTATGAAACATGGCTAGCGATGTCACGACCTCAGTGTGTTCCTGTCCACATGTTGCTGTTGTGGTGTATGTGTTGTGTGTCCTAGAGGGTTGCTGTGCTTTGTGTATATAAGTAGGTTTCTGTACTTACCAACAAGTAGTCCATTTCCATACCGTCCATCCTGGAAGTGCTGATGGATGGTAGAGTGACGGAAGATTAATGAGTCATGGACACTCCCAGGATATTTTGCCACGATGTTGGTGATCAATCCTTGGTGATCAACAATGGCCTGCACATTGATGGAATGTGTGTGCTTCCTGTTGCGGTAGAGGTGTTCCGTTGCAGCAGGTGGCACAAGGCGTACATGTGTGCAGTTGATGGCACCAAGGACGTGTGGGAAGCCACTAATGAGGTAAAACCCCTGTTTTGTCTTCTGCTGCTTCTGCAGTGTGTTTGGGAAGCAGATGTGGCGGGTGTGAGTCCAATGATGGCATCCAGTACTTTGGGCAAAAAGGCAGAAAATGATGGCTGTAATATTCCGGCAACCATGGCACCAGTTGTTTAAAAAGAGCCGCTTGCCAGCATGTGAAGTACAGCTAGCAGCTTGGTTTCTGTTGGGATGGTGCGGGGTGTCAGCAAGGTGGGTGCCGACTGTGGCTCTATGTTTCGCAGCAGCTGCTGAATGGCCTGCCAGTTCAACCTGTACCTCTGGATGATGTCATGTTCCCTGAGGCCATGAAGGGTTGTTCTGGTGCAGAATATCCTCTCCTGCCTTCTGCGCTGCCTTTGGGGTCCCTGCTGGTGTTGTGGTAGCTGCTGTTGTTGCTGGGCTCTGCGTCTGCGTGCACGCTGGATGAGAAGCACCTCCATGTCTCCCTTTTGCTGCTCTGCTGTTGCCTCTATGTGTTCTGATTAAATACAGGTGTGTTTGCCCCATTTTAACACCTGCCCTGACCCAGGCGTTAATTTTTTACGCAAATCGGGCTGTGCAAATCGGGCTGTGCGTCATTTTCCGGCTCCACCTCCCGGCTGTGCAGGATTTTTGCCCAGAAGCATAAATACGACGCACGGCCGTTTAAGTCATTTTTTGGACAGGAACGCCTACCTTGCATATGATTAACGCAAGGCGGGTTGCTGCATCCAAAAAATGACTCACACCGTGGGATTTTGACGCCCGCGAGCTCGGGCGTCAAAGTTTAAATATGGGGCAATGTTGCGCTGAATGTGCGTCAAAATTTTTGACGCACATTCGGCGCAGACAGAGTATAAATATGCCCCTTAGACCTCTGTAGTCCACACAGAATCTCAATTCCTTCTTCCCACCTTGGGGATTAGGTTTGGGTACCAGTACCACTGGACTGGACCAAGGACTGTCAGAGGGCTCAATTACCTTGAGCTCCAACATCTTAGCCACTTCAGCTTTGATGTTGGCATTGACCTGGTCAGACAGCCTGTACAGCTTGTTTTTGACAGGTAAGCTGTTACCAGTGTCAACGCCATGGACACACCAATTGGTAAGTCCAGGGGTCAGAACAGACTAGCAAACTGCTTCAAAACCTTTCTGCAGTCTATTTGTTGCTGGTCTGTCAACTTGGGAGAGAGTACCACTCCCTCCACTGACCCATCTTGTTCATTTGAGGACAGGAGGACTGGCAGAGGTTCACTCTCCTCCTCCTTCCCTTCATCAGTGACCATCAGCATGGTCATGTCTGCCCTGTCCTGGTGGGGTTTCAATCTGTTGACATGCAGGATCCTATGAGGATTCCTGGGGGTGTTAAGATCCACCAAGTAGGCGACCTCACCCTTTTTCTCCACAATTGCATAGTACCAAGGCCATTTGGTCTGAGGTGCCCTAGGAGCCATGGGCTCCAAAACCCACACCAGCTGCCCTGGGTGATACTCAGGCATTGTAGCCTTCTGGTCATGCCAGAGCTTCATGAGCTCTTGGCTGGTCTCCAGGTTTCTGCTTGCCTTCTTCATGTACTCAGCCAGGGGTGACCGCAGGCCCAGCACATAATCCAGCACATTCTCCTTGGACTCTTTGAGAGGCTTCTCCCAAGACTCTCTCATCAAGCATAATGTGCCTCTTACAGGGTGCCCAAACAGTAATTCAAAAGGGCTGAATCCAACCCCCTTTTATGGCACCTCTCTGTAGGCAAACAGCAGGCATGGGAGAAGAACATCCCATCTCCTCCTTAGTTTGTCAGACAAGCCCATGATCATGCCCTTCAGGGTCTTATTAAATCTTTCCACCAGACCATTGGTCTGTGGATGATAGGGGGTGGTGAACTTATAAATAACACCACACTCATCCCACATGGCTTTCAGATAGGCAGACATAAAATTTGTGCCCCTATCTGAGACCACCTCCTTTGGGAATCCCACTCGGGTGAACACACCAAGTAGGGCTCTAGCCACTGTGGGAGCAGTGACTGTCCGGAGGGGTATTGCCTCAGGGTGCCTGGTGGCATGGTCCACAACCACCAAAATGTACCTGTTGCCTGAGGCAGTTGGTGGGTCTAGGGGACCAACAATTTCAATCCCCACCCTGTCAAAGGCAGTCCCAACCATTGGCAGAGGTTTCAAGGGAGCATTTGGCTTGCCCCCTGCCTTTCCACTGGCCTGGCAGGTAACACAGGAGCTGCAAAACTCCCTGACGTTTTCTGACATTTGGGGCCAATAAAAATGGTTGACCAGCCTGTTCCAGGTCTTGATCTGTCCCAAATGTCCAGCTAAGGGAATATCATGGCTTAAAGTGAGGAGGAATTCTCTATACTTCTGGGGGACCACCACTCTCCTGGTTGCCCCTGGTTTGGGGTCCATTGCTTCGGTGTAGAGAACTCCATCCTCCCAGTAAATCTTGTGGGTTCCACTGGTATCCCCTTGTTCTTGCCTGGCAGCAGTCTACCTTAGGCCCTCAAGAGTGGGACATTCTCTTTGTCCCTGGCACAACTCTTATCTGGTGGGCCCATCTGCCCCTTGCAGTTCTGCCAAGTCAGGCAGAGCTTGCAGGGGAAGTGGCCCTCCCTCAGAGGTCAGGTCCTCCCCTTCAGGTTTGGATTCCTCCTGACTCTCTGTACTTGTGGGGGCTGGCAAGCCAGACCCAGTGCCCTTTCTCTTCTTCTTGGAGGCTTGGCCCATTGTCCCAGTGTCCTAGGGCCATATTTATACTTTTCAACGCACAACTGCGCCAACGCAGTTGTGAGTCAGAAAATCTAACGCCGGCTAACGCCATTCTGAAGCGCCATGCGGGCGCCGTATTTATTCAATGACGTTAGCCGGCGTTAGCCGGCGGAGCTGCCTGGTGTGCGTCAAAAGAAATGACGTACACCAGGCAGCGCCGGCGTAGGGGAAAATGGAGCTTGGGCTCCAAAAAATGGGGCAAGTCAGGCTGAGGCAAAATTTTCGCCTCAACCCGATTTGCGCCATTTTTTTGTGACTCCAAACCCCCATTGAAATGACTCCTGTCTTAGCAAAGACAGGAGTCATGCCCCCTTGCCCAATGGCCATGCCCAGGGGACTTCTGTCCCCTGGGCATGGTCATTGGGCATAGTGGCATGTAGGAGGGCACAAATCAGGCCCCCCTATGCCACAAAAAAAAAAAAAATAATACTTACCTGAACTTACCTTAAGTTCCCTGGGATGGGTCCGTCCATCCTTAGGCGTCCTCCTGGGGTGGGCAAGGGTGACGGGGGGGTCCCTGGGGGCATGGGAGGGCACCTCTGGGCTCCCTCCGAGCCCACAGGTCCCTTAACGCCTGCCCTGACCAGGCGCTAAAAAACTACGCAAAAGCGGCTGGACGTCATTTTTTTTGACCCGCCCACTCCCGGGCGTCATTTTTGCCCGGGAGTGTAAATACGGCGCACATGCCTCGGAGTCAATTTTTTAGACGGGAACGCCTACCTTGCATATCATTAACGCAAAGTAGGTGTCCACGCTAAAAAATGGCGCTAACTCCATGGACTTTGGCGCTAGACGTGTCTAACGCCAGAGTATAAATATGGAGTTCGTTTTGCGTCGAATTTGCGTAAAAAAACGACGCAAATCCGGCGCAAACGGAGTATAAATATGGCCCCAAGTGTCCAGCACTTCCCTGTTGTGCTGCCTGTGACCTGGTCACAGCACACACCCATTCAGGGAGGTCCAGCATCTGTGCATGGACCCTTCTCTCCACCTCTGACCATTCAGATGCTTCACGATCATTTCCTAGCAGACACTCTCCTGGGAGGGCAGGAGCTACAGCTACCTTCTTAGGGCCAGTCAGACCCCCCATTCCAGGCTCACCATGGCCATGGGATGGAGTTTGGGTCTGCTATCTGCATAAGTCACTTGGTGGAAGGTACCAGGTAAGACCTGTTCTGGAGAAACCAGCTTCTCTGTGACCATTGTCACACTGGCTCCTGTATCTCTCAGAGCTTCCACCTCAGTCCCATTGACTTTAGGCCTCTGCCTATACCTCTCCATGCTGGGAGGTAAGGTGGCCATAGTTGCAATGTCCACCCCACCCATTGATACTAAGGTGACCTCTGTGTACCCTGATCCCAGCCCTGGGTCAACTTCCACCCCCATCCCTACACTAGCAATCCCCTGGGATTGCCCACCAGTGGGGGGCTTCTTGGAGCAGATAGCATCTCCTCTTTTGTGTCCAGGTTGATGACACTCAAAGCACTTGCCGGCCCTAGCAAACTCCTGAAACTTTCCTGCCTTAGCAGGATCATAATGCTTCCCCTGATACCCTTTCCCCTTAGAAGTGGAATGGCTCGGGGCTCCCCCACCCTGAGAAGTTTTTGGGGACTCTTATGAGGACTCCTTGGGCTTTTTATCATCTTTCCCTTGGTTCTTCCCCTGAGAAGAACCATGTCCTCCCTTTTTCTGATCACCCACTAGGGGTTTCTGGTTAACCCTAGTTCTTAACCAGTAATCTGCTGCCTCACCCAGCTCTCTGAGGTTGGTTAACTTAGAATCAACTAGATACTGGTGGGGCTTCTCTTGGACACAATTGGTTAGAAGGTGCTCCCTCATAATCAAATTGTACAGCCCCTCAAATGTACTTACCTTGCTGCCCTGTATCCAGCCTTCTAGTGCTTTAACTGAGATGTCTACAAAGTCCACCCAGGACTGGGTACTTGTCTTTTGGGGGTCCAAAGACCTGAGCCTATACTGCTCTGGGGTCAGACCAAACTTTTTAGATAAGCATCTCCTCATACTGGGGTATGAATCTGCCTCCTACCCCTCAAGGTTAGGAGCATATCCCTCCCAGAGTTGGGGACCAACTCCCAAAGAAGTGAACCTCAGTACTGAGGCTTACCTCTCCTCATCTGGAGGGCCCTCTCAAAGGCCCCCAGCCACTTATCTATGTCATCCCCCTCTACAAAGGCAGGAACCACCCCATTGGGTAACCTGGGGCAAAAACCCCCACCCATGGACACCTCAGCTTCTCTATCGCTGCCACCATCTCTTTTCTCTTCCCTTGCCCACTTTTGCTTTTTAGGGCCAGCTTGTAGCGCTCAAAGGGTTAATTCTTAAAAATTCATATCTCCGGTTCCCCTTATCTGATTTTATTCGTTTTGTTGTCATTTTAAAGATGAAAATATAATCTATTTTTATAAATTGACTTTGGATATTTAAACTGTTTCCTGTATTTTATTTAATTACTGTTTTGTGATATTTGAATGCTTTACGCTTTGTCTCCTACGTAAGCCTTGTCGCTGGTTGCCAAGCTACCAAGGGTTGAGCTAGGTTTAATTTACTGAGACCTGACTGGACCTCAGTGGAGGTTGGTGGCCTATTGCTAAGTGTAATGTGCCAAAAATATCACAAAGGATATACTACCTCAGGAGGTAAGTAAAATACACAAAATATACACACAAGCCAAAATCAGGTAAGTAAACAGTTAGAAAAGTAGTGCAATAGGATGCAATAGGCCTAGGGGCAACACAACCATACACTTTGAAAGTGGAATGCACACTGCCGATTCGAACAAGATTATGCAAATGCCATTAAATGATCGCGCACACTGTTGCCGATCTGAACTTCAAGTTTTAACTGCGGGAAATGAATCGCACACACTGCCGATTCGAACAAGATTATGCAAATGCCATGAAATGATCGCGCAAGCTGTTGCCGATCTGAACATCAAGTTTTACATGCAAGAAATTAATCGCCACACTGCCGATTCGAACAAGATTATGCAAATGCCATGAAATGATCGGACAAGCTGTTGTCGATTTGAATGCCAAGGGTTACATGAGAGCAATGAATCGTGCACTCTGAAAGTTTCACCAGTAGGCCCAAAACTCAAAAGTCTTTGAGAACGAGGTCGGGGACCCAGCCCGACCTCCGCCTTACAACCCTGCTCAAGGATCACCAATATAATGCGGGGCAGGCCTGGAACATCAAGGTAGGCCTCCGGAACAGGAGCTCAGGAAGTTGCTGCTGCTCTGCACCAGGACCTCTGAATAGTGAGCACGTGGAGCTGGGCTGGCTCCCTTATATAGAGTCTGGCCCAGCCCACAAACCACACCCAGTCATGCTGGAGGGAAAGCTTCTAGAAGGTCCTACAAAGGGACCACACCCTAACACACTCAGTAAGCCTGCAGCAATACCTTGCAAATGAACAGTTATTGCAAACACCATTATTAATATTTTTTCAAGATTAAACTCTGCAATGCAAAAGGTTAACATACTGCATATAAACACAATGCATGAATTATGCTCTTGCATAAAGACTGGGTTTTTGCATTTTTGTCACCCGTAGAGCACGCACTGTCCTGACGTTGACAGGTACCATATACTAGGGAATAATAAGGGTGTTCCAGTGTGCCAATTAGAATTGATGAAAATGGTCACTAGCCTGCAGTGACAATTTTAAATGCAGAGAAAGCATAAGCACTGAGGTTCTGGTTAGCAGAGCCTCAGTGACACAGTTAGGCACCACACAGGGAACACACTTCAGGCCACACTTATGAGCACTGGGGTCCTGGCTAGCAGGATCCCAGTGAGACAGGTAAAAACAAACTGACACACAAGTAAAAATGGGGGTAACATGCCAGGCAAGATGGTACTTTCCTACAGCTGTGCACGAAGAACTTTGTGGAAGGTCGCACACGAGCCTTGGCAACTGCAAATCACGCAGTAGACGGGGTACTGTCTTGCGTGGGAAGGCAAGCTCTTACCTCCACCAAACTTGGACAGCTGGATATCAGGACCGTCGGGACTACTTCCGTCCACCACCCATGTTGCTGGATCCAGGCACTTTACCAGGAGAGGGGACCCAAGCCACCAGTTGTTGCTGCAGAGGGTACCTGCTGGAGCAGGGAAGTGTTATCTGCATTTCTAGGGAGATTCCTTCGCTCTTCTGGTGCAGGCTGAAGACTGGATGCCCTGTGAGGATGCACGACTGGGAAACAGTTGCAGTTGCTGGCAGGAGCTGAAGATACAGTGTTGCAGAAGTCGTCCTGGCTTCTTTGCTGTAGTTTTGTAGAGTTCCTGGAGGCCCAGATGCAATTTGTTTGGTGAGAAGGTGAAGTAAAGGATGCAGAGGATTCCTGCTGGAGTCTTGCAATCCGCATCTGAAGAACCATCTAAAGGAGAGACCCTAAATAGCCCTCAAAGGGGGATTGGTCACCGTTAGAAATGGGGTCTTTGGTTGACAGTCAGGTTACCCCCTGTTCAAGCAAGGACCCTCACTCTAGTCAGGGAAAAGAGAATCACCCTCAGCTAACCCCTGCTTACCCTTTTGGTAGCTTGGCACGAGCAGTAGGCTTAGCATCAGAGTGCTAGGTGTAAAGTATTTGTACCGACACACACAGTAACTCAGTGAAATCACTACAAAATGACACAGGTTTAGAAAAATAGGAAATATTTATCTAAACAAAACAAGACCAAAACAACAAAAATCCACAATACACAAGTCAAGTTATCAATTAGAAAGCAAAAAGAGTCTTTGTGTAGTTTTAAACATACACTAACACTGTTAGTGTGAAAATGTACCTCGAGTGTGCGTCAGAAAGGACTTGCGATGCACGATTTCACTCACGGGCGAGACCTTGCGTCGTTTCTCCTTTCGTCGTTGTTTCTTCTCTCCACAGGAGAGCGATGCGTCAATCCGGTCAGCACTCTTGGGTCCGTGCAGGCCTTGTGTTGTTTTTACACGCCCAGCAGTGTTTGCATCGGATTCCCAGCCGCACGATGAGCCGAAAACCACGCAGTGCGGTTTACGATCTCACCAGCCTCTGTCAGCGATGCTGCGTGTCGTTTCCCCAGCTCCGTGCGTAGATTCTTCGGTCACATTACAGGCGAGCGTCGATTTTCAGCCGTGAAGCCGGCGGCGCGTTGATTTTCCAACCGCAGATCAGAGTCGCGTCAATCTCTTCCCTGCACGGCGTTCTGTGCGTGGATTTCTTCCTATTAGGCTACCAGCTTTTCCTTTCAGGGTCACAGGAACTGGATGGGCCCCACTTGGCAGAGTAGGAGACTCTCCAGAGACTCCAGGTGCTGACAAAGAGAAGTCTTTGCTGTCCCTGAGACTTCAAACAACAGGAGGCAAGCTCTAAATCAAGCCCTTGGAGATCTTCACAAGATGGAAGGCACACAAAGTCCAGTTTTTGTCCTCTTAGTCTGGCAGAAGCAGCAACTGCAGGATAGCACCACAAAGCACAGTTACAGGTAGGGCAGCTCTTCTTCCTCAGCTCCTCAGCTCTTCTCCAGGCAAGGGTTCCTCTTGGTTTCCAGAGGTGTTCTAGAGTCTGTGGATGTGGGTGCCCTTCTTATACCCAATTTCTCCTTTGAAGTAGGCCTACTTCAAAGTAGTCTCTCTTGAATATGAAATCCTGCCTTGCCCAGGCCAGGCCCCAGACACTCACCAGGGGGTTGGAGACTGCACTGTGTGAGGGCAGGCACAGCCCTTTCAGGTGTGAGTGACCACTTGTCCCCTCCCTCCTAGCACAGATGGCTCATCAGGATATACAGGCTATACACCAGCTCCCTTTGTGTCACTGTCTAGTGTGAGGTGCAACCAGCCCTACTGTCAAACTGACCCAGACAGGGAATCCACAAACAGGCAGGCCCATATTTATACTTTTTGACGCTAAACTGCGCTAACGCAGTTTAGCGTCAAAAAGTTTTGCGCCGTCTAACGCCATTCTGAAGCGCCATGCGGGCGCCGTATTTATGGAATGGCGTTAGACGGCGCAATCAGACCGGCGCTGCCTGGTTTGCGTGGGAAAAAACCACGTAGACCAGACAGCGCCGGCGTAGGGGGAAAATGGCGCATGGGCGTCTTAAAATGGGGCAAGTCAGGTTACGTCGAAAAAATCGTCTTAACCCGACTTGCGCCATTTTTTAACGACGCCCATCCCCCATCAACATGACTCCTATCATTGTAAAGATAGGAGTCATGCCCCCTTGCCCAATGGCCATGCCCAGGGGACTTCTGTCCCCTGGGCATGGTCATTGGGCATAGTGGCATGTAGGGGGGCACAAATAAGGCCCCCCTATGCCACCAAAAAAAAATATAAAAAATAAAAAATTATACTTACCTGAACTTACCTGAATGTCCCTGGGGTGGGTCCCTCCATCCTTGGGGGTCCTCCTGGGGTGGGCAAGGGTGGCAGGGGGGGTCCCTGGGGGCATGGGAGGGCACCTGTGGGCTCATTTTGAGCCCACAGGCCCCTTAACGCCTGCCCTGAGCAGGCGTTAAAAAGTGGCGCAAATGCGCCGTTTTTAGCCACGCCAACTCCCGGGCGTCTCTTTTGCCCGGGAGTATAAATACCACGTAAAGGCCTGGGAGTCATTTTTTAGACGGGAACGCCTCCCTTGCATATCATTAACGCAAGGAAGGGGTTCACGCTAAAAAATGACGCACATTCCGGGAACTTTGGCGCTATTCGCCTCTAACGCCATAGTATAAATATGGCGTTAGTTGGCGTTAGTTTTGCGTCGAAATTGCGTCAAAAAAAACGACGCAATTTCGGCGCAAACGGAGTATAAATATGGCCCGCAGAGTCACAGAAATGGTTTAAGCAAGAAAATGCTCACTTTCTAAAAGTGGCATTTTCAAACACACAATCTTAAAATCAACTTCACTAAAAGATGTATTTTTTAATTGTGAGCTCAGAGACCCCAAACTCCACATGTCCATTTGCTCCCAAAGGGAATCTACACTTTAATCAGATGTTATCAAAAGCAAACAAGAGAGGGCTAATCCATTGGGAGTTTAAAGAATAAATGGTCCTGTGTACAGTACTCCCATCGAGCTTAATAAAAACGAAAAGTACACAGTTCCAAACAGACAAAATAGAAGCACAGTAGATAAAGAGAGGAGCCTGTGAGTCTGCTCTGGTTAGAACAAGAGCCCTCACTCACCAATTGGTGACATGCTTCATCATTGGGCTTTTGCTCCTCGTCAGGCCGGCACTGCAATGCCTGACGGGCCCCTCAAGGGGGCTCTTTGCCGGAGATTTTTTAAGTGTACAAATGCCAGTCATTGAGTGCTGGAATGTGGGATTGGTATGGAAGAATGTAAGTGAGTGAGGTTAAAAATGGCTAGAGGTCTTCAAAGCACATATTTAATCAAGATCGGACCCCTGTCATAATTAAAAACAATAGTGTGGGGGAAGGATTAGTTGTAATGTCTAATCAACCCTCAAAAATGAATTGAGAAAATGTTGTTCTGTCTACAGTCCCTAAAGTCGGAGAGTGTTTGGAATGTCAGTACAGAAATCCCTATACTGCTTCAAGAGAGGTCAACATATTTCTTGCATCTAAAGTCTATAAAGATCAGTGTGATTCGTCAGGACCAAACCTACCTAATCCCCATATTGCATTTAGCTTGTAGTTAAATCATCTCACAGGAACCTAAAGAAGAAAAGAAAAAACATAAACCCATATCGCAGATAAAGTAATGTGCACTGTTAAGGGGTAGGGAAATAGGACCACACAGGTGACTTTTCCCTTGTGTGAAGTGTACAACACAGTGCGACAAATACAAGCAATACATATAAACCTCTAAATTAAGAGGATGTATCCTTACCCTCCTTATATTAAAGGATGGGCCCCATCGGGATAGCAACAAGCATCAGTGGTCCGAGCTGGTCTAAATATCTGGGTATGTATACAAATATAAACAGTTAATTACACACCACGCATAGTAGTTTGGTATATACGTAATGACAAAATTTAGTCAAATAAAGTCGTGATCAGGATAGTAGTTTTCTTCCAAATATCCTAAGCTGGCATAATAAGTTATATTGGAAGAAACCACAATATCCGTCCTGTGGTAATTAAAGCTCATCATAGTCAGAAGTCAACCTAATGGTGCTGGCATCGGTCAGCCAAAAAACTATCATAGTAAATACATATAAAAGTAGCGCGGCCCCATTAATATCAGGCACTAAGGGGCATATTTATACTCTGGTTGCGCCTAATTTGCGTCGTTTTTTTCGACGCAAATTCGACGCAAAACTAACGCCATATTTATACTTTGGCGCTAGACGCGTCTAGCGCCAAAGTTCCCGGAATGTGCGTCATTTTTTAGCGTGAACCCCTTCCTTGCGTTAATGATATGCAAGGGAGGCGTTCCCGTCTTAAAAAATGACTCCCAGGCCTTTACGTGGTATTTATACTCCCGGGCAAAAATGACGCCCGGGAGTGGGCGTGGCCAAAAACGGCGCATTTGCGCCGCTTTTTAACGCCTGGGTCAGGGATGGCGTTAAGGGACAAGTGGGCTCAAAATGAGCCCAGAGTGCCCTCCCCTGCCCCCAGGGACCCCCCCTGCCACCCTTGCCCACCCCAGGAGGACACCCAAGGACGGAGGGACCCATCCCATGGACATTAAGGTAAGTTCAGGTAAGTAATTTTTTTTTTTTTTTTTGTGGCATAGGGGGGCCTGATTTGTGCCCCCCTACATGCCACTATGCCCAATGACCATGCCCAGGGGACATAAGTCCCCTGGGCATGGCCATTGGGCAAGGGGGCATGACTCCTATCTTTACAATGATAGGAGTCATGTTGATGGGGGATGGGCGTCGAAAATAAATGGCGCAAGTCGGGTTACGATGATTTTTTCGACGTAACCTGACTTGCCCCATTTTAAGACGCCCATGCGCCATTTTCCCCCTACGCCGGCGCTGCCTGGTGTACGTGGTTTTTCTCGCGCACACCAGGCAGCGCCGGTCTGCTTGCGCCGGCTAACGCCATTCAATAAATACGGCGCCCGCATGGCGCTTCAGAATGGCGTTAGCCGGCGCTAATTTTTTTGACGCAAAACTGCGTTAGCGCAGTTTTGCGTCAAAAAGTATAAATACGGCCCTAGCCGGCGTCTAGCGCCAAAGTATAAATATGGCGTTAGTTTTGCGTCGAATTTGCGTCGAAAAAAACGACGCAAATTAGGCGCAACCAGAGTATAAATATGCCCCTCAATGTGGTGACAAATCAAAACAGCTCACACAAAGCGCACTGAAGGTCGTCTTCTACTAATCGTAAAGTGTCTTGCTAGTTTTATGAGCCGGTGTAAATCTGCTCCAATAAATTGACAGCTCCCGCCAAGCAACGGTGTAATAAAGCCAGGATGATAATATACTGATAAGAAAAACTCATGCCGAACGGCACGAGAGATCAAGGTATTGCTAATACGGAACTGTCTCTGTAGTCGGGAGCACATGCATTGTTGCTCCTATCGTGGCTACAGAGGCGGAGAAAAAACAAAGTTTTTGACTTACCCTGCTCTACAGGTCCACTTGGCGGTATGCACCTACCCCTGCTCCGTGCTCCCGGGAAGATAAGTCGGGAACGCGGAGTTCGGCAGATAAAGGGGGTGGTGCATCGACAGAGCATGGGAATGGAAAGAGGACAGAGCAAAAACCGGTGGCGGCCATCTTAGAGTGTATACATCTTAGACGTGTATACATAAAAAAAGGACTAAAGTCCATCCCAGGGGGCGGCCATCTTGGGTGAAGTTGGTAAAACCTAACCACTAGGGAATGTATACACAATCAGGCTGTCTCATTCAGATTCAATGTGTGTTGCACAAACATATGATGGGACAGAACACGTGTGTTTAAATAATACATGCACCCTAAAAATAAGTTCAGTCATAGGGGTATTACTAAAATGTTCCAGTTCAATGACTCCCTAAGGAAATTAATCAATCCTAGAGGTACGTAAATGTTATAGAGGGCATATATAGAAAGATAAATTATTTAAGAGAAATGAAACCCAGGAGTCAGCAGTGGGCAAATTCCAGCCAGGGTATGTCATCATTCAGTCCTGTCCGGTGTGTCTCTAGTCTAAATACCCAACGTTGTTCTTTCTCAAAAAGTCTTGTAGTACAGTCCTTGTTATTCATGACACGTTCCAGTACTACCCACTTAAGGTCATCAGGTGTATGGTGAAATTCAATGAAATGTTTAGTCAACTTAGTGGCTGATCTCTGGCATCTTATGGTGCTGCGATGTTCATTTTCTGGGTAAATAGTATTATTTGTTCAAAAGTGTTTATTTCAGCTACCTGTGTCTGTTTTACTGTGGACTCTCTGTGTTTCAGGCAGCTTGGCCTTTTTAAAGTGGTGTTTTGTTTTTTTAATTTGTTTTTGCCGTGACTGTGTGTATTACGTTGCTAGCTTGTGGCAAATGACTTCATAAACCCTCCATCCACTCCCCCCTTTTTCTAAGTAAAAAGGCTACATACATCTTGCAGAGTGTGTTTTTCGGAGACTGTTTTAATCTGTTTCTGTGATTTAAATTGTGTTTAGAAACTGTCTGTCCCCCCTGTTTTTTTTGCCTTTAAAAAAGCCACATTTCAGTGTGCGCAATTAGCAGTATTCCAGTGTTTGTTTTTAAACAATCTCTCCCTTACCTGGAAAGTAGACTCTGCTAGCTTGGAAGTGTGGATTCAGCCTGTCTGTATCCAAGTAGTTTCTGAATAGCGCAGCAGCTGCCTCCTCCCTGCCCACAGGAACTGGACTTAGCTGATTGGCTCTCTGAGTCCCTGTTGAACCTGAGCCCTCCCCCCCACACCTGCTCTGGCCCCTTAAGTTTGTGGAGGGAAGCCCAAGACAGCCACCTCCATTTTGTGTGCCTCAGCATCTTCCCTGTGTCCTAATACAGCCCAGTGTTCAAGGATTGCAAAAACACCTAGGTAAGGAGCCCCCAGAATTTTCTGGGTAAATAGTATTATTTCTTCAAAAGTGTTTATTTCCGCTACCTGTGTCTGTTTTACTGTGGACTCTATGGGCCATATTTATACTTTTTGACGCACAACTGCGCCAACTAACGCCGGCTAACGCCATTCCAAAGCGCCGTGCGGGCGCCTTATTTATTGAATGACGTTAGCCGGCGCTGCAGACTGGTGTGCGTCAAAAAAAATGACCCACACCAGGCAGCGCCGGCGTAGGGGAAAATGGAGCTTGGGCGTCAAAAAATGGGGCAAGTCAGGTCTGAGGCAAAATATTGGCCTCAACCCGATTTGCGCCATTTTTTTTTACTCCCAACCCCCATTGAAATTACTCCTGTCTTAGCAAAGACAGGAGTCATGCCCCCTTGGCCAATGGCCATGGCCAGGGGACTTATGTCCCCTGGGCATGGTCATTGGGCATAGTGGCATGTAGGGGGGCACAAATCAGGCCCCCCTATGCCACAAAAAAAAAAAAAAATACTTACCTGAACTTACCTTAAGTTCCCTGGGATGGGTCCCTCCATCCTTGGACGTCCTCCTGGGGTGGGCAAGGGTGGCAGGGGGTGTCCCTGGGGGCATGGGAGGGCACCTCTGGGCTCCTTCCGAGCCCACAGGTCCCTTAACGCCTGCCCTGACCAGGCGTTAAAAAATGACGCAAAAGCGGCTGGACGTCATTTTTTCTGGCCCACCCACTCCCGTGCGTCATTTTTGCACGGGAGTTTAAATAAGGCGCACATGCCTTGGAGTCATTTTTTAGAAGGGAACACCTACCTTGCATATCATTAACGCAAGGTAGGTGTCCACGCTAAAAAATGACGCAAACTCCAAGATCTTTGGCGCTAGACGGGTCTAACGCCAAAGTATAAATATGGAGTTAGCTTTGCGTCGGATTTGCGTAAAAAAAAACTACGCAAATCCGGCGCAAACAGAGTATAAATATGCCCCTCTGTGTTTCAGGCAGCCTGGCCTTTTTAAAGTGGTGTTTTTTTTTTTATTTGTTTTTGCCGTGACTGTGTGAATTACCTTGCTAGTTTGTGGCACATGACTTCATAAACCTCCCCCCTTTTTTCTAAGTAAAAAGGCTACATACATCTTGCAGAGTGTGTTTTTAGGAGACTGTTTTAATCTGTTTCTGTGATTTAAATTGTGTTTAGAAACTGTCTGCCCCCCTGTTTTTTTTGCCTTTAAAAAAGCCACATTTCAACGTGCGCGACCAGCAGTATTCCAGTGTTTGTTTTTAAACAGTCTCTCCCTTACCTGGAAAGTAGACTCTGCTAGCTTGGAAGTGTGGATTCAGCCTGTCTGTATCCAAGGAGTTTCCGAATAGAGCAGCCGCTGCCTCCTCCCTGCCCACAGGGACTGGACTTCAGTTAACTTGTTCCTTATTCCTATTGGTTGTTGCATATGTTGTTGTGATAGGTTGTTGGGAGCTGGTCTTTCCATTGGATGCTGGCTCCAGGGCTGGGGTTATGATTGGTGGATAGGGCTGAGAATCTGATTGGCTATTGGTTCTAGGGCTGTGATTGGTGAATAGGGCTGAGATTCTGATTGGCTGTTGTTTCAAGGGCTGTGATTGGTGGATAGGCCTGGGATTCTGATTGGTTGTTGGTTCTAGGGCTGTGATTAGTGGATAGTGCTGGGATTCTGATTGGTTGTTGGTTCTAGGGTTGTGTCTGATTGGCTGTTGGTTCTAGGGCTGTGATTGGTGGATAGGGCTGGGATTCTGACTGGTTGCTTGGTCTAGGGCTGGGGATGTAAATGGTGGTCAGGATTAGGGGTATGATTGGTGATTAGGGCTGGGTCTCCCATTCGTTGTTTAAAATAGGGTTAGAAATTGGATTGGTTAGGGTTAGGACCAGGTTCCTATTGGCCAGTAGGGCTATTTAAGCCTAGGACTCAGGGCATCTCAGCAAAGGGCAGAGAGGACAAGGGCAGTTGCTTGTTTGGGCCTGTTCGGGACAGGTAGGGCCTAGGGCCAGAAATGCTGCCAAATTCACTATTGACCAGGATTGATATCAGTCCCTACACATCCATCAACATGCAAACACATTATCTACAAAGACATCCAACTCATGCATCACAAACTGACCTCAGACAGATTGCAATGTCCCATCACCCAACACAATACCCATTATACAACACATATACACATATCCTCCACAACCACAACAGTCAAACGCCTTCATTCTCACAGCAACAACTACTCTGTCCACTCCCACTAACACAACCTGCCATCACCCACACGACACAAACCTACAGTATACATTTCTCTCAATCTCAGCCATACAGATACACACTCTCTGCTCATACTAACCAACAACACTATACACTGTTTGCTCCACACAGACCACCTTTCATTATAACAATGCCAAAACCCAGCCTTCCAACACACCATCTACAAACACCCTTCCCCTCTTTTCAACAATTACACACAACCATGCAATCCCCACACTTCACTCCACCACACATATTACCTCTTCCAGTCATCACAACTAACACTAACTCCCCTGACACACATCCATCACCTCTGACACAGCTCGTACATTCATCTCCAAATTACATCAACACCCCATCTAACACTCTAATTCCACTCACCAGCACTATTTCACATACAAATCCCTCACCAAAAACAACTACACCAATATCCCCTCTCACTATTCCACAAAAACAATACAGACCACACACATCATCACATCAAAGCAACACAAACTTTCATTACACTTATCGTCACACCCACTCCCACCCTCAGGACTACACAAAGAATACAAATCCCATCCTATCTTTACCCCTACTTTCTCACTCTTCACAAACACCTACCACAAGCACCCCAACCCAGCAACTTTCATTCACTCGCCTCTCCTCCATTGTACAATTTAGAGCCTTACATCATGATCCACATGCTCCTCCACCACCCCTAACCCATACTCCATCCACACTAAACAGATGCAAACAAAATAAACAACATGCCACTCTTAACAACCTCGCATCCCCTTGTCTATTACATAATAAGACTACCCTACAAAAACAGTACACTCTTCATGTCTCTCTCAGCCACCAAGTCTACCACCCACACACACAGACCCAACAAAATGGCTCCTTAACCTGCTGGAAGAGGAACACTATATTGAAAAGCAAGATTATTGTGAGCCTCAAACAGGTATCACAACTAGCAACACTCCTGCTTCAAGCTCATATTATACTACTTACCCTTCTCCTAAACAAAACAACACTAACACACCTTTTCTAAACTGCCAGCTCATAAATGTTCGATCACTTCAAAAAAACAAGCACCACATCTACGACCTGCTCACAGACACACTTACTGTTCATAACTGAATCCTGGTTGGTAGATGACATGGCCCCAGTGTTGCACGAAGCCGTTCCTCTGGGAAACCATCACACAAAACCGTATAGGCAAGAGAGGAGGTGGACTAGCTATTATATTCAAACAGGCAATGAACCTCGGTAAAACAGACAACATCTCCATACAAGGTTGTGAAGCCCTCCTCACCAGATGCCACCCTACTCCAACTTCCTCCTGTAACTTTCTCCTCCTTTACAGACCTCCAGCTAACAACTCCACATTCCCAGATGCTTTTCTAGATACAGTCTCAAACCTTATTACACCATACTCCAACCTATGCATCCTTGGGGATCTAAACATTTGGTTTGACAAACCCAAAATGCCCCATCCAAAAGCTATCACCACTGGCCTAGTCGCATTGAACCTACATCAGATTGTACACAATCCCACACACATCGCCGGACACATCCTAGATGTCATTTTTGCTAAGCCTGAACTAGTTACTGTTCATAGCATCATGCCAATCACTTGGTCAGACCACCATTTGATAACTTTCTGACATAAAACTCCACAAATAAACACACCCCACAACTACTTACATACATGCACCTATCGACCATGGAGCAAACTCAATTTGGATGACTTAGAAACAGAACTAACAGCCAACACAGATCTAGATACAATTAATTCTGTGCCAAAAGGAAGTGGCTACAGGAAGCTTTTGATATCCTAATACCACTCAAAAAAACTAAACACAACAAAAGAAAACCAACACCTTGGAGAAACACAAAACTTAAAAAGATAAAGCAGCAAATCAGAAAGTTGCAGCGGACCGGGCTCAAAACAAACAACAGTCAAGACAAACTGCAGCTACACAAACGTAACAGAATATACAAATCATCAATCAAAAAGGCTAAAAAAGGTACTACTCAGACAGAATTCAAAATGCTCAATCTACAACCAAGGAATTTTATAAAATTCTCAATGAATTTCGAAAACCTACATGCATGGAAGGAAGTCATCCCACTACTCAAGATTTCACAAACAAATTGGCAACTCACTACAACCAAGGCAGACATATTAGACTCCTATTTAAAACAGAAGAAAACCATCAGCACCAACCCCTTTCCTAAAATACCCTCTAAGAATAAACCAACCCAGCCTCTACAGTCCTTCCAACAAATATCCCATGGTGAATTTATGGATTTGGTCAAAGCAAGCAGACCTTCCGGTTGCCCTTCTGACCCTTGTACACCACAAATCTTCAAGAACATTCTTCTTTCTACTTCTGCTGCCACACCTGTAAGAAGAATCATCAACAACTCTCTAACTACAGGAACTTTTCCGATAGACCTGAAAAAGGCATACATACGACCATTATTAAAGAAAACAAACCTAGACCCGCAAGACCCCAACAACTACAGACCAAACACAAATGGACCCTTCCTGGGCAAATTGCTAGAAAGAGCAGCATTCACCCAGATGTCACAATTCATTGAAGACAATTCTATACTTTCAGACTTCCAAACTGGATTCCGCCCAGGAAGAGGCACGGAATCGGCACTCATAGCAATCTGGGATGATCTTAAAAACACAGTTGACCGCAATGGAGTTGCTGCACTACTTCTCTTGGGCCTCTCAGCTGCCTTTGATACGGTTGACCATGACACCCTAATTCAAGGACTCCACGAAGCCGGCATACAAGGGACTGCTCTCGACTGGATTTCTTCCTATCTTCAAAAAAGATCTCATATCATCTACTCGCCCCCCCTTCTCGTCCAAAACCTACCTCACAAAAGCAGGGTTCCCCCAAGGATCAATCATCTCACCTTTGCTTTTCAGCATCTACATGATATCATTACCAGAACTAATCAATGATTTCCATCTCCCATGCTACAACTATGCAGATGACACACAAATACTACTTAAATTAGAATGCCCCAAAAACATCGAAAACTCAGAAATCTTCAGTTGCCTCAGAGCAGTTGATCAGTGGATGACCTGGAGCCATCTCAAACTAAATACCTCCAAAACAGAAATACTCATATGTGGTGACTGGAAACTTATGACCGTCTGTGCGTCTGGCCTGACGATCTCGGACCACCTCCTCAATTATCCAAGGAAGTTTAAAACCTTGGAACCACCATGGATTCCAAGTTAACAATGAATGCCCAAGTGGACAAATTAGCACGAACAAGCTTCATCACCTTGACGACTCTACGACGCATCTTCCCCCACCTCGGATTTCCACACAAGGTGCAAACTACTATCTCGCTTGTACTATCCAAACTGGATTATGCCAATGGCCTCTACCATGGATCATCTCTATCTATTATGAAAAATTACAACGTATTCAGAACTCCGCAGCCAGGCTACTATTACATGTAAAGCCGCAAGCCCACATCTCCCCTGCCTTGAGGGCACTACACTGGTTACCCGTTGCCAGAAGATGCACTTTCAAGCTGCTTTGTATCACTCACAAAGCTATACATGGAACAGGACCGCTTTTTTATCAGAAACAAAATAACCAAATACATCCAACAAAGAAACCTCTGCTCAAGATTGGCACCCCGCCTTAGAACACCACCATACAAGAAAAAGACTATAGGTGGTACATCCTTCTCCGTTCAAGCAGCCAAACTATGGAATTCATTACCCCCAACTATAAGAGCCACAGATAACTTTCTTGTCTTCAGAAAACTACTCAAGAGTTGGCTCTTTCCTTCATAACCACCATATTCAAACAACTATGGACTGTATGCCTATGTTGATAAATATTTTTTCTGATTATGGCCCTCATTACAACCCTGGCGGTCGGTGTTAAAGCGGCGGTAAAACCGCCAACAGGCCGGCGGTAAATAAATGGAATCACGACCGTGGCGGAAACCGCCAACATAGACAGCCACTTTAACACTCCGACCGCCACAGCGGTACAAACAAACAGCGTGGCGGTCACCGCCAACAGACAGGCGGAAGACATGTACCGCCCACAGTATCATGAGAGGCCAATCTGCCACCTTTTCCGGGGCGGATTCACCGCGAACAAAAACACAGCGGAAACAGGACTTGGAAGGGAAAACGCTCACCTCTACACACCCCACGAGGAACCAGGACGCCATGGAGCCGGAACTCCAAATTCTACCTGCCATTGTCTTCCTGCTCCTCTACCAGGAGCACGAACGCCGGCGGCGACGACCACAGTGAGTACTGCACCTACGACACAGGGGAGAGGGGAGGGAAAAGAGAGTGACATACACGCAACACGCAACACCCCCACCCTCACCCACTACAACACACACACACAAATACATGTTGATACATTACATTTACACCCTCCAACCCCTCCTGGAAGAACGCAAGGACAAAAGGAAATGAGTTGAACGATTGTAATCAATAAAAATCCATTACTCAAAAATATATATACACTATTAACAAATATATACACCAAGAATTCAAATCCATGTATTGTACCTACATAGTCCGTGGACCACTGGGCCCAAAATGCATGGGCGAGGCCCACACAAGATACCCGATCAAAACGGAGAAAACACTGCTGGGGCATCAGATCGAAATAAAACAGGCACCTCGGGGGGAAGGGAAGAGGGGGCACCTCAGCCGGATGAGTGCACAGCGCCTGCTCCATGAGGGGGCACCATGCCCATTGATGTATCCTGGGGAGTGCAAAGCCACAGTCTCACAAGTCTCTCCAGTGGGTGGGTTGCCCACTGCTTTATCCTGGGGAGTGCAAAGCCACAGTCTCACAAGTCTCTCCAGTGGGTAGGTTGCCCACTGCTTTATCCTGGGGAGTGCAAAGCCACAGTCTCACAAGTCTCTCCAGTGGGTGGTTTACCCACTGCTTTATCCTGGGGAGGGCAAAGCCACAGTCTCACAAGTCACTCCAGTGGGTGGGTTGCCCACTGCTGCATCCTGGGGAGTGCAAAGCCACAGTCTCTCAAGTGGATAACAGTTCTCCACTGGGTCTGGAGGGGGCTTTGTGCCCAGAGTGCTTCATCCTGCCAAGGACAGAGGTAGTGGATGTGATACTCCACTGGTTCTGGAGGGGGTTTTGTGCCCAGAGTGCTTCATCCTGCCAAGTCCAGAGGTAGTGGATGTGATACTCCACTGGTTCTGGAGGGGGCTTTGTGCCCAGAGTGCTTCATCCTGCCAAGGACTGAGGTAGTGGATGCCTTTCTCCATTGGTTCTGGAGGGGGCTTTGTGCCCAGAGTGCTTCATCCTGCCAAGGACTGAGGTAGTGGATGCCTTTCTCCACTGGTTCTGGAGGGGGCTTTGTGCTCAGAGTGCTTCATCCTGCCAAGGACTGAGGTAATGGATGCCTTTCTCCACTGGTTCTGGAAGGGGCTTTGTGCCCAGAGTGCTTCATCCTGCCAAGGACTGAGGTAGTGGATGTGACACTCCACTGACGGTGGGCCTACATGGAAGCTGTCCAGGCCCCTGGAACTGACCACCAGCTTCGTACAACTGACCACTGGGGATGGCAGCCATGTCTGCGGTGGTGCCACTGGCACATGATGTGGCGTGGCCGCTGGCGGTACTTGCAGCGGCCTCAGTAGCGGCGGTGCTTGCGGCGCTCATTGGCCAGCGGTGCTGGTGGGTGGCTCAGTGAGCGTGCTGCTGGCGGCGGTGTCCTGGGCAGCGGTGCTGGTGGTGGCATTGTCCTGGGCAGCGGTGCTGGTGGTGGCGGTGTCCTGGGAAGTGGTGCTGGTGGCGGCGGTGCATGTGGCGGTGACGGTGGCGGTCTTGTCCACCGTGCAGGTTGGCAGCGACTTCCCTTTCTTTCTCTGCCCCTTCCCCACCTTGGATGGTGGCGCAGCTGTCTTGCCACTCCCAACTGTAGTCCTGGGGGAGCCCTTGGTGGCAAGTGTTTTGCCCTTCTCCCTCCGGGCTGTGGCCAACTTCTTATGTTTCTGAGGTGGGGGACTGTCCTTGGCCTGGCTCCTTGGCACAATTGCTGCCCTGGTGCTTAGCGCACTCCAGAAGCCGGTTACTGCTGACACCACTGTTCCCGGTGATGTGGTGGCTGAGGTGCTGGGTTGGGACCTGGAAAGGCGTGCCCTAGGGGTCGGAAGGGGTGGGGGAGGTGTAGGGAAGAGGTCAACATTTAAGAGGAAAGGTTTTTTTGCCACACTACGACGGGTAGATGGAGGGGGTTTGGGAGCGGAGGAAGAGGTAGTGGTTGTAGGAGGTGTTCGTTTGCTGACTTTGGGTGAAGGTGCATGGGCTGTAGGCTGTCGTGAAGTGGATGGCTGTTGGGTGGGTGTGTGACTGCGTTTGTGTAGTTTGGGTGGTGGGCTCACAGACACACTGGTAGAGGACACAGGGGATATGTGAATGGTAGTGGGGGTGGTGAGTGCACGTGAGCGGTGTGTGGTGATGGGCGTGCTGGTGATGGACGTAGTGGCTGAAGATGTAGTGCATGCAGGTGTGAGTGGAGATGTGAAAGGGAGGGAGGAGGGAGACGAGGAGGAGGGGGACACAGTGGAGGCAGTGGATGTTGGTATGTGTGCATGGGTATGATGCTTGTGTGAGTGCCTGTGGGATGTGTGGTGCTTATGTTTGCCAGAGCTACCTTTGTGTGTTGAGGTGTGTGCATGCTGGTCTGATGGTGTGCTTGGGATAGGCTGAGGTACTGGAGATTGGGGGTGGGTGGAGGAAGTTGGAGGGGGGAGGCTGGACACAGGGACAATGGCTGCCATCAGTGCTGAGGCCAGAGTCTGAAAAGCTCGCTGTTGGGCTGCCTGACCAGAATGAATGCCCTCCAGGTATGCATTCGTCTGTTGCAACTGCCTCTCTACACCCTGGATGGCATTCAGAATGGTAGACTGCCCAACAGTGAGGGATCTGAGGAGGTCAATGGCCTCCTCACTGAAGGCAGCAGGGCTGACAGGGGCAGGGGCTGAGGTGCCTAGGGTGAAGGAGATGCCCACCATCCTGGGTGAGTGGCCACGGGGCACACGCTGAGGGGCTGCTGGGAGGGCGGTGCTGGTAGGGGGGTGGCAGCTGTACCTGTAGATGCAGTGGGCCAGAGGGGCCCGCCACTGCAAGGGAGCTCCCATCAGAGGAGGAGTCGGTGTCGCTGGTCTCAGCTCCTGTCCCCGCCGTGGAGGTCCCCTCACCCTCCGTCCCACTGGTGAATTCGGAGTCCGTAGTCTCGCCCTCCAGGGCCATGTGGGATGCAGCTCCCTCCTACTCCGGTGGCACTGCTCCTCCGCATGATGATGCTAATGCACACAAGAACAGGGAGACCACAAAAAGGGGGGGGGGAGAAAGTAGAAAGACATGTACAGTGCATGCAATACCGCTACCGTTGGCGGACACTACAGACACAGCAGCCCTCTGCACTACGCCATGCACTTAGAGTTCCCTAATTAATCACAGGGCCATGGGGTACAAGTCCTATGCCCGATTGCTGCACACTTAGAAGTCACAGGAGCCTGACTATGGGTAGATGGCTGTGAACACTGGTGGGGTGGGGTGCCACATGGCCTGCCTTACGAAGGGACCTTGCCTACAAAACTCGCCCTGGCATAGGGGTACCCACAGGCCACATCCCCCACCCAGACACCTCCCATGTGCGCTGAATCAGATGAATGTGACTGTACTCACCCCCTTGTGGCTGCTGTGATGCCCTCAAGCGCCCATCCAACTCCAGATACACCACCGCCAGGATCCGGAACATCAGGGGGTCATGGTGCGACGGGCACCCCTCCCACGTTGGGAGGCCATTCCCAGCTTGGCCTCCGCCGTCTTCTTGCTCCAGAGGCGAATGTCCTCCCATCTTTTCCGGCAGTGGGTTATCCGTCTGTGGTGGACCCCCAGGGTCCGGAGTTCCTTGGCAATGGCACGCCAAATATCCTTCTTCTGGTGGGCGCTGACCTACAGGAATAGTACAGGGGAAAAGGAGAAGATATAACCATCCAGACTGTCACAGTCACTGGCCCACGTTCCCACCCTTGCCATGACGCACATGCACTCACCGTTGTTTCATGCACGCCTCATTCCCCTCCCCAATCTCCCATCCACACGACTCCAAACAGGCATTGCCCATACAGCATGCTCACAGTGTACTCACCTGTTTGTCTGGAGGACCGTAGAGTAGCGTGTACTGGGGGAGCCCATCTACTAGTTTGTCCAACTCCTCCGATGTGAAGGCAGGGGCCCTTTCCCCAGACACTTGAGCCATTGTCGCTTCCAGACTGAGGTCACAGCAGCACTTGCAGTGTAGGTCCTCTCCTGTTGAAGATCATGTATCAAGTGAGTGAACAGAGAGAAAATGGCGGTCACGTCTGCGGCGGTGCGTACCGTCACCGCCGGCGTACATCGTCAGTGGTTCCTGGGACCCATAGGGTCCAATGTTAACCAATGCAGGATTGCGCCGCAGTCTTCGACCGCCTACCGCGACGGTGTACAACGCCAGCGCAGTTACCTCATATCC
The DNA here is from genome assembly GCF_031143425.1 of Pleurodeles waltl. NCBI lineage: Eukaryota > Metazoa > Chordata > Amphibia > Caudata > Salamandridae > Pleurodeles > Pleurodeles waltl. The sequence goes on from NC_090447.1 coordinate 1,496,432,073, forward strand.
CCTTGTCCCACCTTACAGGTCAGGCAGCTGCCATTTTAGGGGGCCACATGGCATTAATTGTAAATGCGTCACACATATCTAGGCCTTGCATACACACTAAGGCAGGCACATAGCAGATTGACAAATGTGTGAAATAAAGTTGTGTTTTCGTACCTCGGTGTTGGCTCACCCTCTGCTCGCTGTTCTCATCCATAGAGCACGTCTGATGGGGCAGATGAGGAGATGGCGGCATCCTCCGGTGTACAGACCGCTGGTGGACCTGTCGACAATGGAAGAGCGACATGTAATTGTCACCTACAGACTTCACTGTGCCACAATACATGAACTGTGTGCCCAGTTGGAGCCAGACCTGATGTCAGCTATCCGCCATCCCACAGGGATACCCCCTCTAGTGCAGGTCCTGTCAGTACTCCATTTCCTGGCAAGTGGGTCTTTTCAAACTACAGTGGCCATAGCATCAGGGATGTCCTAGCCTATGTTCTCAAACGTGTTGTCCAGAGTGTTGTCTGCCCTGCTGAAACACATGCGCAGCTACATCGTTTTCCCTCAGGTGGAGGATTTGCCTACAGTGAAAGGTGACTTCTATGCTTTGGGACATATCCCCAACATCATAGGTGCCATTGATGGGACACGTGTAGCCTTGGTCCCCCCGCAGGAGTGAACAGGTGTACAGAAACCGGAAGAATTACCATTCGATGAATGTGCAGATGGTGTGTTTGGCCGACCAGTACATCTCCCATGTGAATGCCAGGTTTCCTGGCTAAGTGCATGACGCTCACATTCTGAGGAATAGCAGCATCCCTTATGTGATGGGGCAACTCCAGAGGCACCATGTGTGGCTATTAGGTGAGGACATGGACCCTATACAGTGTGAATATTTGTCTGGGTCTGGGTTTGTCCCTAAGGGTTAGTGTGTGTCTAACAGTTGTCCCTCGACATTTGCAGGTGACTCTGGCTACCCCAACCTGTCATGGCTACTGACCCCAGTGAGGAATCCCAGGACAAGGGCAGAGGAACGGTACAATGAGGCACATGGGCGAACTAGGAGGGTTATAGAGAGGACCTTCGGCCTCCTGAAGGCCAGGTTCAGGTGCCTCCATATGACAGGTGGTTCCCTATTCTACTCACCAAAGAAGGTGTGCCAGATAATCGTGGCCTGCTGTATGCTGCGCAACTTGGCTTTGCGACGACAGGTACCTTTTCTGCAGGAGGATGGTCCTGAAGGAGGTGTTGTGGCAGCTGTGGAGCCTGTGGACAGTGAAGAAGAGGAGGCAGAAGAAGAGGATATCGACAACAGAAACACCGTGATTCATCAATACTTCCAGTGAGACACAGGTAAGAAGACATCACTTCCTCCTACATCTGATACACTTGTTCTACCTCCCATCTGTCTGTCACTTTCACCCAGTGTATGGACCCTGATTTGTCACTTTCCCTTTCGATTTCACAGATGTGGTTCCCACTGTGTGACCTCTGCTATGTTACCTCATGGACTAGAGCTGTGTGACATAGGTATGTTGACAATACAATGGACATTGCTATTTCCCTCAGTTATTGCACATACACATTTGTGAAAGCACAGACTGACTCCAGATAGTTTTGTGATTTAAGGGTGTTTATTTAAGTGCTAAATAGTGGAGGGGATTGTAAAATGGTCAGGGGTGATGGTGGAAGAATGTCCATGGCAGACTCCAGTGTATCAGTCTCACAGGTGCATTGTCCAAAGGGGCATAGGAAGTGGAGCTGGGGCAGTTTAAGGATGGACAGGGTGACAAAGTGGGACAGAAGGATGACAATCAGGGTTGTCTCATTTCTTGGCGGGGGTCTTGGCATTGTTCTCTGTCTTTGTCTTGGATCTCAGGGACCACTTGCGGGGTGGTTCTCCATCTGCAGGGGGTGGGGTGCTGGTGTCGTGGTCCTGTGGCGGTGCCTCCTGCCCACTAGCGCCGGCGGAGGTGGTGGGCAGTTCATCGTCCAGGCTAGTGTCAGGGGCTCCTTGTTGTGCCACAGTGTCCCTCCTGGTGTTCACGAGTTCCTTCAGCACCCCTACAATGGTGCCCAGGGTGGTATTGATGGATTTGAGTTCCTCCCTGAACCCCAAATAGTGTTCCTCCTGCAGCTGCTGGGTCTCCTGAAACTTGGCCAGTACCATTGCCATCGTTTCCTGGGAATGGTGGTAGGCTCCCATGATGTTGGAGAGGGCCTCGTGGAGAGTGGGTTCCCTGGGCCTGTCCTCCCCCTGTCGCACAGCAGCCCTCCCAGTTCCCCTGTGTTCCTGGGCCTCTGTCCCCTGAACCGTGTGCCCACTACCACACCCCCAGGTCCCTGCTGTTCTTGGGGTGGTGGGTTCGCCTGGGTTCCCTGTAGTGGTGGACACACTGCTGCTTGACGTGTCCTGGGGACAGAGGTATGGGCCCGCTGGGTGGGTGCTGTGCTGGTATTTCCAGAGGGGGAGGCTCTGTTGTGGCTTGTGCCAGTGTGAGGGGAACCAACTATATTGAGGTCCCAGATGGGCCGGGATAGTCATCTAGATCCAGTTGGACAGAGCTGCTGTCATCACTGTGGGCCTCTTCTGTGGGTGGAGTGGACATGTCTGGAACCTCCTGTCCAGTGACGTTGGGTAGGGGTCCTGCAGGGGTGTAAAGGCATGATTATTGCATCTGTGTGTGCCATGGTGTGCAATGGGTGGGTGACCCTGTACCCCAGTGCTTGCATTCCTGTGACGGACCTTGTGTGCTAATTGTTTAGGGGTCTTTGTGGGTATGTGTAGTGGCCATGCAGTGGTGATGGGTGTCCATGCTTTGTTGTTGCATGCAGGGCTTGGTGTGGGGATGTGTGGTTTGTGATAGTGGGACATATGTGAGGAGTTGGAGTGATGGGGTGAGGGTGGGGGTATGTGATAGCATGCAGGTAGGGTGGGGGATGTAATAGTTAAGAGTTGACTTACCAGAGTCCATTCCTCCAGCTACTCCTGCGAGGCCCTCAGGATGCAGTATAGCCAAGACCTGCTCCTCCCATGTTGTTAGTTGTGAGGGAGGAGGTGGGGGTCCGGCGCCAGTCCTCTGAACTGCGATGTGGTGTCTTGAGACCACGGAACGCACCTTCCCCCGTAGGTCGTTCCACCTCTTCCTGATGTCATCCCGTGTTCTTGGGTGCTGTCCCACTGCGTTGACCCTGTCCACGATTCTGCGCCATAGCTCATCTTCCTAGCTATGGTGGTGTGCCGCACCTGTGATCCAAATAGCTGTGGCTCTACCCGGATTATTTTCTCCACCATGACCGTGAGCTCCTCCTTAGAAAACCTGGGGTGTCTTTGCGGTGCCATGGTGTGGAGTGGGTGATGTGTGAGGTGGTGTGTGTTGTGGAGTGTGGGGTGATGGTTAGGGGTGTGTGGTGTTTTGTGCGTGGATGTGTATGTGTGATGGTGTTGTGTGCCTCTGTATGCTGGTGTTGTCTTTGCTGTGCTGTCTCTCTGGCCTTCGTCTAAATTTTTGGTCGTAAGGGTCTGTGGGTGATGTGGGTGGGTATTTTATATTGTATTGGGTGTGTGGGAGTGGTGTGTGTATGTGTATCAGGTGTGTGTATTTGAAATTGTCCAATGTGGTAGTGTTTTGTAAATGTGTGTGTATTTTGAGCGCGGCGGTGTATACCACCAATGGTTTACCACGGTTCAAAGACCGCTGCGTGGATTCATGGGTCGTGATAGTGTGGGCGTATTCCTGTTGGCGTGACGGTGGAGGTTTTGTTATCGCCAGTTTATCACTGACCTTTGTTGTGGCGGACTTGTGTGGGTGTCTAGATTTTGGCGGAGTCCGAGCTGTGGGTCGTAATAGCTGTGGCGGAATTCCGCAGCCACGGCGGTGTGTTGGCGGTAAGCGGCATTTACCGCCAATGTTGTAATGACCCCCTATGTGTCTATTTCTAGTTCTTTATAGTTCCTTAGAAAATATGTATCGCTACTATGTCATAACAATAAAATACACACACACTCTTTAAATCTGTTTGACTAAGTATATTTACCCATGGTTCTAATTATGTATTGTATGTACATATATGTGGTCATGTGTGTGTGTGTATATATATATATATATATATATATATATATATATATATATATATATATGTATGTATGTGTGTATGTTGTTCTGTGCTTGGCATGTCCGTGGGTCATTGCATGGCTCCTGGGTGGGTTGTTATACTAGTTATCTATGAATCCCTGCTCTCATCTTATCACACTTATCTACCCATCATCATATGTCATGTCTATATCAATCTATCCTCCATTCCCACTCTGACTCATCCCAAATCCATTCTACTACTTTCATCTCCTAAATAACTCTGCCTAACCTCTTCCCTCCTCTTCCACATCTAACTCACCAAACCTCACTCTACTACCATGACCTCCCAAACAACCCTACTGAATTCTCCCTCATTTATCTCACCCTGCTACTATGATCTCCCTAACCCTTTCCTCCTCCATCCCCCTTTACTCATCCCAAGCCTTTGGGATGAGTAAATGAGAGATATACTCCCAATTAACACTTCTGGATTTCTTTCCTCAACCTCTCCATTACCCCAGTCAATCCAATTAACAAACTCTCATATCCGCGGCGCAAATTAACTCATAATAATACTAAAACTGTCCTCATATTTCTCGATACTAATCCATCACTAATTCTTGTTGGGTTCCGGAGTAGCGTGCTACTCGCCGAAAAGCGCTTCAACGCCTCATGAGGGGTAGTAAGCGCTATACAAATACTATTACAATACAAAACAATACAATTAAATCGTGTCTTGACCATTCTGGTGGTCATACCAATGTAGCGAAGACCGCATGGACAGGTAATCATGTAAATGCAGTTCTTGGTACGACTGTTCGTATGTACCAACAGTCGCCAGCGCGTTCTCTCACCCAGGTCCAATTCCTGGGTGTGCATAGAGAGAGCACAAACATTTGCAACTACCACAGGGATAATGTCCTGAGACCCCTAACCAAGATATAGAAGCAGTGTTATCTCGATTTCGTTGAAGTAATGGTCTAGTATGCACCACTAAGTCTTGGATGTTTTGTGTTTGTTTGAAGGCAAACAAAGGGTGGGCTAAAGTCTCCGCTGAGCTATTCAAGATGGACCAATGTTTTTTAATTATCTTCTATACTTTAATCAGATTTAAAGGTAGCCCCCATGTTAACCTATGAGAGGGACAGGCCTTGCAACAGTGAAAAACGAATTTAGCAATATTTCACTGTCAGGACATATAAAACACATTACTATAAGTCCTACCTTAACCATACACCACACCCTGCCCTTGGGGCTACCTAGGGCCTACCTTAGGGGTGTCTGACATGTAAGAAAAGGGAAGGTTTAGGCCTGGCAAATGGGTACGCTTGCCAAGTCGAATTTACAGTTTAAACTGCACACACAGACACTCCAATGGCAGGTCTGAGACATGATTGCAGAGCTACTTAGGTGGGTGGCACACTAGTAGCATTTGATTTACAGGCCCTGGGCACCTCTAGTGCACTGTACTAGGGACTTACTAGTAAACCAAATATGCCAGTCATGGATAAACCAATTAACCATACAATTTACACAGAGAGCATATGCACTTTAGCACTGGTTAGCAGTGTTAAAGTGCTCAGAGTTCAAAAGCCAACAGCAACAGGTCAGAAAAAATAGGAGGCAGGAGGCAAAAAAGATTGGGGATGACCCTGCATAAACTCAAAAGTCTAACAGTCACCTAACAGGTAAGCACCTATCAGGTGAGGGCTCTGACATCACCTGCTGGCACTGGCCACTCAGATGTTCCCAGAGTTCCCTGCCCATCCTGAAAACAATACGGCAGAAACCAGGGACCCTTTGGAGGAGCTATGAGCACCACCCCTGGGGTGGTGATGGACAGGGGAGTGGTCACTCCCCTTTCCTTTGTCCAGTTTCACGCCAGAGCAGGGACTGGGGTCCCTGAACCAGTGTAGACTGGATTATGCAAGGAGGGCACCATTTGTGCCCTTCAAAGCATTTCCAGAGGCCCTGGGAGGCTACCCCTCCCGTGCCTGTAACACCTATTTCCAAAGGGAGAGGGTGTAACACCCGTCTCCCAAAGAACATCCTTAGTTTCCGCCTTCCTGAGCTCGAGCTGTAAAATCAGCAGGAGGGCAGAAACTTGTCTGAGGGATGGCAGCAGCTGGGGCTGCCTGGCAGACCCCAGAAGGCTGGAATGGCAATACTGGGGGTCCTCTAAGGAGCCACCAGAGTGCATGGAATCATACAACCAATGCTTGGAAAAGCCTTGGGGTATGATTCCAACATCGTTGATACCAAACATGGTCATATTCGGAGTTACCATTATGTAGCTAGTACACATATAAAATGGCGTCCCCGCACTCACGAAGTCCAAGAAATTGGTCCTGGACAACATGGGGGCACTTCTGCTATTGCAGGGGTGCCCTCACACACAGGTACTTTGCACCCAGCCTTCAGGGCTGGAAGGCCTGACATATATCTTTACTATATACTTCCTTCCCTGAATTAATTCTGTAACGACATTACAATAATTTAAGCTGTTCAGCAACCATCCAATAACTTAAGTTGTTTAGCAACCACCCAAATTAACCCCTTCCCCTCCAAGGACGTAACGGTTATGTCCGGTGGCGCAGCGCTGAGGTGCCATGGACGTAACCGTTAAGTCCTGGTATGGGCCCTCAGGGGAAGCACTAGCACTCCCACCGAGGGCCTGCACTACCTCCCATGGGCAGTGACGGAAGGGGAATCGCTTCCCATTCCACTCCAGCTCCCCCCCCCTCCCCTCCTTCAGTGACGTCTGATCGCGGGCTGACCTCATAAGAGGTCGCCTGTCATCACGCTGGAAGCATGCTTCCAGACCGATCCGCGGAGAAACAGATTAGTTTCTCCTCGGTACAGGGGCAGGGGAGGTCAAAGATTCATGAAAAGGGAAGAAAAGGCTTTTCCTTCCCTTTTCATGTCTCTCTGAGCATTCCTGCAGCACGATAGCGATCGTGCTGCAGGAATGCCCATTAGACACCAGGGATTTTGTTTACTTCAAGTAAACACATAAGGGGAGTGGCCCCTTGGGCAAAGGTCGCTCTCCAAGGGATGGCATTTTATCTAAGGCAATTTCTGCCCCCCCCTCCGGCAGATCGGCCTATATTAATTAGGCCGATCTGCCCCAGGGAGGGCAGGAGGGCAGAAGCCATTAGACACAAGGGATTTTTTCTTTTTTACATTGATAAGGGGAACGACTCCTTAGGCAAGGGTCGCTCCCCTGGGGGGGGGGGGCAAATTGTTTTTAGGCCATTTCTGCCACCTTTGGGGGGGCAGATCCGTCTATTTTAATTAGGCCAATCTGCCCCCAAGAGGGGCATAAATCACTAGACACCAGGGATTTTTTTACGTTAGTTTGACGTAAGGGGAGCGACCCCTTGGGCAAGGGTTGCTCCCCTGGGGGGCAAATTTATTTCAGTCCATTTCTGCCCCCCTTGGTGGCAGATCAGCCTATTTTAATTAGTCCAATCTGCCTCCAATAGGGGCAGAAACCACTGGGCACCAGGGATTTTTTTGTTTTAATTTTTTTACAGACGGGGAGCAACCCCTTAGGCAAGGGTCGCTCCCCAGGGGGGCAATTTTATTTTAGACTATTTCTGCCCACATTGGCAGCAGATTGGGCTATTTTTCTTTGGCCAATCTGCCCCCATGGGGGGCAAAGACCACTAGACACCAGGGATTTTTAGTTTTTGCGCCAATTTCACGCAAGGGAAGCGACCCGTAGGCAAGGGTGGCTCCCCTGGTGGGCAAATTTATTTTAGGCCATTTCTGCCCCCCCGGGGGGGGGTCAGAAACCACTTAAACACCACAGATTGGTGTGTGTGTGTGTTTTGTTTGGGGGGCAGCCCCTTGGGCAAGGGTCGCTCCTCATGGTGACACATTACTGTTGGCCATTTCTGCCCCGCTTGGGGGCAGATCGGCCTATTTTTGTAAGACTCATCTGCCCCCAAGGGGGGCAGAAAGCCCACCAGACTCCAGGGAAGAATTGTTTTCAAAAAGAGGGTGGGGGTATGGCCATTCCCCCACCTCAAATAAATGGGGACAAAGTTGTTCTGCCCACGGGTGGGCAGATGGGGCAATCACCCCCAATCCCTCCCTGGGGGGTAGTGGAGGGGAGGGGGAAAGGCAGAAAGCCTACAAGGTGTCAGAGGAATTTGTTTTAAAATAGCGGGTGGTGGCAACCAATCAGTATGGGCATGGTTATGCCCCCACCCCAATTGAAGAGGGTAACAGTCTTTCAGCTCTCCCCGCACACTAAAACATCTTATCCCACAGCAAGCAAGAGGACATTTGATTATTTGGGGTTTTGGTTTTACATTTGGGCCATGAAAGCTTGTCTAACTCTCAAAATCGTCCCACTTGGAATGGTGAGGGCTGCACTTTTTGGACTTTGGGATGCTGCCACGTAGAAAAATCTATGAGACCTAGACACATCTGAAAACTAAACATCTGGGTGAGTCCAGGGTGGCGTGCTGCACATGCACCTGCACCACTTTCTTCCCCACAATGCCCTGCAAACCTTTGCTGGAAATCACACATTTTCCCACATTTTTGTGATGGAACCTTCCGGAATCTGCAGGAATTCACAACATTCCTACCACCCAGAATTGTCGTATCTATACCGATAAAAATTCTGCCCCACTTGTCAGTCTACTAACTTTTTTTTTAACCAAAGGGGGTCCAAAACTGCCCTTTTGGACCCCCTTTGGTTCCCCCTCATTTTCAACATGGTTTTGGCTCTTCCCTATCACAGGCACTTCGTCCACCCACACAAGTGAGGTCCCATTTATATCGGGAGACTTGGGGGAATGCTGGGTGGGGGGATTTTTGTGGCTCCTCTCAGATTCCAGAACTTTCTGTCACCGAAATGTAAGGAAAAAGTGTTTTTTGCCAAATTTTGAGGTTTGCAAAGGATTCTAGGTAACAGAACCTGGTTAGAGTGGCACGTCATCCCAGCCTATGTTCCCCTAGGTGTCTAATTTTTAAAAATGCACAGGTTTGCTAGGTTCTCCCAGGTGCCGGATGAGCTAAAGGCCAAAATCCACATCTAAGCACTTTGCAAAAAACATGTCCATTTTCTTTAGGAAAATGTGATGTGTCCATGTTGTGTTTTGGGGCATTCCATGTCGCGGGCACTAGGCCTACCCAAACAAGTGAGGTACCATTTTTATTGGGAGACTTAGGGGAATGCTGGGTGGAAGGAAATGTGTGGCTCCTCTCAGATTCCAGAACTTTCTGTCACCGAAATGTGAGGAAAAGGTGTTTTTTTGCCAAATGTTGAGGTTTGCAAAGGATTCTGGGACACAGAACCTGGGGAGAGTGCCACAAGTCACCCCATTCTGGGTTTCCCTAGGTGTCTAGTTTTCAAAAATGTACAGGTTTGCTAGGTTTTCCTAGGTGCCGGTTGAGCTAGAGGCCAAAATCCACAGCTGGGCCCTTTGCAAAAAACAGGTCAGTTTTCTTTCGGAAAATGTGATGTGTCTACGTTGTGTTTTGGGGCATTCCATATCGCAGGCACTCGGCCTACCCACACAAGTGAGGTACCATTTTTATCTGGAGACTTGGGGGAATGCTGGGTGGAAGGAAATGTGTGCCTCCTCTCAGATTCCAGAACTTTCTATCACCGAAATGTGAGGAAAAAGTGTTTTTTTGCCAACTTTTGAGGTCTGCAAAGGATTTTGGGTAACAGAACCTAGTGAAAGCCCCACAAGTCACCCCATTCTGAGTTCCCCTAGGTGTCTAGTTTTCAAAAATGTATAGGGTAAAAGAACCTGGTGAGAGCCCCACATGTCACCCCATTCTGAATTCCCCTAGGTGTCTAGTTTTTAAAAATGCACGTTTGGTAGGTTGTCCTAGTTGCCAGCTGAGCTAGAGGCCAAAATCCACAGCTAGGCACTTTCCAAAAAACACGTCAGATTTCAATGTAAAAATGTGATGCGTCCATGTTGTGTTTCCTGTCGCCGGCATTAGGCCTACCCACACACGTGAGGTACCATTTTTATCGGGAGATTTGGAGGAACATAGAATAGAAGAACAAGTGTTATTGTCCCTTGTCTTTCTCTACAATTTTTTCCTTCCAAATGTGAGACAGTGTGTAAAAAAGATATCTGTTTGAGAAATGCCCTGTAATTCACATGCTAGTATGGGATCCCCAGAATTCAGAGATGTGCAAATAACCACTGCTTCTCAACACCTTATCTTGTGCCCATTTTGGAAATACAAAGGTTTCCTTGATTCCTATTTTTCACTCTTTATATTTCACCAAATGAATTGCTGTATACCCAGTATACAATGAAAACCCATTGCAAGGTACAGCTCTGGGTACCTAGAGTTCTTGATGAACCTACAAGTCCTATGTATCCCCGCAACAAGAAGAGTCCAGCAGACTTAATGGTATATTGCTTGAAAAAAAACTGACATCGCAGGAAAAAGTTACAGAGTAAAACGTGGAGAAAAATGGCTGGTTTTTTTACACCTCAATTTCAATAGTTTTTTATTCCAGGTATTATTTTCTGTAGGAAACGCTTCTAGGATCTACACAAATGACCCCTTGCAGAATTCAAAATTGTGTCTACTTTTTAGAAATGTTTAGCTGTCTGGGATCCAGCATTGGTTTCACGCCCATTTCTGTCACTAACTGGTAGGAGGCCAAAAGCACAAAAAATCGTAAAAATGAGGTATGTCCCAGTAAAATGCCAAAATTGTGTTGAAAAATGTGGTTTTCTGATTCAAGTCTGCCTGTTCCTGAAAGTTGGGAAGATGGTGATTTTTTGCACCGCAACCCCTTTGTTGATGCCATTGTCAGGGAAAAAAACCACAAGCCTTCTTCAGACGCCCTTTTTTCCCCATTTTTTTTTTTTTAAATAAACAATATTTTTTCTGTATTTTGGCTAATTTCTTGGTCTCCTCCAGGGAAATCCACAAACTCTGGGTACCTCTAGAATCCCTAGGATGTTGGAAAAAAGGGACACAAATTTGGCCTGGGTAGCTTATGTGAACAGAAAGTTATGAGAACCTTAGCGCCAACTATCCCAAATAGCCAAAATAAAACAGCATGGCATCTGAGACATATAGGCCCATATTTATACTTTTTGACGCTAAACTGCGCTAACGCAGTTTAGCGTCAAAAAGTTTTGCGCCGTCTAACGCCATTCTGAAGCGCCATGCGGGCGCCGTATTTATGGAATGGCGTTAGACGGCGCAATCAGACCGGCGCTGCCTGGTTTGCGTGGGAAAAAACCACGTAGACCAGACAGCGCCGGCGTAGGGGGAAAATGGCGCATGGGCGTCTTAAAATGGGGCAAGTCAGGTTACGTCGAAAAAATCGTCTTAACCCGACTTGCGCCATTTATTTTCGACGCCCATCCCCCATCAACATGACTCCTATCATTGTAAAGATAGGAGTCATGCCCCCTTGCCCAATGGCCATGCCCAGGGGACTTCTGTCCCCTGGGCATGGTCATTGGGCATAGTGGCATGTAGGGGGGCACAAATAAGGCCCCCCTATGCCACCAAAAAAATATATAAAAAAAAAAAAATTATACTTACCTGAACTTACCTGAATGTCCCTGGGGTGGGTCCCTCCATCCTTGGGGGTCCTCCTGGGGTGGGCAAGGGTGGCAGGGGGGGTCCCTGGGGGCATGGGAGGGCACCTGTGGGCTCATTTTGAGCCCACAGGCCCCTTAACGCCTGCCCTGAGCAGGCGTTAAAAAGTGGCGCAAATGCGCCGTTTTTAGCCACGCCAACTCCCGGGCGTCTCTTTTGCCCGGGAGTATAAATACCACGTAAAGGCCTGGGAGTCATTTTTTAGACGGGAACGCCTCCCTTGCATATCATTAACGCAAGGAAGGGGTTCACTCTAAAAAATGACGCACATTCCGGGAACTTTGGCGCTATTCGCCTCTAACGCCATAGTATAAATATGGCGTTAGTTGGCGTTAGTTTTGCGTCGAAATTGCGTCAAAAAAAACGACGCAATTTCGGCGCAAACGGAGTATAAATATGGCCCATAATGAAAAATTTCCTAGCTATCGTGAAGGAAAGTTTCAATTCTATTAAGGACACGGAGGCGAGGACTATGCAGTCCTTTCTCCACTTTATTAACAACAGCAGGTTCAAAGTTCAAACATGTTCAAACAACAAAATAAACTTCAAACCCCATGATTCCCACAAGTAACCATGAGGACCCATAACCAATCCAATGTTCATAACGAGGAGTATATATATAACTGACGGGCACAGTCCTTCCTCTTCTTCACTGAAGCAAGTTAAGGAACTCGCAACTTCATTCTCCTTTGGAATCGCCTCCTACAAAATAAGGAAGAGATCAAACACAGGAACAGATATACCTCGTAAGCAATACTCCTACCAGAATATCCAAACATGTTAATAAACAGAATAAAATACATTAGGAAACATAATGAGGAACAAGGTCATACAAATTGAGTCGTCAATCGTATGTATAAAACCAACAAAATCTTCACAGATAAGAAAAATACCACTGACCTGCAAAGAAGGATCTCACAGAAACAACCTGTAACTCAACCTCGGGTGGGTAATATTGTTACAGTATAAGGGAGGGATAATCCTCGCCTCTGTGTCCTTAATAGAATTGAAAGTTTCCTTCACGATAGCTAGGAACTTTTTCATTCTATATCAGGACCGGAGGTGAAGATTATGCAGGTTCAAAGCTTACTCACCACCAACGATGCAGCTTCATGGAGCGGTTTAAAATAGAATTTCTTAAAAACCGACTCCGAGGACCAATTCGCTGAATTCATGATGTCCTCCAATTTCCCACCGACCATAATGGCCTTGGAAGCCATCGCACCTCTAGTGGAATGAGCCCCAAAACACCGAGGGCCATATTTATACTTTTTGATGCAAAACTGCGCTAACGCAGTTTTGCGTCAAAAAAATTAGCGCCGGCTAACGCCATTCTGAAGCGCCATGCGGGCGCTGTATATATTCAATGACGTTAGCCGGCGTTAGCCGCCGGCGCTGCCTGGTGTGCGTGAAAACAAAATGACGTACACCAGGCAGCGCCGGCGTAGGGGAATATGGAGCTTGGGCGCCAAAAAATGGGGCAAGTCAGGCTGAGGCAAATTTTTCGCCTCAACCCGATTTGCGCCATTTTTTTCGACTCCCAACCCCCATTGAAATGACTCCTGTCTTAGCAAAGACAGGAGTCATGCCCCCTTGCCCAATAGCCATGCCCAGGGGACTTCTGTCCCCTGGGCATGGTCATTGGGCATAGTGGCATGTAGGGGGGCACAAATCAGGCCCCCCTATGCCACAAAAAAATAAAAATAAAATACTTACCTGAACTTACCTTAATGTCCCTGGGATGGGTCCCTCCAGCCTTGGGTGTCCTCCTGGGGTGGGCAAGGGCGGCAGGGGGTGTCCCTGGGGGCATGGGAGGGCACCTCTGGGCTCCTTCCGAGCCCACAGGTCCCTTAACGCCTGCCCTGACCAGGCGCTAAAAAACGGCGCAAAAGTGGCTGGACGTCATTTTTTTGGACCCGCCAACTCCCGGGCTTGAATTTTGCCCAGGAGTGTAAATACGGTGCACATGCCTCTGAGTCAATTTTTTAGACGGGAACGCCTACCTTGCATATCATTAACGCAAACTAGGTGTCCACGCTAAAAAATGACGCAAACTCCATGGACTTTGGCGCTAGACGCGTCTCACGCCAAAGTATAAATATGGAGTTAGTTTTGCGTCGGAATTGCGAGAAAAAAAATGACGCAATTCCGGCACAAACAGAGTATAAATATGGCCCCGAATGTCAATGCCAGACTCTGACATGACCCAACGAACCCACCTAGCAATGGTAGGAGAAGACACAGCCCTGAACGGTTTCTTGACAGCAATCAAAAGTTGCCTCTCCCCCGGAGGTCTAACCTCCTCCGTGATCGCTTCGTAAGTCTGTAAACATCTTACCACACATAACTTAGGGTGAGAATCAAAACTGGGATAGGAAACAAACCTGGTACCTGTTTTGGTCCGTCTAGAAACAGTGAAGGTAACCCCTTCTGGGGTGAAGACCCGGGTCGACACATCCAAAGTGCGCACGTCTGAAACACGCTTACAAGAAACAAGGCACAAAAACATTGCCAACTTAGCGGAAATCTGCTTCCTGGATAGGTAACGATTCTCTGGCCAAGAGTAGAGGAAATTGAGAACCTTGTTAACATCCCATAACCCCGAGTACCGAGGTTCAGGAGGTCGGGATAAACGAGCCCCTTTCAAGAGCTTACTTACCCAGGGGTGTTCCCCCGCTGGGACATCATTGATCGTATTATGCCCTGCCGAAATAGCAGAGCGAAAAGAGTTAATAGTACAATAACTTAGACCTGAGGTAAAAAGTTCAGCCACAAAATTGACTATGAACTCAACGGGAGGCCCCACGGGATCCACTTCCCTCTCCAGACACCAACGAGCCCATCTGTTCCAGGCCGATCTTTATCGCTTGATGGTACCTGGAGCCCATGACTGTCTGATAAGAGCTGTAGCCTCTCGTGAAAGGCAGACGTTTTCCCAAGGTCCCCTGAAATCCTCCAAGCCATGAGATTGAGGTGACCTTGAAGCACCAAAGGATGATGGCGACCCAGGGGGTCCTGGAGGACTTCCGGAATGCACGAAAGTCTGAGTGGAGCCATCCAAGACAACTCCAGAAGTGTGGGGAACCACGGTTGAGCTTTCCAAATCGGAGATATCAGCATGAGTGACGCCCGCTGACGTCGGACCTGAGCTACCACTCTGGGATTAACAAAAACGGAGGGAAAGCATAACATTGGTCTTTCGACCAATCCTGCAAGAACACGTCCACTGCGTTTGCACCCGGATCGGGCTTCCAACTGAAGTAAATCGGAAGCTGTGCATTCCAACGAGAGGCAAACAGGTCCACAGAACAAGGACCCCAACGATCCATCAGCAACCGAAAGATCTCCGGATCCAGACGCCAAACGCTGGAATCCCTGAGGTAACGGGAATTCCAATCCGCCACCTGATTCTGAGTCCCCGGGAGATATTCCGCTGTAACTGAAAAATGCCTCTGGAGGCAGTAATGCCAGAAATCCTTCGCCAGATCTGCAAAGACCCTGGACCGAGTGCCCCCCAGACTGTTTATGTACTGCCGAGCTATTGTCCATCCGAAGAAGGACACAACAGGAAATATTGTCTCGTGTCAAGGACCGAATCGCAAACGACCAAGCAAGAAGCTCTAGGCAACTGATGTGAAGGTTCAGCTCCTCCGAAGTCCACTGACCTCCCATGGAGATCTGACCACACCTGGCTCCCCAGCCCAGTCTGCTGGCATCCGATTCTATCACCAGGTCGGGGAGAGAACCAAAGATGGCCTTGCCATTCCATGCATCCATGTGGCTCAACCACCATTGCATCTCCAAACGAGCCTCCGAAGAGAGCTCCACTAGAGCTGAATAGGTATGACCTTTCCAAAGATAAGAGGCTTTCAGCCGTTGCAGGGCCCTGTAATGGAAGGGACCCGGAAAGATGGCCTGTATAGAAGACGACAGAAGCCCCACAATCCTGGCAATCTGCCGGAGGGATTTCCTGTCTCTGCGGAGCACCTTGGAAATCTCCTTTTTGATCTTGGAGACCTTGTGTTCTGGAAGTTTCAACGTTGCGGACGTCATGTCCACTACAAAACCCCAAAACGTCGTGGACTGAGACGGGCACAGAGAGGACTTCTCCGTGTTGATCAGGAAACCCAAGTCCTGCAGCAACACAATAGTCATGTTCGCGTAACACAACAGCTGAGACTTGGACTGGTCCATCAAAAGGATGTCGTCCAAGTAAATAATCAGTCTGACACCCTAAGGCCCATATTTATACTTTTTGACGCTAAACTGCGCTAACGCAGTTTAGCGTCAAAAAGTTTTGCGCCGGCTAACGCCATTCTGAAGCGCCATGCGGGCGCCGTATTTATTGAATGGCGTTAGCCGGCGCAAGCAGACCGGCGCTGCCTGGTGTGCGCGAGAAAAACCACGTACACCAGGCAGCGCCGGCGTAGGGGGAAAATGGCGCATGGGCGTCTTAAATGGGGCAAGTCAGGTTACGTCGAAAAAATCGTCGTAACCCAACTTGCGCCATTTATTTTCGACGCCCATCCCCCATCAACATGACTCCTATCATTGTAAAGATAGGAGTCATGCCCCCTTGCCCAATGGCCATGCCCAGGGGACTTCTGTCCCCTGGGCATGGTCATTGGGCATAGTGGCATGTAGGGGGGCACAAATCAGGCCCCCCTATGCCACAAAAAAATTATTAAAAAAAAATAAAAAAATACTTACCTGAATGTCCCTGGGGTGGGTCCCTCCAGCCTTGGGTGTCCTCCTGGGGTGGGCAAGGGTGGCAGGGGGGGTCCCTGGGGGCAGGGGAGGGCACTCTGGGCTCATTTTGAGCCCACTTGTCCCTTAACGCCATGCCTGACCCAGGCGTTAAAAAGCGGCGCAAATGCGCCGTTTTTAGCCACGCCCACTCCCGGGCGTCTCTTTTGCCCGGGAGTATAAATACCACGTAAAGGCCTGGGAGTCATTTTTTAGACGGGAACGCCTCCCTTGCATATCATTAACGCAAGGAAGGGGTTCACGCTAAAAAATTACGCACATTCCGGGAACTTTGGCGCTATTCGCCTCTAACGCCATAGTATAAATATGGCGTTAGTTGGCGTTAGTTTTGCGTCGAAATTGCGTAAAAAAAAACGACGCAATTTCGGCGCAAACGGAGTATAAATATGGCCCTAAGTCCGCAGAAACTCGACTACCGGCTTCAGCAACTTCGTGAAGCACCAAGGTGCTGAAGAAAGGCCAAACGGGAGACACGTGAACTCGTAAATCTGGTTCCTCCATTGAAACTGCAGAAAACGGCAGTGAGGAGGATAGATGGGGACCGTAAGATAAGCATCTTTGAGATCCAAACGGAGTCCCCTTGACACAAAAGATCCCTGAGGAGATGGATTCCCTCCATCTTGAAATGACGATAAACCACCCATTCATTGAACGCCTTGAGGTTTATCACCGGACGGAAACCCTTGTCCTTCTTTTCAACCAGAAAAATGTCGCTCAGGAACCCCCTCGAATGGAGAGGAGTCGGAACAACTGCCCCTTTGCCCAGAAGAAGTTGGACCTCTGAATCGATCAATTGGGAGTCCTGCACGCTGAACCGAATGGGAGGAGGGAGAACCGGTTGAACAGGGGTGCCATAGAACTCTATGTGGAACCCCGACACTGTCTCCAAAACCCAAGGGTCGGACGTAAGCCGGGCCCAATTTCTTGCGAAGAGAGCAAGTCTGCCTCCTAGATCTTGAGGGGAAAAAAGGGGGGTGCTCACCTGTGCTTCCTTCCTGTAAATTGGAGTTGCCTCTGTGGAAACGCGAGGAGCGTCCTCGGCCAGAGCCTCTGTTGGGAAAGAAGGTCCCCTGACGGCCATCGTTCCAACCGTTATTCCGCTTGCCTTGGGCTCTGGAGGGGCCTGACTGTTGGGATCGACCGGAGGAGCGACCCCTTCCTCGTCCGGCCCCGGCAAAAACCTTCCCGGGGAAGATCGTGCGCATGGAAGACTGCACTTTATCCAAGGCGGAGAATGTGGACACAAGTCTCCCAAGCTCCTTCACGAAGGGGTCGCCCAAGAGATTGCCCTGGGCTATCGCACCAGCCTCAGACGAACGCTGTCTCTCAGTAGAGATGGCACAATTGGCGTTGCCCGAGAGACAAACCACCCTTTGTGCCCATCCTGCAACCAAATCCATCTGCAACGGCTCCCCTGAGGTCTTAGCTGAATCCGCCAATTCAATAATCTTAGTCAATGGACCCAACACGTCTAACAGTTTATCTTGGCAAGACCGCCAAGAGCGATCGATCCCTTTCTTAGGATCGGTCATGTACTTTGAAAAGAAACTGCATAGCTTGGGATCCAGCATGGGTGTTGCCGCCACCTTGTCCCCAAGTGCAGGCCTGGGACATTCCGCCCGCAAACGGGCCCGAACCTCTTGCTCCAAAGGATGGCGGATAGCTTTAGCCACATAGGCCACTACCTTAGGATTGGGGACCCATTCGGAGGACCGAGGATGGTAGATGTCCTCTGGGTCGAACATATCCGAGTCCCAACCTTCTTCCTCAACACTAGAGGTGTTCGCAGATGGGCGCCAAGGTCTACCCATGATGCGACCCTCTTCGGATGAGCCCTCGTCATCGGAGTCACCCCCCCCCAAATGGGGTGATCCCACAAAGGGATCCAGTGCCAGGGCAGCAGTGCTGCCATGCTCTCCGGGCGAAACACCCTCCCAGCAGGGTACAGGGTCTAGCGTTCGTGCACTCTTACAGAAGGCTTCCCTTAACCGGGCAAAACCTTCCAGGTGCCCCACGTCACGCTTCCTGGAGGAAGAAGGAGTCCTAGAGGTACTAGGCCAAGGGTCCAAATCCCCCAAAACACTAGGGGCCATATTTATACTTTTTGACGCAAAACTGCGCTAACGCAGTTTTGCGTCAAAAAAATTAGCGCCGGCTAACGCCATTCTGAAGCGCCATGCGGGCGCCGTATTTAATCAATGACGTTAGCCGGCGTTAGCCGCCGGCGCTGACTGGTGTGCGTGGAAAAAAACGACGTACACCAGGCACGTCGGCGTAGGGGGATATGGGGCTTGGGCGTCAAGAAATGGGGCAAGTCAGGTTGAGGCAATTTTTTCGCCTCAACCCGATTTGCGCCATTTTTTCCGACTCCCAACCCCCATAGAAATGACTCCTGTCTTGGAGCCATGCCCCCTTGCCCAATGGCCATGCCCAGGGGACTTATGTCCCCTGGGCATGGTCATTGGGCATAGTGGCATGTAGGGGGGCACAAATCAGGCCCCCCTATGCCACAAAAAAAATAAAAATAAAACACTTACCTGAACTTACCTTAATGTCCCTGGGATGGGTCCCTCCAGCCTTGGGTGTCCTCCTGGGGTGGGCAAGGGTGACAGGGGGTGTCCCTGGGGGCATGGGAGGGCACCTCTGGGCTCCTTCAGAGCCCACAGGTCCCTTAACGCCTGCCTTTTGCAGGCGCTAAAAAACAGCGCAAAAGCGGCCGTACGTCATTTTTTTTGACCCGCCCACTCCCGGGCGTGAATTTTGCCTGGGAGTATAAATCCGACGCACATGCCTCGGAGTCGATTTTTTAGACGTGAACGCCTACCTTGCATCTCATTAACGCAAAGTAGGTGTCCACGATAAAAAATGACGCAAACTCCATGGACTTTGGCGCTAGACGCGTCTAACGCCAAAGTATAAATATGGAGTTAGCTTTGCGTCGAAATTGCGTAAAAAAAAACGACGCAATTCCGGCGCAAACGGAGTATAAATATGCCCCTAGATGAGTTGGACACCTTGGCCCATATTTATACTTTTTGACGCACAACTGCGCCAACGCAGTTGTGCGTCAAAAATTTTACCGACGGCTAACGCCATTCCAAAGCGCCATGAGGGCGCCTTATTTATTGAATGACGTTAGTCGGCGCTGCGGACTGGTGTGCGTCCAAAAAAATGACTCACACCAGGCAGCGCCGTTCGAAGGGGAAAATGGAGGTTGGGCGTCAAAAAATGGGGCAAGTCAGGTCTGAGGCAAAATTCAGGCCTCAACCCGATTTGCGCCATTTTTTTTTACGCCCAACCTCCATTGACATGACTCCTGTCTTAGCAAAGACAGGAGTCATGCCCCCTTGCCCAATGGCCATGCCCAGGGGACTTATGTCCCCTGGGCATGGTCATTGGGTATAGTGGCATGTAGGGGGGCCCAAATCAGGCCCCCCTATGCCACAAAAAAAAAACAAAAAAAAATACTTACCCCAACTTACCTCAACTTCCCTGGGATGGGTCCCTCCATCCTTGGGTGTCCTCCTGAGGTGGGCAAGGGTGGCATGGGGTGTCCCTGGGGGCATGGGAGGGCACCTCTGGGCTCCTTCTGAGCCCACAGGTCCCTTAACGCCTGCCCTGACCCAGGCGTTAAAAAACGGCGCCCATCAGGCTGGGCGCCGTTTTTTAAGGCCTGCCCCCTCCTGTGCGTCAAAATGACGTCAGAGTATAAATATGGGGCACAGGCCTTAAAGTCATTTTTTGGAAGGGAACGCCTACCTTGCATATAATTAACGCAAGGCTAGTTCCCCCTTCCAAAAAATGACGCACATGGTGGAACTTTGACGCCCGCGGGGTCGGATGTCAAAGTATAAATATGGGGCAGGGTTTGCGCCGATTGTGTGTCAAAAAATTTTACGCACATTCGGCGCAAACAGAGTATAAATATGCCCCCTTATGCATAAGTTTGTCCACTCTATCTTGCAGGGGTGCCAAGGCTTTCGCCACCACCTGCGAAACCAGTCTGTCTATACCCTCAGGAAGATGGCGCTGAGGAGGCCAAACTTCCTCCGACCCCAAAGATGGGGCATAGGCATGGTCATGGAAAGAGTCCATTGAAGACATCACACCCAAAAAACAACAAACCCCAACACTAAAATACCACAGAGGAAGGACCCAGGGCCAGACCAGAGCAAATGCATCACCTACCCCACAAAGGGGAGTCAATGAAAAGGGTGAGAGCACCAACGGATAACGCCCAACCTACTTTAACTGGGCAGCCCCCTTGCCCTGCTCCAGATTGTAAAGTCAGTCCTCCTTATGGACATTGGGGGCCATGACATTTGCGCCATTTTTTTAAACTCCCAACCCCCATTGAAATGACTCCTGTCATGCCCCCTTGCCCAATAGCCATGCCCAGGGGACTTCTGTCCCCTGGGCATGGTCATTGGGCATAGTGGCATGTAGAGGGGCACAAATCAGGCCACCCTATGCCACAAAAAAAAAAAAATTACTTACCTGAACTTACTTTATGTTCCCTGGGATGGGTCCCTCCATCCTTAGGCGTCCTCCTGGGGTGGGCAAGGGTGACAGAGAGGGTCCTTGGGGGCACCTCTTGGCTCCTTCCGAGCCCACAGATCCCTTTCATTAACGCCTGATGACTAAAGATTATAAATGAAGCATAAAATTATACTTTCTATTATCACCATAACATGAGATCTCATTTCCTACAAGAGATCCTCCAAAAATTTCCTTCATCAGAGCCATACATAATGCAACTGAATCCAGAACAATTAGCGATTCACCGAATCCACTTAGCAAACGATGAATATTTTAAAAAGAGGCTATATAATTTTTTCCTTTAGACAACTAGGACGGTATTACCAGATGGTCTGCAACGTTATAAAGGGAAGCTGATTAATATGGTAAATGATAGATGCAAAATCAATCTCTAATAAGTTTTGGCAACTGTCATTCGCTGTGGCGGCTGTTTTGTTCTTGCACACACTGCATTATTGGTAAACTGGATTTACCATATCATCTGTACACTAGCCTCCGATACTTCCGGCGGACTAAATACTGTAATTCCGCTGAGCGCCGACAGAGGGCCTCGCCCGACATCACGTTGTCAACGAACCCCTCGGGCTAGCTTCGACCTAAGCTCTATTAGACAGCGATGACTTCTCCTCTGGAGCCCCGCCCACTCTAGGTGTTGCAATCCTCGGCCCCGCCTCGGGATGAGCAGGCAGAAGCAGCAGAGCTAGGAGTGATCGGCATGGGCAGACAGAAGCAGCAGAGCTAGGAGTTGCTTCTTCCCTCGTCAGGGCTGCTTCTTGTAAAACCTGTGTTTTGTTTTGGCTTTGGGGGTTGATGTTCACTGTTTCGCTATTGCTGATCTGCTGATAGGGTTGTCACAGCTCCGTTTTTTTTACCGGCATGACCAGTATTTTAATGTACCTACTGGTACAAAAATTAGAAAAATCAACCAATGCCCTTTTTTCAGCTTATTAGTGTGAAGGACACTTTATAATGAACAGAACCTCGCACTTATGTCTATGTAACACTATTACCTTTAAAAAAAGTTTCCTTCCTGCGTAATCTCTTGGCATGGAGAGTACTTACAACAACTGCAGAGCTCGTGTAGTGCTCCTGCACACTGTAGTGTTGTGACACTATGCAGCTTATTCAGAGCAGGCCTTTGCTAAGAAAGCGCCCTGGGCATGGGCGGAGAGAAATCGGGCGCCCTAACTGGTGTTAGTAAATTGAGGCCCATATTTATACTTTTTGACGCTAAACTGCGCTAACGCAGTTTAGCGGCAAAAAATTTTGCGCCGTCTAACGCCATTCTGAAGCGCCATGCGGGCGCCGTATTTATGGAATGGCGTTAGCCGGCGCAAGCAGACCGGCGCTGCCTGGTTTGCGTGGAAAAAAACCACGTACACCAGACAGCGCCGGCGTAGGGGGAAAATGGCGTATGGGCGTCTTAAAATGGGGCAAGTCAGATTACGTCGAAAAAATCGTCGTAACCCGACTTGCGCCATTTTTTTTCGACGCCCATCCCCCATCAACATGACTCCTATCATTGTAAAGATAGGAGTCATGCCCCCTTGCCCAATGGCCATGCCCAGGGGACTTATGTCCCCTGGGCATGGTCATTGGGCATAGTGGCATGTAGGGGGGCACAAATAAGGCCCCCCTATGCCACAAAAAATAAAAAATAAAATACTTACCTGAACTTACCTTAATGTCCATGGGATGGGTCCCTCCGTCCTTGGGTGTCCTCCTGGGGTGGGCAAGGGTGGCAGGGGGGGTCCCTGGGGGCAGGGGAGGGCACTCTGGGCTCATTTTGAGCCCACTTGTCCCTTAACGCCATCCCTGACCCAGGCGTTAAAAAGCGGCGCAAATGCGCCGTTTTTGGCCACGCCCACTCCCGGGCGTCATTTTTGCCCGGGAGTATAAATTCCACGTAAAGGCCTGGGAGTCATTTTTTAAGACGGGAACGCCTCCCTTGCATATCATTAACGCAAGGAAGGGGTTCACGCTAAAAAATGACGCTCACTCCGGGCACTTTGGCGCCCGAAGCGTCTAACGCCATAGTATAAATATGGCGTTAGTTGGCGTTAGTTTAGCGTCGAATTTGCGTCGAAAAAAACGACGCAAATTCGGCGCAACCAGAGTATAAATATGGCCCTGAATGAGGCAGCAGGGAGACCCTTTTGTGTTCATTGGTCAGTACCTGGATGAGCAGCAACTGGCCCATGAACGAAAACATCCTCGGACCTCCCCAGCTCAACTAAATCTCCGATCACGCAGATGATGATGGTTTTCTTGATGTGTGTCAGCAGGGGTGAGAGGGTAAAGGGGGGCCAAGGGAGGGGGCTAAAGGAATGTTAAAAACATCGCCCACTGTATAATAATGAAGGACTAAAACCACATTGAACTGGCAAATCAGACAGAAATGAACAAGCAGGGACAAGGCTGGAGCAAGATGAGAGGGGCGCTGCTGTTGGCATAACTAATGCTCACAGCCCCTTTAGCCACTCAGAATATTGGTGCCTCTGGCCTGGGCCCAGCTCGCCCATGCTAAAGGCCAGACTTGGTATATTTTTTGAGAGGCTTCCAGCGCCGGAGCGTCACTTTTTGTGATGCTCCAGTGACGCAAATCTCTCAGCCACATCTATGAGGCCAGGCAAAGCAACTTTGTGTGGCTTTGAACGGCCTCAAGGCTATTGAGTAAGGCAACACTGTGCAAGTTGCTGCGTTGCCTTACTCTTCACCAGGGAGGTGTTCCATGAGCGTTGCAGTGGGTTTACCCATGCAACACCCATGGGTTTTGACCATGCCACAAATTTGCTTTATCACATAAACCAGGGGAAATGCCAAAACCTTATGCCTCCCGAAGTGATGTGTAACAAGGAGAAATATTTTTCATTTTTCCTTGTTTTTTCCTCTTTCTATGTGTGCTGCATTCTGCCTCTCTGGATTGTTTTTGTGCAGGAAGTTGCTCCTCCTGCAGAAAACAATCCTGCATGCAATGCAGGCACCCTTGCACAGTGGTGCAAGGGTGCTTGTGTTTCTGCTAGACTTCCAAAATAGCGACAGCGCAGGGGGAAAGGACAGAAATGCACTGTATTGCATAAATATGGTGCATTCCTATCTTTTCACTTTAGTGTAGGGCAGGGCAGCAAGATGACTTGCAGCGCTGCCCTACTTTAAAACCCCATCAATAAGCCTGTGTGCGCTAGGACCCTTGTGGTTCTGGGTGGATTCAACAGAGGAATTACATAATTAGCTAGGAGGTATTAAGGTGTGGTTATTAACAATTATGACATAATCAGAGTGGGGTGTGTGATCGTATGCCGAGGAATAAATATGTCTGTTACAGAACTCTGAGTGTGGCATGTTCATTTGCATGTTCCCGAGCTGGGGAGGATGCTACAACTGGCGATGAGTAGGGGATAAGTGCCCAGAAGAAACAAGACTGCCTTTGTCTTGGTACTTTATTCCAGGTATTATTGAGTTTGATTTTGGTACCTTGCCTGGGGACGTATATTTTAGCTTAGCCTGTGCCCTTTTACCAGATAATGTGTTCTATTTTCATTAGTTCATTTTATTTATCTTAGAATAGCTTGTTTTTAGTGTTTTAATTTTCATAAACAGCTGTTATTCTGTGAGAGGGTTATTATAATTATTATGCATGACATTTTCTCATGTTCCTTGACCATGGTTGACAGGGAGCAGTACGAGACTGACACAAAATAATATTTGGTATTGCTGCCACAAGAACGCGCAGACAATCTAACACTTATGTACATGCCCATTTCAGGCCTATTTCGCAGAACAGTACATGTGTTCTTATAAACACACCATGTGGGCCATAAGAGGGCAGAGAGTGGTCGTTCTGACCAGGATTTCCATCTATGCTGCATGCTATTTTACAGCTGACCTCTGACTTGTCTCTGTTAGCCAGCTAGAGAGACGAAGGGCAGACCTTCATTGTAAGGTAATGGCGGTGGGTGCTCCTCTCACGGACTATATATGGATAGATTGGGCTAACACTGCTGTGCTCTCTTTAAGAAGCTAGATACTAGGCATTAGGTAGGACTTTTACATGCATGTTTATGCAATGTTTTGGGATTATTACTTATTTTATCACTAATTGTCACAATCCCAATTTTGTTGTCTAATCATCCTAATAATTGCAGCTCATATAGGCCCATATTTATACTTTTTGACGCTAAACTGCGCTAACGCAGTTTAGCGTCAAAAAATTTAGCGCCGTCTAACGCCATTCTGAAGCGCCATGCGGGCGCCGTATTTATGGAATGGCGTTAGCCGGCGCAAGCAGACCGGCGCTGCCTGGTGTGCGTGGAAAAAAACCACGTAGACCAGGCAGCGCCGGCGTTGGGAAAAAATGACGTTAGGGCGTCTTAAAATGGGGCAAGTCAGGTTGAGGCAAAAAAATCGCCTCAACCCGATTTGCGCCATTTCTTTACGACGCCCAGACGCCATTTCATGACTCCTGTCTTAGTAAAGACAGGAGTCATGCCCCCTTGCCCAATGGCCATGCCCAGGGGACTTGTGTCCCCTGGGCATGGTCATTGGGCATAGTGGCATGTAGGGGGGCACAAATAAGGCCCCCCTATGCCACCCCAAAAAAATAAAAAAATATAAAAAATTATACTTACCTGAACTTACCTGAATGTCCCTGGGGTGGGTCCCTCCATCCTTGGGTGTCCTCCTGGGGTGGGCAGGGGTTGCAGGGGGGGTCCCTGGGGGCAGGGGAGGGCACCTGTGGGCTCATTTTGAGCCCACAGGCCCCTTAACGCCTACCCTGACCCAGGCGTTAAATAGTGGCGCAAATGCGGGGTTTTTTGACCCGCCACCTCCCGGGCGTGATTTTTGCCCGGGAGTATAAATACGACGCATTTGCGTCGCCGTCATTTTTTTAGACGGGAACGCCTTCCTTGCATCTCATTAACGCAAGGAAGGCGTTCACGCAAAAAAATGACGCTATTTGGCCATACTTTGGCGCTAGACGCGTCTAACGCCAAAGTATAAATATGGCGTTAGTTTTGCGCCGAATTTGCGTCGAAAAAAACGACGCTAATTCGGCGCAAACGGAGTATAAATACGGGCCATAGTTTTATAGATTGCAGTATTTTCAATAAATCTATTGAAAACCATTCTGGATATCTTTATTGCTTGTGTGTGTGTGTGTATGAGACCTTTTGCTAACGAGAGAAAGAGCGTCATGCGATAGGCTGCCACAAATTACCATTCCCTCTTGAGTTGGGTGAGGTGCTGCTAGCAAGCCGGAAGGTTTGTGACGACAGCTGTCAACTGGTGTGGGAATGACTCAGTCGCCCACAAGCGGTGGTGCTACCACCCCTAATCCAGCAGTCTCATTAGAACAATGAAAATCCTACAACATGGTTCTGTTAATGATGGTTAGGCACTAATTATATGGGTCTCCTGAGTATCTCTGTCTCACACACACTAAAGGTACCTAAGTATCATTATTCGGAGACATCCATGGTGTTAGGGAAAATCTTCCTCAGCTGAATAGGGAGCACTTATATAGCATGTGAGGTGTTCAAGCTTCAACAATAAATGGATTCCCCCATTGGTGTTCCCATCTGTGATACCTATCATTTGCTATGGCGCAACCAGTAAATATCCGAGACAACTGTAGAAAATCAGAAATATCCGAGACAACTGTAGAAAACCAGTCACACAGGTTTTTTTTAGCTAATGGCTTAACAAATGAATGAGAGTGGGGAAGTTACATTTGACGTAGAAGCTCATGATGCAGACAAAATAGAAATATTTTACTCTTGGGGCACTTTTCTGAAGTAAATGCACACTCAAACACATTTCACACATACAGAATTGCAAACGTATCACAACAGTACAGAGCATATCAATATTTAGAAAGACCTCTAAATTACTAAGAACACTGTAGCTGGTTCGATGGCGCCCTCCCACATGTAGTACAGCCCGTCAGATTAGGTCCTTTAAGTAATGATGGACCAACGTGGCCAATATTTGCCACTTATACACCACATCCCAATGTGCAGGGTATGCAAATAGCTGACATACATACATTATATAATGAGCGAGTAGCTATATTTAGACACTTAGGCCCAGATTTATAATGCAGTTTTGCGTCAAAAAGATTAGCGCTGACTAGTGCCATTTTTCAACGCCGTCTGGGTGTCAAATTTATACCATGATGCAAGACGGCTCAAAAAACTCCTTTAGAGTCAAAAATTTTGACGCTAACCATTGCGCCTTGTCGTAAGGCAAAATGACGTTAACGCTGCAAAATTGACTCTAACCTGTTTTACGGCATGTAAACTTGACGCAAAACGGATATGGACCATATTTACCCGCATTAGCGTCAACTTTAGACGCTAATGGAGAAAACATTGCAAAGGAGAGGCAAAATGGACCCAGAAAGCCTGGAGAGACCCCAGGGTGACCCCATTCAACCAGGAACCAGCCAGGAGAACACACAGAAGTCCCAGGGGAGCGAGAAGAAAAAGCACAATTGTCGTTTCAGTGCAGAGGAGCATGAAATACTTGTGAGAGAGGTGACAGAGCACCAACATCAACTCTTCGTCACCTCAAAAATGCCAATTGGCAGCAGAGAGGCAATCTGGCAGCAGATAGTTGACAAGATCAACAGTGTGGCAGAGGTGAGGCGAACCGTAACAGAGTGCAATAAACGCAAAATGATTGCAAGAGAAGGACAAAGGAGAAAATGGCAAGGAACAGGAAGGCAGCACTGCAAACTGGAGGTGGAAGTCCAGCACTACAAGAGGACCTGGACAAGATGGAGGAGATGTTTGCAGCAGTCATCCCGGAGGAACTCGTCACTGGAATCGCAGGAGAGGACAGCGCAGACTACCATGAAACACCACATGCAGGGTAAGCTGCAGGGGGGCGATAATGCTAAATTGTCAAGTGCAAGAAGGGGGAGACAAATAGGACACACTCAATGCATGTCAAAAGAGAGCAGAGGGACACATTGCACATGAATCAAGTTGCACCATTTAAACGTAAGCAAAACATGTACATACGCCTTGGTAGTGCCATGCACCACAACACATACACAACCTGGACATATGTCAATCACCAGGGATAAATACCTACATGTACATATGCAGCACATAGGATGGATGAATGTCTAATGACTGTGCCTCTGGCTGTGTCATCACAATATCCCTTGCATCTAGTCAAACAAACCCTACCAACACGACCAAGACATCGGAGATTAGGAAGTCATTCAATACCATTCCTGGGGTTACGTCATGGTGGTATCCCTTGCAGTAACAACTTGCAACTGCCTTGTCTCATTTCCAAAACACATGTGTGCTGCATCTAACAGCACACAATTCCTTGCAACCTTTCCAATATTACCCAGACATGTGCCGGTAGCACCACCACCCGCATATAAACAACACATCCACATACATCAACATGAGGAGCAATCAAAGGAAACAACTGCATAGTGTCTTGGCAATGCCATTCCTGGGGTGGTGTAAGGTTTCAGTACCGCCCAGGTGTATGTGAAACATGTAAGATTGGGACAGGGGAATATTACAATGTATGTTGCTGTGGCTTGACCACTGCAACAGCCATTGCAAGGCCCTACCATGCAAATGGATGCATAGGGAGGGACAGCAATAACGAGATGATGTCAAGCCACCAAAAGGATTTACATCACACCTAGTAGATATGACTCAGCCAATTGCACCACCTGAGCTTCCCCTCATGTGACACTCAGGTGGGGCAAAGGGCTGATAGACTGCAACCATGATGTACAGGAACAATGTTTGGGAAGTAAGATGACAATGAGGCTCAAGTAGCATGTCAGTGACGTTACATGTCAACTGCCACAACACAGAAGGATTGATTTTACACTATCTCATTGCAGAGGATGAAGGCACTCCTGCTGATCTGCCTGTCCTGGAGTACCCCGATGACCTGGATGACCAGCTGACAACCATCAGCCAAGAGACCCTCCAAGAAGTCCTGGTATCCCTCCAGATACCACCTCCAGTGGCAAGGAGGACAAATAATGTAGCAGCCATCCCATATGCCCCACTCAACACCCCAATAGTACAACCTGCCAGCACAGACACAGCTGAGGACTCCGAGGACACAGGGACCAGCTTTGAGAGGACAGTGGTAGGAGTCGGACCGGAGCTGGCCAAGCAGGTGCGGGTGGGGATGGAGACGGTGACAGCCAGCCTAGAGGGAATGCGTATATGTCTCGTTACAATCTGCAGCCAAACGAGGCATACACTCCCCACTGCATGGAGTCCAGCAGTGTCTGAGGCACATAGTTGCTGCCGTGAGGGAAAGGCCACAACAACTGCCCTCCCAAACTGGCAGCAGCGTGAATGAGAACAGGCCGGACTCCATGCACCAGGAAGTGGCTTCCCTCAGGGAAGACATGGCTGCCTACCACCAGGATGTTGCTGCTATCCTCAAAAATCAGCAGCTCCTCCATGCTACAGTGATGCTATATGTTGCTCCACAGATGGCAGCTGCCGGGAATTGAGATTTCACATCTTTAACCACTGTGTGTGGCCCTCTCTACCTCACCACATCACCATCAAGGGCAGAGGAGACACCACACACATTGGAGGAAGAAGATGTGGAACAGATCAGCTTCATTTGTAAGAGTACCCAGTAGCACCAGCCCGTGCCACATAAGCAGTGTTCTCCTTTGTCCTATGCTTGAGATCATGCCGGTGTTAGCACAGTTGGATATGTGTCTTCACCCACACACTGTTGACCTGTCTGCTATGGACTGTCATTGTCTCTCACTTACCAATTGGCAATTCTTGTTCCTCTGCATTCAACGACACTTCACCCAAGCATGTCCCATGACATGTCCCTCAACCCTGGACTTGTCTTGTGTCACAATTGTATGGATTTCACAAATGGAGTCACTGATCTGGACATTGTAAATATCCCACTACTACACTTGTAAATAAACACCTCATACACAAACAACATGTCTTTGTGTATTGTGATCCACCTACTACGCTTAGTAATTGTGATGTGTGTAACCATGTCATCAGACACAGAGGCCCTCATGGACATGGCTGGATAGCCCGCCGATGACCATGCTGACGGTCGACGGAAGACCGCCAGTGGTGGCGGCAGGCATCCTGCCATATTCTGACACCTGGAGCCTCACCGCCATTGATGATGGTGAGGGCCGCCATGCGCCATGCTGGCGGTCAGTGGCGGGGGTGGATGCTGCTCCACCCTCACTGCCACGTCAGTCCAGACACCACACGCCTATAATAATGCAGTCATAGGCATGGCAGTGTATGGAGGCACGGCGATGCCGGCCGAGCAGCATCCTAGGAGCCCATTCCCTCCTGGAGCAGCGCCACGGAACAGGTAAGTGCTTCCCGAGAGGGAAGGGGGGTGTGGGTGTGTGTTTGTGAGGGGGGATGTGTGTCGGAATGTATGAATGCATGTGTGTATGTCAGAATATGAGTGCATGTGTATGTGGGGGGTTGGAGGGATCTGCATGGAGGTGGGGGATGATGAAGGGGGTGTTGGGGAAGGCATACAGGGAGATTGGAGGGAGGAGTTATTGGGGGTCAATTTTAGAGGTTCGGGGGGGTTGGGGGTGGGTCTGGAGGCTTGAGCGGGTGAGGGGGGGTTGTGGCAAGGAGGGGCCTGGTGTGTCACAAACAGGTGACAGGAATGAGAATTCCTGTCACCCGTATGCTTCCCGCCAGGGATTAACTGGCGGGGTATCCCACCAGGAAATCCCTGGTGGAAATGGGAACATTATCCCACCGCCGGTCTGGCCTCTACCACCAGCTCGAAAGTGCCTACCGTCGGCCCGGAGGTCGAATCTGGCCTGGCGGTGGGTAGTAGTTTTCATTATATGGCGGTCTGAACCGCCATGCTGCCGGCGGTAATTACTGCCACCGCGGGCGGCGCAGTCAGCACTGCCATGTTCATAATGAGGGCCAGAGTGTCAGTACAAGAATGCAGGACTGTGGGGCATATACCTACACACAAGGTTCCAACACGACTAATGTTCATGCTGGTCTCATCCCCTACAAGCAATTCACTGAGTATGTCACAAATAAAGTACACATGTATGCTTCACTCACTTCATACAGAAGGAATGGCTGTAAAACAGTTCTAGGGCAATATCGTCAGCTGGGAGTACCAGTAGAACACATTTGTTTGATTCAGAGGTACCTAACCTCATTAGTGATTGCCACTGGTCAGTTTTGCAGAACAGAGTTCAAATTTAGGCTGTTATCAGATGTGCTACGGCTCCCAACATTCCTACACAGGACCCCAACACCGACAGATGAAGTACCACACCCACCTGTGCAATACAAAGTAAACAAAGTCACCTTGAGTTGTGGGTACACTGGATGGCAGATGCATGTACAAGTAGATGTGTTGTTGCTGCCAATGTGACAGCTCAGTTGTCAATAGGAGATGCACATTTCAAGAGAGGTATTCAGAGGCAGGCCAGAATCCCTAGGCCGACACATAATTTGCACTGTGAACTCATGGGAAGACCCTGAAACACAAACTCTTAACACAAATGTATAGGAGTACACAAAAAATTTTATTCAAAATTTAACTAAACTAAAAACATTAATAAAACCTACCCTATCATAAACTAACCTATTCTATCTTTACTTAACCAACAACTAAAGCTAACTATTGTGGGTGTGGTGCCAGCTGTGCACCTCTGCACTGCTGAAGAGCTAGGTGTCTGCTGTCCTTCTTAGCCAGTGCGGGGACCCCTTGTGAGAATGCCCGCCATTCCCCAGATGCCCTCTCTGCACATTAGCAGCAAAGCCATTCTTCGGTACACAGACTCCAGTGCCAGGATATGGCAGTACCTCACTGCCCTCTTCTAAAAACGCACATAACTCATCATTGGTCATGTTGGTAGCTGTTAAATGGAGACAGGCAACCATCAGTGTCAGCATTGTGTGGAGTCTGTACAGATTAGTAGCTTACACTGCTAAACCTAATTACACATGCACTCCAACTCACATTCCAGAACAGTCAATGGCCCTGAGAAATGTAACAACAACGCTGCCTTAGCATCATATTTTTTACACTAAAGTGACGCAAACTGAGAAAATGTACCAATCAATTTGAAGTGTACATTGCTTTTGCGTAATAAAGAATAATGCAAAGGCAGCATAACTTTACATAGATCAGGCCCAAACTTCCTCATCATCTGTGCCTATTTCCAACCGTACATCACCAATAACTTGGACATGTCATTGGGAGGATGGGATGCAGTTGGTAACCATAAGGGGTCAGACATGATGGGTACACAAGCAAGCCTGAACAATGTGACTGTCACCTACACTGTGAGCATGACATCTACCTACAAATTTGGTATTCCTCTCCCCCTGAGCCTAAGGGGGATAGCCATGCAATCTATCATCTCAACTGTCCTGGTCATCCACCAGGGCATGCCCACTCATACATGGAGTCAAGGAGTGGACCATATGTTACGAGGGATAACAACCATGCTGGGGGGCAATTGCCAGCCCAGTCCTCCATCTGCATGACAATACAGGGATGCACCAAATTGTGTCTAATATGGCGCATCCCTATGTTGTGAGGATGATGGAGTGGGCCACTGCCAATATTCTCACAGCGTTGAACTCTGTCATTCTTTGACACATATGGCCCTAAATGTGGCTTGTCACAACCTTGTGTACACAATGCTGGGCATTGTGCACCACGTGCCTCACAAAATGTGACCCTCTGGTGGTGCATGGGGATCCTTTAAATGGGCCATAATGGGCCCATCCAGCCTACTTCGATATCTGATCATTGGACAGTTATCACATCTGGCATTGTATTCAACACACATGACTCACTCACGCAAAACCCTGGACACACATTATCACACTTACTTGATACATCTGGGTCCTAAAATCGCGCCACTTCACCGATCGTGTAGGGGCAGGTCCACCTGTAAGACATGAATGGTAAAGCATGCTTAGTGTCAAATCATAGTCACTGCAAGTGGACAACAACTTTCAGTGTGAACTAGTTAAGAGGAGTGAGCTAGTTATCCTAGTGGAAAACAGTGCAACAGACACACCACTGTGATCACACAATGACACAGACACTCAGGTGGGTTGGAGCCACACATCTGAATACTAACACTGGGCCAGAGACTCATGTAGTGCTACACCCTGCAACATCCATATGTGGGCCACCTATAGAAGATGGAACAACATGATATAAGGGGGAATTGTGTAATAAACATGACACTACCATGGCGCTTTGCATGACTTATAACTCAGGTACTCAAGCTTGTCCTGCAAGGCACCCAGAGGCGCTTTTTGATAGATATGCTGCTTATTTTAAAGTCTGCAATGATCATGTGTTGATTAATCCATGACTGATGTGCCAAAGTTGTCTAATGGTATCAAATGCCCCATATTCTTTGCCCCATAAGGCGGGTAAACCCGTTTGCTAACTTGATGGCTGGGGCATGAAATGTTGACAAAGTTGAGCTATGTATGCAGTGCTCCACTTTGTTGACACAATCCAGGGCAAATATTATAGGCTGGCAGTACTTTGGCGTTTCATACATGACACTATGCGAGGGCACAGGTGTCGCTATGGCCTCTGAAATGTGTGCCTTTGTGATGGTTGTGCAGGACTCATCAGACATCTGACCTGCATTAGTATCATTGTTGGACATGTAAACTCCAGGCCTAGACTGGCACCGATACACTTCATTCGGGTTGCTTGCAACATATCCACAAGCATTGCATGCAGCACTCAAACTCATCTGCTACTTTCATTCGAGAGCAGTGAACAGTCAATAGTATGCCAATGGGAGACTGACCAACAGGTCAGCCGATCTCAATCCCAAGGTGATTGAGCAGATCATGCTCCCTGGGCACCAGATCTGCCAAGCGATGCTTTAGCTGGTGCTCATTGCTGTCGGTCCTGTATATTCTCTTCAGGTGGTGGAGCACCTTGCCCCACCGCAGCCGCCTGGCCTCGGTCCGGTATCCAAGGTGGTCCCAGCCACCCATCTCCAACACCAATGGCAGGTAGTGAGATACCATCCACACAAATCCACCTAGCTCATACTCTGACATCCTGGTCACTCTCCCCCTTCCAGACATGCCGTATTATGGTCAGAGTTGATCCCAAGTACAAAGAAAGAAAGAATAAACGGATACTTAACCCCACTAACTTATCCCAACTATCCCAAATTAGTAACAACCCCGGACAGACACCCCACAGTACAAATACGAATCTAGATAAAAACTACACAAAACCACAACTACTGGAAGAAAATGCATACAAAATACAACAGGACACGACAGAAGCGACACCACAAACTACAAGACACAACCAAGATTCAACCACCAGCTCCAAAACACAACTGCACAGTCACAAAGGCGCAGACTGTAAACAGAAAGTGAAATAACACCCACTGTACTATGCTTGTAGATTTCCTATTACATCACTTCCTGTGCCCGTGCAGCACGGTTTTCAGTTATGCGTGTATTAATTTGACACATTTGACATTTGCGTAGGGTTTTTAGACGAATAATGCCTGTGCATCGTTTACATTAACGCATGATGGTTGTGCGTCGATTTCACAGAAGGCTGTATTAAGAGGAGTGCGAAGGTAGAATTCACACTAAAGGCCCATGTGTCATTTTCTTAGAGTTTTCAGATGTTTTAGATGCATTTGCGTCATATTTTTTGACTCATTTCCTGATTGCGTGGTTTTTTGCATTGTCCTTAGATGCACCCTGAATCAACATACATATGAAATTGGCTGTGCTGGAGTGTGGCATATTGGGTATGGCCACATGTGGTAGATCATGCAACAATGTGATAAGGGTGTGATTGGTCTGTTCCACCAATGTGTGTGTGTTACGGAGTCAACTGCATGCAAATTGTTGCACGTCTTGCATATATATGCCTGTGTGACATCACTGAATCCACATATGTTTTGCATTCAGTACAATGCAATACTTTTGATATTTGATAGTGTATTGAGAATTGGTATGTGGTGTGTGATGTTGTCATACAGAGCATACTATTTTGGAGGTGCATACACAGGTCAGACATTGTTGATGATGAGCAAACTATTGCTACATAGAAAATGTGAGCCGACATCTACATCCTTATTCGGATTCAGGGCCAGATGTACGGAGCTTTTTGCACCTCGCAAACAACAAATCTAGCTGTTTGCGACGTGCAAAAAGCACTTCCCGATGCACAAACCCAGTTTTGTGATTCAGTAACAAACGGGTTTGCGACTCGCGATTAGGATGGGGTGTTCCCTTCCTAATTGCGACTCGCAGTGCGATGTAGGATTGTTTTGTGACCGCGAATGCGGTCGCAAAGCAATCGCAGTTACCACCAGTGTCACACTGGTGGTAACACATTCACAAACGGGAAAGGGTCCCCCCCGGGACCCCTTTCCGTTTGTGAATGTGACATAAAACATTTTTTCCAGAGCAGGCAGTGGTCCGTAAAAATGAAACAAAAACGTTTCATTTTTTGTTTTTGTAATGCATCTCGTTTTCCGTTAAGGAAAATGGGTTGCATTACAAAAAACAAATGCTTTATTGAAAAGCAGTCACAGACATGGTGGTCTGCTGTCTCCAGCAGGCCACCATCCCTGTGAGGGCCGCCATTCCCCAGGGGGTCGCAAATTGCGACCTACCTCATGAATATTCATGAGGTGGGCATTTGCAACCCCCTTGCGAGTCGCTCTGACTCGCAATTTGCAAGTCGCAATTCTGAACTTTGCTACATGTGGCCCTTAGAGTATAAGGAGGCTGTGTGAAGACAGCATATTTGCCTGACATGTGTACATCTTTGGTACATGGTGTGTGTGATACACTCCGCCTACATTCAACACAGAATATGGTAGGATCACATATTTAGGATTTCAATCATTGCATTAACCAATGTTTGTAGATTTTTGTATGGTGGACCTGCAGCCCTAGCTGGATATGTTCTCATCCATACTAATGTGCATACCACTGATGTGTCCGTGCAATGAGTGCGGTCATGTATACCCTGTGTCAAGGTTGTGCCCCATGGCAGTGGCAGGGCAGATTACCATGGACAGACTGCGCAGGCTCAACTTCTTCCATTGGTTACAATCCCTGGGCAAGTCATGATGACCAGAGTTAACAATGATGTACCCCCCTCATCACACATGTTCCATGCAGTTATTGCCACTCTCACATTGAATTGTGACAGTATTCAGTTCCAACATGACAAAATTTATATTTCAACATCCCCAACCTCAGTTATGGGCGCCTTGCATACATCCTATTAGGACATGTTGTGGTGGGAGTGGTGAGCTATTGATTAGCAAGTTGGCAACGTGAATGTACAATATGTTTTGTGGTCAATGGATTGTGTCCTTCTGTTGTCAGATACCAGTGATCAGGTTGTAAGTGATGTGTGTGATGGTGGCAGTACAATGTTATACATCACCTATGATGTCACAACATCACTTGGCAGTTTAGTAACTGTTACATACACCCTGAGGTAAGACTCACATTCCTATGGTATATGTAGCGGAGATTGAATACACCAACACAGCATTGGCTGTACATGTGGAGTGTTTATTTACATATTGAACATGGTTATTTCAGTGATTGTTATGTGTACCCCAGCAGCTGTGTTGTGCTGTTCCCCCTCCATATCGTCAGCACCATCCTCCTCCTCCTCCTGTCATGGTTTTGAGCGGGTCTGATCAGGACTCTGTTTGGGATACCCCTTAAGGTCACAGAATATCCCAAAGAAGTAGTGTAAACTCCAGGCCTAGACTGGCGCAGATACACTTCATTCGGGTTACATGGTGTACAGGGGCAGAAGAGCAGCTAAAGGCATACATGGGAAATGACAGCTATGGGAAGGCGCAGGAAACAGGAAAGTAAAAGCAGAGCAACCTTAGTGTGAACAAACAGGGAACGGATTACTAAAGTACAAACACACTGGGGTTACCACTAAGGTTGTACACAGGGTAGGACTCAGAACTTCCCACAGCAACAGGGAACATCAATGCCTCTGTGCAGATTGCTCTTACAGATAGTCACCCCGCAAGCCCCAAAGAAAGGAGGCAGCAGAAGTGATTCTGTCTCTGGACCCTTAGAGCACAAACAAGGATTGTACTTACTTACACAAGACAAGCCCTTGTGGGTCCAGCTGGAAACACAGTGGCAATTCCTGGAAAAACACTGTCACTGTTAGACACTAAAGACTGCATATAACATTAGACAAAGGATGGGAGCTGGACTTGCTTCCTGGAAACTAGGAGCCAACCCCAGTACAAAGGAAAACACTTATACACAGGTGAAGACTGATAATACACTTACCAGACACAAATACCCAAGAGGAAACGGAAACAGAAGGAACAAACTAGGAGGCAGAGGCAGGAACTGGGAACAGGCTCAGGTTGAAGCAAAGGCAGGAATAGGACTGGAAAACAGAGCACAAGCTCTGACTGGAACAAGCAGAAACAGAGAGCAGACTCTGGCTGGAACAAGCAAGAACAGGACTGGAATACAGAGAGTTGGAATAAGCAGAAAATAGGACTGGGAAACTGAGAGCAGGTTCAGGCTGAAA
Organism: Pleurodeles waltl; assembly: GCF_031143425.1. Taxonomy (NCBI): domain Eukaryota; kingdom Metazoa; phylum Chordata; class Amphibia; order Caudata; family Salamandridae; genus Pleurodeles; species Pleurodeles waltl. The sequence goes on from NC_090447.1 coordinate 1,496,469,647, forward strand.
CAAGGCAGGAACAGCACTGAGAAACAGGGAGCAGGCTCTCGAAGAAATAAACAGGAACAAGGCTAAGAGACAGGGAGCAGACTCTGGCTGGAATGGGACAGGGCAGAGAAACAGAAAGCAGGTTCAAGCTGAAACAGAACAGGAACAAGACTGGAACACCATCCGATAAAGGGTCTGGAACACAAAGGAATCAAACTCCAATGTTTGTGCACGACAAGGAACTTGAGGAAATGGCTGCCTATAAGCAGTTCTAGGCTGCAGCAAACCCCAGGTGGAATCACATGACTGGGCTGCACAGGAGAGGTCTCAAGTGTGTGTAGTTTCAGACACTTGCAAGTCCTGGAGGAGAGAATCCAGTAAAAAGGAACAACTGGACTTCTCCCATAGAAAACAATGTATAGCAGAATCCAGGCTTTCCTGATTACCATGCTGTGCATTATGGGATTTGCAGTCCCAGGAAGCAAATGTAATTCTACAAAAGCATACCATAGAGAAAAGGGAAACAAACAGGAGTCAGAAAGGGACTCTAGATGAGTGTTCAAGGTGATTCCCAAGCTACAGACAGTCCCTTTATAGTGCCCTCTAGAGATGGGATGACAGAGTCGTAACACCTCCTCCTCAGGCAGGTCAGCAACCTGGTCATTCATTGGAACGTTCATCTGCACACATATGTTATTTAGGATGGCACATGTCAGAATGATTTTACACACAATGTGGGGGCATAAAGGAGGCTGCCTCCTGTCAGGTCCACACACCTGAATCTTGATTTCAGTATGCCAAATATCCTTATCACGACATTGTGTGTCTGACGGTGTCCCTCATTGTATGCACACTCTGCTGCTGTGTTTGGGTTTGCAAATGGGGTCGTCACCCATGGCTGTATGCCATAACCCTGATCCGCTGCAAAAGATGATGGATGTAAGTTGTTGTTAAGGCTTGCAACAGGTTTGTCATATAGCATGGCAGTTATGATTTGGAGATGGTTGTGACTCATGCGTGTACGTGGTATGGTGTGAGTTCCTGGCCTTGTGCTAAGTTTTACTGGCCATTTGTTTTTGGAGTAGTGTATGTCTTGTGTGTCCCACAGGGTTGGTGTGTTGCATGTATCATGCTAGGTTTGTTGACTTACTCACAAGTAGTCCATTGCCATATTGGTCATCCTGGAATTGTTGATTGATCCTGCTGTGCCTGAATATGTAGGCATCATTGACGCTACCAGGATACTTAGCTGAAATGTTTGTGAACAGTCCACGGTGATCCACTATGAGCTGCACTTTTATGGAATGCGTATGGTTCCGGTTTCTGTATAATTTTTCTGTTGCTGCAGGTGGGACAACTCAGACATGGGTGCAGTCCATTGCACCCAGCACATGCGAGAAGCCAGCAAATTGTTAAAATCCCAGTTTTATCTCCTGCTGCATTTGCTGGGTGTTGGGGAAGCTGATTTGGCGGGGTGTCAGAGAGATGATTGCAGCTAACACCTTCGGCAGGAAGACTGAGAAAGACGGCTGTGACACACCAGCAACCAGTGCACCCATTGTCTGGAATGAGCCACTTGCCAGCGTATGCAGGACTGCTAGCAGCTTTGTGACAGGTGGTATATTGTGTGGTGTCCGCAGGCTGGCTTTCGTCTGTGGCTCAATGTGGTGCAGCAGGCGTAGTATGGCTGGCCGGTTGAGTCGGTATGTCCTAATGAGGTCTTGTGCCCTGCGACCAAGAAGGGTTGTCCTGTTCCTGAATATCCTCTCCCGCCTTCTGTGTTGGCTTTGTGGTGGTTGCTGCAGTAGGGGTGGTGGTTGCTGTTGTTGTCCTCTGTGTCGTCTCCCGAGCTGGAGCAGTAGCACTTCCATCTTGTCCTGTACGTTCCCAATGTTGTTTCTGCGTGTTCTCCTTAAGTAGTGGTGTGTGGGCCTCATTTTGACACCAGCCCTGACCCAGGTGTTAAAATTTGACGCAAATCAGGGTTTACTTAATTTTTTGGGTCCGCCTTCCACCGGTGCTTCAATGTTGCACGGGTGGATAAAAATGGAGCCAGCGGCTTAGAGTAATTTTTTGGATGGGAATGCCTACTTTGCATCTCATTGACGCAAGGTGGTTTCACGCATCCAAAAAATGACGTTAAGTCCAATATTTTGCCGCTAGACGGGTCTAGCATCAAAATATAAATATAAAAAAATTGGCGCTAATTCAGTGCAAACAGAGTATAAACCTGGGCCTTAGTAAAATTCATAAAGCGGACTTTAAACACTGCCCCAGGGAGAGCTGCTCCAGCTATTAACCAATTGGCCGTAGCAGGAGTAAATCCACAAACAGTACATCGAATTATGGGTAAAGCACCTACTGAGCGGGAGAAGATTCCATTCTGGTTTGTGCAAAAAACAAATCAGCTGGAAGCAGTGTTTCCCCGTATAGGACCCCAAGATAAACATAGAATTCTCACAATGTGCTTGGTATTCTGAATGGTTCCCTCAGTAGAGGAATGCGCCCTTTGGGCACAGTCTTCGTGGCAATACATACCACCACACACGGTACCACAACAAGTGCAATTTTACTGGAAGTGTTCAAATAAATTCAAAATGAACATGGGCCAGCCTCGGTCCTGGAATTGGGGATGTAAATGATGCACAATTTTGACACGGTGTCCTCAATAATATTAAGTAATATTAAAGTGGAATCACCAGCACTGGCCATTTACCAGTAGCCCGGGAAGGTTCCTCAACCGGACCAGGTGCACTAGCTGCCAAATATTATTTCTGAGACCTATACTAGTATAGGTGGGATAGTCTGGGGACCAGACCAACTAAACCTCAAATACAGAGGGCCATATTTATACTTTTCGACGCACAACTGCGCCAACGCAGTTGTGCGTCAAAAAATCTAACGCCGGCTAACGCCATTCTGAAGCGCCATGCGGGCGCCGTATTTATTCAATGACGTTAGCCGGCGTTAGCCGGCGGCGCTGCCTGGTGTGCGTCAAAAAAAATGATGTACACCAGGCACCGCCGGCGTAGGGGAATATGGAGCTTGGGCGCCAAAAAATGGGGCAAGTCAGGCTGAGGCAAAATTATCGCCTCAACCCGATTTGCGCCATTTTTTTCAACTCCCAACCCCCATTGAAATGACTCCTGTCTTAGCAAAGACAGGAGTCATGCACCCTTGCCCAATGGCCATGCCCAGGGGACTTCTGTCCCCTGGGCATGGTCATTGGGCATAGTGGCATGTAGGGGGGCACAAATCAGGCCCCCCTATGCCACAAAAAAAAAAAAAAATACTTACCTGAACTTACCTTATGTTCCCTGGGATGGGTCCCTTCATCCTTAGGCGTCCTCCTGGGGTGGGCAAGGGTGACAGGGGGGGTCCCTGGGGGCATGGGAGGGCACCTCTGGGCTCCTTCCGAGCCCACAGGTCCCTTAACGCCTGCCCTGACCAGGCGCTAAAAAACGACGCAAAAGCGGCTGGACGTCATTTTTTTTGACCCGCCCACTCCCGGGCGACATTTTTGCCCGGGAGTGTAAATACGGCGCACATGCCTCGGAGTCACTTTTTTAGACGGGAACGCCTACCTTGCATATCATTAACGCAAAGTAGGTGTCCACGCAAAAAAATGACGCAAACTCCATGGACTTTGGCGCTAGACACGTCTAACGCCAAAGTATAAATATGGAGTTAGTTTTGCGTCAGATTTGCGTAAAAAAAATGACGCAATTCCGGCGCAAACAGAGTATAAATATGCCCCAGAGTACTTCCACCATGGAAGTTACTAGGCAAACACAGGAGGGCTCTAAAAAATGCTGGGATAAACAAAAACAAAATAAAGACAGAAGAAGTCAAAGAGGAGGATCTTCTCAACCAGAGACTTTAGAAAAAAGATATAGGCCCTCATTACAACCCTGGCGGTCGGTGATAAAGCAGCAGTAATACCGCCAACAGGCCGGTGGAAAAAAAATGTGATTACGACCGTGGCGGAAACCTCCAACATAGACAGCCACTTTAACACTCCGACCGCCACGATCGTACAAACAAACAGCGTGGCGGTAACCGCCAACAGACAGGCGGAAGACAATGTACCGCCCACCCTATCACAAGATGCCAATCCGCCACCTTTTCCGGGGCGGAACAAACGCGATCAAAAACACGGCAGAAACAGTGCACAGAAGGGGAAAGCACTCACCTCTCCACACCCCATGAGGAACCAGGACGCCATGGAGCCAGAACTTCACATCCTGCCGGCGATCGTCTTCCTGATCCTCTATTAGGAGCTCCAGACACGGCGGCGACGACCACGGTGAGTACTGCACCTACAACACAGGGGAGGGGAGAGGGAAAAGAGAGTGACACACACATGCAACACGCAACACCCCCACCCTCACCCACAACACCATACACACAAATACATGCTGCAACATTACATATACACCTCCCCCACCCCTGTTCAATAATGCAAGGACAAAAGGAATTGATTTGAACAAATGTAATCAATAAAAATCCAGTACTCAAAACTCTAAATACAGTATATACAATTATGTACACCAACTACACAAGTCCGGATAGTGCACCAATCATTGTCCGTGGACCACTGGGCCAAAAATGCATGGGTGAGGCCCACACTCGATACCTGACTCCAAACGGAGAGAACACTGGAGGGGCATCAGATGGAAAATAAACAGGCACCTCAGGGGGAGGGGAAGGGGGGGCCACCTCAGCCTGATGAACGCACGACACCACTGCTCCAGGAGGGGGCTCCATGCCCACTGCTGTATCCTGGGGAGTACAAAGCCACAGTCTTTCCAGTGGGTGGTTTGCCCACTGCAAAGCCACAGTCTCACAATTCTTTCCAGTGGGTGGGTTGCCCACTGTTTTATCCTGGGGAGTGCAAAGCCACAGTCTCACAAGTCTCTCCAGTTGGTGGTTTGCCCACTGCATTATCCTGGGGAGTGCAAAGCCACAGTCTCTGAAGTCTTTCCAGTGGGTGGGTTGCCCACTGCTTTATCCTGGGAGTGCAAAGCCACAGTCTCACAAGTCTTTCCAGTGGGTGGGTTCCCCATTGCTTTATCCTGGGGAGTGCAAAGCCACAGTCTCACAAGTCTTTCCAGTGGGTGGTTTGCCCACTGCTTTATCCTGGGGAGTGCAAAGCCACAGTCTCTCAAGTCTTTCCAGTGGGTGGGTTGCCCACTGCTTCATCCTGGGGAGTACAAAGCCACAGTCTCTCAAGTCTTTCCAGTGGGTGGTTTGCCCACTGCTTTATCCTGGGGAGTGCAAAGCCACAGTTAATAAGTCGGGACGACAAACACGAGGTACACTGTTTCTTCGGTTTTGTACTTAAGTTTATTTCCAAGCGACCCCAACCCGGCTGTGGTCCTCGCCAACCGCTTCACTCGCCCACATTCCAGAACCCCTTTCCTCTTGCCAGGAGACAGCCAGGTTCTTTCCCACACTGGAACCTTTTATGCATAATATATACATTACAACACATCCCCAATCCTATAAAAAAATTCATCCCCCACTTCTAACAATCCTAAAGCTAAATACAACTACCCTTTCCCCACATGTGACTACACAACTATATACACATGTTAGTCGCATACAAAGTCCCTCAATAATCTTGATGGTTCCTTCACCCTTGCAATGAATCTTTTTGTCCCAATCTCACTACTCTCCGACTGCACCTCATTTGCTCCCTTCCTTTTCCACCAATCATTCTCATTCATTTCCTTCTTTTTCAGCCAATCATTTATTTCCACCTCCGAGCACCTCACTGTCTTTCTCACATTCCACCAGTTACCATCCGATAACTTTACACAATTTCCCTTCACCTTTCACACACATCTCGGTTCCGATAGCTTAGATTCACCCTTCCTTGCCAAACTTCCTACCATCACTCTCACCCATACACCACTTTCGTATTTTGTCTGCACTCTCTTAACCCTATCATTGTGTCTTGACTCATATTGCTGCTGGTATGTCTTAACCCTTTGCCTGATCTGCTCAGAATTAACCACCTTTTCTTTACTTCTTCCCATCCACGCGGGCACAGCCATAGTGCACGGTACCCTCCCCTTCAACATCACAAACGGAGTTTCTCCCGTCACACTATGTGGTGTAGTTCTATAATTCCACAGCATATCCCTGACTTGAGACTTCCATGAAAAATTGTTATATAGGGCTAACTGAATGTTTTTACCCAACACTCGGTTAAACCGTTCCTCTTGGATGATATACAGGCGTCCTACAATGTTTGATTCCCCATTTCTTGAGAAAGCTCATGAATTCACCCGAAGTAAATTGTGGTCCATTATCACTGACAATTTCTCCAGGACACCCTTCCTTTCTAAATATTTCCTCGCAAAATACAATAACATTACACAACTTCACCTCTCTCACAAATGCTACTTCCGGCCACTTCGAATAATAGTCCATCATAACTATAGCAAATCTATCCGAACAGCCCAAACACTCAAATGGTCCACATATATCCATGGCCACTCTGTCCCATGCCTTCTCTGGTAACTCTTGTGATTTAATTGTTGTTTCTAACAACACATGCAACTTGTCACTGCACGTACACGCTATGCAATCTCTCACGTACCTTTCAATCTGTTTATCCATTCCTGGCCACCAAAAATCAGCCCGAACCTTCTTTTTCATTGCAGACATGCCTCCATGCCCTTCATGCATCAATCTTAACACTCTTTCTCTCAAGCTCTCCGGTACCACCAATTTGTTCCCTCTTCTCAGCACACCATCCATAACCGACAATTCCTCCCATACATGCTTAAATTCACCCATATCAGCATCCAAACGTTTTTTTTTTACCACAGGTAACTCATTCATTATCTTGTTCAATAACATATCCTCCCGTACAGCAGTTTCCCATTCCTCTCGACTTATGGCACCCCATGTCTCTGACATGTCTGCCACCACCCACTCGTCCTCTTCACATTTCCCATTTTTGTCCACCGGTAATCTAGACATACAATCTGCATTTATGTTCTTTATCCCCGGTACATATTTCATTCTGAACGTGTACTCTTGTAGCCTATATATTCACTTTGCAATTCTTGGAGTAGCTTTACTGGCCCCGTTGGTGGTGAAAATATCTATCAATGGTTTGTGATCAGTTCGTAGCTCAAACTCTGTGCCCCAAACATATGTCCAGAAATGTTGCACACTCCACCAGCACGCTAATGCCTCCTTCTCAATAGTTGAGTATGTTGGTTCTGCTCCCTTCAACGTGCGTGACGCAAACGCCACTACTCTTTCTCTTCCATCGTGTTTTTGCAACAATGCTGCTCCTAACCCGTAATTACTGGCTTCTGCCACGATTATAGTTTCATCATCCGGGTCATATGGCTTCAATGTGATGGCTTTCACAATAGCTTCCTTGATCACATCGAATGCTTCTTGACACTCACTGGACCATTTAAAATGGCATCCCTTTTTCATCAAATTCCTCAGCACATGTACCTTTCCTGCAAAGTGATCCACAAATTTTGTGTAATACTCAGCCAAGCCTAGGAATGATCTTAGCTGATCCTTGTTTTGTGGTGCAGGAGCTTTTGCTATGGCATCAATTAACTTCAGTTTTAGTTTCACTCCATGTTGATTCAGCGTGTGCCCCAAATATTCCACCTCTTCCACACCAAATCTGCACTTGTTCCTGCTGATGGTAAGGCCAGCTCTCTCCAATTTCTTTAACACCACCGCCAGTACCTCATCATGTGCTTGTTCGCTTTCACCCCAAACCAGTACATCGTCCTGGAATACTAATGTGTTATTCACATTGTTCAAAATTCCCTGCATAACCCTCTGGAACACTGCAGAGGCGGATGCCAAGCCGAAGGGCATCCTAACAAATTGAAACGCCCCCTCTGATGTGATGAAAGACGTCAAATGTCGGGATTTTTCTGACAAACACACCTGGTTGTAAGCATTCGATAAATCCAGTGTCGTAAAATACTTTCCACCTCGAACACTGGCTAACATCTCATGTATTCTTGGTAACGTGTACCGGTCTATTAATATATTGTCATTCAGGTCCCTCAAGTCTACACACATGCGGATCCTACCATCAGGTTTCATTGCTATCACTATCGGACTTAGCCATTCAGACACTTCTATCGGTTCAATTACACCTTCCATACACAACCTTTGAAGTTATTCCTTTAATTTATCCCTTAGTGCTATTGGTACCACCCGTGCCTTGTGTACCCTTGGCACAGCGTCCTTTTTCAAAACAATCTGGTGTTCAAAACCATTGAGGCAGCCCAACTTATTTTTAAACAGCTCGGGAAATGTAGTTACCCACTTTTCTTCCATACTTTCCTTTGTTAATAACACATGTTCGGGAAGATTAGGATCCAACATTATGTTCCGTGCTCATTGTTCCTTCCAACCAAGTAATGATCGTCCTTGGCGCACTACGTATACTCTTCCTTGTGTTCTTCTGTCCTTAAATTCAAGCTCTGCATCAAAATAACCTAATACTGGCAGTTTACCACCACTATACCCTTCGGGTGACACATCCGTGAGTTTAAGTTTGTTGTTCTTCAAATCCCCCCACACTTGCTTGTCAATCAAAGTGAACGGTGAACATGAGTCCGCCCACATGTGTGTCTGCTTCCCATTTATTTCAACAACACACTTAGGCGGGTTATATTCCTTAGTTTTGCTTCCAAGTTGAGTGCACACTACCGTAGCTCCTTCCTCCACAGCTAAAACTTTCAACTCATCTTCACTTGTGCTACTACCTTCTGCTTCATTTCTCTTTACTGCGTTTACTGACTTCTTGAACTTGTTTTCGCCAACCATTCTGCACACCCTCGCAAAATGTCAAATTTTCCTGCATTTAAAATACCCAGGGGCATATTTATACTCCGACTGCGCCGAATGTGCGTCAAAAATGTTAACGCACATTCAGCGCAAACCTTGCCCCGTATTTAAACTTTGATGCCTGCGGACGACAAAATTCCACCGTGTGCGTCATTTTCTGGATGCGGCAACCCGCCTTGCGTTAATGATATGCAAGGTAGGCGTTCTCATCCAAAAAATGACTTAAACGGCCGTGCGTCGTATTTATGCTTTCGGGCAAAAATGAGGCACGACTGGGAGGCGGACCCGGAAAATGACACTCAGCCCGATTTGCGTCAAAATTTAACGCCTAGGTCAGGGCAGGCGTTAAAATGGGGCAAACACACCTGTATTTAATCATAACACACAGAAGCAACAGCAGAGCAGCAGAGCAGCAAAAGGGAGACATGGAGGTGATTCTTATCCAGCGTGCACCCAGACGCAGAGCCCAGCAGCTACAACAGCAGCTACCACAACACCAGCAGGGACCCCAAAGGCAGCACAGAAGGCAGGAGAGGATATTCCGCCCCAGGACAACCCTTCATGGCCTCAGGGAACACGACATTATCCAGAGGTACAGGTTGAACTGGCAGGCCATTCAGCAGCTGCTGCGCAACATTGAGCCGCAGTTGGCACCCACCTTGCTGATACCCCGCACCATCCCAACAGAAACCAAGCTGCTTGCCGTACTTCACATGCTGGCAAGTAGCTCTTTTCAAACAACTGGTGCCCTGGTTGCCGGAATATCACAGCCATCATTCTCTGCCTTTTTGCCCAAAGTACTGGATGCCATCATTGGACTTACACCCGCCACATCTGCTTCCCTAACACACTGCAGAAGCAGCAGGAAACAAAACAGGGGTTCTACCTCATTAGTGGCTTCCCACACGTCCTTGGTGCAATCGACTGCACACATGTACGCCTTGTGCCACCTGCTGCAACTGAACACCTCTACCGCAACAGGAAGCACACACATTCCATCAATGTGCAGGCCATTGTCGATCACCAAGGATTGATCACCAACATCGTGGCTAAATATCCTGGGAGTGTCCATGACTCATTCATCTTCCGTCACAGCACCATCAATGAACACTTCCAGGATAGACGGTATGGCAATGGACTACTTGTTGGTAAGTACAAAAACCTACTTATATACACACTGCACAGCAACCCTCTAGGACACACAACACATTCTCCACAACAGCAACATGCCGACAGGAACACACTGAGGTTGTTTCACCGCTAGGCATGTTTCTTAGGTCACCATTGAACCTGTCACACATCTGAAATTAGTGTACAGTCTAATGTTAAGACGTCAAGGCCCATATTTATACTTTTTGACGCTAAACTGCGCTAACGCAGTTTAGCGTCAAAAAGTTTTGCGCCGTCTAACGCCATTCTGAAGCGCCATGCGGGCGCCGTATTTATGGAATGGCGTTAGACGGCGCAATCAGACCGGCGCTGCCTGGTTTGCGTGGGAAAAAACCACGTAGACCAGACAGCGCCGGCGTAGGGGGAAAATGGCGCATGGGCGTCTTAAAATGGGGCAAGTCAGGTTACGTCGAAAAAATCGTCTTAACCCGACTTGCGCCATTTTTTAACGACGCCCATCCCCCATCAACATGACTCCTATCATTGTAAAGATAGGAGTCATGCCCCCTTGCCCAATGGCCATGCCCAGGGGACTTCTGTCCCCTGGGCATGGTCATTGGGCATAGTGGCATGTAGGGGGGCACAAATAAGGCCCCCCTATGCCACCAAAAAAAAATATAAAAAATAAAAAATTATACTTACCTGAACTTACCTGAATGTCCCTGGGGTGGGTCCCTCCATCCTTGGGGGTCCTCCTGGGGTGGGCAAGGGTGGCAGGGGGGGTCCCTGGGGGCATGGGAGGGCACCTGTGGGCTCATTTTGAGCCCACAGGCCCCTTAACGCCTGCCCTGAGCAGGCGTTAAAAAGTGGCGCAAATGCGCCGTTTTTTGCCACGCCAACTCCCGGGCGTCTCTTTTGCCCGGGAGTATAAATACCACGTAAAGGCCTGGGAGTCATTTTTTAGACGGGAACGCCTCCCTTGCATATCATTAACGCAAGGAAGGGGTTCACGCTAAAAAATGACGCACATTCCGGGAACTTTGGCGCTATTCGCCTCTAACGCCATAGTATAAATATGGCGTTAGTTGGCGTTAGTTTTGCGTCGAAATTGCGTCAAAAAAAACGACGCAATTTCGGCGCAAACGGAGTATAAATATGGCCCCAAAGATCACAAAGTTTGGAGTGGGTTGCCTAAATGTCACCTTGCAAATTGTAAGTGTCTCAATGACGTTGACATTAATCTATTGCATAAGTCTAAAGGTATGGGATGTCCAGGGTACATTGATATGAACGTGTTAACAACACTGTCAAATTGAACCTGTGTATGCAACTATCATCTCACCCCAGTGAAGACACAGGGACACCTGTATCACACGTCACAATGCTAGGGAGGGCACACTGTACTGCAAATCCCAAAACATACTTCTGACAACCGGTCAGCAGGCAAACACTCGTTCAGCCAAGGAAACAACACAATGCAGATAGTACATCCTACAAACCTAGGATGCGACATAATAACACAAAAGAGTCACAGACAACACAAGACAACTACTGCCATGAAAGGTCATTTCAATAGGGCTAGCTACATCAACATGATCCCCTTCATTTTCTCTTGCAGCTGATCAGGGGTATGGCATCCAGCCATGGATAATGCCACCTATTGGCATCCCGAGTACTGCAGCAGAGCGTGCCTACAATGACGCACATAGGAGGACACGCACCATAGTTGAGAGGACCTTCGGCATCCTCAAGTCAAGGTTCCGGTGCCTCGACATCACTGGTGGTGGCCTCCTATATTCCCCGGAGATGGTCTGTAAGATAATCCTAACGTGCTATTCTGCACAACATTTGCATCAAAAGGAACATTCCCCTCCTGGAACCCGAGCCACACATGCCTGAAGAGGAGGAAGAGGAGGATGGTGGCCTGCAACATGAGGGGGAACAACAGAACAGTGCCGCTGGTTTACGCAGGCTGCAACATATCGTGAACAATTTCTTTTAAATATAATCACCATCATCACTTTATGAACTAATTAAAATAAACACCTATAATAATCACCATATCATCGTTTGGCTATTCATTTTTGCACACCTTCATCTCTAACTATCAGATTAAGAGTGTTGTCTCATGGAGCATTGCTGATATACCGATTAGGACACTGAAAATCCCAGAGCTAATGTGATGTGTATCATACAATGGTCACATACACACACACTGTAAATGACATATATCATGTACATTTCTCCTTTGAAGGCCAATAGCAGAGGACCACACCTATTTCACACATACATGTTGAATCCATGGTCCAACGCAGCATATGGCACACAACTAAGACACCATCACTCAATAAGGGGAAAACAAGCCTCATACATGAGGCAGTTGATGTGCTTTTGCATCAGTAACAGGAATGTCTGACCAGACCCTTGACAGCAGTAAGTCCAACTGCATTCAATATTTGCAAGGACTATCTGTGACCAGAGTTCCACAGAAGCAGTACATAGACAGCACAAGTGCCACACATATGAGCAGCATTGTGCACATGACATTCCATGTACATGTCAGCCCATTTCCTAACTCCTGACTGTAGGAGGCTGGCCTGGCTTGTAGTGGGTACCAGAGGTACTTACACCTTGTGCCAGGTCCAGTTATCCCTTATTACTGTAGAAGAGGTGTTTTTAGGAGCTTAGGCTGATAGAAGGTAGCTATGGCAAAGCAGCTTAGGCTGAACTAGGAGACATGTAAAGCTCCTACTATACCAATGGTGTCATATGCACAATATCACAAGAAAACACAATACACAGAAGTACTAAAAATAAAGGTACTTTATTTTTATGACAATATGCCAAAAGTATCTCAGTGAGTACCCTCAGTATGAGGATAAGATGTATACACAAGATATATGTACACAAACCAAAATTATGCAGGTAATAGCAAGAAAAGTAATGCAAGCAGTGTAAAATTACAGTAGATTGCAATAGGAGCACATAGGTATAGGGGCAACACAAACCATATACTCCAAAAGTGGAATACGAACCACGAATGGACCCCAAACCTATGTGAGCTTGTAGAGGGTCGCTGGGACTGTAAGAAAACAGTGAGGGTTAGAAAAATAGCCCACCCCAAGACCCTGAAAGGTAGGTGTAAAGTGCACCTACTACCCCCAGAAAGCACAGAAGTCGTGATAGGGGGATTCTGCAGGAAGAACAAACACCAGCAATGCAACAACAGTGGATTTCCGGACCTGAGTACCTGTAAGACAAGGGGACCAAGTCCAATAGTCGCGACAGTGTCGAGAGTGGGCAGGAGCCCAGGAAATGCAAGCTGAGGGTGCAAGGAAGCTGCCACTGGATGGAAGAAGCTTGGAGTTCTGCAAGAAAGAAGAATACTGGGAACTTCCCATTTGGAGGATGGACGTCCCACGTCGCGATGAAGCTTGCAGAGGTGTTCCCACGCAGAAAGACCACAAACAAGCCTTGCTAGCTGAAAGGGTTGCCGTAGAGGTTTTTGGGTGCTGCTGTGGCCCAGGAGGGACCAGGATGTCGCCATTTGGAGGAGAAGACAGAGGGGGCGCCCAGCAAGTCAGGGAGCCCTCACAGAAGCAGGCAGCACCGGCAGAAGTACCTGAACTGGCACTTGGAAGAAGAGTGAACCGGAGTCCATGCAAAGTCACAAAAGGGAGTCCCACGACGCCGGAGGACAACCCAGAAGGTTGTGCACTGCAGGTTAGAGTGTGAGGGACCCAGGCTTGGCTGTGCACGAAGGAAATCCTGGAAGAGTGCACAGGAGCAGCTGCAAATCACGCTTTACCCAGCAATGCAGTCTAGCGTGGGGAGGCAAGGACTTACCTCTACCAAACTTGGACTGAAGAGTCACTGGACTGTGGGAGTCACTTGGACAGAGTTGCTGAGTTCCAGGAACCATGCTCGTCGTGCTGAGAGGGGACCCAGAGGACCAGTGATGCAGTCTTTTGGTGCCTGCGGTTGCAGGGGGAAGACTCCGTCGACCCACGGGAGATTTCTTCAGAGCTCCTGGTGCAGAGAGGAGGCAGGCTACCCCCAGAGCATGCACCACCTGGAAACAGTCGAGAAAGCCGGCAGGATGAAGCGATACAAGGTTGCTAGTAGTCGTCTTGCTACTTTGTTGCGGTTTTGCAGGCGTCCTGAGCAGTCAGCGGTCGATCCTTTGGTAGAAGGTGAAGAGGGAGATGCAGAGGAACTCTTACGAGCTCTTGCATTCGTTATCTGGTGAGATCCCCAAAGCAGAGACCCTAACTAGCCAGAAAAGGAAGTTTGGCTACCTAGGAAGGAGGATTGGCTACCAAGAGAGGTAAGAGCCTATCAGAAGGAGCCTCTGACGTCACCTGCTGGCACTGACTACTCAGAGCAGTCCAGTGTGCCACAGACACCTGTGTTTCCAAGATGGCAGAGGTCTGGGACACACTGGAGGAGCTCTGGGCACCTTCCCTGGGAGGTGCAGGTCAGGGGAGTGGTCACTCCCCTTTCCTTTGTCCAGCTTCGTGCCAGAGCAGGGCTGGGGGATCCCTAAACCAGTGTAGACTGGCTTATGCAGAGATGGGCACCATCTGTGCCCATCAAAGCATTTCCAGAGGCTGGGGGAGGCTACTCCTCCCCAGCCTTCACACCTATTTCCAAAGGGAGACGGTGTTACACCCTCTCTCAGAGGAAATCCTTTGTTCTGCCTTCCTGGGCCAGGGCTGCCTGGACCCCAGGAGGGCAGGAACCTGTCTGAGGGGTTGGCAGCAGCAGCAGCTGCAGTGGAGACCCCGGAAAGGCAGTTTGGCAGTACCCGGGGTCTGTGCTAGAGACCCGGGGGATCATGGAATTGTCCCCCCAATGTGTGACAATTCCATGATCTTAGACATGTTACATGGCCATGTTCGGAGTTACCATTGTGACGCTGTACATAGGTAGTAACCTATGTACAGTGCACGTGTGTAATGGTGTCCCCACACTCACAAAGTCTGGGGAATTTGCCCTGAACGATGTGGGGGCACCTTGGCTAGTGCCAGGGTGCCCACACATTAAGTAACTTTGCACCCAACCTTCACCAGGTGAAGGTTAGACAAATAGGTGACTTATAAGTTACTTAAGTGCAGTGGTAAATGGCTGTGAAATAACATGGACGTTATTTCACTCAGGCTGCACTGGCAGGCCTGTGTAAGAATTGTCAAACAACATATATACAGTGAAATATGGGGGTAACATGCCAGGCAAGATGGTACTTTCCTACACAACCCCCCCCCCCAAACGAAGGACAAGAAGACTAGCCATGAGCTGATGAGTCTTCATTGTCTAAGTGGAAATATCTGGAGAGTCCATCTGCATTGGAGTGGGTATTCCCAGGTCTATGTTCCACTGTATAGTCCATTCCCTTTAGAGATATGGACCACCTCAACAATTTAGGGTTTTCACCTTTCATTTGTTTTAGCCAAAGTAGAGGTTTGTGGTCTGTCTGAACAATAAAGTGAGTGCCAAACAGGTATGGTCTCAACTTTTTCAGTGCCCAGACCACAGCAAAGGCCTCCCTCTCTATGGCAGACCAACGCTTTTCTCTAGGGGTCAACCTTCTGCTGATAAAGCAACTGGTTGACCCTGGCCCTCAGAATTCAGTTGTGATAAGACTGCCCCTTCCCCTAATTCAGATGCATCAGTTTGAACAATGAATTTCTTGGAGTAACTTGGGCTTTGTAGGACAGGTGCAGAGCACATGGCCTGTTTCAGCTCCTCAAAAGCTTTCTGACAGCTAGCTGTCCACAATACCTTTTTAGGCATCTTCTTACTAGTGAGATCATTAAGTGAGGTTGCTATGGAGCCATAGTTTTTAATGAATCTCCTGTAATACCCAGTGAGGCCTAAGAAGGCTCTCACCTGGGTCTGTGTTGTAGGGGGAACCCAATCCTTGATTATCTGGATTTTCCCCTGCAGTGGTGCAATCTGTTCTCCACCTACCAGGTGTCCCAGATAAACCACCTTTCCCTGCCCTATCTGGCACTTTGAAGCCTTGATAGTGAGGCCTGCCTTTTGCAGGGCCTCCAAAACTTTCCAAAGGTGGACCAGCTGCTCATCCCAGGTGGAGCTAAAGACAGCTATATCATCTAGATATGCTGCACTACAAGCCTCCAACCCTTGCAGGACTGTGTTCACCAACCTCTGAAAAGTGGCAGGTGCATTCCTCAACCCAAAGGGCATCACTGTAAATTGGAAGTGCCCTCCTATAGTTGAAAATGCAGTTTTAGGTTTAGCATCCTCAGCCAATTTGATCTGCCAATACCCTGCAGTCAAATCAAAGGTGCTTAGATACTTGGCAGATGCCAGTGTATCTATGAGCTCATCTGCCCTGGGTATAGGGTGAGCATCAGTTTTTGTTACCTGATTGAGACCTCTGTAGTCTACACAAAACCTCATCTCCCTTTTTCCATCTTTTGAGTGAGGCTTTGGTACAAGCACCACAGGACTCGCCCATGGGCTTTCAGAAGGTTCAACCACTCCTAGATCAAGCATTTTCTGAACCTCTTGTTTTATGCAGTCCCTGACATGGTCAGGCTGCCTATAGATTTTACTTTTGACAGGCAAGCTGTCTCCAGTATCAATTGTGTGTTCACACCAAGATGTGGTGCCTGGCACAGTTGAAAAGAGTTCAGAAAATTGTCCAAGGAGATTTATGCAGTTGTCTTTCTGTAATGCAGTCACACAATCTGCCAAAACTACTCCCTCCACTAAAGCATCATTTTCAGTTGTGGAAAAGAGATCAGGGAGAGGGTCACTCTCTTCTTCCTGTCCCTCATCTGTTGCCATGAGCAGGGTGAGATCAGCCCTGTCATAGTAGGGTTTTAGGCGGTTGACATGAATCACCCTAAGGGGACTCCTGGCAGTGCCCAGGTCCACCAAATAGGTGACATCACCCTTTTTCTCAACAATTAGATGGGGTTCACTCCATTTGTCCTGGAGTGCTCTTTGGGCGCAGGCTCCAATACCCACACCTTCTGTCCTGGTTGGTACTGGATCAGAACAGCCTTCTGGTCATGCCATTGCTTCTGGAGCTCTTGGCTGGCCTGAAGGTTTTTACTGGCCTTTTTCATGTACTCGGCCATTCTGGATCTTAGGCCAAGTACATAGTCCACTATGTCCTGTTTGGGAGCTTTTAAAGGTTGTTCCCAACCCTCCTTCACAAGTGTTAGTGGACCTCTTACAGGGTGTCCAAAGAGGAGTTCAAAGGGGCTGAAGCCCACTCCTTTCTAGGGTACCTCCCTGAAAGCAAAAAGGAGGCAAGGTAACAGGACATCCCATCTCCTCCTGAGTTTTTCAGGGAGTCCCATTATCATACCTTTGAGAGTTTTATTAAACCTCAATACTAGTCCATTAGTCTCTGGATGATAAGGGGTGGTGAATTTGTAGGTTACACCACATTCCTTCCACATTGCTTTCAAGTATGCAGACATAAAGTTGCTACCCCTGTCTGATACAACCTCTTTAGGGAAACCCACCCTGGAAAAGATTCCCAGGAGGGCCTTTGCCACTGCAGGAGCTGTAGTGGTCCTTAGAGGAATTGCTTCAGGATATCTTGTGGCATGGTCCACAACCACCAAGATAAACCTATTGCCTGAAGCAGTAGGAGAGTCAAGGGGGCCAACTATGTCAACCCCTACCCTTTCAAAGGGGACCCCAACCACAGGTAGTGGAATAAGGGGAGCCTTTGGTGTGCCACCAGTCTTGCCACTGGTTTGGCAGGTCACACAAGACTTGCAAAAATCTTTTGTGTCCTCTGACATCCTAGGCCAGTGAAAGAGGGGGACAAGCCTTTCCCATGTTTTGATCTGGCCCAAATGCCCAGCCAAAGGAATGTCATGTGCAAGAGATAGGAGGAACTCTCTGTACTGCAGGGGAATGACCAATCTCCTGGCTGCTCCAGGTTTTGGGTCCCTTGCCTCGGTTTACAAGAGGTTGTCCTCCCAGTAAACTCTATGTGAGTCACTGACATCCCCATTGTTCTGCTTGACAGCTTGCTGTCTGAGACCCTCTAATGTGGGACAGGTTTGCTGTGCCACACTCAGCTCTTCCCTGGCAGGCCCCCCTCCACCCAAAAGCTCAGCAGTGTCTGCTGCCAGCTCATCTGGTGAAGGTTCTGCACAGGGAGGAAATTCTTCTTCCTCAGAAGGAGAATCATCTGTAGAGGGAGGGATAGTGGGTAGGGATTTACCCTTGCTACCCCTAGCTTTATGGAGCACTTGGTCCATTGTTCCAGGATCCAAGTTACCCTGTCCTTTTTGCTTTTTGGCCTGAGCCCTTGTCAAAGCACAAGTATGCCCAGGAATGCCCAGCATTGCTGCATGAGCCTCCAACTCCACTTCTGCCCAAGCTGATGTCTCTAAATCATTCCCTAGTAGACAATCTACAGGTAAATCTGAGGCAACCACAACTTTCTTTGGACCAGTAACCCCCCACCTCCCCCCCCAGTTGAGATTCACAACAGCCATGGGGTGGCTAAGAGTGTTGTTATGAGCGTCCGTCACTTGGTACTGCTGACCAAGTAGGTGTTGTTCAGGGTGCACCAGTTTCTCTCTCACCATGGTAACACTGGCACCTGTGTCACTGTAGGCCTGAACCTCAACACCATTTATTAGGGGAAGTTGCTTGTACTTATCCATATTAAGGGGGCAAGCAACCAAGGTGGCCAAATCAATGGCACCTTCAGAGACTAACACAGCCTCTGTGGTCTTCCTAACAAGACCAACCCCAACTAAGTTACCAAAAGTGAGCCCAGCTACTCCCTTGGATTGGCTATTAGTAGGTTTGCTCCCACCACCACTGCTATTAATTGGGTGTACTAGAATTTGCAGTAGGGGTTGTGGTGGTGGGGGGTTTGGTGTTTTTCTTTGGACAACTGGCATCAGTTGTACAATGGCCTTTGACTTTACACAAATAACACCAAGGCTTTTTAGGTTGATTATTGGAAGAGGATTTGGACCCACCACCCCCACCAGAGGATTTTTGTGAGCCTGATGAAGACTCAGTTTTACTTTTGTCCCCACCCTTGTCAGAAGTCTTACCATCCTTCTTCTTGCCATCCTTGTCACCCCCTGTATGAACTTTTCTGTTCACTCTTGTTCTGACCCATTTGTCTGCCTTCTTTCCCAATTCTTGGGGAGAGGTCCGATCTGAGTCCACTAGATATTGGTGTAACAAGTCAGACACACAGTTATTCAGAATATGCTCTCTCAGAATAAGATTATACAGGCTTTCATAGTCAGAA
The DNA here is from genome assembly GCF_031143425.1 of Pleurodeles waltl. Lineage (NCBI taxonomy): Eukaryota > Metazoa > Chordata > Amphibia > Caudata > Salamandridae > Pleurodeles > Pleurodeles waltl. The sequence continues at coordinate 1,496,488,857 of NC_090447.1, forward strand.
ACTCTACTGCCATATAACCACCCTTCCAAGGTCTTCACTGAACAGTCAGCAAAGTCTATCCAGTCTTGTGAGGACTCTTTTCTGGTGTCTCTGAACTTAATCCTGTATTGTTCAGTGGTTAAGCCAAATCCATCCAAGAGTGCATCCTTCAAAACTGCAAAATTGTTAGCATCACTTTCTCTAACAGTAAGGAGCCTATCCCTACCTTTTCCATTGAAAGATAGCCACAATTTAGCAGCCCACTGCCTTTGAGGTACCCCCTGTACCATATAGGCCCTCTCAAGTGCAGCAAACCACTTGTTGATGTCATCCCCCTCTTTGTAAGGGGGAATATCTGTTGCAGATTCCTGGAATCATGCTCTCTAACAGGATTACTATCAGGAATACTGCTGCTGCCACCATGGGGTCCTAACCCCAATCTCTGTCTCTCCTTCTCCAGGTCTAGGGGTTCCCTATCTAAGGTCAGCTGTTGCTGTTTAACCTTCAGTCTGGTCTCTTCAACCCTCAACTTTTTGAGTTCCCTTTCTAACATGTTGTCTTCAGGGTGGGTGGGTTGGGAATGCTTGGACACATAAGATAAATTGGAAACAACAGAGGGGGATATGTCCCTAACTGACTGAACCCTAGCAACTTGGCCTCCAGGAATAAAGACTCCCCTACTATGATGGGAACCTCCATTACTACCAACATTACTGGGTGTCCTGCTAGGGGGCAGATCTGGTTCAGAACCCTCCCCACCTCCCTCAAGGAGATTCCCTGAGTCAGAATGGGAACCTTCTATTAACCTCTCATTTGAAGTGCCTGCTTGGGACTCATCATTCACAATAAGCATGTTAAATAGAAACTCTTTTGTAGGGTTCTTTCCTGTCCCTAAACCTCTATCTAAGCAGAGATTCCTTAGGCTCTTGTAATTTAAATTGTCATAAGTAGTATTGACCATTTTAAGAGTAGAGTCTTCTACAGATATGATGGTAAAAGGTTTAGAAATAGTGAGAAGGAAGAAAACGTTTCAGAACTTTTTAAAGAACAGAGAAAAAAAAAACTTTTTCTAACTTTTTAGAAGCTTTTAGAAGTTTCAGTAAACTTTTCAGAACTTTGTTAAAAGTTTAAGAGGAGAAAAGCAAAACTTTTTGGTTAGGTGTACATACACTGAACTTGTTTTGTATATTATTCTCTTATGAAAAGTACACAATGACAAAGTGGTAAGTAGTTACAAGTACTTATCCCACCGCTGCACAACCAATGTAGGAGGCTGGCCTGGCTTGTAGTGGGTACCAGAGGTACTTACACCTTGTGCCAGGTCCAGTTATCCCTTATTAGTGTAGAAGAGGTGTTTCTAGCAGCTTAGGCTGATAGAAGGTAGCTATGGCAAAGCAGCTTAGGCTGAACTAGGACACATGTAAAGCTCCTACTATACCACTGGTGTCATATGCACAATATCATGAGAAAACACAATACACAGAAGTACTAAAAATAAAGGTACTTTATTTTTATGACAATATGCCAAAAGTATCTCAGTGAGTACCCTCAGTATGAGGATAAGATATATACACAAGATATATGTACACAAACCAAAATTATGCAGGTAATAGCAAGAAAAGTAATGCAAGCAGTGTGAAATTACAGTAGATTGCAATAGGAGCACATAGGTATAGGGGCAACACAAACCATATACTCCAAAAGTGGAATGCGAACCACGAATGGACCCCAAACCTATGTGAGCTTGTAGAGGGTTGCTGGGACTGTAAGAAAGCAGTGAGGGTTAGAAAAATTGCCCACACCAAGACCCTGAAAGGTAGGTGTAAAGTGCACCTACTACCCCCAGAAAGCACAGAAGTTGTAATAGGGGGATTCTGCAGGAAGAACAAAGACCAGCAATGCAACAACAGTGGATTTCTGGTCCTGAGTACCTGTAAGACAAGGGGACCAAGTCCAATAGTCGCGACAGTGTCGAGAGTGGGCAGGAGCCCAGGAAATGGCAGCTGAGGGTGCAAGGAAGCTGCCACCGGATGGAAGAAGCTTGGAGTTCTGCAAGAAAGAAGAGGACTAGGAACTTCCCTTTTGGAGAATGGATGTCCTACGTCGCGATGAAGCTTGCAGAGGTGTTCCCACGCAGAAAGACCGCAAACAATCTTTGCTAGCTGCAAGGGTCGCGGGAGAGGATTTTGGGTGCTGCTGTGGCCCAGGAGGGACCAGGATGTCGCCACTTGGAGGAGGAGACAGAGGGGGCACCCAGCAAATCAGGGAGCCCTCACAGAAGCAGGCAGCACCCGCAGAAGTACCTGAACAGGTACTTGGAAGAAGAGTGAACTGGAATACATGCAAAGTCACAAAAGGGAGTCCCACGACGCCGGAGGACAACCCAGAAGGTTGTGCACTGCAGGTTAGAGTGTCGGGGACCCAGGCTTGGCTGTGCACGAAGGAAATCCTGGAAGAGTGCACAGGAGCCGGAGCAGCTGCAAATCACGCAGTACCCAGCAATGCAGTCTAGCGTGGGGAGGCAAGGACTTACCTCTACCAAACTTGGACTGAAGAGTCACTGGACTGTGGGAGTCACTTGGACAGAGTTGCTGAGTTCCAGGGACCACGCTCGTCGTACTGAGAGGGGATCCAGAGGACCAGTGATGCAGTCTTTTGGTGCCTGCGGTTGCAGGGGGAAGATTCCGTCGACCCACGGGAGATTTCTTCAGAGCTCCTGGTGCAGAGAGGAGGCAGGCTACCCCCAGAGCATGCACCACCTGGAAACAGTCGAGAAAGCCGTCAGGATGAAGCGATACAAGGTTGCTAGTAGTTGTCTTGCTACTTTGTTGCGGTTTTGCAGGTGTCCTGAGCAGTCAGCGGTCGATCCTTTGGTAGAAGGTGAAGAGGGAGATGCAGAGGAACTCTGATGAGCTCTTGCATTTGGTATCTGGTGAGATCCCCAAAGCAGAGACCCTAAATAGCCAGAAAAGGAGGTTTGGCTACCTAGGAAGGAGGATTGGCTACCAAGAGAGGTAAGAGCCTATCAGAAGGAGCCTCTGATGTCACGTGCTGGCACTGGCCACTCAAAGCAGTCCAGTGTGCCACAGACACCTCTGTTTCCAAGATGGCAGAGGTCTGGGACACACTGGAGGAGCTCTGGGCACCTCCCCTGGGAGGTGCAGGTCAGGGGAGTGGTCACTCCCCTTTCCTTTGTCCAGTTTCGCGCCATAGCAGGGCTGGGGGATCCCTAAACCAGTGTAGACTGGCTTATGCAGAGATGGGCACCATCTGTGCCCATCAAAGCATTTCCAGAGGCTGGGGGAGGCTACTCCTCCCCAGCCTTCACACCTATTTCCAAAGGGAGAGGGTGTTACACCCTCTCTCAGAGGAAATCCTTTGTTTTGCCTTCCTGGGCCAGGGCTGCCTGGACCCCAGGAGGGCAGAAACCTGTCTGAGGGGTTGGCAGCAGCAGCAGCTGCAGTGGAGACCCCGGAAAGGCAGTTTGGCAATACCCGGGTTCTGTGCTAGAGAACCGGGGGATCATGGAATTGTCCCCCCAATGCCAGAATGGCATTGGGGGGACAATTCCATGATCTTAGACATGTTACATGGCCATGTTTGGAGTTACCATTGTGACGCTGTACATAGGTAGTGACCTATGTACAGTGCACACGTGTAATGGTGTCCCCACACGCACAAAGTCTGGGGAATTTGCCCTGAACGATGTGGGGGCACCTTGGCTAGTGCCAGGGTGCCCACACACTAAGGGGCAGATGTAGGTAAAAAAGAATTAGCGACTCGCAATTTGCGAGCATGTGCGACTCACAATTTGCGTGTCGCTAACAGGAATGCAGGTACAATTTGCGGGGACAAATTGCGACTCGCACCCGGAGTCGCACCGCAGATAGCGAGTCCGCTGTTTGCGAGGTCGCTTTTTGCGACCACGCAAAAAACGGACTCGCAATTTGCGAGTGGGTGTCGCAAATTACGATTTTAATGAAAATTGGTTGCAGGTGCTGCAGAACTCTCCAGGACCACTCCAGAACACTCTGGAAACACTTCCTGGCACATGATTATGACATCACAACCAGGAAGTTTACAAATACACCTGGGAGGAGGGAGGACCACACCCTTTTTAACTGCTGCACAGCTAACAGAGCAACAGTTACCATGGCTGACACTCCCAGAAAGAGGAAATTGAAATTTGCTGAGAAGGAGCTGGAGGTGCTCACAGAGGAATGCTGTCAGCACCATGATGAACTATTTGGGAAGGCAGCACTCAATGTGCCAGACTCTACAAAAAAAAGAATTTGGCAGGAAATTCAGGAAAAGGTGAACTCCCTGGGGGTCAGCCACAGGAGTGTTGAGGAGATAAAGAAGAGGTGGTATGACCTCCGCTCCCGGACCAAGGAGAGGGTGGCAGAAAGGCTCCGGGAGATGAGAGGCACAGGAGGGGGACCATCATCCATACCACCACCCACACCCCTGGAGGAAAGGGTGGAGGAGACCCTGGGGCAGGAGGCTGTAACAGGATTCGGAGATCTGGACACCTCTGAGCACGGAACATCAACCAGTGAGTACCATGTGATATGCCTGTACCCCCATCAATGCCATACCCCCACCCACCATGTACACAGGGGCATGCACAACCAAGATAGCTCCATTTCAGAGTTGCAGATACCAGCATGATGCATTATGGGCAATGTAGTCAAGTAGGCAGTTAATAGGCAAATGTTTATTAGGAAGTTTGCAACAGATACTAGACACTGACAGTGTTTTCCCCATGTCCCACAGGTCTCCCACAAGACCCCACCACCAGCCACAGCAGCCAGGTGCCAACAGTCAGCCAGCCCCATGAGGAAACTACAGGAGCAGCCATCACTCCCACCTGCATCACCAACACCATCCCCTCAATGACAACACCCGCTGCAACAGTGGTTTCGGAGGCAGCACCAGCAACAGGCAGGAGTGCCACAGCACATCTCACAGGGCATCCACCGCTGCGCAGGCGACGCAGGATGAGGAGAGCAGGGCTGCAGGCAGAGTCAGGGCGTCCGTCCACCACACTGACAGAGGTACAACTGCTACGTGGTCAGCGCCTGCAAAATCAAATGTTAGGGCGGATTAGTGGGGTTCTGCACCGCTTCGTAAGGAGCAATGAAAACAGCATGCAGCAGCTCCATGCACAACTGGACATAATAGGGAACAACACTGGTGACCTAGTCCTGTCCATGCGTGAACTTGTGCCTGGACTCCTAACACAGAGCGAGGGTGCGAGGCGCAGGGACCGCCAGCTGCTCCAAAGGCTGGACAGGATGGCCTCCTCTATTTGCAGACTGGCAGTGAACACTACTGGGCTGTCAAGAAGAACAGTCGGCCTCCAGGTGGAAATGGGCCACTTTGCAGGTGATGTGGCAAGGGGCCTGGGCCGGATCACACATGTGATCGACCTCATGGAGGCACGGCAGGTGTCCAGGGGTACAGGGGACACCCCACAAGATAGCGAAGAGGGCTCCACTGTGAGCAGTGTCTCTGCTGGTGACACCAGGGTGCTCCGGAGTGGGAGTACGAGGCAGAGCACTGCAGACCAACCTGGGACCAGCCAGGCGGGCAGAGGCCGCCGTAGGCAATAAACTAAACACTGTCCCTGATGTTGGGGCACATGATGGCAATGTGCCCCATGCCAGGTTGGCTTTATGAAGTCCCTGAACAGTTTTTCATTGTAAATAGTTTGAATTTTGCACATAATAAATAATTTTTTTGTTCCACTTAACAAATGGAGTGTTTGGTCAATAGGTGAGTATGGTAGACGTTGGCACGTACCTTCCAAACTATAGTGTTGCGATGTGTTCCCGTCTCAGTCTGCCTTGATGTGCAATGCTCCGATCCCCATGATGGCGATGTGGTTGCTCTTGCTCTTCTTCCTCAGAATCTGGGTCTGCAGGGGTGAGAGGTAGCCCACGTCGGGTGGCAATGTTGTGCAGGATAGCGCATGCGACAACTATTTTGACTGCCGTTATGGGGGTATACTGGAGGGCACCTCCACTTCGGTGGAGGCATCTGAACTGTGCTTTCAGCAATCCAAAGGTGCGTTCAATCAGGTTCCTGGTCCTCTTATGTGCACTGTTGTATCGCCTCTCACATTCATTGCTGGGTGTTAAGTACAGAGTCATTATCCATGGCCGTAGTGCATATGCACTGTCACCTGTTGGGCACAAAAACGTACACTGGTAGAAAGTCCTGGTTGGTGTGCACATTAATCTGTGTGTATGTCTACATGGTGTATGCAGCTCTACCTAGGAGGTATCCATCTCCAAACTCCCCACGTTCCAGGCGTTGGTGTATCCCACTGTGCCTAAAAATGTAGGAGTCATGAGTACTGCCTGGAAATTTAGCTACAATGTCAGTGATGACATAATGGGCGAACACAAACAACCTGAATATTGAGTGAGTGGGTACACTTTCTATTGCGGAACAGATATTCCAGGTTTGCAGGAGGGCCTATTTGAATATGTGTCCCATCTACACACCCTATGACATGGGGAAAGTTGGCAATCCGGTAAAAGTCCAGCTTGGTGCTGTTAATTTCTGCCTCATTCCTGGGTAGGTATATATATTGGGACATGTGTGTGAGTATGCATCTAGGAATGCCCTGAGGAACCTTGATAGTGCACTTTGGGATACCCCACCTGCCACAGCAATGACCCCCTGATAGCTTTCCGAGGCCAAGAGGTGCAGTGAGCATAGCACTTGCACATGCGTAGGGATAGCGCAGCCACGCAGCGTCTGGCGTTCTAGCTGTGGTTTGAGTAATTCAATTAAATCTAGTATAGCTGCGCTGCTAAGTCTGTATTTATCGTAGATTTCTTCCTCAGTTTGCTGGAAAAGAGTCTGCCTTGTTCTGTAAATCTTCTCCTGTCTCTGGCTCCTCCTCCTCCTCTGCTGGGCTGCGTGGGCTCTCCTCCTCACTGCTATCAGGTATAATTCCGCCATCTTGAGTAACCCAGATGCCTTCTGGGTCTCCTTTTATACTTTGGTAATGATTACCACCTGCTCTGAGTTAGTGGTAAATTGGACATGCAAACTGGGCTTTTTGCGACTAGTCGCAATTTGCGAGTTGCTATTGCATATGGTTTGCGACTCGCAAATTGCGACTTCCTATTTGCGGGTCGCAAAATGGGGTCGCACATTTTGCGCGTCGGTAACGGCTCGCATCGCTTTTTGCGAGTCGGAAATGGGATTATTGCATCCCATTTCCAATTTTGCGGAGTCGCAAATAGCGATTCGGGCCATTTGCGACTCGCAAACGTTTGCTACATCTGGCCCTAAGTAACTTTGCACCCAACCTTCACCAGGTGAAGGTTAGACATATAGGTGACTTATAAGTTACTTAAGTGCAGTGGTAAATGGCTGTGAAATAACGTGGACGTTATTTCACTCAGGCTGCACTGGCAGGCCTGTGTAAGAATTGTCAGAGCTCCCTATCGGTGGCAAAAGAAATGCTGCAGCCCATAGGGATCTCCTGGAACCCCAATATCCTGGGTACCTCAGTACCATATACTAGGGAATTATATGGGTGTACCAGCACGCCAATATGAATTGGTAAATTTAGTCACTAGCCTGTTAGTGACAAATTTGGAAAGCAGAGAGAGCATAACCACTGAGGTTCTGGTTAGCAGAGCCTCAGTGAGACAGTTAGGCATCACACAGGGAACACATACAGGGCACATACTTATGAGCACTGGGGCCCTGCCTGGCAGGGTCCCAGTGACACATCGACTAAAACAACATATATACAGTGAAATATGGGGTTAACATGCCAGGCAAGATGGTACTTTCCTACACTGACACACCCATGCACCTGGTCACAACCCACCTGTCTGAAGATGTCCCTGGAATACTAAGTTGTGTACCCTGATATTTCCTCCTCTACACACACAGCTTGTCAATAGCAATCCAGTGTGCTACACCCTTTCCTATGGTATGCCATTGTCATAGAACATCTGACTGCATGGACGTCAGGTCAATTAATACACTGGCTTCTAGTTTCCAAGCCCTGTTAGCACCTGTAGATTGCTTCCCGTGTGAAAATGTCTGTTGGCCATTAGAATGCAAATCTCACCTACAGGACTTGTGAGAAACAGATGCAGCCCACACCTGTGATCACCTCCATGCACACCACCCATTTCAACAAGCACTGCCCCTGCTGATGCCTGGAACAGCATAGGAGTTGCCATTTTGTCAAATACACCGTTAAGCATTGATACTAATTAAGCCATGTAACACAGCCCTTGGGTTCATTTGTCACCTTCAAAAACACAGGACATACACAGTTTGACATGTCAACTGTCTAGTTCGTCCTCCAAACAGTCTTAGTCAGACCACTGATTATGTAACTTGTCAAATTGCAGGATCCTGATTCACCCTGCATTCTGTCAGCCTGACTGGCATCTGTCTGTGCGTCACACTAAAGTATCCCTTTGTCTACATATGTACCACACTTGCGTTAGCAAACCTCTCATTCATCAGGGGGTATTTGGGCATGTGCAACTTCAATGCATACCCAAATACATTGTAAAGCATCATCTGCCTTTTAACTGTATCATATGAGTTAAATCCTCTGTGAAAACCAAAATTCATGGCCCATCCCTTGTCTGGGTCTCATTTATGCATGAATGACAAAGTGTGACAGTGTCCCAGGGCCATATGCAGGGATTGGGTACGGGGCCTTCAGCAGAACCAGCAACCTCTGATAATGTCCATGAAAAATCCACACATGTCAGGACCCTGACAGTTCACACACAGAATTACATTGCTCACAATATATTGATGGGCCTTGTGTGGTGAATAGCTGCGAGAATAATCAGCACAGAGGCTATGATGTTCCCAGATGCAGTGGGAATTGCAGAGGCTAACCTGTGTACAAATGTTGTAATGACACCTGCCAGAACATGACACCTGAGACATTATCTTACTCAGCACACCAAGGTTGCCCTGTTGACTGTCTCATTACAGGTCTTCAGTGACAGGGTGGGACCATCCCCATGTAGGTTCTCATGTCCACATCCACTTTACTCACATTGATCAACAAAGGATACTCAGTAGATACAGGAATAGCTGCCACTGACTCATGATGAGTCCTGGACCGAACTGTGATAAATTACACCCCAAAAAATATACAGGATCAACATTGGACCACACACATGAAGAAGACACCTATGTGCAATTGATCACTGGAAATATGTGGACACGTGCTGCCTCATCTGCTGGTCCACCACAGCCACTTGAGAGTTGTGGCTCAGTTATGTGACCTCAACTGTGGTGTCATCATACATTTGTGATTCACCTTTGTCTGTCTGGGCAAATAACATGGTACCCACTTCCTCAATGCATGTGTCTGACTCACTGTGGGATTCACCAACTAGTGCCTAGGAAGCTGTTACCAAAACTCTAGGACATAGGATGTTGAAAATGTGGACCATTGACATGAACAAGCGTCTGCCATCTATCTGGTGCATGCTTTGTCATATGTGGTGTCTACGTTACCCTAAATCTTGGAAGTCCACATTTCGGATGTTGCTGCATGTATGACTAACACATGTCCTCTCTCATTTCCACAATGACTTGCATCTAAGGTTTGGACACATGGACGTCACATTCATACAAGCATATGTGCAATAATGCATCATGTGATACACACACACTTGGTCAACAAATACATTAGTTGCCACAGCACACACATTGAGCCAAAGGCATTTAGGTATTGTACATATGTGCGTCACATTGCTATCCTCTCCTGATGCCAAACATGCCCAATTTGTGCAATACATATATGTAGGCCACACATATGGCCATCTAGTGCGTCAGCCAACCATCAAAATACTGTGAAGGAAGTAGCGGATCATGGTCCGCTGCGGTATGATGTCACACATGTGAACATACACCATCAACACCATAGTGGGTGGCATCAGGCTATCTCTGATGTGTCCCAAATGTAACATAACATAAAAACAGAAAAAAAGCCCAAAACCAGTTCATGCACTGAAATGTTTACGTTGCTAGCGTTATGCGTAATTTTTTGTACATCAATATTGAATTTGCGTCATTTTTTTTTACTCACAGGAGTGAAAATTAGGCCGCATCCAAATAATTGTACAGGCTATTTACTATTATTTGGATGCAGGCTCATTTTCACTCTTATGCGTAAAAAAAAAATGACGCACAAACTGTATGCGTGAAAAAAATATGACGCATACCGTGAAAAAGGGCAGACATTTTATTCAGGAAGTGATGTGATAGGATATCCTGTTTACAGAGCATGTACAGTGGGTGTACTTTCACTTTCACTTTGCAGTCTATGATTCTTCTAGACTGTGTGGCTGTGTAGAGAGTGGTGTCCATTGATTTTGTGCTTTTGTGTCCTGTGTGCTGTCTCTATTGTCAATTTGTGAAATAAATATTGTTGGTGTATACTGTCCTACTGTGTTTTGTGTACATTTGTCCATTTTCTAGTGTTTTTGTTGTTTGTGGGAGTCTGTTGTGGGTAGTGGTAGTTTGGGGATAGTTGGGCTCTTTTAGTGGTTAAGTTTACTTTTCTTCTGTATTTGAACCCCTACTGTACCCCTTTTCCCCTTTCTATTTCTTTAACCCCTATTCCCTTTCACATTTCTTCAATGTCTGGTAGGCCACGTCTTGGCAGGATGGGTGAAGAGGAGTTGGGGGGCTTCATATGGCTTGTGTGCCATTTCTTGCCACCGATGATCGAGGCAGGGTGATACAGGGGTATCACACTGAGGCGCGCAGAATCCGGTGGGTAAAGGTGCTTCATCACCTGCAGCGTGTGTATGCCAGCCAGAGGAGTGACCACCAGCTGAAGCACCGGTGGGCTGACCTCATCACCAGTGAGCAGGATCTCTTGGACCACCTGGGCATCGTGATTGGTGGCACTGTTGGTGAGTACTAATCATGTAAATGTGCACGATTAAATGCTCTGTAGTGACATCAGATGATTTGTACAATGTCTGCCAGCTAAGTTGCTGACTGTGTGTAATGCTGGGGAAACATACTGGGTAATTGATGCACTTTGAGAAGGATCACAATTGCTAGCTGTCAGGTAGCACATACTCAGCAAACTTACAGGATACTTTTCCGTGAAGTAAATTGGTGCTGCCTTTGTGTCAGACAACCAAACAAAATAGGAGCCAATCATGTCTATATAGGCCACATTTGCCAGAGAAGTAAAGATGTACCTACATATTGGCTAACTTTGTTGACGCAATCGCTAGACTGACTTTACAATCACTACATGATGCAGAAAATGAGTGATGGCTTCATATCAATTGATGATAGCAAAGTGGCCCAGACATATGTCTCATGTGAGTCTGGTGAGTGTGTAAGGAAAGCGTTCACGGAAGTTCTATGAATGTTAGGGATTATTGTGGTCCTTTATATTTTTGGTTACATGTCAGATCTGGATTTGAAAACATTGTGAAAAGGTGTAAGGTGCCCTCAGCTAACATCTTAGAATGGTTGTTGGAGTTAGTTGTGCCACATTTCAATTAGGGATGGCAGTCCAAAGGTATGCACATGGGTTCACATCTCCATGGTTGGTGCAAATCACCATAGCTGGGCCACATCAAATGAAGAAACTGTAACAACATGAGGGCTTACAAAAGTCCCTGTCCCTCTGTACATTGTACCTATGTGTAATAAATGTGTCATGGCCACATAGGCTGTTTGACTGGTAATGCAGTCCTCAAGTAACCAGGCTTTGGATGTCTCTCTTGGATGCACATGATGAGACAATTACACTCCATATTTTTTTCTGGTCACTAATGACGGGGCATGTTTGCCACCACATGATAGTTAGGGCCACTGCATGTGTGCAGATATGTGTGTAACTGTCACAGGAGACCCATGCTATGTACAAGTTGGCCGTGATATATCAGATGCAGTATCATCATGTCTGAATGGCTGCCATTTCCTTATTCAGCCTACACATTGTATATGTTTATGAAATTGTTGGTCAGTGCACAGATTTTGAGCACATTTCTTCCTTCCATGCCATACAGGTGGACCGGCACCCTACACTGTGGGAGAGGTGGCTACATTTGAGGACCCCGACCACTCCAGTAAGTGTTGATATGTCTGTTATGTGTTGTGTTTGCTGGTTATGGACTCCTGTGTGTTGAACGCATAGCAAGGTGTGATGCGTTGGGCAATCATTTGTCTTGTTCCATGATTGGGATTTCAGTTTCTCAAATGTTTTGAGTTGGCCAATGCGTATCCTATTGTATTATCTAGGGATTGTAGGCCATTCCTGTAGGCACCACAGTGAGTACTGGTGTGAGTCATGTGGATGACACTTGTATCAACAAGAGTTGCAGTGGAAGTCAGCTCAGATTTATTCAGCCTGTCAGACCCACATTCTCCAAGATTGGTACAACAAATTGCTTTCCAAAAGACTTCTTCTTCCCTATTTACCAAGTTACTTATTAAACTGTAGGTAGAACTTCCTAGCAGCATGTACTTCCACATGTAGTGCTACAAGTATGTGGAACGTGAGTGCAATGGCCTAGGTGTGCATGCTAATCATGATCATGGGTGTTCTTGCAACTCTGTGTCTGATGTAAGTCATGCCTTACTGGAAGTATTTGTTGTGTACCAAGCTCTGCATTTCCTGACATGTGTGGCGCTATGATTGGTCAAGGGTTTGCAGACTCCTAATTGTTGATAGACCTTACCTGTGGTGTGTGTGTAGAGCCAAACACGTGTGGAGTTTTCTATACACTCCTCGGTGTCCATGTTGTTTGGAATTGATAGCTGTTTATCCACTCCCCCCTCAGACACAGGCATGGGTTTGTGAATAGGGTACCTAGGACTGATGCTACCAGTATGTTACACATGCATGTGAAATAGTGACTGTTTGGTTGGAACCTAGTATACACACTCAGGTTTGGCACATGGGTACTATACTGGCAAGTCCTGTTACAACTTGCAGACCATGTGGCTTTAGTTTAGCATTGCATTCACTGACATTTGTAGCCCAGGTATTGGTGGAGGATATGCAGCATGATTGTTAGCTGATAACTGGCAGAACTCAGATGGCAAGTCAATGCCAGTTGTTACCCATCTTGTAGGTTTTGGATATGCTATGTGTGATGTGACATTTGTAGGCTGGCCTGCCGTGTACTTCCTCAGGGACATTCAATGATCTGTATTGTGATATGAGCTGTTACAAGTACAGTAGATGTGTTGTCTGATTGACTTCTTGTGCCATTTCACACAATGCAGTTCCTAATGTAGATTAATTGCATTTGTCTTCACAGCTGCAAACATGACTCCAGACCAGGTCCGTGAGTTCCAGCGGCGGGCCATGAGATACCAGCACATCCTGCTGGTGGAGTCGGGGTTCAGGAGGATGGCCCGCCTATACCGCCATGAACGGGCCTCCGGGGCATGGAGGGCCTTCCCACAGGGTGGCCCTACTTTGGCCACCACAGCCACCACCAGCACAACCACCACTTCAAGCCAGGTGGTCCCACCCACAGCTGGGACTGTTGTCCCTACATCTGCCAGACTTCCAGGCCCCAGCATTGCTACAGGTGCAGGACAGCCCACTGGCCTTGGCTCCACACACACACAGACCTCCTCCACCGGTACCCAGACTGTCCCAGCTCCATCTGTTGACCCTGCAGCATTCCACAACATAGAACGGAAGATAGACCGTGTGTTGCGCAAGTTAAGCCATCTGAGTCGGGATGTTTGCCACATTAACCGGCGTGTGAAGTCCATCAAGAGGACCCTCCGGAGGGCCAACCTCAAGACTTTTTTGATATGGACATGATTCCCTCCCCTCCCTCCTCTTTCCTTGTTCTCATACTTAGTGGGCTTAGTGTTAGGTTAGTATAGGCTGTTAGTTTAGTTAGTGTTAGTGGGTGGGGGGTCCTGATTCTTTCTATTTTTACTTATTACGTGTGTGGGTGGGTGGGTGTGCGGCTATGTTGGGGTTCTTGTGTGTTTAAAAAAAAAATGTAAAAAAAACAAAAAATTTTAAAAAAATATATATTTGTTTAGTATAGGATAATATGGGCCATATTTATACTTTTTGACGCAAAACTGCGCTAATGCAGTTTTGCGTAAAAAAATTTGCGCCGGCTAACGCCATTCTGAAGCGCCATGCGGGCGCCGTATTTAATCAATGACGTTAGCCGGCGTTAGCCGGCGTTAGCCGCCGACGCTGCCTGGTGTGCGTGGGAAAAAACGACGTACACCAGACAGCGCCGGCGTAGGGGGATATGGAGCTTGGGTGCCAAAAAATGGGGCAAGTCAGGCTGAGGCAAATATTTCGCCTCAACCCGATTTGCGCCATTTTTTTCGACTCCCAACCCCCATAGAAATGACTCCTGTCTTAGCAAAGACAGGAGTCATGCCCCCTTGCCCAATGGCCATGCCCAGGGGACTTCTGTCCCCTGGGCATGGCCATTGGGCATAGTGGCATGTAGGGGGGCACAAATAAGGCCCCACTATGCCACAAAAAAAAAAAAAAAAATACTTACCGGAACATACCTTAATGTCCCTGGGATGGGTCCCTCCAGCCTTGGGTGTCCTCCTGGGGTGGGCAAGGGTGACAGGGGGTGTCCCTGGGGGCATGGGAGGGCACCTCTGGGCTCCTTCCGAGCCCACAGGTCCCTTAACGCCTGCCTTGTCCAGGCGCTAAAAAACTGCGCAAAAGCGGCCGTACGTCATTTTTTTTGACCCGCCCACTCCCGGGCGTGAATTTTGCCCGGGAGTGTAAATACGGCGCACATGCCTTGGAGTCAATTTTTTAGACGGGAACGCCTACCTTGCATATCATTAACGCAAAGTATGACGCAAACTCCATGGACTTTGGCGCTAGACGCGTCTAACGCCAAAGTATAAATATGGAGTTAGTTTTGCGTCGGAATTCCGTAAAAAAAAACGACGCAATTCCGGCGCAAACAGAGTATAAATATGCCCCTATGTGTTTAGGTTAGTATGTGTTGTCCTCCATGTGTCCCATCTCATAAGGGGGGTGGGGGGGATGTTTAGAACGTTTCATTACATGTACGTTTAGCTTAGGTTAGTTAGGGATAGTTGTGGGTAATGAGTAGTCAGGGTAGATTAGGGTAGGTAAGACTTTTCCCTCAGTTTCCTCTTCTGTGATTAGCATTTAATAAATATATAGTTAACCCTTAACAGTATGTGTTAAATGCTACTTGATCCTGGGCTTGGAATTAGTGTACATGAATGCTGTTCTATTACATTTGTGTCCTATGCTACAAACAAATCCCAACTGAGCTGTAAGATTGGCAGCTACCCCAGAGCTACCTTGCAAAGTTTCCACCATTCGTTGCAACCACCAATCACAGTTAATATGAATCCCAATGTGTTTCTGTTGATAAGTATGTTTTCTACGTCACAAACAGTGCTTCCAGACTTGGTATTGGGGGAACAGTTTTAGGTCTGACTGCAGTGTGATGATCAAGGACACCCTTATAAGATGGGTTCTCGTAGGCACTCTTGTATTCTTGTCTTCATGACTCACATACGTCATTTGTGACACAGTTCAGCATGAGTACCTATTTGTATGTAAACTCAGATAGCTTCATTCATGCAGTTTTTGTAGTGTTTGCTTAGATTTGTGTGCACTGTTATATGTGTTAGTATTGCATGGTGACAACATTTTGCAGCCACTATTTGATGACTTAGATATCCCTTGAGGAAGCATTATTCTGTCCAACACAGCATGATGGTGTATGGTTTCTCACTTCATCAGATATGTCCCTCAGGATGGGCAGAGTATGATGCAATCATGGGCACTGTGCAGAATTATCTGACTACATAATATCAGGACAGTTGTATTGACAAGCTACTTTTCAGGTATCTACTGCACAGTTGATATGTCACATTACCCAGAGACAGATTTGTTGTGTAAGTGCCATTTATTGAAAAGTGCAGTAGTGCTATATGTACATTGTCCATGATTGTGAGTCCATTAGAGTGACATCTTACATTATGATCCTACACAAGGGGTTACAGAAATGCTTTTGACATGCTGGGGTGATGTTTCAGACAGTGCAGAGGGACAGGATTTGCCAACTGAGTAAGAGAGAGACAATCACTGGGCAGGCTGACAAGATATACAGTGGTAAGCAGAACAGTCATTAAGTAGAGTTGTTGTAAGACTGGCATGTTATAAAGCGCAGGACCTTGGTAATAGTTGGCCATGTGGCAGGGAATAGTGCTTCCGGGTAGTGAAGGTGATCCGTTCCATGTCTTCTTCTTCTGATGTGTGTGTTGCCTCCTCTGTTCTTGGTGGTGGTGGTTGTGAAGGGGCAACACACACCTCAGTGTTAGAAGACGTGGAGTCAGACATCCCGGTCGCTGCTACCTGTGAATGTCTTAAGGGCAGTACTGCTGCAAGGAGGATCTGCTGATTCTTAAGAATAGCAGCCACATCACGATGGTAGGCAGGCAGGGGGTCATGATTGCATTTGTGCATGCAGTGGAAGGTTTGGGGTGTGAGGTGTTGTGGCAACTCCCTTACTGCAGTGGTGAATTCCTTGACAGTTTCTTGTAGTCCTTGCAGGATGGATGTTAGGGCTTGCATGGCTGCTGCCTGATCTGCAGATGACATCAATGCACGAACGCACCCCCTCTAGGCTGGCTGCCATATTTTGCATCCCCACCCGCACCTCCTTGGCCAGCTCCCGCTGTACCCCAACTACAGTTCTCTCAAAGCTGGTGCCTGTGTCATCTGAGTCCTCAGCTGTATTGGAGCTGGCAGGTCTTACAATTGGAGTGGGTGGATCCTCTGCGATGGCTGCTTGTTCTGTGCTCCTCCTTGTGACTGAAGGTGGGGTCTGGAGGGTTTCAAGGACCTCTTGGATGGTCTCCTGGGGAATGTTTATCAGTTCGTCATCCATGCCATCAGGGTAATCTGGGACAGGCATATCTGCAGGAGATCCATTGTCCTATGCAATGAAACGGGGTACAATTAGTGTGCCTGTGTTGTGGCATTAGTGATGTGACATGCCTGCCTTGTGATGAATTCACATTGTGATCTTGTTTCGTGTTTATTGCTCCAGTCTTTCAGATGGG
Organism: Pleurodeles waltl; assembly: GCF_031143425.1. Classification (NCBI taxonomy): domain Eukaryota; kingdom Metazoa; phylum Chordata; class Amphibia; order Caudata; family Salamandridae; genus Pleurodeles; species Pleurodeles waltl. Next base: position 1,496,505,942 of record NC_090447.1, read on the forward strand.
CATTCTCCCAGGCCCATGGCCCACCTGCATGTCACATGTATGTTCTAAAGTTATTAGACTTGTCGGCATCATCTCTTCTAGGTGTTGGTTTTGGCCAAATAGTGAATTGCCACCTTCTTGTCCTACTCAACCCTCCGTCTACATCCATTCTCATGGTGAGACCTTTCACTGGCTGTGGGTGTTCTGATGGCACTGGCAGCACACTTAACAATCTGGACCTGCCCCAGTCTCTGATCTTTCACATCCACTTAAATGTAGTTGACATGTAGCATATCCTATGCATAGCAATGTTATGGCACGAGATGGATGTTGGCACTGGTAATGTGTACAGCTGATGTTGGGAATGTGTGGTACATTGGATTGCCCTGATAATCGTATCAGTTTCCTATTTCCTCCTCTGACTGTGCAGGTGTATTTCAGTGACCAGTTGCATGTGTCCTCCCCCTCAATGCTGTTTTCTGAGCAGTATGACATTTGGGATGTTACATTGTGACCCAGGCACAGGATGGACCCTGACATATGTAGCATGGGTATGTCCTTAGTGCTGTGTAGCTCCTATTGTTGTTGACATTGGCTGATGTTTGCGACAAATATGGGCATTGACATTTGACAGTACTGGGGCCTTTGTCTTTTTTCAGGGGATTGTTGAAGTTGTCATCCTCAACCCTCTAATTTAGGTGTGTATGATCCATGAGGAGGTTACTGCCATTGGCTACTTGAGCTGCACACAGAGTGGAGTTGGTAGTGGCAACTGTTGTCGCAGTTACATTCCAGTTGTCAGTATGGCTAGAGGTTGTTAATAGGGCCCTAGTTAATGTGGGGGTATGGTGGCTGACGTGTGCCGGGATGTCAGTTTGACGTTGTGCCCTTCCCTCCTGGCGTGGCTTTCCCTTTGCTCCATCGTTGGCATGGCAGCATGCCCCCATGGGACTGTTGTTGGTGTAGTGTAATGGTGTGCCCCAGCTTCTGTCTGTGCAGGCCATGCCCCCATGCCGTGCCCCTTTACCCATGCCACTCCATGTATATGATGACTTACATGCAATGTGTAGTAGGTACTCCCCCCCCCCCCGGTTGCAGTTAACATTAGTGCATTTTAATTCCCCATGCAACTTACCCTGCATGTGCGTTTTGTCCTGGTAGTCTGCGCTGTCCTGTCCTTGAATCCCTGTGACGATCTCCTCAGGGATGACGGCTGCAACCATCTCCTCCATGTGGTCGAGGGCCTCCTGGTGTGCTGGACTCCCACCTCCAGTCTGCAGTGCTGCCTTCCTGTTCCTGGCCATCTTTTCCTTGGTCCTGCGCTTGCAGTCATGCCAGCGTTTCTTGCACTCAATGACTGTTCTGCGTACTTCTGCCACACTGTTGATCTTGTCAACAATTTGTTGCCATATAGCCTCTCTCCTACTAATTGGCAATTTTGAGGTGACAAACAGTTGGTGCTGATGTTCCGTCACCTCTTTAACTAGAATTTCCTGCTCCTCTGCACTGAAGCGACACTTTCTTTTCTTCTTAAAAGTGTCCTGGTTCTTGTGTGGGTCCTCCTGGCTGGTTCCTGGTCTGTTGTCATCTTCCTGGGGTCTGTAGAGGCATGTGGGATCCATTTTGGCTCTCCTCTGGTGAAATGGCAGTGTTCGCTGGGTTTTTTGACGCTATTGCGTCAAAAAACGGCGCATATCCGGTTTGCGGGTCGTAAATCGACCCACAGTCATTTCCGCCGCGTTAACGTTGTTTTGCTTTACGACTTGACGCTGCGGTGTGCGTGAAAATAAATAACTCCCACCTGTGGTTTGCGCCACCGTGCGTCAGAGTATAAATTTGACGCCCGCTCGGCGCACCAAAATGGCATTTGCCAGCGATATTATTTTTGATGCAAAACTGCATCTGCGCAGTTTTGCGTCAACAAGTATAAATATGGCCCCTAGTATTTATAGGTGGACAATTTTTTGCTTCCGCTAAATGCTTACTACTTCCACACCTGAAGCACTCTTTTTTCTTCCCAAAGTTATCTTCAAATCTGTTTTTATTCTTCTTGGAGTACCGCACTTCTCCTACTGTATTTTGTTCCTTAGTGTCACAATTCGTGTTGTTGAGTTCCTTGACATATTGAGATGTATTTTCCATATGTCTTGCGACTTCAACCGTTTTGTCCAAAGTCGGATTTTTTAAACTCAATAACTTCTCTTGTATTTAACATCCTTCAGTTTGTTTATGAACTGGTCCTGAATGATTTTATCATTCAGATCCCTAAATTTGCCAGAAATAGCTAATCTTCGTAGACTGTTTAGAAACTGATCTATTGTTTCATTTTGTCTCTGAGCGCACGAGAAAAATCTATGCCGCTCTACTACAATGTTCATTTTTTTCCCGTAGTTTTCTTCTAACGCCTTCATGGCATTTTCATATACATCTTACTCTTGATCCGAATCTCCTCCTTGTGTGTCTTGTAACGGCAAAGTTTTTAAAACCTTTCTTCCTTCCACCCCCAGACAATGCTTTAAAATTGCCAGCTTCCTTTTTTCTACATACATTGCCTCCCCTCCAATAGCCTCCAAATATGTAGTGAAAGCGTCTTTCCAGTCTTCCCAGGCCATGCAGGGTTTACCTGGAAGCTGTAGAAATGCTGGTGGTAGAGTTATAGAGTGTGTTGCCATGTTTACTAGTACTTTCTATTGTTTGTATTGCAATTATTATTATTATTTTTTTTTTAGTGCATGAATATTGATATTGTATCCTTGGATGAAAGTCTCTGCTTTTAAATACTGTTTCCGCCTTTAAATTGTCCTTGAAAGCAGTCTGCTCAGCCTTTAATTACACCCCGCGTTGGTTAGCAGCAACACTGTTTTTGTTAATCCTGATTGCACGTGCGTTGCCTAGCAACCATGCGCGTTGGCCGCGTCCCTCGTTGTTATAGTTTTTTTTTTTTCCAGTGCGTGCCGGCGTCGCGCTCACGCAATGTTAAACTTTTGAAATGCGGGCAAAACTAGATCAGGCTCCGTTTTTTCCTCCTCACAGCGCCGAATGTGAGCCGTCACACCGAGCCTCCGGTGACCATGTGATCGGCTCTGCCGTCTCACCGCTACGCCGCTAATCTCGCTCTTACCCGGGTCCAGGGTCACAATTGACGATCCACCATAAGCTCTGGGAGACGCCCTCGTCACCAATAATAAGTCAGGCCAACAAACACGAGGTACACTGCTTCTTCAGTTTTATACTTAAGTTTATTTCCAAGCGACCCCGACCCGGCTGTTGTCCTCGCCAACCGCTTCACTCGCCCGCATTCCAGAACCCCTTTCCTGTTGCCAGGAGACAGCCGGGTTCTTTCCCACACTGGAACCTTTTATGCATAATATATACAATACAACAACAGTCTCACAAGTCTTTCCAGTGGGTGGTTTGCCCACTGCTTTATCCTGGGGAGTGCAAAGCCACAGTCTCTCAAGTCTTTCCAGTGGGTGGGTTGCCCACTGCTTTATCCTGGGGAGTGCAAAGCCACAGTCTCTCAAGTGGATGTCTTTCTCCACTGGTTCTGGAGGGGGCTTTGTGCCCAGAGTGCTTCATCCTGCCAATAACTGAGGTAGTGGATGTCTTTCTCCACTGGTTCTGGAGGGGGCTTTGTGCCCAGAGTGCTTCATCCTGCCAAGGACAGAGGTAGTGGATGTCTTTCTCCACTGGTTCTGGAGGGGGCTTTGTGCCCAGAGTTCTTCATCCTGCCAAGGACTGAGGTAGTGGCTGTATCTCTCCACTGAAAGTGATGCATCATTGAAGCTGCCCAGGCTCCTGGAACTCACCACCAGCCTCGGACGACTGACCACTGGGGATGGCAGCTATGTCTGCGGTGGTGCCACTGGCTCAGGATGTCGGGGGCCGCTGGGGGTGCTTGTGGCTGTGTCAGTGGTGGCGGTGCTTGTGGCGGGCTCTGTTGCAGCGGTGCTTGCGGCGGGCTCTGTTGCGGCGGTGCTTGCGTCGGGCTCTGTGGCAGCGGTGCTGGCGGCGGGCTCAGTGACTGAGGTGCTGGTGGCGGGCTCAGTGACTGCTGTGCTGGTGGCGGGCTCAATGACAGCGGTGCTGGTGGCGGGCTCTGTGGCAGTGCAGATGGCGGTGCAGGTGGCGGTCTTCTCTGCCGTGCAGGTTGGCGTTGACGTGGACAGAAGGTGTGACACTGGTCCCTCAGTCGGTGCCACCATGCCCTCTCCTGACCTGCACTTCACTTTCTGGCCCTTCCCCACCTTGGATGGTGGTGCTGCTGTTTTGCCACTATCCCCTTTTGGTTTCCCTGAGCCCTTGGTGGCAGGTGTTTTCGGCTTCTCCCTCTGGGATGTGGGCAACTTTTTAAGTTTTGCAGGTGACGGAATGTCCTTGCCCTCGCTCCGAGACACACTGGGAGAGGACACAGGGGATGTGTGAATGGTAGTGGGGGTGGTGAGTGCACGTGAGCGGTGTGTGGTGATGGGCGTGCTGGTGATAGAGGTAGTGGCTGAAGATGTAGTGCATGCAGGTGTGAGTGGAGACGAGACTGGGAGGGAGGAAGGAGACATGGAGGAGGGGGACACAGTGGAGGCAGTGGATGTTGGTATGTCTGCATGGGTATGATGCTTGTGTGAGTGCCTGTGGGATGTGTGGTGCTTATGTTTGCCTGAGCCACTTTTGTGTGTTGAGGTGTGTGCATGCTGGTCTGATGGTGTGCTTGGGATAGGCTGAGGTACAGGGGATTGGGTCTGGGTGGAGGAAGTTGGAGGGGGGAGGCTGGACACAGGGACAATGGCTGCCATCAGTGCTGAGGCCAGAGCCTGAAATGCTCTCTGTTGGGCTGCCTGGCCAGAATGAATGCCCTCCAGGTATGCATTTGTTTGTTGCAAATGCCTCTCAACACCCTGAATGGCATTCAGAATGGTAGACTGCCCAACAGTGAGAGATCTCAGGAGGTCAATAGCCTCCCCACTGAGGGCAGCAGGGTTGACTGGGGCAGGGCCTGAGGTGCCTGGGGCAAAGGAGATGCCCACCCTCCTGGGTGAGCGGCCACAGGACACACGCTGAGGGGCTGCTGGGAGGGCGGTGTGGATGCAGGGGGCACAGAGGGGCCCGCCACCGCAAGGGAGCTCCTATCAGAGGACGAGTCGCTGTCGCTGCGTCACCTCCTTTCCCCGCCGTGGAGCTCCCCTCGCCCTCCGTCCCACTGGTGGCTTCAGACTCCGTTGTCTCACCCTCCAGGGCCAAGTGGGATGCAGCTCCCTCCTGCTCCGGTGCCACTGCTCCTCCGCCAGATAATGCTATTGCACACAAGAACAGGGAGACCACAAAAAGGGGGGGAGACAGAAGAAAGACATGTTCAGTGCATGCAATACCACTACCGTTGGCGGACACTACAGACACAGCAGACCTCAGCACTACGCCATGCACTAACAGTTCCTAGATTATTCACAAGGCCATGGGGTACAAGGCCTATGCCCGATTGCTGCACATATGGAAGTCACAGGACCCTGACTAGGTCTAGATGGCTCTAACCACTGGTGGGGTTGGGGTGCCACATAGCCTGCCTCACAAGGGACCTTGCCTACAAACTTCGCCCTGGCCTAGGGGAACCCACTGCCCACCTCCCCCACCCAGACACCTCGTAATGCGCGCAGAGTCAGATGAATGTGTATGCACTCACCCCCTTGTGGCTGCTGTGATGCCCTCAAGCGCCCATCCAACTCCGGATACGCCACCGCCAGGATCCGGAACATCAGGGGTGTCATGGTGCGAAGGGGCACCCCTCCCACGTTGGGAGACCATCCCCAGCTGGGCCTCCACCATCTTCTTGCTCCAGCGGCGAATGTCCTCCTATCTTTTCCGGCAGTGGGTGTTCTGTCTGTGGTGAACCCCCAGGGTCCGGACTTCCTTGGCGATGGCACGCCAAATATCCTTCTTCTGGTGGGCGCTGACCTAGAGGAATAGTACAGGTAAAAAGGTAAATCTTTCACCGTCCAGACCATCATAGTCATTGGCCCACGTTCCCACCCTTGCCCTGCGCACATGCACTCACCGTCCGCACATGCAGGACTCAGTCCGTCCCCCCATGTACCTTCCATCCACACCACTCCAAACAGCCATTGCCCATGCAGCATGCTCACAGTGTACTCACCTGTTTGTCTGGAGGACCGTAGAGTAGCGTGTACTGGGGGAGGGCCCCATCCACTAACTTCTCCAACTCCTCCGAAGTGAAGGCAGGGGCCCTTTCCCCAGACACATGAGCCATTGTCGATTCCAGACTGAGGTCACAGCATCACTTGCAGTGTAGGTCCTCTCCTGTTGAAGGTCAGGTATCAAGTGAGTGAACAGAGAGAAAATGGCAGTCACGTCCGCGGCGGTGCGTACCGTCACCGCCGGCGTACATCGTCATTGGCTCCTAAGACCCATAGGGTCCAATATTAACCAATGCAGGATTGCGCCGCGGTCTTCGACCGCCTACCGCGACGGTGTACAACGCCAGCGCAGTTACCTCATATCCCCTTGTCCCACCTTACAGGTCAGGCAGCCGCCATTTCAGGGGGCCATATGGCAAGAATAATAACTGTGTCACACCTATATTGGCCTTGCATACACACAGTAACAGGCACATTGCGGATTAATAAATGTGTGTTAGTGACAATTTGTGATTCCTCAGTGTTGGCTGACTCTCTGCTCGCTGTTCTTGTCCATAGGGCACGTCCGCTGGGGCAGCTGATGAGATGGCGGCATCCTCCGGTATACAGACCGCTGGTGGACCTGTCGACAATGGAAGAGCAACATGTAATTGTCACCTACAGACTTCACCGTGCCACAATCCATGAACTGTGTGCCCAGTTGGAGCCAGACCTGATGTCAGCTATCCGCCATCCCACAGGGATACCCCCTCTAGTGCAGGTCCTGTCAGTACTCCATTTCCTGACAAGTGGGTCTTTTCAAACTACAGTGGCCATAGCATCAGGGATGTCCTAGCCTATGTTCTCAAACGTGTTGTCCAGAGTGTTGTCTTCCCTGCTGAAACACATGCGCAGCTACATCGTTTTCCCTCAGGTGGAGGATTTGCCTACAGTGAAAGGTGACTTCTATGCCCTGGGACATATCCCCAACATCATAGGTGCCATTGATGGGACACATGTGGCCTTGGTAACCCCCCCCGCAGGAGTGAACAGTTGTATAGAAACAGGAAGAGCTACCATTCAATGAATGTGCAGATGGTGTGTTTGGCCGACCAGTACATCTCCCATGTGAATGCCAAATTTCCTGGCTCAGTGCATGACGCTTACATTCTGAGGAATAGCAGCATCCCTTATGTGATGGGGCAACTCCAGAGGCACCATGGGGCATATTTATACTCTGGTTGCGCCGGAATTGCGTCGTTTTTTTTTACGCAATTCCGACGCAAAACTAACTCCATATTTATACTTTGGCGTTAAACGCATCTAGCGCCAAAGTCCATGGAGTTTGCGTAATTTTTTAGCGTGGACACCTACTTTGCGTTAATGATATGCAAGGTAGGCGTTCCCATCTAAAAAATTGACTCCGAGGCATGTGCGCCGTATTTACACTCCTGGGCAAAATTCACGCCTGGGAGTGGCCGGGTCAAAAAAAATGACGTACGCCCGCTTTTGCGCCGTTTTTTAGCGCCTGGACAAGGCAGGCGTTAAGGGACCTGTGGGCTCGGAAGGAGCCCAGAGGTGCCCTCCCATGCCCCCAGGGACACCCCCTGTCACCCTTGCCCACCCCAGGAGGACACCCAAGGCTGGAGGGACCCATCCCAGGGACATTAAGGTAAGTTCCGGTAAGTACTTTTTAAAAAAAAAGATTGTGGCATAGGGGGGCCTGATTTGTGCCCCCCTACATGCCACTATGCCCAATGACCATGCCCAGGGGACAGAAGTCCCCTGGGCATGGCCATTGGGCAAGGGGGCATGACTCCTGTCTTTGCTAAGAAAGGAGACATTTCTATGGGGGTTGGGAGTCGAAAAAAATGGCGCAAATCGGGTTGAGGCGAAAAATTTGCCTCAGCCTGACTTGCCCCATTTTTTGGTGCCCAAGCTCCATATCCCCCTATGCCGGCGCTGTTTGGTGTACGTCGTTTTTTTTCACGCACACCAGGCAGCGCCGGCGGCTAACGCCGGCTAACGTCATTGATTAAATACGGCGCCCACATGGCGCTTCAGAATGGCGTTAGCCGGCGCTAATTTTTTTTAAAGTATAAATATGGCCCCATGTGTGGCTAATAGGTGAGGACAAGGAGCCTATACCCTGTAAATAGTTGTCTGGGTCTGAGGTGGTCCCTACTGGTTAGTGTGTGTATAACAGTTGTCAATTGACATTTGCAGGTGACTCTGGGTACCCCAACCTGTCATGGCTACTGACCCCAGTGAGAAATCCTAGGACTAGGGCAGAGGAACGCTACAATGAGGCGAACTAGGAGGATTATAGAAAGAACCTTCGGCCTCCTGAAGGCCAGGTTCCGGTGCCTCCATATGAAAGGTGGTTCTCTCTACTACTCACCAAAGAAGGTGTGCCAGATCATCGTGGCCTGCTGTATGCTGCACAACCTGGCTTTGCGACGCCAGTTGCCTTTTCTGCAGGAGGATGGTCCAGCTGGAGGTCTTGTGACAGCTGTGGAGCCTGTGGATAGTGAAGAAGAGGAGGCAGAAGAAGAGGATATCGACAACAGAAACAACGTTATCCAGCAATACTTCCAGTGAGACACAGGTAAGAAGATATCACTGCTTCACACATTTCATACTATTGTGTGAACTATCATAGGTCTGTCACTTTCACCCAGTGTTTGAACTCTGACTTGTCACTTTACCTTTCCATTTCACAGATGTGGGTCCCACTGTGTGACCTCTGCTATATTTCCTCATGGACTAGAGCGGTGTTACATCGGTATGTTGACAATAAAATTGACATTGCTATATTCCATAGTTATTGTAAATACACATTTGTGAAAGCTCAGACTGACTCTAGATTGTTTTGTTATTGTAGTGTGTTTATTTTTGTGCAAATAAGTGGAGGGGGTTGTAAAATGGTCAGGGGTGATGGTGGAGGAATGTCCATGGGAGAGTCCAGTCTATTTGTTTCACAGGTGCATTGTCCAAAGGGGCATAGGAAGTGGAGCTAGGGCAGTTTAAGGATGGACAGGGTGACAAAGTTGGACAGAAGGATGACATTCAGGGGGGTCTCATTTCCTGGTGGGGGTCTTGGCAATGTTCTCTGTCTTGTTCCTGGATCTCAGGGCCCCTTTGCGGGGTGGCTCTCCATCTGCAGGGGGTGGGGTGCTGGTGTTGTGGTCCTGTGGCGGTGCCTCCTGTCCACTAGCGCCGGCGGAGGTGGTGGGCTGTTCATCATCCAGGCTAATGACAGGGGCCCCTTGTTGTGCCACAGTGTCCCTCCTGGTGTTGAAAAGGTCCTGCAGCACCCCTACATTGGTGACCAGGGTGGTGTTAATGGACTTGAGTTCCTCCCTGATCCCCAGATAGTGTTCCTCCTGCAGCCGCTGAGTCTCCTGAAAGTTGGCCAGTACCGTTGCCATCGTCTCCCGGGAATGATGGTATGCTCCCATGATGTTGGAGAGGGCCTTGTGGAGAGTGGGTTCCCTGGGCCTGTCTTCCCCCTGTCGCACAGCAGTCCTCCCATTTCCCCTGTTTTCCTGTGCCTCTGTCCCCTGAACCGTGTGCCCACTGCCACTGCCCCCAGGTCCCTGATTTTCTTGGGGTGGTGGATTTGCCTGGGTTCCCTGTAGTGGTGGGCAGACTGCTGCTTGACGTGTCCTGGGGACAGAGGGATGGGCCCGCTGGGTGGGTGCTGTACTGGTGTTTCCTGAGGGGGGAGGCTCTGTGGTGGCTTGTGCCAGTGTCAGGGGAACCGACTGTCCCGAGGTCCCAGATGGGCCGGGCCGGTCATCTTGATCCGGTTGTACAAAGCTGCTGTCATCACTGTGGGCCTCTTCTGTGGGGGGAGTGGACATGTCTGGAACCTCCTGTCCGGTGATGTTGGGTAGGGGTCCTGCAGGGGTGTAAAGGCATGATTATTGCATCTGTGTGTGCCATTGTGTGCAATGGGTGAGTGACCCTGTACTTCAGTGCTTGCATTCATGTCTAGGTCCTTGTGTGATATTTGGTTTGGGGTCTGTGTGGGTATCTGTAGTGGACATGCTTTGGTGATGGGTGTCCATGCTTTGGTGTTGCATGCAGGGCTTGGGATGTGTGGTTTGTGATAGTAGGACATATGTGAGGTGTTGGAGTGATGGGGGTGAGGGTGAGGGTGGGGGTATGTGATGGCATGCAGGTAGGGTGGGGGATATAATAGGTAAGAGTTGACTTACCAGAGTCCATTCCTCCTGCTACTCCTGCGAGGCCCTCAGGATGCAGTATTGCCAAGAGTTGCTCCTCCCATGTTGTTAGTTGTGGGGGGAGGAGGTGGGGGTCCACTGCCAGTCCTCTGTACTGCAAATGCTCCTTCCCCCGTAGGTCGTTCCACCTCTTCCTGATGTCATACCGTGTTCTTGGATGCTGTCCCACTGCGTTGACCCTGTCGATGATTCTGCGCCATAGCTCCATCTTCCTAGCAATGGAGGTGTGCTGCACCTGTGATCCGAATAGCTGTGGCTCTACCCGGACAATTTCCTCCACCATGACCCTGAGCTCCTCCTCTGAGAACCTGGGGTGTTGTTCTGGTGCCATGATGTGGTGTGGGTGATGTGTGGGGTGGTGTGTGTTGTGATGTGTGAGGGCATGTGTTTGTGTGTGTTGTCTGAGGTACGTGGATGTTGTGTGAGTGGTGATGTTGTGTGTCTGGGGATGCTAGTGTTGTTTCTGGTGGTGTCTCTCTCTGGCCTTCTTTTGCAATTTTGGTAGTAAGGGTTTGTGAGTGATGTGGGTGTGTGTTTTATATTGGATTGGGTGTGTGGGAGTGGTGTGTTTATGTGTATCAGGTGGGTGTATTTCGAATTGTCCAATGTTATTGTGTTTTGTATATGTGCGTGGATTCGTGGGTCGTGATAGTGTGGGCGGATTCCTGTTGGCGTGACGGTGGAGGTTTTCTTATCGCCAGTTTATCACTGACCTTTGGTGTGGCGGACTTGTGTGGGTTCCGAGCTGCGGGTCGTAATAGCTGTAGCGGATTTTCGCCACCGCAGGGGTGTGTTCGCGGTCTTCTGCACGGCGGTAAGCGCGATTTACCGCCAATCTCAGAAATAGAGATACTATAAAAACTCCTGATAGATACCAATATACTGACAATCGTCCCTCTCGTTCCCTCCAGGACACACCGGATAAAGGGAGTGACAGAGTGGGACAGTCAGAACACCGAAGTCCCTACGTGAAGCCAAAAAAGGACTCACATTGTTCCTCAGAAACTTACATTAAGAAGGAGGAGAAAGCTCCTCAACAAAAGCCCCAGTTTAAAAAGAAGAAGGTGGCAGTGATGTAAATTAAAGATGCCACTCACATTGAGAACGTTGTTAAAGAACAGGATATGGGCAGTGACTCTCCTAGACAGCACAGCAGAGGTCACGATCTGTCGCCAGAGTCTTACAGATCTTCTGGACGTGACAGCAACTAATGACTTTTTAGAAGTCAAAATAGTGGACAGGCGCGTCTCCCTACCCAACAGGTTCTATAACTTAAACATTCTAATCGAGGGGGGCATACAGCTCATTATTAAACTAATCTTCTGGAAGAGATAAACCCTAAATTATGACATACTATTGGCAGAAAAAGAATGGTCACATGAATTCTCCCTCAAGCTCCCACAAGGGGAAGATATCATTTTACCTTCTTTTTCAGTCGTAGTTCCAGACGTTATAAAGGAAGCCTATGCTGCTTATGGGCTTTGGCACAGGTTCCCGCACTATAGCACAACTACGTAGGATGGGATAAAGATTCCCTTTACCGTGTAATTCCAATTAGATCTACACCACAGATCGACCCAATATTGCATTAAACATGAAGCTAAAGCATCTGTGAGAGAAATTCTCACACAACTTGAGAACTGGGGTAATCAAACCCTGTGTCTCTGCAATGAATAACCTGTTATTCCTCGTAGCAAAACCAGACCATTCCTATAAAATAGTCTTAGATTACACACATTTAAACAGTCACACACACACATTTGCAATACAAAATGCACACCGCACTAATAAACAATTATGGGCAGATTTAGGGGCATATTTATACTCCGTTTTCGCCGAATTTGCGTCGTTTTTTTCGACGCAAATTCGACGCAAAACGAACTCCATATTTATACTTTGGCGTTAGACGCGTCTAGTGCCAAAGTTCATGGAGTTAGCGTCATTTTTTTGCGTGAACACCTTCCTTGCGTTAATGATATGCAAGGTAGGCGTTCCCGTCTTAAAAAATGACTCCGATGCATATGCGTCGTATTTATACTCCCGGGCAAAAATGACGCCCGGGAGTGGGCGGGCCTAAAAAACCCGCATTAGCGCCGAATTTTAGCACCTGGGTCAGGGCAGGCGTTAAGGGACCTGTGGGCTCAGAATGAGCCCAGAGGTGCCCTCCCCTGCCCCCAGGGACACCCCCTGCCACCCTTGCCCACCCCAGGAGGACACCCAGGATGGAGGGACCCACCCCAGGGACATTAAGGTAAGTATTATTATTTTTTTTTTTTGTGGCATAGGGGGGCCTGATTTGTGCCCCCCTACATGCCACTATGCCCAATGACCATGCCCAGGGGACAGAGGTCCCCTGGGCATGGCCATTGGGCAAGGGGGCATGACTCCTGTCTTTGCTAAGACAGGAGTCATTTCAATGGGGATGGGCGTCGTAAAAAAATGGCGCAAATCGAGTTGTGGTGATTTTTTTGCCTCAGCCTGACTTGCACCATTTGTGGACGCCCATACACCATTTTCCCCCTACGCCGGCGCTGCCTGGTGTACGTCGTTTTTTTCAACGCACACCAGACAGCGCCGGCGGCTAACGCCGGCTAACGTCATTGAATAAATACGGCGCCCGCATTGTGCTTCAGAATGGCGTAAGCCGGCGCTATTTTTTTTGGCGCAAAACTGCGTTAGCGCAGTTTTGCGTAAAAAAGTATAAATATGGCCCTTACTATCTTTCCCGGCAACACAGCACAGCATCCAGAAAATCTGCACTACGTTGCGTAAGAAGGCGGGAGCAGGAGTGCGCCATATCTGCAGAGAGATATGGCTCTCTCCTCCCCTTTACCTAGCGCAGGTGCTGATTTCAGCTGCCATGCGCCATGCACATACCTTTGCGCATTAGTGCAAGGGTGTGTGCAAGGGTCTAGCATACATTTTGTACTGGAAGGCTACCCTTCCAGTGCGAAATACTAGACCTAGACAACTTCTAAAACCTTTCCCGCTTTGTATGTGTGCTGCACAGTGCAGCACACATGCAAAGTAGGAAAAGAAAGGAGAAATGACAATATTTCTCCTTTTAACGCCTGATTTAAAAGGCATTATTTTTTTACGCAAAACCCTGTCTCACATTTTCGGTAGATAGGGTTTTGCATCAAAAAGGGTGGGTGGTTGAAAGGGAACACCCATGTAACACCCCGTTGATGCAAAGTAATGCAAAGAAGCGCCTTGCGCTACTTTGCTTTACCTTTAGTCATTTTCCAGAGCAAAACAGGTTTTGTGCTGGATAGTAAATATTAGAAAAAAACATTTTGTACTGGTTTCCGCCATTTTCATGACGCAAACCCAGTGCAAAAAGTTGGTAGATCTGCCCCACAGTGCTTAAAAAGTACAAAACAATCTTGGATATTTCTAACAGTTTTTCTGACAAAATCTGGTGCCTAGAAGTTGGGATCCCTGCATTTTTTAAACAACGGTGCGCGACTCTGCCAAATTTGGCACAGCGACGTGCACCGTAATTTTCTCTTAAATCTGGCCCTTAATTTTAAGAAAAACAAAATTGCCTTTCTCACTGTCCTATTTCTAGGATACAAATTATCAAATTAAGGTAAGAGCCTAGCCCTGCACTTTCTAGAAAAATGCGCTCAAGTATAGCCACCAAACACCATCAAGAAACTGCAGTTATTGCTGGGTTTCTTCAACTTTGGCAGAACATACATTCCAGATTATGCAGAATTCATAAAACCACTTTATGATTTGCTTCATCCTGACTTTTCAAGCAAACATTGGACACCAGAACACACACACATTCTCAGAGATTTGCAACAAGACATGCTAAAAGCACAGCATTTACACTCATGCGATAATAAAACAAACATGGTCATCAGAATTATTGCTGGTATCATTGAATTAACCTATTTCACATTCAATGAGGGTGACATGGTACCCATAGCATACAAATCACATGTTTACTCTAATGCAGAACAACACTTTGCATCAACAGAAAAAATACTGACTGCAGTTCAGATGGCTGTCATTAAGGAGAGGCCATCTGCTCATGGGAAACACATTATTGTTGTTACCCTAGTGTCAGCCTTAGAGGCGGTTACAAAAGATAGTGTCCCGAATGCTAAGGCATTACATCATCCATGGTAGATTTAATGGGCAACTTCTCTGACTGCCACTGATGTAGATCATGTTTTTGACCCAAAACTACAGACACAAAAAATTCTCCAATATGAACTTGTATACGCCATGCCTACTAACATCTTACCTCTTGACTAATACCAAATCATTATTTATACTGACGGTTCAGCACAGCCAGCTGTACGTACCTGTTAGAAATGGGGGGCATATTTATTACTTTTCTTGAGCCCCTTAGCACCCCCTTAACGCCACCATGTGTGCGCCATACTTAATATACAGCGCACCATGGCGGTAGTTAGAGAACTAGCATCAGAATTTTTATGCTAGTTCGGTGCTTTGCAGGATTAGCGTAAAACTTTTTGCAAAGCACCCAGAGGCCCATTGTAACCAATAGGAGCCTCCTTTTAACACCTGCTAAGAGTAGGCATTAAAGGTGCTGAAACAAATGACACAAAGAAATCTATTTGATTTCTTTGCGCCATTTTTTCAGCCCCCCCAACGAGGGAACACCCTCTATACATACATTATGCCTGGTGCAGGCATAATGTAGATCAAACAGTTACAGCGTGGCACAATGCATGCATTGTGCCACTTTGTAAATATGGCGTGGCATTTTTGGCCATCTACATTAGCGTAAAACAAATGACGCTAATGTGCCGTTCTAATGGCGCTAGGCTCTCTTAAATCTGGGCCGGGGTGTCTGGTTGGGTCGGGTATGCACCTAAGCCAGCCGGAACCCACCACTCTAGTCAGGGGGAGGGAGTTACACACCCAAGATAATGCCTGCTCACCCACTTGGTAGCTTGTCAGAAGCAGTCAGGCTTATACCAGAGATCATGTGTAAAGGGCTTGTACAACACATACAACACACATGACACAATAAATACACCACAAAGGAATCAGAACAAGTTATATAAAAATAAGCTGTATTGCATAAAACATTATTAGACCAAACACAACCTATTAGTAATACCCTGCTACCCAAACAGTTGTCAGAACATCACACAGGTTACTAGTACTCTGCAAAAATAAGCAGTAGTCAGGTAAACCTATAGGTTACAGGTATTCTGCAACACAAGCAGTAGTCAGTTTGTCATTACCACCAAAAAAATGCATGTCAGAATAAACATATTATCACGAATGCCAGGACATCCTCATGAACGCACATGAAATGAAACATTCCCCAAATGGCAAGTAATCAGTATCACCAATATAATGCACATACCAGAATAAACACATTATCAGAGATGCCAAGACATCATCATGAATGCAAAAATATCCTCACCCTTTGCATATGTCACCAAGTCTTCCCTCCCAATGCATATACTATAGACCCTGAAAGGCTCCCAATTACAACACAGAAAAGGGTGCCTGGCAACCTACTCCAGGTCATAACCATACAGCGTTAGCATGAGTATGAGGGCACTGGACACACTAGGGACATATAGAATGTTCAGGGCTCCTACCCGCACCTTCCTCCTGAAGGTCACAGTGTGTCTGCGCTCCATTTACAGGCTAGGGGGTACATGTGGGCCTCAAATGAGGGGCACCGGAGCTCCTGCACTCCTGCACCCATGACTACGACAAACAAAGGTGCTGTGCATGCGCAGGACCTCCATTGAGGATCTCCCTCATCCTGCCACACGTACTGCGCAACACAAAAATAAAACTGCTTCGGGGGCCAATCTTCACCCCAGAGTCAAAGCCCACACCCCGGTATGGCATCCTCAGGGGCAGGAACCAGGCCCCACTCCCTTACTTTATTGGTCGGGGGGACCTCTCCTGGTTTCCGCACAGCATGCTCAACGGGTCCTCTTCCTCGAGGCCCCCCTCACCCCACCCACAACTCTTGTAGAACACACTCTCTGGGTTCTTTGGCGCTATGCAAGGTGGGCAGGGCAGCTCCTACCACCTCCACCGTTACTCGCACACTGCGCCTCCTGGCTGGGGACACAAAGCTGAGCCCTCCTGCCCGGCCAGCAGGATTCTCCTCGGCATCCCAGGACAGCGGGCGTCTCTTTTATTTGTTGTGGCTTGTGCCGTGGTGGTGACGGCACAAAAGCAGGCACCACAGGGAGCGTGCATGTTCACGCTATCTCCCCCACTCCTCGCGACCTCTCCCGCGTTGATGAGTGGGGGCCCACACCGGGTGACACAGGCACCTCCTTGCTCCCCAAGCAGGTGCTGACTTCAGAAATAAAGCGCTCCTCATGCACTGATTCAAAAGATGAAGCACTCCTCACGCTCTGGCACATTAGGAACACATCGCTTCTGTGCTGTAGGAAAGAGTGCAGAGGAAAAGGGGGGGAATCCACCCAGCCACTGGAGACAGCTGGGGGTGGGGGAATGAAGCTGTAGGGCCCAGGCAAGCAGGCCAGCACAAAGGATCCTGATGAGCAGAGATTGGCAGTCCTTCTTAGTGTTTAAAATTGTGGGGGACAGCCCCCTGTACTTATACTCTTTTTGTGCAGCCTCCACAAAGGGGGATAGTGGGGCTCCAACCAATTCTAACCGGTTCCAGGAATGTCCCCTTCTCCTTCAGCACTGGCTCCAGACATCAGCAGGGCGTAGACAAGCCCTTTGTGTGAGGCTAGGGTACAGCCTTTTACAGATGCAGGTGTGCCCCGTCTCTACCTCTCCCAGCTCAGGAAGACCATTCAATATGCAGATGCACTCTTGTGACACCTTCACCCTTCCCTGTGTACAGGATGCCTGAAAAGTATGCACAAACCCCAGCTGTCACTCTGCCCCAGACGTGGATTGGAGGCAAGCTGCAAAACACCAGAGTCTTAAACACAGAGAAATGCTCACTTTCTAAAAGTGGCATTTTTATAATGGTAATAAAATCCACCTACACCAGTAAGCAGCATTTCTCACTACCATTTCAACCATACCAAATATGGCTGCGCCAACCCTCATAGATCAGACAATACCACTTAGACATATGTTAGGGTATATCCAATGAAATCCTCTGAGAGAGATAGCACTCACAGTAGTGAGGAACCACATAGGCTATTTGTCACTATTAGGACATGTAGTACATAAAGACTTATGTCCTACCTTTTACATACAGACCACCCTGCCCATAGGCCTAGCTGCGGCCTACCTTAGGGGTGATGTATATGTAGTAAAAGGGGAGTTCAAGGGCTGGCAAGTAAATTTAGATGCCAGGTCCTTGTGGCAGTAAACTGCACAAGCAGGTCCTGCGTTAGCAGCCTCAGACAGGTTTGAAAGGCTATTTCTGTGAGTGGCACAAGCTGCGCTGCAGGCCCACTTGTCGCATTTAATTTACAGGCCCTGGGTATAGGGATATCACTGTACAACGGGCCTACAGGTAAATTTAATGTGCCAATTAGTTGTAAGCAAATCCTACTGAGTTAAGAAGGGAGAGTATGTGCACTTTAGCACTGATCAGCAGTGGTAAAGTGCCCAGAGACCTAATGTCAAGAAAAAGGGGCCAGAAAAAATAGGAGGAGGAAGGGAAACATTTTGGGGATGACCTTGTGAAAAGGGACAGGTCTAACAGGACCAATCACCAATACTCTGTTGCTTGCACAGCTGTTAATGCTCTAATGAGGGATAGTATATTCTACCCTCAACAAACTTACACACAGACCCTAGGGGATTGACAGCTCAGCTTGAGGAGCTTAAAGCTCTGGTCCTAGCTCTGGAACATACAGATCCTGAACATCCTACGCTGATTGTATGTGATTTGTATTACTGTGTCTAGTCCTATAATGACTACTTACATTACTGCCGCTTGGAAAGGTTCAGGTATTCCAAAGGGAACACTATCAAACACAACATTTTGTGGGGGAAGGTAGAGGAAGTTGACTTACATGATTTCTTGTTAGGTCGTAGAAAGCCACGCTCAAAATGTTGTCTGTATGCCATATACAATGAGATCTGGAAGCTTTCGCAGATGGAGGCTGCTGCACGTTTAAGGCAGATAGACAAAGAAAACATGGAAAAGGCTTTAGCAGTTGTCAATATTGGTATGATTACCTTGTCCAACCACATTAACACCCTAAATAACATTGGGCCAGATGTATCAAAAAAGGCATTTGCGATTCGGAAATAGCGATTTTTAAGAAATCGCTATTTCTGAATCCCAAAATGCAATGTGTCATATTTGCGATTCGGTAATAGCGATTTCTTAAAAATCGCAAATGCTATTACCGAATCGCAAATTGCGATACCGGCCCCATTCGCACCTATGGGCCTGCAGGCCCATATTTGCAATTTTTTTGCATTTCCCAAATTGGGAATTCCTAACTGGAATTCACAAATTTGGGAAATGCAAACCACAGGGTGCTGGGGGCCTAAGGCCCCCTCTGCTGCACCCCAAGAAGATTTTTAAGGACATGTAAGGCGCACACATGCCAAAGGGGCATGTGTGTGTTACATGTCAATTTAAAAAATGCATTTTTAATGCATTTTTAAAATTTGCACATGGTTATCACCAAGTTCAACTTGGTGGTAATAGCGATTCCTTAATGCCCAATTTGCATTAAGGAATTGCTTGTTACATGTGGTTTAGAAATCGCAAATAAGGTTTCCTTATTTGCGATTTCTTAGTTGGAGAATCGCAATTTGCGATTCTCTAAACAGGCTCGCAAATTTAAGAAATCGCTGTTTTAGCAATTCCTTAAATTTGCATTGGAAATGCCTTTCATAAATACTGAAAGCATTTTTGCATTTGCAAACGGCCATTCGCACCGTTTGCGAATGCAAAAAGGCTTTTACATCATGGGCACAGTCAATTGAGGTCCATTATGCAGTTAGGTTGGATGTTACAGGTTCTTAAAAGTTGCAGCATGCCCTAGTAGCATGTTAAGTCTACTGAGTTATCTCCCGCATTTATTTTGACCCGGCAACAACAACTAATGGCTAGGAAAGTTGCATGTTACATTATGCTAAATATTTAGATGTTGGAAAAATTGCCTTTTACTGTAGCAGAAATTCCCTCTGCAGTGTGGTTTATTATACATGGAGTAATAAATCTGCCCATTTCAACATTTCAGTTTAGGGCTGCTTGAATCATTTTACAATTGGCAGATTTGAGCAGTAAGGGGGAAGTTATATCCATGAGGTGTGGGAGTTGCCTTTCAATTACAAATGTCTGAACGGCAAAACAGAGGTCTTTCTTAGCGGAAATGAATGTGAGACTACTGTTAGTCATGCTGTGATTTGAAAGCAGGTGCCCATGCACGCATTTGCAATGCAGCTCCATGGAATTTGGCCTGCTATCATAAGAGTACTACTGTGTCTTTGATTCATCCACTGTTTCAGATACTTTCCAATGGAAGCTATTGTTGTGTAGCCACTTTAGCTACAGTTTTATATATGTTATTTTAGCAGCCTAGGCCTGCCGCTGTGCACTTTCACCTAGATATGTTTGATTTTAGCTTCATTATATGATTTTAACAGTAGCCACATTTGTGGTCTTGTTTTATTTTTTCTATCTAGCTGTTCTTTGCCTAGGTCAGCACTGCGTTCTTAAACAGGACATTTCTTTCACTTTGTGCTTTTCTCAAGGCTGCAGTAAGATCGGTTGCCGGCAAAAGTGGTACGCTTTGTCTCCAATGTTCATAGAAACTTGGAATATCAGCTGTTTTATTATAAAAACACTACTTTGACCCATGTACGTTAGAGGGAGATTCCAGCCAGATGATCACGACTGTGTGCTGATTGCTGATTGCTTTGCTGCAGCTGCTTCTGTAGACTACAGGCCTCTTGCTCAGGTATGAGGGATGATGTCTTCCCAGGGGGAACCTGAAGGGCAGAATTAGAGCTTAACATGCTGTACTCTAACATAGATTAGGTAGGAACTATCCTTAAAGACCTTAGTGACAACATGGTAGCGTTATTCTTGTGTTTTACTCTCCTTGTCACAATTTTAATCCTATTGTGCTTTATCGTCCTAGTTATTGCAATACATGCCTTACTATCTAAGATGCAGTTACTTCAATAAAACTTTATTAAACTATATTCTTCCTCTGATTGTTCTTGCATACGTGAGATTAATGTAACTGAGAGAAACGGATGAGATCTGAGTGACCACGATTCCCCTTAGGAGTCATTTATGTTATGTGCCCAGTTGCCCCAATCATCCCTACTCTTGGGTGGAGATGAGGCACTTCTATTTAGCCGGAACAAACCTGGATTAGGCCAACAGGTGTCAGATGGTGCGTGATCAGACTTAGTCCCCAGTAGTCTCATTAGGATAATGAGAATCTACGCGACATGGCGCCGCCAACGTTTGGTCAGGCACTAATTTTCAGGTCCTCCTGAGTATCTCTGTTTCACTACATGCAAATACATCTCAGAACTATTTACGGAGACATCCGTGGTATTGAGGATTTTTTCCTCCTCAACTAAGTAGGGAGTACCTAACTAACGCTGTAGGTTCTTCAAGCTTGAACTCTAAAAGGATAATCCCCATTTGGTGTGCTTATCTCTGAACAAGATTTACCATTCACCATGGCGAACCCGCAACGGGTAGCACTTGCAGTTAATATGCAACCACCCCTTACTGCACATTTATTAGCACACGGCCTTACAGCCCAGGGGGGTCTAGTTCTGTTTGTTGTTGAAGCTCATGCAGCATACAGAACAACATTTTTTTATTCTTGGGTCACATTTCCAGCAGCTGATGGGAACACAAATACATTTCACCACTATACACCAGCAAACATACCTGCACAATATAGATCATATGCATTTTAGAAATACCTCTATCTTATCAAGACCATAATAATTGGCTTGATGGGGCCCTCCCACATACAGTCCTACATGTTAGGTTAGGTCCTCTAAGTAATGATGGCCGTACCTGGCCTTTATTGGTCACATATACACTGCACCCTGAAGCAGCAACCTTGACGGTAGCTGAGGTTCGCTGAATTTACAGCAATATACAGATTATTAGTATAGTTTGTAATGCAGACATTAAATACAAACCCAGCACGTGCTGCCCCGGTGCAACCACATGTAGCAACGCCAGGTATTAATCCTGCGACTGTACGTTCGATTATGGGTAAGGTACCCACCAAACGGGAGGAGATTCCGTTTTGGTTAGCTCAAAAAATAAATGCACTGGAAGCAGTATTTCCCCACACAGGACCTCAGGATAAGTATAGTATATTAACTATGTGCTTGCCATTGGGATGGTTCCCTCAGTAGGTAACTGCAATACTTAGGGCACAGTATTTGCCACGCTCTATACTACCACACATGATACACCAACACTTGCCAATCTATCGGAAGTGTTAAAACAAATTCAAGATGAATATGGGGCTGCCCCGGCCCTAGACTTGGGGATGCAACTTAAGGGCAATTTTGCCACTGTATCTTCAATTATATTAAGTAACCTTAAAGGGGAAGCAGTTGCATTAGCGGTGCGTATGCAGCTCCGGGAACTTCCTCTACAGGATCAAGAACGTGAGCTGTCAGAGATTATTGCAGGGACCTATTCTACTATTGGTCGAGATCGTTTGGGGGCCAGACCCACGAAACCACAGTTTCAGGGTAAATCTAATAAAGATTCTACCAAGCATGCACCTGAGGGTTCTAAAATAGGCTGGGATAAAAAACAACAAACACCTAAAAAAGAATTTAAAAACGCCTGACAGATATCAATATACTGATACACGTTCCTTTCAGGTCTCACTGGAAAAACGCAGTGAGAGAGGTGGGCGGTCAGAGTAAAGAACTGAGTATGTGAAACCAAGACAGGAATCACAACGCTCAACTGAAGTTTCTGTTAAAAAAGAAGAGAAACTTCCACAACACAAAGCCCAATTTAAAAAGAAAAAAGTGGCAGCAGTTGCCATTCGTCATGCCACTCAAGAAGAGGGCTCTATTGAAGAACAAGACGTGGGCGCTAGCTCTGCTAGACAGCACAGCAGAGGTCACAATAGTTTGCCAGAATCTTCGAGAGCATCTGTAGGTGAAAGCAACTGATGACTTCTAACAAGTTGAAACTTCAGACATGCGTGTCTCCATGCCTGACAGGGTGTACAAAGTAACGATACAGTTAGAAGGAGACATTGAACGTACAATAGATGCAATCTTTTGGGACTGCGTCATCAACATTTATGATATTGTACTGGCCAAAAGGATTGGCCACCTGAATTTGTCCGTACTTGCCCATATGGGGAAGATGTTATCAAACGTTCTTTCTCGCCCCTTGTTCCTGATGAGCTTGCAGAATCCTTCTCCACTGATTAGGCATTGGTGCAGGCACCCGCGTTATACCACAATCACATAGGGTGGGAGAAAGATTCCTCCTAAAATGTAATTCCGATTAAAAATCAACCCCAACCTCAACCCCAATACCCAATAAAACATGATGCTAAAGCACCTTTGAGGGAAATCCTCACACAACTAGAGTACTAGGGTGTAATCGAACCCTGTGTCTCACCAATGAATAATCCTCTAATCCCTGTATCTAAACTGGACCATTCATACAGAATAGTCTTAGACTACAGACACTTAAACAGTCATACACGCACATATGCTATACAAAACTCTCATAGCATGGCACTTATGAACAACATAGTGCGCAAAAAATACAAAACAACATTGGATATTTCCAGTGGCTTCTTCTGCCAAAATGTAGTGCCTGAGAGTAGAGACTTAACAAGTTTACGCGCACTAGGCTCCCAGAAAAAAGTCTGTTGTTTACCACAGGGGTAGAAGAACAGTCCAAGACTGTTTGCAGCTCGTGTAACTTCAATATCGCACGACATTGACCCTGAAGCATTGTCCTTTATAGATGATATCTACCTTACGGACAATGAATTACTGCAACATCTAAGATGGGTAGCCCACATTGTTGTAGGGTTTACCGAATTCGGCTATAAATTCAACTTAAAAAACCCCACAAATAGCCTTCCTTAGTGTCCTGTTTGTGGAATACAAATTATCAAGTGAAGGAAAGAGCCCAGCACCACAATTCTTTAAGAAATGCACACAGTTACAACCTCCAAATACCATTAAAAAACTCCAATCACTATTGGGTTTTCTAAACTTTAGCAGAACATACATTCCAGATTATGCATCACGCATCAAACCCTTATATGACTTGATACATCCTGACTTTTCCAATAAACTCTGGAAAGTCGAACACACACGCATTCTCAGAGCATTGCAACAAAACTTGCTTGCAGCACAACACCTCTACACAAGGGACAATAAAAAACATCTAGTCATCGGAGTAATTGCTGGTGCCATTGGTTTCACCTATGTAACATTCATTGAGGGTGAGACAGTCCTGATTGCATACAAATCACATTTGTACTGAACAGCAGAACAACGTTTTGCTCCCACTGAGAAAATCCTCACTGCTGTTCAGATGGTTGTCATTAAAGAATGATCACTAGCCCAGGGGAAATGCATTATTGTTGTATCTCCAATCTCATCCATTGAGGCTGTTACCAAAGCTAGCTTTCCAAACGCTAAAGCATTACATCCACGTTGGATCCAATAGGCAACATCTATGAGAGCCACTGATGTAGATTATATTTTAGACCCTAAGTTACAAACTCAAGAATTTTTGCAATATGAACTAGAATACCCAGTTACGGCAAATACATCGCCTATTGATCAATATCAAACAGTCATGTACACCGATGGCTCAGCGCAACCTGCAATGGGCACAAAGCATCAATACTCCACTGCTTGCGCAGTCGTAAGCGGCCACATGGAGGGTAGTAAATTCTATCCACAACATACCTTTACGCAAACCCTAGGGGATTGCACTGCACAACTAGCAGAGCTAAAGGCTCTGGTGATGGTACTGGAACATACGGATCCTGACCAGCTAATGCTGATTGTTTGTGATTCGTACTATTGTGTCCAGTCCTTCAGTGAATATCTGCATTACTGGTACCAGAATGGGTTCAGAGAATCTAAAGGTAACACCATCAAACACAGACTTCTGTGGGGGAAGTAGCAGATCTGAAGGAAACTCTACAGAATGTCCATGTTGTACATACACTTGGACACCAACGCGTTGGAATATACGTTGCTGGAAATACACTGGCTGATGAAGCAGCCAAATGAGCAGTAGTTAGGGCTTCTGTTGCTGCAGTAACTCGTTCTAGACCAAACCAGACAATGAAATACTGGCTGCCATACAAGCCTCTGCTGACGGCACACCCCTACCTAAAGGATATCCCATTAAAAATTCCTACCGGATGGGAGACCTTGATGCAGAAGTAAAAATACCAGGCGTGGGAGTTCGAATAATTCCCAATAAAGACGTAAGACCAGAGTTGATCAAAGCAGCGCATGAGGGGGTTGCTTCTCCCCATGCAGGTGTGGCGGCTACAATATCATTGTTGCAGGCTCGTTATTGGTGGCCAGGTCTATATAAACAAACCAAGCAGAATGTTCTTTGTTGTGATATCTGCCAACAAATTAAGGGGTCCACCGTCAAACGCCCACCGCAGACACCCCTTCTAATTTCTAACAAACCACTACAATGTGTGTACTTGGACCATTGCAGTCCCCTGACATCTGACAGTGCATACAAATACATCTTAGTCGCTATTGACTCCTGCTCCAGATTTCTATGGGTGAGGCTACAACGCTCGGCTGACCCTCAGACAGTTATTAAAGATTTGCAAGTCTTTATCGGCACATATGCAGTTGTGGCTTTCCACTCAGACCAGGGCCCTGCTTTCGCCTCAAGGGTATTCAGGGACGCCATGGCTTCCTAAAGGGTCCAACTCTTTTACTTGTCTCCATTTCATCCTGAGGGAAATAGTGTTGTGGAGCTACGAAATGGAGATTCAAAGCAATCCTTAACAGTCAGAGTATTAGGTACGGGTTGTAGTTGGCTTAATCACATGTATGGAGTCCAGAGAGCACTTAATAATCTGCCTAGAAGGTCCCTGGGGGGTTGTACTTCATACGAATGCCTGGTTGGAACTTAAATGTATGTTCCAGATCTTGATTGTCGTGGCCTGGAGATGGCAGAAACACCCTTTGACATAAATGAATGTGTCACTGTCTTGCAGGAATTACAACAGTTCTGTGACGACAACAATTCTGCCAGTGCTGCCTCCTTAGGAATTAAGGATGCACCAATAACATCTACCAGCTGGATTCCAAAGGTTGGGGATCTAGTACGTGAAAAAGTTGCTGTGAAAAGGGGGTTCGGTCCTTCCTATCGTGCACCGGTTCCAGTTCTGGGAATACACGGTACCAGAACTGTTATTCTACCACTGCTGCCTAGTTCTAAAGAAAACCACTTCATCTCCATCGACAATGTCAAGCTACACATTGTGGCCGATCCTGCACAGCAGACTAAAAGGAACAACCAGTAGTTCCCGAATCCCTCTCACTTCTGGTCAAGATGTCCCTCTACAAGTTTTGAGCAGCAACGCTGACACCTCTCCGAGCTTGGGGAGGGTGGAAAATGATCTTTCATTAGTTCCACTAACATCTGTTGCAACAAGCAACACAGAAATTGCTGATCAATTTGACTTGACCTCTACACAAACATATGGCGTCATTTATTATGAACCACCACAGGAGACTTCTACCAGTTCTATTCCTTCAAATACGGCTCTAGTTTTTGCACTAACTGCTTCTGGATACATTGCCGACATTAATGACACCTTTTCGGACTCATCTGCCTCTTCTGCATCTGAATTGTCAAAAACACGTAAGCTAATAATATGGCTCAAAACAAATTATTTTGTTCTCCCATGGAACTATCTGTGGCTTTCCTTGGTTACATTAGCTTTCCTCCTTTGGGCTGGCTTTGCCATTGTTTTCTTTCTGCTGATACATGGTCATTACCTTCCTGAACGATCAACAGTTGAACTGGTGGATGAGGTCCTAAAACCCAATTATTTTTCTCACAAGGTCCGCAGAGACTTCTCTGAACATTTCCACTATACCAATTCCTGATGGGATTGTTTGGGATAAGGTCACATTTGATATATACGGCCCAACGGAGGTCATTCAAATACCATGTGTGTTTAAACTTTCTGTGAATGATATAATAATACCCAAAGTTGTTTCTGATGACCGGGAAGTGAAAACAGTTGATTCTATGATGACTCAGTTACAGTATTTTACTGTATTTGAAAGTGAGGATGTTTATCAATCCAAAGAAAATGATGGAGACATTTTCTGCTATCATTATTATGGACACCATTTCATTCACAGAGCAAGTACCCCAAAGACTATTTTTAATTACACACAATGGGAACATTTTCCAACTCCACCACAAGGGAGTTCTAAAACATATTCTGAAAAATGTACATATTTTTCTGGGCACAATGTTAAAAATGCTGAGTCATATTATTTCAAATTGCCATTTATGGAAAATGTGCACATATTATTGACAGATACAAAATTAATTTATTCGGATTCCTTTGTTTCCCAGTGGCCTATAGAGGGCTATGAACATTGGTTGAAGTCGATTGACTTAAAAAGTGTGTGGGGAACAAAAAATTGGCAAATAAGGGGAAAGGAAGCTTTGTTTAGAGCAAGCCTGATACCTGTTCAAATTATATTTTTAAATGAAACTGAACAAAAGACAAGTTGTTTAGGCTTAGCAAAGATTAAGGATTTGAATGCGCCCAGTATTCCTACCCTTGCACAATTTTACAAATGGAAAAGTATATAAATGCAACTGAAGATCAGCTCGATGAATGGGTCCAAAATGGCACATTTAGGGGCATATTTATACTCTGTTTGCGCCGGATTTGCGTAGTTTTTTTTTACGCAAATCCGACGCAAAGCTAACTCCATATTTATACGTTGGCGTTAGACCCGTCTAGCGCCAAAGATCTTGGAGTTTGCGTCATTTTTTTGCGTGGACACCTACCTTGCGTTAATGATATGCAAGGTAGGCGTTCCCTTCTAAAAAATGACTCTAAGGACCAGATGTAGCAAACGTTTGCGACTCGCAAACGGGCCGATTCGCAATTTGCGACAGTGCAAAATCGGAAATGGGATGCAAAAAGCCCATTTCCGACTCGCAAAAAGCGATGGGACCCGTTTGCGAGTCGCATTTTGCGACTCGCAACCAATATGCAATTGCAAGTCGCAAATTGCGACTAGTCGCAAAAAGCCCAGTTTGCATGTCGCATTTACCACTAACTCAGAGCAGGTGGTAACCATTACCAAAGTATAAAAGGAGACCCAGAAGGCATCTGGGTTACTCAAGATGGCGGACATATACCTGATAGCAGTGAGGAGGAGAGTCTACGCAGCCCAGCAGAGGAGGAGGAGGGGCCACAGACAGGAGAAGATATATAGAACCAGGCAGACCCTTTTCCAGCAAACTGAAGAGGAGATCTATGATAAATACCGCCTTAGCAGCGCAGCCATTCTAGAATTAATAGATTCACTAAAACCACAGCTAGAACACAAGACTCTGCGTGGCTGCGCCATCCCTACGCATGTGCAAGTACTATGCGCACTGCACCTCTTGGCCTCAGGGAGCTATCAGGGGGTCATTGCAGTGGCAGGTGGGGTATCCCAAAGTGCAGTGTCAAGGTTCCTCAGGGCCTTCCTAGATGCCTTAGTCACGCACAGGTCTCACTTCATATACTTACCTAGGAATGAGGCAGAAATGAACAGCACCAAGCTGGACTTTTACCGCATTGCCCACTTCCCCCATGTCATTGGATGTGTAGATGGGACACACATTCAAATATGCCCCCCTGCTAATCTGGAACATATTTTCCGCAACAGAAAGTGTACCCACTCACTCAACATACAGGTTGTTTGTGATGCCCATTACGTCATCACGGACATCGTTGCTAAGTTTCCAGGCAGTACCCATGACTCATACATTTTTAGGCATAGTGGGATACATCAACGCCTGGAACGTGGGGAATTTGGAGACGGATACCTCCTAGGTAGAGCCACAGACACTTGCAGACATACACACAGGTCACTGTGCACGACTATCTGGACTTACTAACAGTGTACTTTTGTGCCCAACAGGTGACAGTGCATATGCTCTCAGGCCTTGGATCATGACTCCGTTTTTAACACCAAGTAATGAATCTGAGAGGCAATACAACAGTGCGCATAAGAGGACCAGGAACCTGATAGAGCGGACCTTCGGACTCCTGAAGGCAAGATTCAGATGCCTCCACCGCAGTGGAGGCGCCCTCCAATACACCCCCATTACCGCATTCAAAATTGTGGTCGCATGCGCCATCCTCCACAACATAGCCACCCGACGTGGGCTACCTCTCACCCCTGCAGAGCCAGATCCTGATGAGGAAGAGCAAGAACAACCACATCGCCATCATGGGGATAGGAGTCTAGCTAATCAAGGCAGACTGAGACGGGAACACATTGCAACGCAATATTTTGGACGGTACGTGTCAACTCCCACCATACTCACCCATTAACCAAACACTCCTTTAGTTAAGTGGAAGAAAAATAACTGTTTTAATAATGTAATGAATGAACTATATACAAGATGAATTTGTCCATGGGCAGGGAAATGCCAACCAGTCATGTGGCACATTAACGCCATGTGCCACATTTATTTCTCCGGGCTGTTCTCTAGCTTCTCCTGCCCCTCCTGCCAGCCTGGCTGGTCCCTGCTGCGTCCATGGTGCTCTGCCTCCCACTCCTTAGCACCCTACTGTCAGTAGCAGATACACTGCTCACTGTGGAGCCCTCCTCACTATCTTGGGGTGTTTCCCCGGTGGCCCTCGACATCTCCCGTGTCTCCATTAGTTCTATTATATGTGTGAGACGTCCCAGGCCCCTGGCAACATCCCCAGCAAAATGGCCCATCTCTATTTGCAGGCCAACTGTCCTCCTCGACAGGCCTGTTGTGTTGATGGCTAGCCTGCCGATCGATGTGGCCATCCTGTCCAGTCTTAGCATGATCTGGCGATCTCTGCGCCGCCCAGCCTCTGCCTGGCCCAGCAGTCCGGCCGCCAGTTCCCTGATGGCAGAGGCAATGTCCCCAGTGTTCTGGCACATCAGGTCCATGCGTCTGTTGAGGTGCTGCATGCTTGCATGGTTGTGTCTTACAAAGCGGTGCAGCACCCCACTAATCCTGCCCAATATTGTGTTCTGCAGGCGCTGACCCCGCAGCAGATGTGCCTCACTCCTGGTTGGAGGAAGTATCCGGGATCCAGACGCTCTTGCCCTGCGACGCCTGCGCTGTGGTGGCTGCCCTGTGCTCCCACCTGTATCCTCCCTGGCTGTTGCTGGGGGAGCTCCTGGCGTTGTTGTTGCAGCAGGCGTTACCACTGCAGGAATGCTGCTGACTGTGCATGTGGGGGTGCTGGCGGGTCCTGGGGTGTCCTCCTGGGCCTGGGTGCTTGGGGTGTAGGGGGTGTCTTGCTGGAGACCTGTGGGACATGGGGAACACACTGTCAGTGTCTAGTATCTATTGCACAATTCCTAATAAACATTTGCCTATGAACTGCCTATTGGACTACATTTCCCATAATGCATCATTCTGGATTTTTCTACCCTGAAATGGAGCTATTTTGGTTGTGCATGCACCTGTGTACATGGTGGGTGGGGTATGACATTGATAGGGGTACAGGCATGTCACATGGTACTCACCGGTTGATGTGCTGGGCTCTGAGGTGTCCAGGTCCCCAAATCCACACACTGCCTCCGGCTCAAAGGTTTCCTCAATCATGTCTTCAAGGGGTGTGGGTGGTGGCACAGATGATGGTCCCCCTCCAGTGCCTCTCATCTCCCGGAGCCTTTCTGCCACCCTCTCCTTGGTCCGGGAGCGGAGGTCATACCACCTCTTCCTTATGTCCTCAATTGTCCTGTGGCTCACACCCAGGGAATTAATTTTCTCTTGCATTTCCTGCCAGATTTTCTTTTTGGTGGCCTCAGGAACAGTGTGGGCTGCTCTCCCAAAGAGCTCATCATGGTGCTGACAACATTCTTCGGTCAGCACCTCAAGCTCCCTCTCAGAGAATTTAATTTTCCTTTTTCGGGGGGTTCCCTCCATGGCTGCTGCTGCTTGTTCAGTGTGAAGACTGGCAGATATAAAAGGGTGTGGTCCTGCCTCCTCCCAGGTGTATTTGTTAACTTCCTGGCTGTGATGTCATCATCATGTGCCAGGAAGTGTTTCCAGAGTGTTCTGGTGTGCTTTCTGGAGTGTTCTGCTGCACCTGCAAGCAATTTTGAGGGTACTCGCAATTTGCGACACCCACTCGCTAATTGCGAGTTTGTTTTTTGCACACTCGCAAACAGCGACCTCGCAATCTGCGGACTCGCACACAGGGTTGCGAGTCCGGCTGCGAGTCGCTAAATCGGACCGGTTATTTTCCTGGCATACCAAATTGCGAGTCGCATTTTGCGAGTCGCATTGACTCGCAAAATGCGACTCGCAATTTTTATTTTTCCTACATCTGGCCCTAAGCGCCTTATTTAAACTCCCGTGCAAAAATGACGCACGGGAGTGGGCGGGCCATAAAAAATGACATCCAGCCGCTTTTGTGTCATTTTTTAACGCCTGGTCAGGGCAGGCGTTAAGGGACCTGTGGGCTCGGAAGGAGCCCAGAGGTGCCCTCCCATGCCCCAAGGGACACCCCCTGCCACCCTTGCCCACCCCAGGAGGACGCCCAAGGATGGAGGGACCCATCCCAGGGAAGTTAAGGTAAGTTCAGGTAAGTTTTTTTTTTGTTTTTTTTTTGTGGCAAAGGGGGGCCTGATTTGTGCCCCCCTACATGCCACTATGCCCAATGACCATTTCAATGGGGGTTGGGCGTCGAAAAAAATGGCGCAAATCGGGTTGAGGCGAAAATTTTGCCTCAGACCTGACTTGCCCCATTTTTTGACGCCCAAGCTCCATTTTCCCCTATGCCAGCGCTGCCTGGTGTGAGTCATTTTTTTTGACGCACACCAGTCAGCTCCGCCGGCTAACGTCATTCAATAAATAAGGCGCCTGCATGGCGCTTTGGAATGGCGTTAGCCGGCGTTAAAATTTTTGACGCACAACTGCGTTGGCGCAGTTGTGCGTCAAAAAGTATAAATATGGCCCTTAATACTTCAGTTTCACGTCCTGGTGAGTGGCCAGTGGGTACCAATGGGCATCATAATGTTTTGTAAACTCCACGGGGGTTTTAGAACAAGATGGCCTGACCCTCGATATGTGTCATCTGAACACGGGGGTATAGTGATTACATACAGTGTAGGGAAACTATGCCAGCAATGGTTGAAGAGTTCCTCACTAGATGCTGTTAAAAAATACCTCAGTCTCCTGTCTAATAATACTGATTTACAGGATTTCCTGTTAAGCCCCAGAAAACAACGTAGAAAGCGTTTCTTATATGCAGTCTATAATGACGGTCAAGGCAAATAGATCAGGAACATTTACAGAATGCATTAGCTGTTGTAGATAATGGGATTAATACCCTGTCTGACCAAATATACACCTTGAACAACATTGTTTCCTCTGCAATAGACATAGTACAGAGCGACATGTCCTTTTTACTATGGATAGAGTCCACTAAGGTCCATTATGCAGTTAGGTTGGACACTACAAACACTGAAGGTAGGTCGTGTTCCCTGGCAATACGTCAGCACGAGGTACATATTTTCAACATTTAATTTAACGTGACAATAACAACTAATGGCTGAAAAAGAAGCGACTTATGTCATGTTAAATATTGAGAAATTAGAAAAGTTGCCTTTTACTGTGGCTGAAATACCATCTGCTGAGTGGTTAATACACGGAGTTATCAATCTGCCTATTTCAACACTTCAATTCACATCCTGCTTAAAACACATTTCAGTGGGCAGATATGAAAAGCTAGAAGATGGTTACATACACGAGGTGTGGGAGCTACCCTTCTCGTACAAATGTCTCAGTGGCATGAAAGAGGTCTTTCTTAGCGGTAGTGAATGCGAGACTTCTGTCAGCCATTCAATGGTTTGTAAACAGCTGTCCTTGCACAGGACGTGAAATGCTTCAGCACCAAACTTGGCTTGTTATCTGAAGGGAGTTGAAGTATCAACAAATGTAGAGACGTCTTGTAACAATAAAGATTCCTTTAGTAGTTCAAGTAATGCAGTACATGAAGCCCCATCCTGACAGAAGCGTCTAAGATAAACTGCCCAATGCTTCCCTTCTGCTATGTCATGATGCATTCTACATTCCAAGAATGCCTCATAACATAGTTACAGAGTTCCCATAGATACAGAACATTGTGTACATACCATAAGATGCACTTACGTTACCACATCACCTCCCTTCCACCTTAACAATGAAAGAATAATGCCCTACACATGACACTTACAGATAGCTCTTACACATGGCACTTTTAAAATACATATTTCTAAACACTACAAAAAGAATAACACAAGATACCAATGTGACTCTAATTCTGTACTTTAAGACTAAACGTAGCCTTGAAACCGTGTTGGTTTCTTTACTTGTCGTTTTGGTCTAACATGGACTTCACCACCTGCGATGAAGTTATGTGTAACAACACAACGCTCACTATTCGGTTCACAAATACATGGAGCAATGTGAACTTGACATTTAGCCACTGTGTTTAGATTCCAAATGCTATAATCATTAGTCTTTACAGCATTTTTAAATGTCTTTATTACTTTAAGGGGACCCATACATTTTAACTTTACCCAATCACCAACCTTTACTACTGTTTCTTTTACACCATTACGTTCATCATGCTGCTGCTTTCTTTTGACTTTTTTGTCATGTTCTCTTCTTCTCCAACCTTCTACATCATCCATAAGGGGATCAATAGCTTTCCTTTTTTCTTGCACCCATCCAGGTAACTTTATTACAAGGCAAACTACCTCTAAATAACTGAAAGGATTTTACACCAGTAGAAGAATGTGGCGTTAAGCGATACTCACGTACCTTTCTCTTTATCTAATTTTCCCATTGCATTCCTTGTGCTTGAGCCAATTGTAAACTCTCTTTAAGCACCTTAATAAATTGTTCCACCACACCATTAGATTCTGGATGATATAACGCTGCCTTTTTGTGTTTGATTGCCTTGTCCTTCAATAAGGACTCCATTAAACCTGATGTGAATTGAACACCATTATCAGTGAGAATAGAAGCAGGAAAGCTTTCCCTCTCAAAGAGCTCTTCAAGAAAGCAAATTACATCTCCAGAATTTATAGCATTTACTACTTTGATCTCTGGCCACCTTGAATACATATCAATGCACACCAAAACATAACGATCAGTTGATTTCAATCTGACTGGGCCAAGTATATCCAAAGCTACGCCAACCCATGCTCCTGAAGCCTCCTCTCTTATCACCATGGGTTGGGTTGTACATTTCAAGGTCTTATCTGAGTAGGCACACGCTTGAGAATCTCTCACATCTCTTTCTATCAGCATATCCATCACAGGCCACCAATATATAGTTCTTTGCCTCTGTTTAGTGTTGGAAACACCCATATGACTAGAATGAGCATGTTCCACTAATTTCTTCCTCAGGCTGTAAGGTGGAATTAACTTACTGCCCCTCACCAATATCCCATCAATAACAGCCAGTTCATCCTTTACCTGCCAAAAAGCCAACAAAGCTTCATCACAACTTCTTTTCGCACCCCATCCATTTTTAGTCTTTTCTATTACTTTCTGTAACCTATCATCCTTTAGCAATTCCTCCTTCCATTCTGTTTCCTGAATCACTGCTCCTGTTATTAGACATACCTTTATGTCTTGATCGAAATCCTCACCCGCAAAATACTCTTCTTTATTATCACACCAATTTTCCCCTGTTAAGGAAGTATGTTCATTGCACAGTCTAGAAAGACAATCAGCTTGTACGTTCAAAACACCTGGCACATATGAGACATTGTACTCAAACTCCTGCAGAGCTACCACCCATTTCCGAAGCCTATGCGACACCAGATCAATGCCTTTGTTCCTAAATACCTCTTTTAAAGGTTTGTGATCAGTTATGAGCTCAAATTTACGGCCCCATAAAAATGTCCTCAATTTCCCGATATATGACTCCTAGTGCCTCTTTTTCCACAACAGAATAATTATATTCTGCCCCCTTCAAATTTCTTGACAAAAAGAGTATGGTCCTATTGATCCCTTTTGATTTCTGCATCAGCACGGCACCTATACCCTTAGAGCTGGTATCAGTCATTAATACTATCTCATCCTTTGCATCAAAACTTCCTAAATTGCATGCATTTTGTAAACTACTCTTGATGTCCTGAAATTCACTGGTACACTGATCACACCAAATGAACTCACTGCCTTTCCTCAACAGTTTTCTCATGCATCCAGTCCTTTCAGCAAATTTGGGTACAAATTTGTTGTAAAATTCTGCCATCACCAAAAATTTCACTAACTCTTCTTTGCTCTGAGGAGCAGGCATGTTATTAATGGTATCTATCAAAGCCGCTCTCGTCGGATTCCCTTTTCCAAAATTTTGTGCCCTAAATACTCAATAGTCGGACTGTCAAATTTACATTTTTTAGATTTCAATGTCAGACCGAAGTTTTTAATTTGTGCAGTACCTTTTCTAGTTTCTCGTCATGTTCATCCAAATTGGCCCCATACACCAAGATATCATCTTGATACATTTTTACTCCTTCGATTCCTTTTAAAATCTAATCTAACGCTCTCTGAAAGACAGATGCAGCTGATGTTAGAACAAAGGGCATCCTAAGGAACTTAAGAGTACCAAAAGGAGTAACAAATGTGGTGAGTTCCTGCTATGATGGATGTAACCTTATTTGGTGATGCGCAGATGACAAGTCGAGTGTAGATAAATGTTTAGCGCCATTGAGTGAACACAACATTTCATTAATATTAGGAAGGGGTTAATGGTCCACAACTACTGACTTGTTCAGTTCTCTGAGGACAACACATAACCTAGACTCTCCATTAGCCTTCTTTGCCATTACCACTGGCGCCACCCAATATGATGCTTCAGTCTCTTGAATTATTCCATTTTTGATTAATTTATTGATCTCTTCTCTCATTTGTTCTCTCACACTTAAAGGAACTGTTCTCAATTTGGCAATTTTGGGTTGGACATTGGATTTCTAGTTTGATTTCATGCATATAATCCTTTAAACAACCTATTTCAGCATTGAAAACTTCTGGGAACTTATTTATCCATTTACTCTCAACTTCTGACACACTATTAACCTTAGAAATATCTTTTAGTACAACCGGTGGATCTTCATTAGGATCAAGATAGACATATAGATCACGTTGGTGGAACCAACTGATCAAAGAATCCCCTTTTATGGATACGTAAACCTTTCCGGAATGATGCGTCCTTTAAACTCAATAGTTCCCCAAAAGTACCCAAGTAGGTTGATTGGTTCTCCACCGTACCCTTTGGGTTTTATGTCAGGTTTCAATAACTTCACTTTCCCTTTTAAATAATGATCATAGAAACTTCTCAGTATGAGCGTTATTTTTGCTCCTGAATCAAAACGAATCCTAACAGCTTCTCCATTCACCAAAATAGTTTCCATGGGGCCACTCAAATAACCACTTTTAGTTTGAAAACTTTTAACCTCGTGTACTAACTCCACATCATCATTAGAATCTTCACAATCAACTTCCATCACTTTCTTAATATTCATTTTTGTCCTACAACATCTCGCTAGGTGACCTTTCTTCCCGCAGTTTTTGCAAATGATCTTCCAGCCTGGACACTCCCTATTATAAGGCATGTGCCCCACATTACCACATCTACAGCATTTGCCTGGAAAAGACTTAGTTGACTTTACACCATCCTTTTCTTTTAAAATAGCATGTTCTGTATCACTACTGTGTACCGTTTTCACCATTACGCCCTCATCTATATTAGAGTAATCAGCTGATATTTTATGACCCCTTAAAACAATTCTTAGAATGTTCACAGGTTTTTGCAATGGTCAGTACTTCATCCAACGACGGATTGTCTTTTTGCCACATGCCCTCTTTAGCTTTCTCAAGCGAACATCCCAGCATAAACTGATCACATAATTGTTCTTCATAGGAATTACCGAACGCACATGTAGTAGCTAAACCTCGTAAAGAAGTTATGTACTGTTCTACTGATTCTCCCTGTCGCTGCATTCGTTTCCCAAACTGGTAGCGTTCAAGTACTGTGCTTTGAGCAAGTAATGTAAATCAAGTTTCTTTATACATATTTCATATTCATTAAGCCAAGCAGCATCGTTATCAGACAATTCAGGCAAGTTCTCAAATATTTCCTGCCCTTCAGTACCCAGGCAAAGCATTAATAAAGACATCTTCCTCTCCACACTGAGAGAGGTGCCACACACTTTAGCATAGTTACTGAACACTTTTTTCCATTTCTGCCATTTTATTGGTAGATTACCCGGGGAAAGCAAGAAAAATGGCGCTGCAGGAACATTCTGCATGATGTGACCTAGTACGGAATTAGAGAATCCTCTTAAAGAAGATGACTTAACACAGTTTAAAAGAAATCTCCGTGTATGTCCTTCAAACCAGGTGCCCACTTATTTTTAAATAAAGGGCCATATTTATACTTTTTGACGCAAAACTGCGCTAACGCAGTTTTGCGTCAAAAAAATTAGCGCTGGGTGCTGCCTGGTGTGCGTGAAAAAAAATGACGTACACCAGGCAGCGCCGGCGTAGGGGAATATGGAGCTTGGGCGCCAAAAATGGGGCAAGTCAAGCTGAGGCAAATTTTTCGCCTCAACCCGATTTGCGCCATTTTTTTCGACTCCCAACCCCCATTGAAATGACTCCTGTCTTAGCAAAGACAGGAGTCATGCCCCCTTGCCCAATGGCCATGCCCAGGGGACTTCTGTCCCCTGGGCATGGTCATTGGGCATAGTGGCATGTAGGGGGGCACAAATCAGGCCCCCCTATGCTACAAAAAAATATAAAAAAAATACTTACCTGAACTTACCTTAATGTCCCTGGGATGGGTCCCTCCATCCTTGGGTGTCCTCCTGGGGTGGGCAAGGGTGGCAGGGGGTGTCCCTGGGGGCATGGGAGGGCACCTCTGGGCTCCTTCCGAGCCCACAGGTCCCTTAACGCCTGCCTTGTCCAGGCGCTAAAAAACGGCGCAAAAGCGGCTGGACGTAATTTTTTTTGACCCGCCCACTCTCGGGCGTGAATTTTGCCCGGGAGTGTAAATACGGCGCACATGCCTCGGAGTCAATTTTTTAGACGGGAACGCCTACCTTGCATATCATTAACGCAATGTAGGTGTCCACGCAAAAAAATGACGCAAACTCCATGGACTTTGGCGCTAGACGCGTCTAACGCCAAAGAATAAATATGGAGTTAGTTTTGCGTCGGAATTGCGCCAAAAAAAAAGACGCAATTCCGGCGCAAACAGAGTATAAATATGCCCCAAAGTCTTAACAAAACACAACACCTTGCAAACACAGAAATCGTACACATATGTCTTCATGTTGACTTTCAATAGTGGTTTTTTTCTTCCATTGTTGTGTGCTTATCACAGCGAAAACGCACTAAACTCTGAAATCCGTTTCTGGTGTGCACGTCACCGTGGAATCCATTTCTGAGGTACCACGCTCTTACAGGTCGAACAGCTGATCACACTTAAAGAACAACGAAGAGATGCCCGTGTTGCATGTACCCCACGTTGCACACAAGTTGCGCGTTTAATTGGCTGTCTATTGCGAGGGCGAAAACTGTGCACGTCACAGAAGGCCGTCCTCGTGCTTGTGTGTCGTGCGCGATGACTGTGCACGTCACAGAAGGGCATCCTCGCACTTCCGCGTCTCCTCGTGCGCCCTATGCAATGACTGTGCATGTCACAGAAGGACCTCCTCATGCTTCTGCGTCTCCTCGTGCGTCCTGCCTCGCGCGAAGCGTGCGCTACAACTTGCGCACCACTACTGTAGTTCAAACAGTGTCGCAAGCCGCTGGGTAGGAGTCTTTCAAGACTCAAGAATTATAAGCTTTCTTCCACTTGCCTGAAGATCGCGCTCTGACTCTGCAACAGGGTTTGAAGAAACGTATTACAGGAAACAGATTCCTTTGTACATTCCGCACCGAGTTGGGGCTTCACATCTCCGTTCCTTGTTGCCAAAAGTTAAGAATCGACAAATGTAGAGACGTCTTATATCAATAAAGATTCCTTCATTAGTTCAAGTAATGCAGTACATGACGCCCCATCCTGACAGCAGAAGCGTCTAAGATAAACTGCCCAGCGCTTCCCTTGTGCTATGTCATGATGCATTCTACATTCCAAGAATGCCTCATAACATAGTTACAGAGTTCCCATAGATACAGAACATTGTGTACATACCATAAGACGCACTAACGTTACCACAGGAGTCCCAGTCCCCTTTATTAGGCCTGCATTCCAGGTGCTCTTGAATGGCAACTATATGCTCCTTAATAAAGAGAGGTGTTGTGGGATGCGAGCCGGCATGGTTTATGTCATTTCAGTCTCCAAAATTGTTGCATGCTGCGGGAATGTACTTTTCCCTCCTACACGACAGAGGGAAGTAGCTGAAATTTGGCCCCATATTGCTACTTCCAATGTGAATTTTGACAAGTTGAGCAGACTCAAGTCTTTATTGTTTCAAAAACACGTGGTGCTTACATCTGCGTGCAAGACCTATGCGCTTCAGGTCGCGAGGTTATCCGCAGAGATACAGTCACTTTGAAGTACTAACTTTTCAAGACACTTTGGTGAACTCGTGGTATGGATATTTAACGCGTCCAGTACTACTGGAATCGCCAATTTCTTTAAGGCTGTTGGTTCTGGTTTCGTTCACACCTTCTCCTCTATATTTGGCTTAATACCTTCAGCTATCCACTCAACATTTTCCAGTATTTTCAGGGGATTTCCGATAACTTTGGCTATAATAGGTGGCATCTTGCTATTGCTACTTTTTATGACCGGTTTTGCATTGTGTGCAGCCCATGTTTCGGTGCCTCTGGTGCCCTTTTGAATGTGCACTGAAGGTTTCTCTTTCTATGCAGTGATTGCTTTCATTAGACGCTGATCTGTTGATGTTCTCGCTGAGAGCTCATTACCAGACATGCGCATTGAGGGTGCGTTTGCTACGGGAAGCTGTTTATGAGTTGCAATTTGTGGATCAAGCAGCTCTAGACTCACTGTTGGGCACACCACTGAATGCTCCTGCCTCGGTTGGAGCTCAGGCTTTGGAACACGAATGCTCCTTGGTTTTCCTTGGCGATGAACTTCCTACTTTACCGCCTGCCGAAGTGGAAGATTTCCTGTCCTCAATTGTCCCGGATTCAATTGGCGACTTTAAAAATTACTCTGACTTTTGAAATTCGGCTTTTCTTGATGCCACAATTAACATTTTAAATTGTCCTTTTAATACATGCTCATGTGTCTTTTAACTTGTCATTATTGACATTCACATATATATGCCTTAGGATGAATTTTAGTAGCTTTTATACATATAATTAGGCTTTGAACCACCTTTGAATCTGCACGGTGAGGGTGTGATGTAGCCATTTTAGCTATAATTTTATAGACGTTATTTTAGCAACCTAGGCCTGCCGCTGTGCACTTTAACCAAGATATGTTTTATTTTATCTTCAATATATTATTTTAACAGTAGCCACATTTGCGGTCTTGTTTTATTTTCTCTATCTAGCTGTTCTTCGCCTAGGTCAGCACTACGTTCTTAAACAAGACATTTATTTCACTCTGCTTTTCTCAAGATTGCAGTAAGATAGGTTGCCGGCAAAAGTGGTACGCTTTGTCTCCAATGTTTACAGAACCATACACACTCTTACGCGGGGATCCTTTCTTGGAACATCAGCTGTTTTATTATAAAAACACTACTTTGACCCATGTACGTTAGAGGGAGATTCCAGCCAGATGACCACGACTGTATGCTGATTGCTGATTGCTTCGCTGCAGCTGCTTATGTAGACTACAGGCCTCTTGTTCAGGAATGAGAGATGATGTCTTTCCAGGGGGAACCTGAAGGGCAGAATTAGAGCTTAACATGCTATGCTCTAACATAGATTAGGTAGGAACTATCCTTAAAGACCTAAGTGACAACATGGTAGCGTTATTCTTGTGTTTTACTCTCCTTGTCACAATTTTAGTCCTATTGTGCTTCATTATCCTAGTTATTGCAATACATGCCTTATTATCTAAGATGCAGTTGCATCAATAAAACTTTATTGAACTATACTCTGCCTCTGATTGTCATTGCATGCATGAGACTAATTTAACTGAGGGAAACGGATGAGATCTGAGTGACCACGATTCCCCTGAGGAGTCATTTATGTCATGCGCCCGGTTGCATCCCTACTCTTGGGTGGAGATGAGGCACTGCTAGTTAGCCGGAAGAAACCCGGATTAGGTCGACAGGTGTCACATGGTGTGGGATCAGACTCGGTCCCCCTCAGTATAGGTGATTTTGCCACCTGAATCCAGTAATCTCATTAGGATAATGAGAACCTATGCTACACTATGTTATGCTGAATGATCAAAGTTGCTACAGAATGAAACCTGGAATTGCATATGCAATTTCAGTTTCCCAAATGACAACTTGTTGCAGTCATGTGTTATTGAGAGACAAAAGTGGCAGAATTGTGGCCGCACATTGATGCTTTGAATGTACAGTTTGACAAGCGCGGCATTTGCGCCGCTTTTTGACGCAAAAGCGGCGCAAACTTAGAAAATACAACTGTATTTTGTAAGTTTGCGCCGCTTTTGTGTCAAAAAATGACACAAATGCAGGCGCTAAAAAAGTATAAATATGGGCCTAAAGATGATATTGTTTCAAAAACCTGTGGCACTGACACCAACCAGAGAGACCTATGACCTGCATCTAGCTAGGCCAACTGCAGAGATACAGTACCTATTAAATACCAACTTCCCCAAACACTTTGGAGAATTGGTGAGCAGAATTTTTACACATATAATACTGCTGAGTTTGTGCACCTTTTTAAGGCTGTTGGATATGGGTTTGTCAGCACAATCAAGGCAATATTTGGAGTCACTTCTTCAGCTATTCATTCACTCTTTTTGTGTGTGTTTGGTGGATTCCGAATAACTTTGGCATTGATTGGTTGCTATTTTTAATATGCAGTGACCAGCCCAGCTGTGTCGTGGTTGCATGGTTAATTACTTTTCATCTTCCCTTCTGGAGGAATTGGAGCTGAATTGGTCTTTGACATTCTGACCGGTTCTGGTCTGGCGCAACCAGTTTTCCATTGCTTATGGTGCTTCTTTGATTGTGCC
The DNA here is from genome assembly GCF_031143425.1 of Pleurodeles waltl. Taxonomy (NCBI): domain Eukaryota; kingdom Metazoa; phylum Chordata; class Amphibia; order Caudata; family Salamandridae; genus Pleurodeles; species Pleurodeles waltl. Next base: position 1,496,547,603 of record NC_090447.1, read on the forward strand.
CCAAAAGTATGTCTTGCTGTACAGCCAGTGCCTTCTTTGATGTGGATCTGTTAATGTTCTCGATAAGGGTTAATTCACATACATGCCCATTGAGGCTGCGGTTGAAATATGAGGCATCTTATGAGCCACCACTTGTGAACTTGCTGGCTCCTCCACCATCTGGCACATTGACAGATGTTACTCCCTCAGCCTTGTCTGAGGCGGAGGCCTCTGCATGTATTTGCTCCCTGGATCCTGCAGCCAAAGTGCTGGTCAAATTATCGCATTCAGAAGTGGAGTTCTTCTTGGCTCCTATTACTATGGCTGACATCGAAGATTTTTTACAGGATCACAATTACTATTAACATTTGATCATTGGCATTTCATCTAAATTCTAAACATATTGTTAAATTGTTTTCTAAATTTGGCTTACCTGTTGGCTTGTCACCTTTGACATTTTAATCTCTCTTAGGTATATTTTATAATGCTTTTAGTATTTTGGTTTAGAGCCTTTTATAGTTTAATGTTTTGACTGGCACTCTTGTTTCGGCAATGGGAAGGGTGTTATGGATTCATTTCAGTATCTTGCTTGGGCACGTCTGTTTTAGCTTAGCTTAAGGCTGGGGCCTGTGACCTTTAACCCAGATAATATGCTCTATTTTCATTTATTCATTTTATTCACTTTAGAATAGCTTGTTTTAGTGGGGATGTTTTATTTTTGCATATTCAGCTGTTATTCTGTGAGAGCGTTATTATTATTACTTTGGACAACATTTTCTCATCATGTTCCTTGCCCAAGGTTGATAGGGAACAGTACGAGACCAACACGAGATAATGTTTTGCATTGCCACCACAAGAATGCACAGACAATCTAACACTTAGGTACATGCCCACGTCAGGCCTATTTTGCAGAACAATACATGTGTTTTTATAAAAACACAATGTGGGATAAAAGAGGGCATAGAGGGATCATTCTGGCCAGGATTTCCATCTATGCTGCACGCTATCTTACAGCTGACCTTCACCTTTTCTCTGACAGCCAGCTAAAGAGACAAAGACCAGACCTTCCTTCTAGGGTAGCAGGGTGGGTGATCCTCTCATGGACTATGTATGACTAGAATGGGCTAACACTGCCGTGCTCTCGCTAAGAAGCTAGATGCTAGGCGTTAGGTAGGAATTTTACATGCATGTTTATGCATTGTTGGGATTATTCATTCTTTTCTCACTAATTGTCACAATTCTGATTTTGTTATGTCTTATCATCCTAATAACTGCAGCTGATATATTTTATCGTAGATTGCAGTCTTTTCAATGAATCTATTGAAAACCACCCTGTATCTCTTTATTGCCTGTGTGAGTGTATATGAGACCTTTTTGATAACGAGAGAAAGGGGTAACATCTGTTTATCACGACTTCCCTGAGGTCACTACAGGGCCATGTTATAGGCTGCCACAAATCACAATTCCCTGTTAGGTTGGAAGAAGTGCTGCTAGCAACCTGGAAGGGAAGGGACGACAGCCACCAACTGGTGTGGAAATGGCTCAGTCGCCCACAAACAGTGGTGGTACCTCCCCTAATCCAGCAGTCTTGTTAGAACGAGAGTCCTACGACACTCTCCCTGAGAGTTTGCAATGATACATCAAACTGCTTATGCGTGCCACATGCAACCAAATCGATGAGAAGCAGTTCTAAGTTTGCGTGTGTGGAGACACAGCCCCGCTCCAGCCTACACATGGCCAATTAAGAAATGTAGAGCCATACAAAGGAGTATGTTAGAAAGACTGCCAGAAACCCACTGGTAAGGTCAAAAGAGGAAATACTGAGTTGCGCCATAGCACAGAGCTATCATCCATTTAAAGCAAACTCTAAAGGCAGAAATAACTAGGTATGGTAGTACAAATGTACTTACCTGCACGAGGGAGAGAAGTGCCACCCAAACTCGAATCGGTTGTGAAAACCCACGCCTCGTTATGAGCCCGATGAGTGCACAGCAGAGAGTGGCATCTTCTGCAATGAAAGCTATTGGAATAGTGGATATTTTCAATGGCTGCTGAAGAGAGCAGGAAATATAATGTAAGTGTGTTTCTGAAAAGACCACCATCATTTGACACCGCCAAGAAATAAAATATAGGCACCAGGCAGATTGCATGGCTCGAGATCTTCGATAATTTCATAGATGTCCTAGAAGAAATAGATTATAAGAAAATCATTAAGTATTTGAAGAACTTTGCCGGTGATGGAATAAAAGAAGTGCTGAAGAAAACCACGCAGACTGAGGCAATATCGTACAGTCAGATTAAAGAAGCGGTGGGTACCAAGTTCATTCTGATGCCGATTGTCAAATATGGAAGGTACATTATCACTCAATCAAACAGCAAGCTGGTGTAACAATGGATGAGTGTAGGAGGCTGGCCTGGTTTGTAGTGGGTACCAGAGGTACTTACACCTTCTACCAGGTCCATGTATTCAGTGTCTAGAAGCCAGGGCTCTCTAGTGGTAGTGTGGATGAGCAGCAAAGGCCTAGCTAGGAGAGATGCAAAGCTCATGCAATATCACTACTGTCATACAGCACTTACACACATGAAAGAAAATACTCAGTGGTACAAAAATAAAGGGGCTTTATTTTGGGGACACACCTGCCAAATATACCTTAGAGACTATACTCCCTTAGGAGGTAAGTAATATACACAATATATGCACTAGTATCCAAAAACAGGTAAGAAAATAGTTAAAAAACAGTGCAAATAGTGAAAATCACAATAGTTAGAAATAGACCTAGGGGGAACACAAAACATATACTAAGAAAGTGGAATGCGATAGTCGGTTTCCCACCTAGGCAAGGGTAGTGTGTAGAGGGTTGCGGGCAGTGTAAGAAAACACCAAAGGTAAGTTATAAAACCCACCCCAGAGCCCAGGAAAGTAGGAATTAAATCACAGGAACTTTCCTACTACACAGAAGAAAATGCCAAAGAAGATATGCAAGAACTAGAAGAGACTGCAAGACAACAACAGTGGATTCCTAGACCTGAAGACCTGTGGAAGAAGGGGACCAAGTCCAAGAAGCACAGAATAGTCTAGGAGCCTCTGCTAACCGGATGACGGTGCAAAATTGGAACCACGGGTGAAGAACAACAGTCAGTACTGCACCCAAGAGAAGGATGTGGGTTCCTGGTTGGTGCAGATGATGTCCCACGCCGGATGGATGATTGCAGTCTGGTTTGCATCACTGGATTCCACCAACAAGCCTTGGCAAATGCAAAGCTCGCGGTTGGAGGAAAATGGGGCTGCCCGGGACCAGGAAGGACCAGATCGACTCTACTCAGGAGGGAGAGTCAGAGGGGGCCCTCAACAGTCCGGAGAGCCGTTAGAAGACCAGGCAGCATGACTAGGAGTCCCACAAGATTAGGAAAAAGAAGGTGCAAATGGAGGCCATGCAGCACTATAACAAAGGGTCCCCCCTCACCGAAAAATGTTGCCGGAAGCTGTGCATCACAGGAGGGAGTGCTGAGGGCTGGCACTGTGCTGTGCACGAAGAACTTTGTGGAAGGTCGCACACACTCCTTGGCAACTGCAAATCATGCAGTTCACGGGGTACTGTCTGCGTGGTAATGCAAGCTCTTACCTCCACCAAAGTTGGACAGCTGGACGTCAGGACCGTCAGGACCACTTCAGTCCACCACCTGTGTTGCTGGATCCAGGCACTTTACCAGGAGAGGGGACCCAAGCCACCAGGCGTTGCTGCAGAGGGTACCTGCTGGAGCAGGGAAGTGATACCTTCACTTCTAGGGAGATTCCTCCGCTCTTCTGGTGCAGGCTGAAAACTGGATGCCCTGTGAGGATGGGATGCAGTTGCTGGCAAGAGCTGAAGATACAGTGTTGCAGAAGTCGTCCTGGCTTCTTTGCTGCAGATTTGTAGAGTTCTTGGAGGCCAGATGCAGTTTCTTTGGTGAGAAGGTAAAGTAAAGGATGCAGAGGATTCCTGCTGGAGTCTTGCAATCTGAATCTGAAGAACCACCTAAAGGAGAGACCCTAAATAGCCCTGAAAGGGGGATTGGTCACCTAACAGGTAAGCACCTATCAGGTGAGGGCTCTGACGTCACCTGTTGGCCCTGGCCACTCAGAGGTTCCCAGAGTTCCCTGTCCTTCCTGAAAACAATATGGTAGAACCCAGGGACCCTCTGGAGGAGCTCTGAGCACCATCCCTGGGGTGGTGATGGACAGGGGAGTGGCCACTCCCCTTTCTTTTGTCCAGTTTCGTGCCAGAGCAGGGACTGGGGTCCCAGAACCGGCGTGGACTGGATTATGCAAGGAGGGCACCATTTGTGCACTTCAAAGTATTTCCAGAGGCCCTGGGAGGCTACCCCTCCCATGCCTGTAACACCTAGTTCCAAAGGGAGAGGGTGTAACACCCCTCTCCCAAAGGAAATCCTTTGTTTCTGCCTTCCTGAGCTTGAGCTGTAAAATCAGCAGGAGGGCAGAAACTTGTCTGAGGGATGGCAGCAGCTGGGGCTGCCTGGCAGACCTCAGAAGGCTGGAATGGCAATACTGGGGGTCCTCTAAGGAGCCATCAGAGTGCATGGAATCATACAACCAATGCTTGGAAAAGCCTTGGGGTATGGTTCCAACATGTTAGATACCAAACATGGTCATATTCAGAGTTACAACTATGTAGCTAGTGCACATATAAAATGGTGTTCCCGCACTCACGAAGTCCGAGAAATTGGTCCTGGACAACATGGGGGCACCTCTGCTATTGCAGGGGTGCCCTTACACACAAGTACTTTGCACCCAGCCTTCAGGCCTGGAAGGACTGACATATAGGTGACTTAGGAGTGACCTTGTGCAGTGTAAATGGCAGTGAAAGTGTGCATGCACCATTTCACACAGGTTGCGATGGCAGTCCTGTAGAAGCCTTTGCATGGGCTCCCTATGGGTGGCAAAAGAAATGCTGCAGCCCATAGGTATCCCCTGGAACCTCAATGCCCTGGCTACCTAGGTACCATATACTAGGGACTAATAAGGGGTGACCACAAATGCCAAAGTAGGATGCAATACTGGGTTACCAGTATGCAGTGACAAAATTGAGAGGAGAGAGAGCATAAGCACTGGGGTCCTGGTTAGCAGGATTCCAGTGGCACAGTCAAAACACACTGACATCAGGCAGAAATTGGGGGTAATATGCCAAAAAGATGGTACTTTTCTACAATGAGTTTGTTGAAAGACTTGAGATGCTTGTCAAACACTGTGAGTTTAGTGAACTTAATGATGAAAAAGACCTATGCCTCAGAGTCATCAATGGATGTCTTTCGGACTGTTTCAGAAGCCTCATGTTGAGAGAGATCCTTACTTTAGAGAAAATAATAATGGTTACAAGAGCTGATGGAAGAACAGATCAACAAGCTTCGCGTAACTTCTACAATCATTCAGAACTTTGCTTTCCTCCAATTTTTCGTGGACTTTGTTATGGACATTTTGACTTCCTAGCAATGTTATCTATACTTTTGACATTGTTTCTTATGTTTTACTCTGATTGACTCGTTTGAAAGAATATAGGGTTAGTTGCTCCCATTCAAGATGATTATCAGGATACACAACGTCCTATTGCTTACACTATAGTGATGTAATTTTAATAGTTCTCCTCCAGGTCTTCTGGGTAATGTAGTTTTTCTTTTCTACCTGGCTAAATGCAAGAAAAGAAAGCATAATACTTGCCTCCATGTCTCTTATAAAATTCAGCCTTTCTTACACCAAGGCCAGGAAAATCTAAATTATCATTTAATATGAAATGTGTCCAGGAGGTGCGTGGAGGTCAAAATATTGACAGTGCCAAAGATGCAAGATTTCAGAAAGATGTAGGGAGAAAGGGGCTGTTACTGGCTGCCCGTGGAGCCTGCAGAGGAAAGTGATGAGAAGGGAAGACCACGAGTGATTGAGACGCTTTGAAAATCAGTATCCTTTTCGCCTACCTTGGCAATGTTTAATTCAGAGTCCAATATTTTCTGAAATGAAACGTTCTCAATCCTAATCATTCACAACAAAATCATTGTTGTTACTGATTTAGCTGATAACTGCTAACAAGCATTGACAAAGCCAAAAGGTCTGGTTTGTATTGGGGATATGTTCATTGTGGTATGATACCTCTGGATGAAATTGCAGGCTCACAGGGAGGCACCCAATTTCTGGTCATTTCTTTGAATTTCTTCTGAGAAAGTGTCACTCAAGGTGTCACGCATTTCACAGTAGACTGTCACTCATTCACACAATGAAGCCATAGGAGTGTCAAACTTAAGCAATCTGAAAATTTGGCAGCTATGTACAAAGTCAACATTTTTGACACAAGTGCATATTTATACTTTTTGAAGCAAAACTACGCTAACGCCTGCTAGCGCCATTCTATAGCGGCAGCCGGGCGCCATATCTATGGATTGACGCACGCTGGCGGTAAGGTATGGCTAGCGTAAAAAAAAAAATAAGCTAGCCGGGGGGGATGGCAGTAGGGAACAAGGAACTAGTGGGTCAGAAATTATACTAGGCTAGTTAGCAGTAATAAATATGCGTTATTTTATTAGTACTAGCACCCAAAAATGACTCCTGTCTCAGTAAAGACAGGTGCCATGCCCACCACCCCAATGGCCAGCACAGGGGACCAGTGCTCCCTGGGCAAGGCCATAACACCCAGTGTCAGGCAGCGGGCCCCATGTTAGAGGCCCCCAATGGCACACCAATAAAAATAAATACTTACATATACTTACCCAGGATGGGGTCCTCCATCCTGTGGTGTCCCTCTGGTGTGGGGGGAGAGATGTTGCTGGGGCTTATGGTGGTCATCTGTGGGCCCATTCCAAGGTGTTTGACCATGGAAATTGGTCCGCAGGTACCCTAACGCCTGGTTTGACCCATGCATTAAATAAGCCCACCAGACACCAGGGAAGAATTTTTTTCAAACAGAGTGGGGGTATGGCTATACCCCCACCCGAAATAGATGGGGACAAAGTTGTTCTGTAGATGGGGCAATTACCCCTGATCCACTCCCCGAGGGGGAGGGGCAGAAACCCTACAAGATGCCAGGGAATTTTTTTAAAAATAGCAGGTGGTGGCTACCAACCAGTATGGGCATGGTTATGCCCCCACCCCAACTGAAGAGGGTAACAGTCTTTCAGCTTTCCCCCACACACTAAAACATCCTATCCCACAGCAAGCAAGAGGATATTTGATTATTTTGGGTTTTGGTTTTACATTTGGGCCATGAGAGCTTGTCTAACTCTCAAAATTGTCCCACTTGGATCTGTGAGGGATGCACTTTTTAGACTTTGGGACGCTGCCATGTAGAAAAATCTATGAGACCTAGACACATCTGAAAACTAAACATCTGGTTGAGTCCAGGGTGGTGTGCTTCACATGCACCCGCACCATTTTCTTACCCACAATGCTATGCAACCCTCCAACTTTGCTGGAAATCACACATGTTCCCACATTTTTGTGATGGAACCTTCTGGAATCTGCAGGAATCCACAACATTCCTACCTCCCAGCATTGTCATATTTAAACTGATAAAAACTCTTCCCCACTTGTCAGCCTGAAATTATAATTTTTTCAAACTACCCTTTTGGACCCGCTTTGGTTCCTCCTCATTTTTGACATGGTTTTGGATCTTATCACAGGCACTTGGCCCACCTACACAAGGGAGGTATAAGTTTTGCCAAGAGACTGAGGGAAATGTTGGTTGGTAGGAAATGTGTGCTGGCGCAGTGATCCCACACAGAAATTTGTGGAAAATGTGATTTGTTTAGCTAAATTTGAGGTTTGCTGAGGAACCTGGGTACGAAAACACTGGGGGATCCACACAAGTCACACCTCCCTGAACTCCCTTGGGTGTCTAGTTTTCAGAAAATGTTTGGGTTTGCTAGGTTTCCCTACAAGGCTGCTGAGCCCAGGACCACAAACGCAGCTAGGCACTTTGCAAAAAAAAGGTCAGTTTTCTTTAGGAAAATGTGATATGTCCACGTTGTGTTTGGGGCATTCCCTACCACGGGCACTAGGCCTACCCACACAAGTGAGGTACCATTTTTATCTAGAATCTTGGGGGCATGCTGGGTGGAAGGAAATTTGTGGGTCCTCTTAGATTCCAGAACTTTCTTTCACGGAAATGTGAGGAAAAGGTGTTTTTTTTTGCAAAAAAGTGTGAGGTCTGACAATGATTCTGGGTAACAGAACCTGGTGAGAGCCCCACAAGTCACCCCATTCTGAATTCCCCTAGGTGTCTAGTTTTCAAAAATGTATAGGGTAACATAACTTCGTGAGAGCCCCACAAGTCACCCCATTCTGAATTCCCCTATGTGTCTAGTTTTAAAAAATGCACAGGTTTGGTAGGTTTTCCTAGGTGCCGGCTGAGCTAAAGGCCAAAATCCACAGCTAGGCACTTTGCAAAAAACAGGTCTGTTTTATTTTGGAAAATGTGTTGTGTCCATTTTGTGTTTTGGGGCATTTCCTGTTCCGGGCACTAGGCCTACCCACACAAGTGAGGTATCATTTTTATCAGGAGACTTGGGGGAACGCTGGGTGGAAGGAAATTTGTGGCTCCTCACAGATTCCAGAACTTTCTGTCACCGAAATGTGAGGAAAACATGTTTTTTTCGTCAAATTTTGAGGTTTGCAAACGATTCTGGGTAACAGAACCTGGTCAGAGCCCCACAAGTCGCCCCACAAGTCACCCCATCTTGGATTTCCCTAGGTCTCTAGTTTTCAAAAATGCACAGGTTTGGTAGGTTTCCCTAGGTGCCGGCTGAGCTAGAGGGCCAAAATCTACAGGTAGGCACTTTGCAAAAAATACCTCTGTTTTCTGTCAAAAATTGCGATGAGTCCACATTGTGATTTGGGGCATTTCCTGTCGCGGGTGCTAGGCCTACCCACACAAGTGAGGTATCATTTTTATTGGGAGATTTGGGGGAACGCTGGGTGGAAGGAAATTTGTAGCTCCTCACAGATTCCAGAACTTTCTGTCACCGAAATGTGAGGAAAACGTGTTTTTTTAGCCAAATTTTGAGGTTTGCAAAGGATTCTGGGTAACAGATCCTGGTCAGAGCCCCACAAATCACCCCATCTTGGATTCCGATAGGTCTCTAGTTTTCAAAAACGCACAGGTTTGGTAGGTTTCCCTAGGTGCCGGCTGAGCTAGAGGCCAAAATCTACAGGTAGGCACTTTGCAAAAAACACCTCTGTTTTCTGTCAAAAATTGTACTGTTCCACGTTGTGTTTTGGGGCATTTCCTGTCGCGGGCGCTAGGCCTACCCACACAAGTGAGGTATAATTTGTATTGGGAGACTTGGTGGAACGCTGGGTGGAAGGAAATTTGTGGCTCCTCTCAGATTTCAGAACTTTCTGTCACCGAAATGTGAGGAAAATGTGTTTTTTTAGCCAAATTTTAGGTTTGCAAAGGATTCTGGGTAACAGAACCTGGTCAGAACCCCACAAGTCACCCCATCTTGGATTTTCCTCAGGTCTCTAGTTTTAAAAGATGCACAGGTTTGGTGGGTTTCCCTAGGTGCCGGCTGAGCTAGAGGCCAAAATCTACATGTAGGCACTTTGCAAAAAACACCTCTGCTTTCTGTCAAAAAATGTGATGTGTCCACGTTGTGTTTTGGGGCATTTCCTGTCGCGGACGCTAGGCCAACCCACACAAGTGAGGTATCATTTTTATCGGGAGACTTGGGGGAAAACTGTGTGGAAGGAAATTTGTGGCTCCTCACAGATTCCAGAACTTTCTGTCACCGAAATATGAGGAAAATGTGGTTTTTTAGCCAAATTTTGAGGTTTGCAAAGGATTCTGGGGAACAGAACATGGTCAGAGCCCCACAAGTCACCCCATCTTGGATTTTCCTCAGGTCTCTAGTTTTAAAAAATGCACAGGTTTGGTAGGTTTCCCTAGGTGCTGGCTGAGCTAGAGGCAAATTCTACAGGTAGGCACTTTGCAAAAAACACCTCTGTTTTCTGTCAAAAATTGTGATGTGTCCACGTTGTGGTTTGGGGCATTTCCTGTCACGGGCGCTAGGCCTACCCACACAAGTGAGGTATCATTTTTATCGGGAGACTTGGGGAACGCTGGGTGGAAGGAAATTTGTGTCTCCTCACAGATTCCAGAACTTTCTGTCACCAAAATGTGAGGAAAACGTGAGGTTTGCAAAGGATTCTGGGTAACAGAACCTGATCAGGGCCCCACAAGTCACCCCATCTTGGATTCCCCTAGGCCTCTAATTTTAAAAAATTCACAGGTTTGGTAGGTTTCCCTAGGTGCCGGCTGAGCTAGGGGCCAAAATCTACAGGTAGGCTCTTTGCAAAAAACACCTCTGTTTTCTGTCAAAAATTGTGATGTGTCCATATTGTGTTTTGGGGCATTTCCTGTCGCGGGCGCTAGGCCTACCCACACAAGTGAGGTATCATTTTTATCGGGAGACGTGGGAGAATGCTGGGTGGAAGGAAATTTGTGGCTCCTCTCAGATTCCAGAACTTTCTGTCACCAAAATGTGAGGAAAACGTGTTTTTTAGCCAAATTTTGCGGTTTGCAAATGACGATGGGTAACAGAACCTGGTCAGAGCCCCACAAGTCACCCCATCTTGGATTCCCCTAGGTCTCTAGTTTTCATAAATGCACAGGTTTGGTAGGTTTCCCTAGGTGCCGGCTGAGCTATAGGCCAAAATCTACAGGTAGGCGCTTTACAAAAAAAAAACTCTGTTTTCTGTCAAAAAATGTGATGTGTCCACGTTGTGTTTTGGGGCCTTTCCTGTCGCGGGCGCTAGGCCTACCCACACAAGTGAGGTATCATTTTTATTGGGAGACTTGGGGGAACACTGGGTGGAAGGAAATTTGTGGCTCCTCTCAGATTTCAGAACTTTCTGTCACCGAAATGTGAGGAAAACGTGTTTTTTTTGCCACATTTTGAGGTTTGCAAAGGATTCTGGGTAACAGAACCTGGTCAGAGCCCCACAAGTCACCCCATCTTGGATTTTCCTCAGGTCTGTAGTTTTAAAAAATGCACAGGTTTGGTAGGTTTCCCTAGGTGCTGGCTGAGCTAGAGGCAAATTCTACAGTAGGCACTTTGCAAAAAACACCTCTGTTTTCTGTCAAAAATTGTGATGGGTCCACGTTGTGTTTTGGGGCATTTCCTGTCACGGGCGCTAGGCCTACCCACACAAGTGAGGTATCATTTTTATCGGGAGACTTGGGGGAACGCTGGGTGGAAGGAAATTTGTGGCTCCTCACAGATTCCAGAACTTTCTGTCACCGAAATGTGAGGAAAACGTGTTTTTTTAGCCAAATTTTGAGGTTTGCATAGGATTCTGGGTAACAGATCCTGTTCAGAGCCCCACAAGTCACCCCATCTTGGATTCCGATAGGTCTCTAGTTTTCAAAAACGCACAGGTTTGGTAGGTTTCCCTAGGTGCCAGCTGAGCTAGAGGCCAAAATCTACAGGTAGGCACTTTGCAAAAAACACCTCTGTTTTCTGTCAAAAATTGTAATGTTCCACGTTGTGTTTTGGGGCATTTCCTGTCGCGGGCGCTAGGCCTACCCACACAAGTGAGGTATAATTTTTATTGGGAGACTTGGTGGAACGCTGGGTGGAAGGAAATTTGTGGCTCCTCTCAGATTTCAGAACTTTCTGTCACCGAAATGTGAGGAAAATGTGTTTTTTTAGCCAAATTTTAGGTTTGCAAAGGATTCTGGGTAACAGAACCTGATCAGAGCCCCACAAGTCACCCCATCTTGGATTCCCCTAGGTCTCTAGTTTTAAAAGATGCACAGGTTTGGTGGGTTTCCCTAGGTGCCGGCTGAGCTAGAGGCCAAAATCTACATGTAGGCACTTTGCAAAAAACACCTCTGCTTTCTGTCAAAAAATGTGATGTGTCCACGTTGTGTTTTGGGGCATTTCCTGTCGCGGACGCTAGGCCTACCCACACAAGTGAGGTATAATTTTTATCGGGAGACTTGGGGGAACACTGTGTGGAAGGAAATTTGTGGCTCCTCACAGATTCCAGAACTTTCTGTCACTGAAATATGAGGAAAACGTGTTTTTTTAGCCAAATTTGAGGTTTGCAAAGGATTCTGGGGAACAGAACCTGGTCAGAGACCCACAAGTCACCCCATCTTGGATTTTCCTCAGGTCTCTAGTTTTCAAAAATGCACAGGTTTGGTAGGTTTCCCTAGGTGCTGGCTGAGCTAGAGGCAAATTCTACAGGTAGGCACTTTGCAAAAAACACCTCTGTTTTCTGTCAAAAATTGTGATGTGTCCACGTTGTGGTTTGGGGCATTTCCTGTCACGGGCGCTAGGCCTACCCACACAAGTGAGGTATCATTTTTATCGGGAGACTTGGGGAACGCTAGGTGGAAGGAAATTTGTGGCTCCTCACAGATTCCAGAACTTTCTGTCACCAAAATGTGAGGAAAACGTGAGGTTTGCAAAGGATTCTGGGTAACAGAACCTGATCAGAGCCCCACAAGTCACCCCATATTGGATTCCCCTAGGCCTCTAATTTTAAAAAATTCACAGGTTTGGTAGGTTTCCCTAGGTGCTGGCTGAGCTAGAGGCAAATTCTACAGTAGGCACTTTGCAAAAAACACCTCTGTTTTCTGTCAAAAAATGTGATGTGTACATGTTGTGTTTTGGGGGATTTCCTGTCACGGGCGCTAGGCCTACCCACACAAGTGAGGTATCATTTTTATCGGGAGACTTGGGGAACGCTGGGTGGAAGGAAATGTGTGGCTCCTCACAGATTCCAGAACTTTCTGTCACCGAAATGTGAGGAAAACGTGTTTTTTAGCCAAATTTTGCAGTTTGCAAAGGATGCTGGGTAACAGAACCTGGTCAGAGCCCCACAAGTCACCCCATCATGGATTCCCCTAGGTCTCTAGTTTTCATAAATGCACAGGTTTGGTAGGTTTCCCTAGGAGCCCGCTGAGCTAAACGCCAAAATCTACAAGTAGGTGCTTTGCAAAAAACACCTCTGTTTTCTGTCAAAGAATGTGATGTGTCCACATTGTGTTTTCGGGCATTTCCTGTCGCGGTGGCTAGGCCTACCCACACAAGTGAGGTATCATTTTTATTGGGAGACTTGGGGGAACACTGGGTGGAAGGAAATTTGTGGCTCCTCTCAGATTTCAGAACTTTCTGTCACCGAAATGTGAGGAAAACGTGTTTTTTTAGGCACATTTTGAGGTTTGCAAAGGATTCTGTGTAACAGAACCTGGTCAGAGACCCACAAGTCACCCCATCTTGGATTTTCCTCAGGTCTCTAGTTTTAAAAAATGCACAAGTTTGGTAGGTTTCCCTAGGTGCTGGCTGAACTAGAGGCAAATTCTACAGTCGGCACTTTGCAAAAAACACCTCTGTTTTCTGTCAAAAATTGTGATGTGTCCACGTTGTGTTTTGGGGCATTTCCTGTCGCGGACGCTAGGCCTACCCACACAAGTGAGGTATCATTTTTATTGGGAGACTTGGGGGAACACTGTGTGCAAGGAAATTTGTGGCTCCTCACAGATTCCAGAACTTTCTGTCACCGAAATATGAGGAAAACGTGTTTTTTTAGCCAAATTTTGAGGTTTGCAAAGGATTCTGGGGAACAGAACCTGGTCAGAGCCCCACAAGTCACCCCATCTTGGATTTTCCTCAGGTCTCTAGTTTTAAAAAATGCACAGGTTTGGTAGGTTTCCCTAGGTGCTGGCTGAGCTAGAGGCAAATTCTACAGGTAGGCACTTTGCAAAAAACACCTTTGTTTTCTGTCAAAAATTGTGATGTGTCCACGTTGTGGTTTGGGGCATTTCCTGTCACGGGCGCTAGGCCTACCCACACAAGTGAGGTATCATTTTTATCGGGAGACTTGGGGAACGCTGGGTGGAAGGAAATTTGTGGCTCTTCACAGATTCCAGAACTTTCTGTCACTGAAATGTGAGGAAAACTTGTTTTTTTAGCCAAACTTTGAGGTTTGCAAAGGATTCTGGGTAACAGAACCTGGTCAGAGCCCCACAAGTCACCCCATCTTGGATTCCCCTAGGCCTCTAATTTTAAAAAATTCACAGGTTTGGTAGGTTTCCCTAGGTGCCGGCTGAGCTAGGGGCCAAAACCTACAGGTAGGCTCTTTGCAAAAAACACCTCTGTTTTCTGTCAAAAATTGTGATGTGTCCATGTTGTGTTTTGGGGCATTTCCTGTCGCGGGCGCTAGGCCTACCCACACAAGTGAGGTATCATTTTTATCGGGAGACTTGGGGGAACGCTGGGTGAAAGGAAATTTGTGGCTCCTCTCAGATTCCAGAACTTTCTGTCACCAAAATGTGAGGAAAATGTGTTTTTTAGCCAAATTTTGGGGTTTGCAAAGGATGATGGGTAACAGAACCTGGTCAGAGCCCCACAAGTCACCCCATCTTCGATTCCCCCAGGTCTCTAGTGTTCATAAATGCACAGGTTTGGTGGGTTTCCCTAGGTGCCGGCTGAGCTAGAGGCCAAAATCTACATGTAGGCACTTTGCAAAAAACACCTCTGCTTTCTGTCAAAAAATGTGATGTGTCCACGTTGTGTTTTGGGGCATTTCCTGTCACGGACGCTAGGCCAACCCACACAAGTGAGGTATCATTTTTATCGGGAGACTTGGGGGAAAACTGTGTGGAAGGAAATTTGTGGCTCCTCACAGATTCCAGAACTTTCTGTCACCGAAATATGAGGAAAATGTGGTTTTTTAGCCAAATTTTGAGGTTTGCAAAGGATTCTGGGGAACAGAACCTGGTCAGTGCCCCACAAGTCACCCCATCTTGGATTTTCCTCAGGTCTCTAGTTTTAAAAAATGCACAGGTTTGGTAGGTTTCCCTAGGTGCTGGCTGAGCTAGAGGCAAATTCTACAGGTAGGCACTTTGCAAAAAACACCTCTGTTTTCTGTCAAAAATTGTGATGTGTCCACGTTGTGGTTTGGGGCATTTCCTGTCACGGGCGCTAGGCCTACCCACACAAGTGAGGTATCATTTTTATCGGGAGACTTGGGGAACGCTGGGTGGAAGGAAATTTGTGGCTCCTCACAGATTCCAGAACTTTCTGTCACCAAAATGTGAGGAAAACGTGAGGTTTGCAAAGGATTCTGGGTAACAGAACCTGATCAGGGCCCCACAAGTCACCCCATCTTGGATTCCCCTAGGCCTCTAATTTTAAAAAATTCACAGGTTTGGTAGGTTTCCCTAGGTGCCGGCTGAGCTAGGGGCCAAAATCTACAGGTAGGCTCTTTGCAAAAAACACCTCTGTTTTCTGTCAAAAATTGTGATGTGTCCATATTGTGTTTTGGGGCATTTCCTGTCGCGGGCGCTAGGCCTACCCACACAAGTGAGGTATAATTTTTATCGGGAGACGTGGGAGAATGCTGGGTGGAAGGAAATTTGTGGCTCCTCTCAGATTCCAGAACTTTCTGTCACCAAAATGTGAGGAAAACGTGTTTTTTAGCCAAATTTTGCGGTTTGCAAATGAGGATGGGTAACAGAACCTGGTCAGAGCCCCACAAGTCACCCCGTCTTGGATTCCCCTAGGTCTCTAGTTTTCATAAATGCACAGGTTTGGTAGGTTTCCCTAGGTGCCGGCTGAGCTATAGGCCAAAATCTACAGGTAGGCGCTTTACAAAAAAAACCCTCTGTTTTCTGTCAAAAAATGTGATGTGTCCACGTTGTGTTTTGGGGCATTTCCTGTCGCGGGCGCTAGGCCTACCCACACAAGTGAGGTATCATTTTTATTGGGAGACTTGGGGGAACACTGGGTGGAAGGAAATTTGTGGCTCCTCTCAGATTTCAGAACTTTCTGTCACCGAAATGTGAGGAAAACGTGTTTTTTTTGCCACATTTTGAGGTTTGCAAAGGATTCTGGGTAACAGAACCTGGTCAGAGCCCCACAAGTCACCCCATCTTGGATTTTCCTCAGGTCTGTAGTTTTAAAAAATGCACAGGTTTGGTAGGTTTCCCTAGGTGCTGGCTGAGCTAGAGGCAAATTCTACAGTAGGCACTTTGCAAAAAACACCTCTGTTTTCTGTCAAAAATTGTGATGGGTCCACGTTCTGTTTTGGGGCATTTCCTGTCACGGGCGCTAGGCCTACCCACACAAGTGAGGTATCATTTTTATCGGGAGACTTGGGGGAACGCTGGGTGGAAGGAAATTTGTGGCTCCTCACAGATTCCAGAACTTTCTGTCACCGAAATGTGAGGAAAACATGTTTTTTTAGCCAAATTTGGAGGTTTGCATAGGATTCTGGGTAACAGATCCTGTTCAGAGCCCCACAAGTCACCCCATCTTGGATTCCGATAGGTCTCTAGTTTTCAAAAACGCACAGGTTTGGTAGGTTTCCCTAGGTGCCAGCTGAGCTAGAGGCCAAAATCTACAGGTAGGCACTTTGCAAAAAACACCTCTGTTTTCTGTCAAAAATTGTAATGTTCCACGTTGTGTTTTGGGGCATTTCCTGTCGCGGGCGCTAGGCCTACCCACACAAGTGAGGTATAATTTTTATTGGGAGACTTGGTGGAACGCTGGGTGGAAGGAAATTTGTGGCTCCTCTCAGATTTCAGAACTTTCTGTCACCGAAATGTGAGGAAAACATGTTTTTTTAGCCAAATTTTAGGTTTGCAAAGGATTCTGGGTAACAGAACCTGATCAGAGCCCCACAAGTCACCCCATCTTGGATTCCCCTAGGTCTCTAGTTTTAAAAGATGCACAGGTTTGGTGGGTTTCCCTAGGTGCCGGCTGAGCTAGAGGCCAAAATCTACATGTAGGCACTTTGCAAAAAACACCTCTGCTTTCAGTCAAAAAATGTGATGTGTCCACGTTGTGTTTTGGGGCATTTCCTGTCGCGGACGCTAGGCCTACCCACACAAGTGAGGTATAATTTTTATCGGGAGACTTGGGGGAACACTGTGTGGAAGGAAATTTGTGGCTCCTCACAGATTTCAGAACTTTCTGTCACCGAAATGTGAGGAAAATGTGTTTTTTTAGGCACATTTTGAGGTTTGCAAAGGATTCTGTGTAACAGAACCTGGTCAGAGACCCACAAGTCACCCCATCTTGGATTTTCCTCAGGTCTCTAGTTTTAAAAAATGCACAAGTTTGGTAGGTTTCCCTAGGTGCTGGCTGAACTAGAGGCAAATTCTACAGTCGGCACTTTGCAAAAAACACCTCTGTTTTCTGTCAAAAATTGTGATGTGTCCACGTTGTGTTTTGGGGCATTTCCTGTCGCGGACGCTAGGCCTACCCACACAAGTGAGGTATCATTTTTATTGGGAGACTTGGGGGAACACTGTGTGCAAGGAAATTTGTGGCTCCTCACAGTTTCCAGAACTTTCTGTCACCGAAATATGAGGAAAACGTGTTTTTTTAGCCAAATTTTGAGGTTTGCAAAGGATTCTGGGGAACAGAACCTGGTCAGAGCCCCACAAGTCACCCCATCTTGGATTTTCCTCAGGTCTCTAGTTTTAAAAAATGCACAGGTTTGGTAGGTTTCCCTAGGTGCTGGCTGAGCTAGAGGCAAATTCTACAGGTAGGCACTTTGCAAAAAACACCTCTGTTTTCGGTCAAAAATTGTGATGTGTCCACGTTGTGGTTTGGGGCATTTCCTGTCACGGGCGCTAGGCCTACCCACACAAGTGAGGTATCATTTTTATCGGGAGACTTGGGGAACGCTGGGTGGAAGGAAATTTGTGGCTCTTCACAGATTCCAGAACTTTCTGTCACTGAAATGTGAGGAAAACTTGTTTTTTTAGCCAAACTTTGAGGTTTGCAAAGGATTCTGGGTAACAGAACCTGGTCAGAGCCCCACAAGTCACCCCATCTTGGATTCCCCTAGGCCTCTAATTTTAAAAAATTCACAGGTTTGGTAGGTTTCCCTAGGTGCCGGCTGAGCTAGGGGCCAAAACCTACAGGTAGGCTCTTTGCAAAAAAAAACTCTGTTTTCTGTCAAAAATTGTGATGTGTCCATGTTGTGTTTTGGGGCATTTCCTGTCGCGGGCGCTAGGCCTACCCAGACAAGTGAGGTATCATTTTTATCGGGAGACTTGGGGGAACGCTGGGTGAAAGGAAATTTGTGGCTCCTCTCAGATTCCAGAACTTTCTGTCACCAAAATGTGAGGAAAATGTGTTTTTTAGCCAAATTTTGGGGTTTGCAAAGGATGATGGGTAACAGAACCTGGTCAGAGCCCCACAAGTCACCCCATCTTCGATTCCCCCAGGTCTCTAGTGTTCATAAATGCACAGGTTTGGTAGGTTTCCCTAGGTGCCGGCTGAGCTAGAGGCCAAAATCTACAGGTAGGCGCTTTGCAAAAAACACCTCTGTTTTCTGTCAAAAAATTTGATGTGTCCACGTTGTGTTTTGGAGCATTTCCTGTCGCGGGCGCTAGGCCTACCCACACAAGTGAGGTATAATTTTTATTGGGAGACTTGGGGGAACACTGTGTGCAAGGAAATTTGTGGCTCCTCTCAGATTTCAGAACTTTCTGTCACCGAAATATGAGGAAAACGTGTTTTTTTAGCCAAATTTTGAGGTTTGCAAAGGATTCTGGGGAACAGAACCTGGTCAGAGCCCCACAAGTCACCCCATCTTGGATTTTCCTCAGGTCTCTAGTTTTAAAAAATGCACAGGTTTGGTAGGTTTCCCTAGGTGCTGGCTGAGCTAGAGGCAAATTCTACAGGTAGGCACTTTGCAAAAAACACCTCTGTTTTCTGTCAGAAATTGTGATGTGTCCACGTTGTGGTTTGGGGCATTTCCTGTCACGGGCGCTAGGCCTACCCACACAAGTGAGGTATAATTTTTATCGGGAGACTTGGGGGAACGCTGGGTGAAAGGAAATTTGTGGCTCCTCTCAGATTCCAGAACTTTCTGTCACCAAAATGTGAGGAAAATGTGTTTTTTAGCCAAATTTTGGGGTTTGCAAAGGATGATGGGTAACAGAACCTGGTCAGAGCCCCACAAGTCACCCCATCTTCGATTCCCCCAGGTCTCTAGTGTTCATAAATGCACAGGTTTGGTAGGTTTCCCTAGGTGCCGGCTGAGCTAGAGGCCAAAATCTACAGGTAGGCGCTTTGCAAAAAACACCTCTGTTTTCTGTCAAAAAATGTGATGTGTCCACGTTGTGTTTTGGGGCATTTCCTGTCGCGGGCGCTAGGCCTACCCACACAAGTGAGGTATCATTTTTATTGGGAGACTTGGGGGAACACTGGGTGGAAGGAAATTTGTGGCTCCTCTCAGATTTCAGAACTTTCTGTCACCGAAATGTGAGGAAAACGTGTTTTTTTAGCCATATTTTGAGGTTTGCAAAGGATTCTGGGTAACAGAACCTGGTCAGAGCCCCACAAGTCACCCCATCTTGGATTTTCCTCAGGTCTCTAGTTTAAAAAAATGCAGAGGTTTGGTAGGTTTCCCTAGGTGCTGGCTGAGCTAGAGGCAAATTCTACAGTAGGCACTTTGCAAAAAACACCTCTGTTTTCTGTCAAAAATTGTGATGTGTCCACGTTGTGTTTTGGGGCATTTCGTGTCACGGGAGCTAGGCCTACCCACACAAGTGAGGTATCATTTTTATCGGGAGACTTGGGGGAACGCTGGGTGGAAGGAAATTTGTGGCTCCTCAACGATTCCAGAACTTTCTGTCACCTAAATATGAGGAAAACGTGTTTTTTTAGCCACATTTTGAGGTTTGCAAAGGATTCTGGGTAACAGAACCTGGTCAGAGGCCCACAAGTCACCCCATCTTGGATTTTACTCAGGTCTCTAGTTTTCAAAAATGCACAGGTTTGGTAGGTTTCCCTAGGTGCTGGCTGGGCTAGAGGCAAATTCTACAGTAGGCACTTTGCAAAAAACACCTCTGTTTTCTGTCAAAAAATGTGATGTGTCCACGTTGTGTTTTGGGGCATTTCCTGTCACGGGCGCTAGGCCTACCCACACAAGTGAGGTATCCTTTTTATCGGGAGACTTGGGGAACGCTGGGTGGAAGGAAATGTGTGGCTCCTCACAGATTCCAGAACTTTCTGTCACCGAAATGTGAGGAAAATGTGTTTTTTAGCCAAATTTTGCGGTTTGCAAAGGATGCTGGGTAACAGAACCTGGTCAGAGCCCCACAAGTCACCCCGTCTTGGATTTTCCTCAGGTCTCTAGTTTTACAAAATGCACAGGTTTGGTAGGTTTCCCTAGGTGCTGGCTAAGCTAGAGGCAAATTCTACAGTAGGCACTTTGCAAAAAACACCTCTGTTTTCTGTCAAAAATTGTGGTGGGTCCACGTTGTGTTTTGGGGCATTTCCTGTCACGGGCACTAGGCCTACCCACACAAGTGAGGTATCATTTTTATCGGGAGACTTGGGGGAACGCTGGGTGGAAGGAAATTTGTGGCTCCTCACAGATTCCAGAACTTTCTGTCACCGAAATGTCAGGAAAACGTGTTTTTTTAGCCACATTTTGAGGTTTGCAAAGGATTCTGGGTAACAGAACCTGGTCAGAGCCCCACAAGTCACCCCATCTTGGATTTTCCTCAGGTCTCTAGTTCTAAAAAATGCACAAGTTTGGTATGTTTCCCTAGGTGCTGGCTGAGCTAGAGGCAAATTCTACAGTAGGCACTTTGCAAAAAACACCTCTGTTTTCTGTCAAAAAATGTGATGTGTCCACGTTGTGTTTTGGGGCATTTCCTGTCACGGGCGCTAGGCCTACCCACACAAGTGAGGTATCATTTTTATCGGGAGACTTGGGGAACGCTGGGTGGAAGGAAATGTGTGGCTCCTCGCAGATTCCAGAACTTTCTGTCACCGAAATGTGAGGAAAACGTGTTTTTTAGCCAAATTTTGCGGTTTGCAAAGGATGATGGGTAACAGAACCTGGTCAGAGCCCCACAAGTCACCCCATCTTCGATTCCCCCAGGTCTCTAGTGTTCATAAATGCACAGGTTTGGTAGGTTTCCCTAGGTGCCGGCTGAGCTAGAGGCCAAAATCTACAGGTAGGCGCTTTGCAAAAAACACCTCTGTTTTCTGTCAAAAAATTTGATGTGTCCACGTTGTGTTTTGGAGCATTTCCTGTCGCGGGCGCTAGGCCTACCCACACAAGTGAGGTATCATTTTTATTGGGAGACTTGGGGGAACACTGGGCCATATTTATACTCCGTTTGCGCCGAAATTGCGTAGTTTTTTTTGACGCAATTTCGACGCAAAACTAACGCCAACTAACGCCATATTTATACTATGGCGTTAGAGGCGAATAGCGCCAAAGTTCCCGGAATGTGCGTCATTTTTTAGCGTGAACCCCTTCCTTGCGTTAATGATATGCAAGGGAGGCGTTCCCGTCTAAAAAATGACTCCCAGGCCTTTACGTGGTATTTATACTCCCGGGCAAAAGAGACGCCCGGGAGTTGGCGTGGCTAAAAACGGCGCATTTGCGCCGCTTTTTAACGCCTGGGTCAGGCATGGCGTTAAGGGACAAGTGGGCTCAAAATGAGCCCAGAGTGCCCTCCCCTGCCCCCAGGGACCCCCCCTGCCACCCTTGCCCACCCCAGGAGGACACCCAAGGCTGGAGGGACCCACCCCAGGGACATTCAGGTAAGTTCAGGTAAGTATTTTTTTATTTTTTTTAAATAATTTTTTTTGGCATAGGGGGGCCTGATTTGTGCCCCCCTACATGCCACTATGCCCAATGACCATGCCCAGGGGACAGAAGTCCCCTGGGCATGGCCATTGGGCAAGGGGGCATGACTCCTATCTTTACAATGATAGGAGTCATGTTGATGGGGGATGGGCGTCGAAAATAAATGGCGCAAGTCGGGTTACGACGATTTTTTCGACGTAACCTGACTTGCCCCATTTTAAGACGCCCATGCGCCATTTTCCCCCTACGCCAGCGCTGCCTGGTGTACGTGGTTTTTCTCGCGCACACCAGGCAGCGCCGGTCTGCTTGCGCCGGCTAACGCCATTCAATAAATACGGCGCCCGCATGGCGCTTCAGAATGGCGTTAGCCGGCGCAAAACTTTTTGACGCTAAACTGCGTTAGCGCAGTTTAGCGTCAAAAAGTATAAATATGGGCCACTGTGTGCAAGGAAATTTGTGGCTCCTCTCAGATTTCAGAACTTTCTGTCACCGAAATATGAGGAAAACGTGTTTTTTTAGCCAAATTTTGAGGTTTGCAAAGGATTCTGGGGAACAGAACCTGGTCAGAGCCCCACAAGTCACCCCATCTTGGATTTTCCTCAGGTCTCTAGTTTTAAAAAATGCACAGGTTTGGTAGGTTTCCCTAGGTGCTGGCTGAGCTAGAGGCAAATTCTACAGGTAGGCACTTTGCAAAAAACACCTCTGTTTTCTGTCAAAAATTGTGATGTGTCCACGTTGTGGTTTGGGGCATTTCCTGTCACGGGCGCTAGGCCTACCCACACAAGTGAGGTATCATTTTTATCGGGAGACTTGGGGGAACGCTGGGTGAAAGGAAATTTGTGGCTCCTCTCAGATTCCAGAACTTTCTGTCACCAAAATGTGAGGAAAATGTGTTTTTTAGCCAAATTTTGGGGTTTGCAAAGGATGATGGGTAACAGAACCTGGTCAGAGCCCCACAAGTCACCCCATCTTCGATTCCCCCAGGTCTCTAGTGTTCATAAATGCACAGGTTTGGTAGGTTTCCCTAGGTGCCGGCTGAGCTAGAGGCCAAAATCTACAGGTAGGCGCTTTGCAAAAAACACCTCTGTTTTCTGTCAAAAAATGTGATGTGTCCACGTTGTGTTTTGGGGCATTTCCTGTCGCGGGCGCTAGGCCTACCCACACAAGTGAGGTATCATTTTTATTGGGAGACTTGGGGGAACACTGGGTGGAAGGAAATTTGTGGCTCCTCTCAGATTTCAGAACTTTCTGTCACCGAAATGTGAGGAAAACGTGTTTTTTTAGCCATATTTTGAGGTTTGCAAAGGATTCTGGGTAACAGAACCTGGTCAGAGCCCCACAAGTCACCCCATCTTGGATTTTCCTCAGGTCTCTAGTTTAAAAAAATGCAGAGGTTTGGTAGGTTTCCCTAGGTGCTGGCTGAGCTAGAGGCAAATTCTACAGTAGGCACTTTGCAAAAAACACCTCTGTTTTCTGTCAAAAATTGTGATGTGTCCACGTTGTGTTTTGGGGCATTTCGTGTCACGGGAGCTAGGCCTACCCACACAAGTGAGGTATCATTTTTATCGGGAGACTTGGGGGAACGCTGGGTGGAAGGAAATTTGTGGCTCCTCAACGATTCCAGAACTTTCTGTCACCTAAATATGAGGAAAACGTGTTTTTTTAGCCACATTTTGAGGTTTGCAAAGGATTCTGGGTAACAGAACCTGGTCAGAGGCCCACAAGTCACCCCATCTTGGATTTTACTCAGGTCTCTAGTTTTCAAAAATGCACAGGTTTGGTAGGTTTCCCTAGGTGCTGGCTGGGCTAGAGGCAAATTCTACAGTAGGCACTTTGCAAAAAACACCTCTGTTTTCTGTCAAAAAATGTGATGTGTCCATGTTGTGTTTTGGGGCATTTCCTGTCACGGGCGCTAGGCCTACCCACACAAGTGAGGTATCCTTTTTATCGGGAGACTTGGGGAACGCTGGGTGGAAGGAAATGTGTGGCTCCTCACAGATTCCAGAACTTTCTGTCACCGAAATGTGAGGAAAATGTGTTTTTTAGCCAAATTTTGCGGTTTGCAAAGGATGCTGGGTAACAGAACCTGGTCAGAGCCCCACAAGTCACCCCGTCTTGGATTTTCCTCAGGTCTCTAGTTTTACAAAATGCACAGGTTTGGTAGGTTTCCCTAGGTGCTGGCTAAGCTAGAGGCAAATTCTACAGTAGGCACTTTGCAAAAAACACCTCTGTTTTCTGTCAAAAATTGTGGTGGGTCCACGTTGTGTTTTGGGGCATTTCCTGTCACGGGCACTAGGCCTACCCACACAAGTGAGGTATCATTTTTATCGGGAGACTTGGGGGAACGCTGGGTGGAAGGAAATTTGTGGCTCCTCACAGATTCCAGAACTTTCTGTCACCGAAATGTCAGGAAAACGTGTTTTTTTAGCCACATTTTGAGGTTTGCAAAGGATTCTGGGTAACAGAACCTGGTCAGAGCCCCACAAGTCACCCCATCTTGGATTTTCCTCAGGTCTCTAGTTCTAAAAAATGCACAGGTTTGGTATGTTTCCCTAGGTGCTGGCTGAGCTAGAGGCAAATTCTACAGTAGGCACTTTGCAAAAAACACCTCTGTTTTCTGTCAAAAAATGTGATGTGTCCACGTTGTGTTTTGGGGCATTTCCTGTCACGGGCGCTAGGCCTACCCACACAAGTGAGGTATCATTTTTATCGGGAGACTTGGGGAACGCTGGGTGGAAGGAAATGTGTGGCTCCTCGCAGATTCCAGAACTTTCTGTCACCGAAATGTGAGGAAAACGTGTTTTTTAGCCAAATTTTGCGGTTTGCAAAGGATGCTGGGTAACAGAACCTGGTCAGAGCCCCACAAGTCACCCCATCTTGGATTCCCCTAGGTCTCTAGTTTTCATAAATGCACAGGTTTGGTAGGTTTCCCTAGGTGCCGGCTGAGCTAGAGGCCAAAATCTACAGGTAGGCCCTTTGGAAAAAACACCTCTGTTTTCTGTCAAAAAATGTGATGTGTCCACGTTGTGTTTTGGGGCATTTCCTGTCGCGGGCAATAGACCTACCCACACAAGTGAGGTATCATTTTTATCAGGAGACTTGGGGAACGCTGGGTGGAAGGAAATGTGTGGCTCCTCACAGATTCCAGAACTTTCTGTCACCGAAATGTGAGGAAAATGTGTTTTTTAGCCAAATTTTGCGGTTTGCAAAGGATGCTGGGTAACAGAACCTGGTCAGAGCCCAACAAGTCACCCCATCTTGGATTCCCCTAGGTCTCTAGTTTTCATAAATGCACAGGTTTGGTAGGTTTCCCTAGGTGCCGGCTGAGCTAGAGGCCAAAATCTACAGGTAGGCGCTTTGCAAAAAACACCTCTGTTTTCTGTCAAAGAATGCGATGTGTCCACATTGTGTTTTCGGGCATTTCCTGTCGCGGGCGCTAGGCCTACCCACACAAGTGAGGTATCATTTTTATTGGGAGACTTGGGGGAACACTGGGTGGAAGGAAATTTGTGGCTCCTCTCAGATTTCAGAACTTTCTGTCACCGAAATGTGAGGAAAACGTGTTTTTTTAGGCACATTTTGAGGTTTGCAAAGGATTCTGGGTAACAGAACCTGGTCAGAGCCCCACAAGTCACCCCATCTTGGATTTTCCTCAGGTCTCTAGTTCTAAAAAATGCACAGGTTTGGTATGTTTCCCTAGGTGCTGGCTGAGCTAGAGGCAAATTCTACAGTAGGCACTTTGCAAAAAACACCTCTGTTTTCTGTCAAAAAATGTGATGTGTCCACGTTGTGTTTTGGGGCATTTCCTGTCACGGGCGCTAGGCCTACCCACACAAGTGAGGTATCATTTTTATCGGGAGACTTGGGGAACGCTGGGTGGAAGGAAATGTGTGGCTCCTCGCAGATTACAGAACTTTCTGTCACCGAAATGTGAGGAAAACGTGTTTTTTAGCCAAATTTTGCGGTTTGCAAAGGATGCTGGGTAACAGAACCTGGTCAGTGCCCCACAAGTCACCCCATCTTGGATTCCCCTAGGTCTCTAGTTTTCATAAATGCACAGGTTTGGTAGGTTTCCCTAGGTGCCGGCTGAGCTAGAGGCCAAAATCTACAGGTAGGCCCTTTGGAAAAAACACCTCTGTTTTCTGTCAAAAAATGTGATGTGTCCACGTTGTGTTTTGGGGCATTTCCTGTCGCGGGCAATAGACCTACCCACACAAGTGAGGTATCATTTTTATCAGGAGACTTGGGGAACGCTGGGTGGAAGGAAATGTGTGGCTCCTCACAGATTCCAGAACTTTCTGTCACCGAAATGTGAGGAAAATGTGTTTTTTAGCCAAATTTTGCGGTTTGCAAAGGATGCTGGGTAACAGAACCTGGTCAGAGCCCCACAAGTCACCCCGTCTTGGATTTTCCTCAGGTCTCTAGTTTTACAAAATGCACAGGTTTGGTAGGTTTCCCTAGGTGCTGGCTAAGCTAGAGGCAAATTCTACAGTAGGCACTTTGCAAAAAACACCTCTGTTTTCTGTCAAAAATTGTGGTGGGTCCACGTTGTGTTTTGGGGCATTTCCTGTCACGGGCACTAGGCCTACCCACACAAGTGAGGTATCATTTTTATCGGGAGACTTGGGGGAACGCTGGGTGGAAGGAAATTTGTGGCTCCTCACAGATTCCAGAACTTTCTGTCACCGAAATGTCAGGAAAACGTGTTTATTTAGCCACATTTTGAGGTTTGCAAAGGATTCTGGGTAACAGAACCTGGTCAGAGCCCCACAAGTCACCCCATCTTGGATTTTCCTCAGGTCTCTAGTTCTAAAAAATGCACAGGTTTGGTATGTTTCCCTAGGTGCTGGCTGAGCTAGAGGCAAATTCTACAGTAGGCACTTTGCAACAAACACCTCTGTTTTCTGTCAAAAAATGTGATGTGTCCACGTTGTGTTTTGGGGCATTTCCTGTCACGGGCGCTAGGCCTACCCACACAAGTGAGGTATCATTTTTATCGGGAGACTTGGGGAACGCTGGGTGGAAGGAAATGTGTGGCTCCTCGCAGATTCCAGAACTTTCTGTCACCGAAATGTGAGGAAAACGTGTTTTTTAGCCAAATTTTGCGGTTTGCAAAGGATGCTGGGTAACAGAACCTGGTCAGAGCCCCACAAGTCACCCCATCTTGGATTCCCCTAGGTCTCTAGTTTTCATAAATGCACAGGTTTGGTAGGTTTCCCTAGGTGCCGGCTGAGCTAGAGGCCAAAATCTACAGGTAGGCCCTTTGGAAAAAACACCTCTGTTTTCTGTCAAAAAATGTGATGTGTCCACGTTGTGTTTTGGGGCATTTCCTGTCGCGGGCAATAGACCTACCCACACAAGTGAGGTATCATTTTTATCAGGAGACTTGGGGAACGCTGGGTGGAAGGAAATGTGTGTCTCCTCACAGATTCCAGAACTTTCTGTCACCGAAATGTGAGGAAAATGTGTTTTTTAGCCAAATTTTGCGGTTTGCAAAGGATGCTGGGTAACAGAACCTGGTCAGAGCCCCACAAGTCACCCCATCTTGGATTCCCCTAGGTCTCTAGTTTTCATAAATGCACAGGTTTGGTAGGTTTCCCTAGGTGCCGGCTGAGCTAGAGGCCAAAATCTACAGGTAGGCGCTTTGCAAAAAACACCTCTGTTTTCTGTCAAAGAATGCGATGTGTCCACATTGTGTTTTCGGGCATTTCCTGTCGCGGGCGCTAGGCCTACCCACACAAGTGAGGTATCATTTTTATTGGGAGACTTGGGGGAACACTGGGTGGAAGGAAATTTGTGGCTCCTCTCAGATTTCAGAACTTTCTGTCACCGAAATGTGAGGAAAACGTGTTTTTTTAGCCATATTTTGAGGTTTGCAAAGGATTCTGGGTAACAGAACCTGGTCAGAGCCCCACAAGTCACCCCATCTTGGATTTTCCTCAGGTCTCTAGTTTAAAAAAATGCAGAGGTTTGGTAGGTTTCCCTAGGTGCTGGCTGAGCTAGAGGCAAATTCTACAGTAGGCACTTTGCAAAAAACACCTCTGTTTTCTGTCAAAAATTGTGATGTGTCCACGTTGTGTTTTGGGGCATTTCGTGTCACGGGAGCTAGGCCTACCCACACAAGTGAGGTATCATTTTTATCGGGAGACTTGGGGGAACGCTGGGTGGAAGGAAATTTGTGGCTCCTCAACGATTCCAGAACTTTCTGTCACCTAAATATGAGGAAAACGTGTTTTTTTAGCCACATTTTGAGGTTTGCAAAGGATTCTGGGTAACAGAACCTGGTCAGAGGCCCACAAGTCACCCCATCTTGGATTTTACTCAGGTCTCTAGTTTTCAAAAATGCACAGGTTTGGTAGGTTTCCCTAGGTGCTGGCTGGGCTAGAGGCAAATTCTACAGTAGGCACTTTGCAAAAAACACCTCTGTTTTCTGTCAAAAAATGTGATGTGTCCACGTTGTGTTTTGGGGCATTTCCTGTCACGGGCGCTAGGCCTACCCACACAAGTGAGGTATCCTTTTTATCGGGAGACTTGGGGAACGCTGGGTGGAAGGAAATGTGTGGCTCCTCACAGATTCCAGAACTTTCTGTCACCGAAATGTGAGGAAAATGTGTTTTTTAGCCAAATTTTGCGGTTTGCAAAGGATGCTGGGTAACAGAACCTGGTCAGAGCCCCACAAGTCACCCCGTCTTGGATTTTCCTCAGGTCTCTAGTTTTACAAAATGCACAGGTTTGGTAGGTTTCCCTAGGTGCTGGCTAAGCTAGAGGCAAATTCTACAGTAGGCACTTTGCAAAAAACACCTCTGTTTTCTGTCAAAAATTGTGGTGGGTCCACGTTGTGTTTTGGGGCATTTCCTGTCACGGGCACTAGGCCTACCCACACAAGTGAGGTATCATTTTTATCGGGAGACTTGGGGGAACGCTGGGTGGAAGGAAATTTGTGGCTCCTCACAGATTCCAGAACTTTCTGTCACCGAAATGTCAGGAAAACGTGTTTTTTTAGCCACATTTTGAGGTTTGCAAAGGATTCTGGGTAACAGAACCTGGTCAGAGCCCCACAAGTCACCCCATCTTGGATTTTCCTCAGGTCTCTAGTTCTAAAAAATGCACAGGTTTGGTATGTTTCCCTAGGTGCTGGCTGAGCTAGAGGCAAATTCTACAGTAGGCACTTTGCAAAAAACACCTCTGTTTTCTGTCAAAAAATGTGATGTGTCCACGTTGTGTTTTGGGGCATTTCCTGTCACGGGCGCTAGGCCTACCCACACAAGTGAGGTATCATTTTTATCGGGAGACTTGGGGAACGCTGGGTGGAAGGAAATGTGTGGCTCCTCGCAGATTCCAGAACTTTCTGTCACCGAAATGTGAGGAAAACGTGTTTTTTAGCCAAATTTTGCGGTTTGCAAAGGATGATGGGTAACAGAACCTGGTCAGAGCCCCACAAGTCACCCCATCTTCGATTCCCCCAGGTCTCTAGTGTTCATAAATGCACAGGTTTGGTAGGTTTCCCTAGGTGCCGGCTGAGCTAGAGGCCAAAATCTACAGGTAGGCGCTTTGCAAAAAACACCTCTGTTTTCTGTCAAAAAATTTGATGTGTCCACGTTGTGTTTTGGAGCATTTCCTGTCGCGGGCGCTAGGCCTACCCACACAAGTGAGGTATCATTTTTATTGGGAGACTTGGGGGAACACTGTGTGCAAGGAAATTTGTGGCTCCTCTCAGATTTCAGAACTTTCTGTCACCGAAATATGAGGAAAACGTGTTTTTTTAGCCAAATTTTGAGGTTTGCAAAGGATTCTGGGGAACAGAACCTGGTCAGAGCCCCACAAGTCACCCCATCTTGGATTTTCCTCAGGTCTCTAGTTTTAAAAAATGCACAGGTTTGGTAGGTTTCCCTAGGTGCTGGCTGAGCTAGAGGCAAATTCTACAGGTAGGCACTTTGCAAAAAACACCTCTGTTTTCTGTCAAAAATTGTGATGTGTCCACGTTGTGGTTTGGGGCATTTCCTGTCACGTGCGCTAGGCCTACCCACACAAGTGAGGTATCATTTTTATCGGGAGACTTGGGGGAACGCTGGGTGAAAGGAAATTTGTGGCTCCTCTCAGATTCCAGAACTTTCTGTCACCAAAATGTGAGGAAAATGTGTTTTTTAGCCAAATTTTGGGGTTTGCAAAGGATGATGGGTAACAGAACCTGGTCAGAGCCCCACAAGTCACCCCATCTTCGATTCCCCCAGGTCTCTAGTGTTCATAAATGCACAGGTTTGGTAGGTTTCCCTAGGTGCCGGCTGAGCTAGAGGCCAAAATCTACAGGTAGGCGCTTTGCAAAAAACACCTCTGTTTTCTGTCAAAAAATGTGATGTGTCCACGTTGTGTTTTGGGGCATTTCCTGTCGCGGGCGCTAGGCCTACCCACACAAGTGAGGTATCATTTTTATTGGGAGACTTGGGGGAACACTGGGTGGAAGGAAATTTGTGGCTCCTCTCAGATTTCAGAACTTTCTGTCACCGAAATGTGAGGAAAACGTGTTTTTTTTAGCCATATTTTGAGGTTTGCAAAGGATTCTGGGTAACAGAACCTGGTCAGAGCCCCACAAGTCACCCCATCTTGGATTTTCCTCAGGTCTCTAGTTTAAAAAAATGCAGAGGTTTGGTAGGTTTCCCTAGGTGCTGGCTGAGCTAGAGGCAAATTCTACAGTAGGCACTTTGCAAAAAACACCTCTGTTTTCTGTCAAAAATTGTGATGTGTCCACGTTGTGTTTTGGGGCATTTCGTGTCACGGGAGCTAGGCCTACCCACACAAGTGAGGTATCATTTTTATCGGGAGACTTGGGGGAACGCTGGGTGGAAGGAAATTTGTGGCTCCTCAACGATTCCAGAACTTTCTGTCACCTAAATATGAGGAAAACGTGTTTTTTTAGCCACATTTTGAGGTTTGCAAAGGATTCTCGGTAACAGAACCTGGTCAGAGGCCCACAAGTCACCCCATCTTGGATTTTACTCAGGTCTCTAGTTTTCAAAAAT
The DNA here is from genome assembly GCF_031143425.1 of Pleurodeles waltl. Classification (NCBI taxonomy): domain Eukaryota; kingdom Metazoa; phylum Chordata; class Amphibia; order Caudata; family Salamandridae; genus Pleurodeles; species Pleurodeles waltl. The sequence continues at coordinate 1,496,578,218 of NC_090447.1, forward strand.
GCACAGGTTTGGTAGGTTTCCCTAGGTGCTGGCTGGGCTAGAGGCAAATTCTACAGTAGGCACTTTGCAAAAAACACCTCTGTTTTCTGTCAAAAAATGTGATGTGTCCACGTTGTGTTTTGGGGCATTTCCTGTCACGGGCGCTAGGCCTACCCACACAAGTGAGGTATCCTTTTTATCGGGAGACTTGGGGAACGCTGGGTGGAAGGAAATGTGTGGCTCCTCACAGATTCCAGAACTTTCTGTCACCGAAATGTGAGGAAAATGTGTTTTTTAGCCAAATTTTGCGGTTTGCAAAGGATGCTGGGTAACAGAACCTGGTCAGAGCCCCACAAGTCACCCCGTCTTGGATTTTCCTCAGGTCTCTAGTTTTACAAAATGCACAGGTTTGGTAGGTTTCCCTAGGTGCTGGCTAAGCTAGAGGCAAATTCTACACTAGGCACTTTGCAAAAAACACCTCTGTTTTCTGTCAAAAATTGTGGTGGGTCCACGTTGTGTTTTGGGGCATTTCCTGTCACGGGCACTAGGCCTACCCACACAAGTGAGGTATCATTTTTATCGGGAGACTTGGGGGAACGCTGGGTGGAAGGAAATTTGTGGCTCCTCACAGATTCCAGAACTTTCTGTCACCGAAATGTCAGGAAAACGTGTTTTTTTAGCCACATTTTGAGGTTTGCAAAGGATTCTGGGTAACAGAACCTGGTCAGAGCCCCACAAGTCACCCCATCTTGGATTTTCCTCAGGTCTCTAGTTCTAAAAAATGCACAGGTTTGGTATGTTTCCCTAGGTGCTGGCTGAGTTAGAGGCAAATTCTACAGTAGGCACTTTGCAAAAAACACCTCTGTTTTCTGTCAAAAAATGTGATGTGTCCACGTTGTGTTTTGGGGCATTTCCTGTCACGGGCGCTAGGCCTACCCACACAAGTGAGGTATCATTTTTATCGGGAGACTTGGGGAACGCTGGGTGGAAGGAAATGTGTGGCTCCTCGCAGATTCCAGAACTTTCTGTCACCGAAATGTGAGGAAAACGTGTTTTTTAGCCAAATTTTGCGGTTTGCAAAGGATGCTGGGTAACAGAACCTGGTCAGAGCCCCACAAGTCACCCCATCTTGGATTCCCCTAGGTCTCTAGTTTTCATAAATGCACAGGTTTGGTAGGTTTCCCTAGGTGCCGGCTGAGCTAGAGGCCAAAATCTACAGGTAGGCCCTTTGGAAAAAACACCTCTGTTTTCTGTCAAAAAATGTGATGTGTCCACGTTGTGTTTTGGGGCATTTCCTGTCGCGGGCAATAGACCTACCCACACAAGTGAGGTATCATTTTTATCAGGAGACTTGGGGAACGCTGGGTGGAAGGAAATGTGTGGCTCCTCACAGATTCCAGAACTTTCTGTCACCGAAATGTGAGGAAAATGTGTTTTTTAGCCAAATTTTGCGGTTTGCAAAGGATGCTGGGTAACAGAACCTGGTCAGAGCCCCACAAGTCACCCCATCTTGGATTCCCCTAGGTCTCTAGTTTTCATAAATGCACAGGTTTGGTAGGTTTCCCTAGGTGCCGGCTGAGCTAGAGGCCAAAATCTACAGGTAGGCGCTTTGCAAAAAACACCTCTGTTTTCTGTCAAAGAATGCGATGTGTCCACATTGTGTTTTCGGGCATTTCCTGTCGCGGGCGCTAGGCCTACCCACACAAGTGAGGTATCATTTTTATTGGGAGACTTGGGGGAACACTGGGTGGAAGGAAATTTGTGGCTCCTCTCAGATTTCAGAACTTTCTGTCACCGAAATGTGAGGAAAACGTGTTTTTTTAGGCACATTTTGAGGTTTGCAAAGGATTCTGGGTAACAGAACCTGGTCAGAGCCCCACAAGTCACCCCGTCTTGGATTTTCCTCAGGTCTCTAGTTTTACAAAATGCACAGGTTTGGTAGGTTTCCCTAGGTGCTGGCTAAGCTAGAGGCAAATTCTACAGTAGGCACTTTGCAAAAAACACCTCTGTTTTCTGTCAAAAATTGTGGTGGGTCCACGTTGTGTTTTGGGGCATTTCCTGTCACGGGCACTAGGCCTACCCACACAAGTGAGGTATCATTTTTATCGGGAGACTTGGGGGAACGCTGGGTGGAAGGAAATTTGTGGCTCCTCACAGATTCCAGAACTTTCTGTCACCGAAATGTCAGGAAAACGTGTTTTTTTAGCCACATTTTGAGGTTTGCAAAGGATTCTGGGTAACAGAACCTGGTCAGAGCCCCACAAGTCACCCCATCTTGGATTTTCCTCAGGTCTCTAGTTCTAAAAAATGCACAGGTTTGGTATGTTTCCCTAGGTGCTGGCTGAGCTAGAGGCAAATTCTACAGTAGGCACTTTGCAAAAAACACCTCTGTTTTCTGTCAAAAAATGTGATGTGTCCACGTTGTGTTTTGGGGCATTTCCTGTCACGGGCGCTAGGCCTACCCACACAAGTGAGGTATCATTTTTATCGGGAGACTTGGGGAACGCTGGGTGGAAGGAAATGTGTGGCTCCTCGCAGATTACAGAACTTTCTGTCACCGAAATGTGAGGAAAACGTGTTTTTTAGCCAAATTTTGCGGTTTGCAAAGGATGCTGGGTAACAGAACCTGGTCAGTGCCCCACAAGTCACCCCATCTTGGATTCCCCTAGGTCTCTAGTTTTCATAAATGCACAGGTTTGGTAGGTTTCCCTAGGTGCCGGCTGAGCTAGAGGCCAAAATCTACAGGTAGGCCCTTTGGAAAAAACACCTCTGTTTTCTGTCAAAAAATGTGATGTGTCCACGTTGTGTTTTGGGGCATTTCCTGTCGCGGGCAATAGACCTACCCACACAAGTGAGCTATCATTTTTATCAGGAGACTTGGGGAACGCTGGGTGGAAGGAAATGTGTGGCTCCTCACAGATTCCAGAACTTTCTGTCACCGAAATGTGAGGAAAATGTGTTTTTTAGCCAAATTTTGCGGTTTGCAAAGGATGCTGGGTAACAGAACCTGGTCAGAGCCCCACAAGTCACCCCGTCTTGGATTTTCCTCAGGTCTCTAGTTTTCATAAATGCACAGGTTTGGTAGGTTTCCCTAGGTGCCGGCTGAGCTAGAGGCCAAAATCTACAGGTAGGCGCTTTGCAAAAAACACCTCTGTTTTCTGTCAAAGAATGCGATGTGTCCACATTGTGTTTTCGGGCATTTCCTGTCGCGGGCGCTAGGCCTACCCACACAAGTGAGGTATCATTTTTATTGGGAGACTTGGGGGAACACTGGGTGGAAGGAAATTTGTGGCTCCTCTCAGATTTCAGAACTTTCTGTCACCGAAATGTGAGGAAAACGTGTTTTTTTAGGCACATTTTGAGGTTTGCAAAGGATTCTGGGTAACAGAACCTGGTCAGAGCCCCACAAGTCACCCCGTCTTGGATTTTCCTCAGGTCTCTAGTTTTACAAAATGCACAGGTTTGGTAGGTTTCCCTAGGTGCTGGCTAAGCTAGAGGCAAATTCTACAGTAGGCACTTTGCAAAAAACACCTCTGTTTTCTGTCAAAAATTGTGGTGGGTCCACGTTGTGTTTTGGGGCATTTCCTGTCACGGGCACTAGGCCTACCCACACAAGTGAGGTATCATTTTTATCGGGAGACTTGGGGGAACGCTGGGTGGAAGGAAATTTGTGGCTCCTCACAGATTCCAGAACTTTCTGTCACCGAAATGTCAGGAAAACGTGTTTTTTTAGCCACATTTTGAGGTTTGCAAAGGATTCTGGGTAACAGAACCTGGTCAGAGCCCCACAAGTCACCCCATCTTGGATTTTCCTCAGGTCTCTAGTTCTAAAAAATGCACAGGTTTGGTATGTTTCCCTAGGTGCTGGCTGAGCTAGAGGCAAATTCTACAGTAGGCACTTTGCAAAAAACACCTCTGTTTTCTGTCAAAAAATGTGATGTGTCCACGTTGTGTTTTGGGGCATTTCCTGTCACGGGCGCTAGGCCTACCCACACAAGTGAGGTATCATTTTTATCGGGAGACTTGGGGAACGCTGGGTGGAAGGAAATGTGTGGCTCCTCGCAGATTACAGAACTTTCTGTCACCGAAATGTGAGGAAAACGTGTTTTTTAGCCAAATTTTGCGGTTTGCAAAGGATGCTGGGTAACAGAACCTGGTCAGTGCCCCACAAGTCACCCCATCTTGGATTCCCCTAGGTCTCTAGTTTTCATAAATGCACAGGTTTGGTAGGTTTCCCTAGGTGCCGGCTGAGCTAGAGGCCAAAATCTACAGGTAGGCCCTTTGGAAAAAACACCTCTGTTTTCTGTCAAAAAATGTGATGTGTCCACGTTGTGTTTTGGGGCATTTCCTGTCGCGGGTCAATAGACCTACCCACACAAGTGAGCTATCATTTTTATCAGGAGACTTGGGGAACGCTGGGTGGAAGGAAATGTGTGGCTCCTCACAGATTCCAGAACTTTCTGTCACCGAAATGTGAGGAAAACGTGTTTTTTAGCCAAATTTTGCGGTTTGCAAAGGATGCTGGGTAACAGAACCTGGTCAGAGCCCCACAAGTCACCCCATCTTGGATTCCCCTAGGTCTCTAGTTTTCATAAATGCACAGGTTTGGTAGGTTTCCCTAGGTGCCGGCTGAGCTAGAGGCCAAAATCTACAGGTAGGCCCTTTGGAAAAAACACCTCTGTTTTCTGTCAAAAAATGTGATGTGTCCACGTTGTGTTTTGGGGCATTTCCTGTCGCGGGCAATAGACCTACCCACACAAGTGAGGTATCATTTTTATCAGGAGACTTGGGGAACGCTGGGTGGAAGGAAATGTGTGGCTCCTCACAGATTCCAGAACTTTCTGTCACCGAAATGTGAGGAAAATGTGTTTTTTAGCCAAATTTTGCGGTTTGCAAAGGATGCTGGGTAACAGAACCTGGTCAGAGCCCCACAAGTCACCCCATCTTGGATTCCCCTAGGTCTCTAGTTTTCATAAATGCACAGGTTTGGTAGGTTTCCCTAGGTGCCGGCTGAGCTAGAGGCCAAAATCTACAGGTAGGCGCTTTGCAAAAAACACCTCTGTTTTCTGTCAAAGAATGCGATGTGTCCACATTGTGTTTTCGGGCATTTCCTGTCGCGGGCGCTAGGCCTACCCACACAAGTGAGGTATCATTTTTATTGGGAGACTTGGGGGAACACTGGGTGGAAGGAAATTTGTGGCTCCTCTCAGATTTCAGAACTTTCTGTCACCGAAATGTGAGGAAAACGTGTTTTTTTAGGCACATTTTGAGGTTTGCAAAGGATTCTGGGTAACAGAACCTGGTCAGAGCCCCACAAGTCACCCCGTCTTGGATTTTCCTCAGGTCTCTAGTTTTACAAAATGCACAGGTTTGGTAGGTTTCCCTAGGTGCTGGCTAAGCTAGAGGCAAATTCTACAGTAGGCACTTTGCAAAAAACACCTCTGTTTTCTGTCAAAAATTGTGGTGGGTCCACGTTGTGTTTTGGGGCATTTCCTGTCACGGGCACTAGGCCTACCCACACAAGTGAGGTATCATTTTTATCGGGAGACTTGGGGGAACGCTGGGTGGAAGGAAATTTGTGGCTCCTCACAGATTCCAGAACTTTCTGTCACCGAAATGTCAGGAAAACGTGTTTTTTTAGCCACATTTTGAGGTTTGCAAAGGATTCTGGGTAACAGAACCTGGTCAGAGCCCCACAAGTCACCCCATCTTGGATTTTCCTCAGGTCTCTAGTTCTAAAAAATGCACAGGTTTGGTATGTTTCCCTAGGTGCTGGCTGAGCTAGAGGCAAATTCTACAGTAGGCACTTTGCAAAAAACACCTCTGTTTTCTGTCAAAAAATGTGATGTGTCCACGTTGTGTTTTGGGGCATTTCCTGTCACGGGCGCTAGGCCTACCCACACAAGTGAGGTATCATTTTTATCGGGAGACTTGGGGAACGCTGGGTGGAAGGAAATGTGTGGCTCCTCGCAGATTACAGAACTTTCTGTCACCGAAATGTGAGGAAAACGTGTTTTTTAGCCAAATTTTGCGGTTTGCAAAGGATGCTGGGTAACAGAACCTGGTCAGTGCCCCACAAGTCACCCCATCTTGGATTCCCCTAGGTCTCTAGTTTTCATAAATGCACAGGTTTGGTAGGTTTCCCTAGGTGCCGGCTGAGCTAGAGGCCAAAATCTACAGGTAGGCCCTTTGGAAAAAACACCTCTGTTTTCTGTCAAAAAATGTGATGTGTCCACGTTGTGTTTTGGGGCATTTCCTGTCGCGGGCAATAGACCTACCCACACAAGTGAGCTATCATTTTTATCAGGAGACTTGGGGAACGCTGGGTGGAAGGAAATGTGTGGCTCCTCACAGATTCCAGAACTTTCTGTCACCGAAATGTGAGGAAAATGTGTTTTTTAGCCAAATTTTGCGGTTTGCAAAGGATGCTGGGTAACAGAACCTGGTCAGAGCCCCACAAGTCACCCCGTCTTGGATTTTCCTCAGGTCTCTAGTTTTCATAAATGCACAGGTTTGGTAGGTTTCCCTAGGTGCCGGCTGAGCTAGAGGCCAAAATCTACAGGTAGGCGCTTTGCAAAAAACACCTCTGTTTTCTGTCAAAGAATGCGATGTGTCCACATTGTGTTTTCGGGCATTTCCTGTCGCGGGCGCTAGGCCTACCCACACAAGTGAGGTATCATTTTTATTGGGAGACTTGGGGGAACACTGGGTGGAAGGAAATTTGTGGCTCCTCTCAGATTTCAGAACTTTCTGTCACCGAAATGTGAGGAAAACGTGTTTTTTTAGGCACATTTTGAGGTTTGCAAAGGATTCTGGGTAACAGAACCTGGTCAGAGCCCCACAAGTCACCCCGTCTTGGATTTTCCTCAGGTCTCTAGTTTTACAAAATGCACAGGTTTGGTAGGTTTCCCTAGGTGCTGGCTAAGCTAGAGGCAAATTCTACAGTAGGCACTTTGCAAAAAACACCTCTGTTTTCTGTCAAAAATTGTGGTGGGTCCACGTTGTGTTTTGGGGCATTTCCTGTCACGGGCACTAGGCCTACCCACACAAGTGAGGTATCATTTTTATCGGGAGACTTGGGGGAACGCTGGGTGGAAGGAAATTTGTGGCTCCTCACAGATTCCAGAACTTTCTGTCACCGAAATGTCAGGAAAACGTGTTTTTTTAGCCACATTTTGAGGTTTGCAAAGGATTCTGGGTAACAGAACCTGGTCAGAGCCCCACAAGTCACCCCATCTTGGATTTTCCTCAGGTCTCTAGTTCTAAAAAATGCACAGGTTTGGTATGTTTCCCTAGGTGCTGGCTGAGCTAGAGGCAAATTCTACAGTAGGCACTTTGCAAAAAACACCTCTGTTTTCTGTCAAAAAATGTGATGTGTCCACGTTGTGTTTTGGGGCATTTCCTGTCACGGGCGCTAGGCCTACCCACACAAGTGAGGTATCATTTTTATCGGGAGACTTGGGGAACGCTGGGTGGAAGGAAATGTGTGGCTCCTCGCAGATTACAGAACTTTCTGTCACCGAAATGTGAGGAAAACGTGTTTTTTAGCCAAATTTTGCGGTTTGCAAAGGATGCTGGGTAACAGAACCTGGTCAGTGCCCCACAAGTCACCCCATCTTGGATTCCCCTAGGTCTCTAGTTTTCATAAATGCACAGGTTTGGTAGGTTTCCCTAGGTGCCGGCTGAGCTAGAGGCCAAAATCTACAGGTAGGCCCTTTGGAAAAAACACCTCTGTTTTCTGTCAAAAAATGTGATGTGTCCACGTTGTGTTTTGGGGCATTTCCTGTCGCGGGCAATAGACCTACCCACACAAGTGAGCTATCATTTTTATCAGGAGACTTGGGGAACGCTGGGTGGAAGGAAATGTGTGGCTCCTCACAGATTCCAGAACTTTCTGTCACCGAAATGTGAGGAAAATGTGTTTTTTAGCCAAATTTTGCGGTTTGCAAAGGATGCTGGGTAACAGAACCTGGTCAGAGCCCCACAAGTCACCCCGTCTTGGATTTTCCTCAGGTCTCTAGTTTTACAAAATGCACAGGTTTGGTAGGTTTCCCTAGGTGCTGGCTAAGCTAGAGGCAAATTCTACAGTAGGCACTTTGCAAAAAACACCTCTGTTTTCTGTCAAAAATTGTGGTGGGTCCACGTTGTGTTTTGGGGCATTTCCTGTCACGGGCACTAGGCCTACCCACACAAGTGAGGTATCATTTTTATCGGGAGACTTGGGGGAACGCTGGGTGGAAGGAAATTTGTGGCTCCTCACAGATTCCAGAACTTTCTGTCACCGAAATGTCAGGAAAACGTGTTTTTTTAGCCACATTTTGAGGTTTGCAAAGGATTCTGGGTAACAGAACCTGGTCAGAGCCCCACAAGTCACCCCATCTTGGATTTTCCTCAGGTCTCTAGTTCTAAAAAATGCACAGGTTTGGTATGTTTCCCTAGGTGCTGGCTGAGCTAGAGGCAAATTCTACAGTAGGCACTTTGCAAAAAACACCTCTGTTTTCTGTCAAAAAATGTGATGTGTCCACGTTGTGTTTTGGGGCATTTCCTGTCACGGGCGCTAGGCCTACCCACACAAGTGAGGTATCATTTTTATCGGGAGACTTGGGGAACGCTGGGTGGAAGGAAATGTGTGGCTCCTCGCAGATTCCAGAACTTTCTGTCACCGAAATGTGAGGAAAACGTGTTTTTTAGCCAAATTTTGCGGTTTGCAAAGGATGCTGGGTAACAGAACCTGGTCAGAGCCCCACAAGTCACCCCATCTTGGATTCCCCTAGGTCTCTAGTTTTCATAAATGCACAGGTTTGGTAGGTTTCCCTAGGTGCCGGCTGAGCTAGAGGCCAAAATCTACAGGTAGGCCCTTTGGAAAAAACACCTGTTTTCTGTCAAAAAATGTGATGTGTCCACGTTGTGTTTTGGGGCATTTCCTGTCGCGGGCAATAGACCTACCCACACAAGTGAGGTATCATTTTTATCAGGAGACTTGGGGAACGCTGGGTGGAAGGAAATGTGTGGCTCCTCACAGATTCCAGAACTTTCTGTCACCGAAATGTGAGGAAAATGTGTTTTTTAGCCAAATTTTGCTGTTTGCAAAGGATGCTGGGTAACAGAACCTGGTCAGAGCCCCACAAGTCACCCCATCTTGGATTCCCCTAGGTCTCTAGTTTTCATAAATGCACAGGTTTGGTAGGTTTCCCTAGGTGCCGGCTGAGCTAGATGCCAAAATCTACAGGTAGGCGCTTTGCAAAAAACACCTCTGTTTTCTGTCAAAAAATGTGATGTGTCCACATTGTGTTTTCGGGCACTTCCTGTCGCAGGCGCTAGGCCTACCCACACAAGTGAGGTATCATTTTTATTGGGAGACTTGGGGGAACACTGGGTGGAAGGAAATTTGTGTCTCCTCTCAGATTTCAGAACTTTCTGTCACCGAAATGTGAGGAAAACGTGTTTTTTTAGGCACATTTTGAGGTTTGCAAAGGATTCTGGGTAACAGAACCTGGTCAGAGCCCCACAAGTCACCCCATCTTGGATTTTCCTCAGGTCTCTAGTTTAAAAAAATGCAGAGGTTTGGTAGGTTTCCCTAGGTGCTGGCTGAGCTAGGGGCCAAAATCTACAGGTAGGCTCTTTGCAAAAAATACCTCTGTTTTCTGTCAAAAATTGTGATGTGTCCATGTTGTGTTTTGGAGCATTTCCTGTCGCGAGCGCCAGGCCTACCCACACAAGTGAGGTATCATTTTTATAGGGAGACTTGGGGGAACGCTGGGTGGAAGGAAATTTGTGGCTCCTCTCAGATTCCAGAACTTTCTGTCACCGAAATGTGAGGAAAATGTGTTTTTTTAGCCAAATTTTGAGGTTTGCAAAGGATTCTGGGTAACAGAACCTGGTCAGAGCCCCACAAGTCACCCTATCTTGGATTTTCCTCAGGTCTCTAGTTTAAAAAAATGCACAGGTTTGGTAGGTTTCCCTAGGTGCCGGCTGAGCTAGAGGCAAATTCTACAGTAGGCACTTTGCAAAAAACACCTCTGTTTTCTGTCAAACATTGTGATGTGTCCACGTTGTGTTTTGAGGCATTTCCTGTCACGGGCGCTAGGCCTACCCACACAAGTGAGGTATCATTTTTATCGGGAGACTTGGGGGAACGCTGGGTGGAAGGAAATTTGTGGCTCCTCACAGATTCCAGAACTTTCTGTCACCGAAATGTGAGGAAAACGTGATTTTTTAGCCAAAGTTTGAGGTTTGCAAAGGATTCTGGGTAACAGAACCTGGCCAGAGCCCCACAAGTCACCCCATCTTGGATTCCCCTAGGTCTCTAGTTTTCAAAAATGCACAGGTTTGGTAGGTTTCCCTAGGTGCCGGCTGAGCTAGAGGCAAATTCTACAGTAGGCACTTTGCAAAAAACACCTCTGTTTTCTGTCAAAAATTGTGATGTGTCCACGTTGTGTTTTGGGGCATTTCCTGTCACGGGCGCTAGGCCTACCCACACAAGTGAGGTATCATTTTTATCGGGAGACTTGGGGGAACGCTGGGTGGAAGGAAATTTGTGGCTCCTCACAGATTCCAGAACTTTCTGTCACCGAAATGTGAGGAAAACTTGTTTTTTTAGCCAAATTTTGAGGTTTGCAAAGGATTCTGGGTAACAGAACCTGGTCAGAGCCCCACAAGTCACCACATCTTGGATTCCCATAGGTCTCTAGTTTTAAAAAATGCACAGGTTTGCTAGGTTTCCCTAGGTGCCGGCTGAGCTAGAGGCCAAAATCTACAGGTAGGCTCTTTGCAAAAAACACCTCTGTTTTCTGTCAAACATTGTGATGTGTCCATGTTGTGTTTTGGGGCATTTCCTGTCGCGGGCGCTAGGCCTACCCACACAAGTGAGGTATCATTTTTATCGGGAGACTTGGGGGAGCGCTGGGTGGAAGGAAATTTGTGGCTCCTCTCAGATTCCAGAACTTTCTGTCACCGAAATGTGAGGAAAACGTGTTTTTTTAGCCAAATTTTGAGGTTTGCAAAGGATTCTGGGTAACAGAACCTGGTCAGAGCCCCACAAGTCACCCCATCTTGGATTCCCCTCGGTCACTAGTTTTCAGAAATTTACAGGTTTGGTAGGTTTCCCTAGGTGCCGGCTGAGCTAGAGGCCAAAATCTACAGGTAGGCACTTTGCAAAAAACACCTCTGTTTTCTGTCAAAAAATGTGATGTGTCCACGTTGTGTTTTGGGGCAATTCCTGTTGCGGGCGCTAGGCCTACCCACCAAGTGAGGTATCATTTTTATCGGGAGACTTGGGGGAACATAGAATAGCAAAACAAGTGTTATCGTCCCTTGTCTTTCTCTACATTTTTTCCTTCCAAATATAAGAGAGTGTGAAAAAAAGACGTCTATTTGAGAAATGCCCTGTAATTCACATGCTAGTATGGGCACCCCGGAATTCAGAGATGTGCAAATAACCACTGCTCCTCAACACCTTATCTTGTGCCCATTTTGGAAATACAAAGGTTTTCTTGATAGCTATTTTTCACTCTATATTTCAGCAAATGAATTGCTGTATACCCGGTACAGAATGAAAACCCACTGCAGGGTGCAGCTCATTGATTGGCTCTGGGTACACAGGGTTCTTGATGAACCTACAAGCCCTATATATCCCCGCAACCAGAAGAGTCCAGCAAACGTAACGGTATATTGCTTTAAAAAATCTGACCTTGCCGGAAAAAGTTACAGAGTAAAACATAGAGAAAAACTGCAGTTTTTTTACCTTCATTTCAATATGTTTTTTTTTTCAGTTGTTATTTTCTGTAGGAAACCCATGTAGGATCTACACAAATTATCCCTTGCTGAATTCAGAATTTTGTCTACCTTTCAGAAATGTTTAAGTTTCTGGGATCCAGCATTGGTTTCAAGCCCATTTCTGTCAATGACTGGAAGGAGGCTGAAAGCACAAAAAAATCGTAAAAATGGGGTATGTCCCAGTAAAATGCTAAGGGTCATATTTATACTTTTTGACGCAAAGCTGCGCCGGCGCAGCTTTGCGTAAAAAGTTTTAACGCCGGCTAACGCCATTTCGATGCGCCGTGTGGGCGTCAAATTTATACTTTGACGCACGGCGGCGCAACCAACAGGTGGGAGTAATTTTTTTTTTACGCACACAGCGGCGTCAAGTCGTAAAGGAAAACAACGTTAATGCGACGTAAATGACTGTGGGTCGATTTACGACAGCGCAACCCGGAAAGCACCGTTTTTTTTTACGCAATAGCGTCAAATTTACCCGCGAACACTGCCCTTTCAGCAGAGGAGAGCCAAAATGGATCCCAGATGTCACTACAGACCCCAGGAAGATGACAGCAGACCAGGAACCAGCCAGAATGATCCATACAGGAACCAGGACATATATAGAAAAACCCAACACCTACAACTGCAATCCAGTCAACGCATGCACAAATGCAACATTGAACCCCTCAGGGCCGACCTGGCTGCCTACCATCGTGATGTGGCTGCTATTCTCAAAAACCAGCAGGCCCTCCTTGCAGCAGTACTGCCCTTAAGAACTTCACAGGGAGCAGCCCCCAGGATGTCTGACTCCACGTCTTCTAACACTGAGGTGTGTGTTGCCCCTTCACAACCAACAACAACAAGGACAAACCAGGCAACACACACATCAGAAGAAGAAGACATGGAACAGATCACATTCTCACGGAAGAGTACCTGGAAGCACTAGTCCCTGCACCATGGCCTACTTTGACCAAGGTCCTACGTTTTGTCAAATGCCAGTCTCACTACAACTACACTCAATGACTGTTCTGCTAACCACTGTATGACTTGTCACCATTGCCAGTGAATGTCTCTCTCCTACTATTCAGCAAATCCTGTCCCTCTGCACTGTCTGTGACATCACCCCAGCATGTCAGGAGCATCATCCACACCCCTTCTGTAGGATCACCATGTAAGAATGCACCAGAATGGACTCAGCAAACATGGACAATGGACATTTTGCACTACAGCACCTATCAATAAATAGCACTTGCACACCTAATATGTCTCTGTGTTATTTGACACATCAACTGTGCAGTAGATAACTCTAAAGTGCCTGTGTGACAACCATGTAGCTTGTCAATACAACTGTCCTGACATCATGTAGTCTGATACATCTGTGCAGTGGCCAGGATTGCATCATAGCCTTACCATCCTGAGGAGAATAACTGATGAAGGGACAAACCACACACAATCATGCTGTGTTGGACAGAATAATGCTCCATCTATAGGAATTCAAGTCAACTAATGGTGGCTGAGAAATGTAAGCACCATGCAATACTAAAACATGAAATTATGCAGCATAATCTAAGCAAACACAAATAAACACTGCATCAATCTCCCTTTCTGAGTATACTTCCATGAAGGGAAGTCATGCTGAATTTTTACACACTTGATCTATGTCAGCAATGAAGGCAACAAGACAAGAGTGTTAACAACACCTCATCTACAAAGATCTCCCTGAACATCACACTGCAGTCCCACCTAATAAATTACCCACAATACCAAGGGCCATATTTATACTTTTTGACGCAAAGCTGCGCCGGCGCAGCTTTGCGCCAAAAATTTTAACGCCGGCTAACGCCATTTCGATGTGCCGTGCGGGCGTCAAATTTATACTTTGACGCACGGCGGCGCAACCAACAGGTGGGAGTCATTATTTCGTGACGCACACAGCGGCGTCATGTCGTAAAGAAAACCAACGTTTACGCGACGCACATCACTGTGGGTCGATTTACGACAGCGCAACCCGGAAAGCGCTGTTTTTTTTTACGCTAGAGCATCAAATTTACCCGCCAACACTGCCCTTTCAGCAGAGGAGAGCCAAAATGGATCCCAGATGCCACAACAGACCCCAGGAAGATGACAGTAGACCAGGAACCAGCTAGGATGATCCATACAGGAACCAGGACATATATAGAAAAAAAAGAAAGTGTCGCTTCAGTGCAGAGGAGCAGGAAATCCTGGTTAAAGAGGTGACGGAACACCAGCACCAACTGTTCATCACCTCTAAGTTGCCAATCAGCAGGAGAGAGGCCATATGGCAACAAATTGTTGACAAGATCAACAGTGTGGCTGAAGTACGCAGGACAGTCACTGAGTGTAAGAAACGCTGGCATGACTGCAAACGTAGGACAAAAGAAAAAATGGCCAGGAACAGGAAGGCAGCACTGCAGACTGGAGGTGGGAGTCTAGCACACCAGGAGGCCCTGGACCACATGGAGGAGATGGTCGCAGCCGTCATCCCTGAGGAGATCGTCACAGGGATTCAAGGACAGGACAGCGCAGACTACCACGAGACAACGCACATGCAGGGTAAGTCGCATGGGGAATTAAAATGCAATAATGTCAACTGTGAGCAGGGGGGGGGAATACCTACTACACAATGCATGTAAGTCAGCATATATAAGGAGTGGCATGGGTAAAGGGGCACGGCAGGGGGGCATGCCCAGCACAGACAGATGCTGGGGCACAACATAACACAGCACCAACAACAGTCCCATGGGGGCATGCTGTCATGACAACAATGGAGCTAAGGGAAAGCTGCGACAGGTGGGAAGGCCACTACGTCAAACTTACATCCTGGCACTCGTCAGTCAAAATATATCCTACATCAACTAGGTCCCTATCAGTAATCCAGTAGCCAAAACAACAACTGCAATGTAACTGCGACAACATTTGACACTAACACCTCTGATCTCTGTGCAGCTATAGTAGCCAATGGCAGTAACCTCCCTATGGAACATACATACCTAAATTAGGGGGTGAGGATGACATCAGCAACTATTTCCAGAAATAAGAAAAAGGCACCAGTACACTCAAATGTCAATGCCCATAGTTGACACATACATCAGCCAAAGTAAATAGCAATAGGAGCCACACAGCACTAAGGACACACACATGCTGCATACGTCAGGGTCCCTCACGTGCCTGGCTAACAAAGCAACATCACTAATGTCATACTGCTCAGACAACAACATTGAGGAGGGGACACATGCAACTGGTCACTGAAACACACCTGCACAGTCTGAGGACCAAATAGGACATTGATACGATAAACAGGGCAATCCAATTAAACACACATTACCCAACATCAGCTGGAAACATTAACAATGTCTACATCCATATCACATCGTAACATTGCCATGCATAGGATATGCCACATAACAATTACAATTAGGTCAATGTGAAAAAAAAGATTTTGGGGCAGGTCCTGAGAGGCAAGTGTGCTGCCAGGGCAATCACAACACCCACAGCCAGTGAAAGGTCTCACCATAAGAATAGTTATACACGGAGGGTCGAGTAGGACAAAAAGATGGCTATTCCCTAATTGGTACAAAGTAACACCTCGAGGCGATTAGGCAGACAAGTCTGATAACTCTATATCATACATGTGACACACAGGTGGGCCATAGGCCTATAACAATGCCCATATGAAGGACAGCAGATACCAATAACAAACCAGAGCACAAAGTAAAGTCATCAAAAGGCTTGCATGTTATGGCAAAATTGTCACAACACAGACACACTAATTGTACCCTGTTTCATTGCAGAGGAACATGGATCTCCTGCCGATATGCCTGTCCCTGATTTCCCTGATGACATGGATGACGAACCCATAAACATTCCCCAGGAGACCATCCAAAAGGTCCTTGAAACCCTCCAGACCCCACCTTCAGTCACAAGGAGGAGCACAGAACAAGCAGCCATCACAGAAGAACCACCCACCACCCCAATTGTAAGACCTGCCAGCTCCAATACAGCTGAGGACTCTGACGACACTGGCACCAGCTTTGAAAGAACTGTAGTTGGTGTACAGCGGGAGCTGGCCAAGGAGGTGCAGGTGGGGATGCAAAATATGGCAGCCAGCCTTGAGGGGGTGCGCTCGTGCATGACGTCATTTGCAGATCAGGCAGCTGCTATGCAAGCCCTAACATCTATCTTACAGGAACTGCAGAAAACACAGAAGGAAATCAGCACAGCTGTAATACAGTTGACCCAACACCTACAACTGCAATCCAGTCAACGCATGCACAAATGCAACATTGAACCCCTCAGGGCCGACCTGGCTGCCTACCATCGTGATGTGGCTGCTATTCTCAAAAACCAGCAGGCCCTCCTTGCAGCAGTACTGCCCTTAAGAACTTCACAGGGAGCAGCCCCCAGGATGTCTGACTCCACGTCTTCTAACACTGAGGTGTGTGTTGCCCCTTCACAACCAACAACAACAAGGACAAACCAGGCAACACACACATCAGAAGAAGAAGACATGGAACAGATCACATTCTCACGGAAGAGTACCTGGAAGCACTAGTCCCTGCACCATGGCCTACTTTGACCAAGGTCCTACGTTTTGTCAAATGCCAGTCTCACTACAACTACACTCAATGACTGTTCTGCTAACCACTGTATGACTTGTCACCATTGCCAGTGAATGTCTCTCTCCTACTATTCAGCAAATCCTGTCCCTCTGCACTGTCTGTGACATCACCCCAGCATGTCAGGAGCATCATCCACACCCCTTCTGTAGGATCACCATGTAAGAATGCACCAGAATGGACTCAGCAAACATGGACAATGGACATTTTGCACTACAGCACCTATCAATAAATAGCACTTGCACACCTAATATGTCTCTGTGTTATTTGACACATCAACTGTGCAGTAGATAACTCTAAAGTGCCTGTGTGACAACCATGTAGCTTGTCAATACAACTGTCCTGACATCATGTAGTCTGATACATCTGTGCAGTGGCCAGGATTGCATCATAGCCTTACCATCCTGAGGAGAATAACTGATGAAGGGACAAACCACACACAATCATGCTGTGTTGGACAGAATAATGCTCCATCTATAGGAATTCAAGTCAACTAATGGTGGCTGAGAAATGTAAGCACCATGCAATACTAAAACATGAAATTATGCAGCATAATCTAAGCAAACACAAATAAACACTGCATCAATCTCCCTTTCTGAGTATACTTCCATGAAGGGAAGTCATGCTGAATTTTTACACACTTGATCTATGTCAGCAATGAAGGCAACAAGACAAGAGTGTTAACAACACCTCATCTACAAAGATCTCCCTGAACATCACACTGCAGTCCCACCTAATAAATTACCCACAATACCAAGGGCCATATTTATAATTTTTGACGCAAAGCTGCGCCGGCGCAGCTTTGCGCCAAAAATTTTAACGCCGGCTAACGCCATTTCGATGTGCCGTGCGGGCGTCAAATTTATACTTTGACGCACGGCGGCGCAACCAACAGGTGGGAGTCATTATTTCGTGACGCACACAGCGGCGTCATGTCGTAAAGAAAACCAACGTTTACGCGACGCACATCACTGTGGGTCGATTTACGACAGCGCAACCCGGAAAGCGCTGTTTTTTTTGACGCTAGAGCATCAAATTTACCCGCCAACACTGCCCTTTCAGCAGAGGAGAGCCAAAATGGATCCCAGATGCCACAACAGACCCCAGGAAGATGACAGTAGACCAGGAACCAGCTAGGATGATCCATACAGGAACCAGGACATATATAGAAAAAAAAGAAAGTGTCGCTTCAGTGCAGAGGAGCAGGAAATCCTGGTTAAAGAGGTGACGGAACACCAGCACCAACTGTTCATCACCTCTAAGTTGCCAATCAGCAGGAGAGAGGCCATATGGCAACAAATTGTTGACAAGATCAACAGTGTGGCTGAAGTACGCAGGACAGTCACTGAGTGTAAGAAACGCTGGCATGACTGCAAACGTAGGACAAAAGAAAAAATGGCCAGGAACAGGAAGGCAGCACTGCAGACTGGAGGTGGGAGTCTAGCACACCAGGAGGCCCTGGACCACATGGAGGAGATGGTCGCAGCCGTCATCCCTGAGGAGATCGTCACAGGGATTCAAGGACAGGACAGCGCAGACTACCACGAGACAACGCACATGCAGGGTAAGTCGCATGGGGAATTAAAATGCAATAATGTCAACTGTGAGCAGGGGGGGGGAATACCTACTACACAATGCATGTAAGTCAGCATATATAAGGAGTGGCATGGGTAAAGGGGCACGGCAGGGGGGCATGCCCAGCACAGACAGATGCTGGGGCACAACATAACACAGCACCAACAACAGTCCCATGGGGGCATGCTGTCATGACAACAATGGAGCTAAGGGAAAGCTGCGACAGGTGGGAAGGCCACTACGTCAAACTTACATCCTGGCACTCGTCAGTCAAAATATATCCTACATCAACTAGGTCCCTATCAGTAATCCAGTAGCCAAAACAACAACTGCAATGTAACTGCGACAACATTTGACACTAACACCTCTGATCTCTGTGCAGCTATAGTAGCCAATGGCAGTAACCTCCCTATGGAACATACATACCTAAATTAGGGGGTGAGGATGACATCAGCAACTATTTCCAGAAATAAGAAAAAGGCACCAGTACACTCAAATGTCAATGCCCATAGTTGACACATACATCAGCCAAAGTAAATAGCAATAGGAGCCACACAGCACTAAGGACACACACATGCTGCATACGTCAGGGTCCCTCACGTGCCTGGCTAACAAAGCAACATCACTAATGTCATACTGCTCAGACAACAACATTGAGGAGGGGACACATGCAACTGGTCACTGAAACACACCTGCACAGTCTGAGGACCAAATAGGACATTGATACGATAAACAGGGCAATCCAATTAAACACACATTACCCAACATCAGCTGGAAACATTAACAATGTCTACATCCATATCACATCGTAACATTGCCATGCATAGGATATGCCACATAACAATTACAATTAGGTCAATGTGAAAAAAAAGATTTTGGGGCAGGTCCTGAGAGGCAAGTGTGCTGCCAGGGCAATCACAACACCCACAGCCAGTGAAAGGTCTCACCATAAGAATAGTTATACACGGAGGGTCGAGTAGGACAAAAAGATGGCTATTCCCTAATTGGTACAAAGTAACACCTCGAGGCGATTAGGCAGACAAGTCTGATAACTCTATATCATACATGTGACACACAGGTGGGCCATAGGCCTATAACAATGCCCATATGAAGGACAGCAGATACCAATAACAAACCAGAGCACAAAGTAAAGTCATCAAAAGGCTTGCATGTTATGGCAAAATTGTCACAACACAGACACACTAATTGTACCCTGTTTCATTGCAGAGGAACATGGATCTCCTGCCGATATGCCTGTCCCTGATTTCCCTGATGACATGGATGACGAACCCATAAACATTCCCCAGGAGACCATCCAAAAGGTCCTTGAAACCCTCCAGACCCCACCTTCAGTCACAAGGAGGAGCACAGAACAAGCAGCCATCACAGAAGAACCACCCACCACCCCAATTGTAAGACCTGCCAGCTCCAATACAGCTGAGGACTCTGACGACACTGGCACCAGCTTTGAAAGAACTGTAGTTGGTGTACAGCGGGAGCTGGCCAAGGAGGTGCAGGTGGGGATGCAAAATATGGCAGCCAGCCTTGAGGGGGTGCGCTCGTGCATGACGTCATTTGCAGATCAGGCAGCTGCTATGCAAGCCCTAACATCTATCTTACAGGAACTGCAGAAAACACAGAAGGAAATCAGCACAGCTGTAATACAGTTGACCCAACACCTACAACTGCAATCCAGTCAACGCATGCACAAATGCAACATTGAACCCCTCAGGGCCGACCTGGCTGCCTACCATCGTGATGTGGCTGCTATTCTCAAAAACCAGCAGGCCCTCCTTGCAGCAGTACTGCCCTTAGGAACTTCACAGGGAGCAGCCCCCAGGATGTCTGACTCCACGTCTTCTAACACTGAGGAGTGTGTTGCCCCTTCACAACCAACAACAACAAGGACAAACCAGGCAACACACACATCAGAAGAAGAAGACATGGAACAGATCACATTCTCACGGAAGAGTACCTGGAAGCACTAGTCCCTGCACCATGGCCTACTTTGACCAAGGTCCTATGTTTTGTCAAATGCCAGTCTCACTACAACTACACTCAATGACTGTTCTGCTAACCACTGTATGACTTGTCACCATTGCCAGTGAATGTCTCTCTCCTACTATTCGGCAAATCCTGTCCCTCTGCACTGTCTGTGACATCACCCCAGCATGTCAGGAGCATCATCCACACCCCTTCTGTAGGATCACCATGTAAGAATGCACCAGAATGGACTCAGCAAACATGGACAATGGACATTTTGCACTACAGCACCTATCAATAAATAGCACTTGCACACCTAATATGTCTCTGTGTTATTTGACACATCAACTGTGCAGTAGATAACTCTAAAGTGCCTGTGTGACAACCATGTAGCTTGTCAATACAACTGTCCTGACATCATGTAGTCTGATACATCTGTGCAGTGGCCAGGATTGCATCATGGCCTTACCATCCTGAGGAGAATAACTGATGAAGGGACAAACCACACACAATCATGCTGTGTTGGACAGAATAATGCTCCATCTATAGGAATTCAAGTCAACTAATGGTGGCTGAGAAATGTAAGCACCATGCAATACTAAAACATGAAATTATGCAGCATAATCTAAGCAAACACAAATAAACACTGCATCAAACTCCCTTTCTGAGTATACTTCCATGAAGGGAAGTCATGCTGAATTTTTACACACTTGATCTATGTCAGCAATGAAGGCAACAAGACAAGAGTGTTAACAACACCTCATCTACAAAGATCTCCCTGAACATCACACTGCAGTCCCACCTAATAAATTACCAACAATACCAAGGGCCATATTTATACTTTTTGACGCAAAGCTGCGCCGGCGCAGCTTTGCGCCAAAAATTTTAATGCCGGCTAACGCCATTTCGATGCGCCGTGCGGGCGTCAAATTTATACTTTGACGCACAGCGGCGCAACCAACAGGTGGGAGTCATTATTTCGTGATGCACACAGCGGCGTCATGTCGTAAAGAAAACCAACATTTATGCGACGCACATCACTGTGGGTCGATTTACGACAGCGCAACCCGGAAAGCGCTGGTTTTTTTGACGCTATAGCTTCAAATTTACCACGAACACTGCCCTTTCAGCAGAGGAGAGCCAAAATGGAGCCCAGATGCCACAACAGACCCCAGGAAGATGACAGCAGACCAGGAACCAGCCAGGAGGACCCATACCGGATCCAGGACATTTTCAGAAAAAAAAGAAAGTGTTGCTTCAGTGCAGAGGAGCAGGAAATCCTGGTTAAAGAGGTGACGGAACACCAGCACCAATTGTTCATCACCTCTAAATTGCCACTCAGTAGGAGAGAGGCCATATGGCAAAAAATTGTGGACAAGATCAACAGTGTGGCTGAAGAACGCAGAACAGTCACCGAGTGTAAGAGACGCTGGCATGACTGCAAACGTAGGACAAAAGAAAAAATGGCCAGGAACAGGAAGGCAGCACTGCAGACTGGAGGGGGGAGTCCAGCACACCAGGAGTCCCTGGACCACATGGAGGAGATGGTCGCAGCCGTCATCCCTGAGGAGATCGTCACAGGGATTCAAGGACAGGACAGCGCAGACTACCACGACCCAATGCACATGCAGGGTAAGTCGCATGGGGAATTAAAATGCTAAAATGATACATGCTACCGGAGGGGGGAATACCTACTACACAATGCATGTAAGTCAGCATATATAAGAAGTGGCATGGGTAAAGGGGCACGGCAGGGGGGCATGGCCAGCACAGACTGAAGCTGGGGCACGACAAAATACAGCACCAACAACAGTCCCATGGGGCCATACTGTAATTACAACTATAGAGCCAATGGAAAGCAGCGACAGGTGGGAAGGCCACTACGTCAAACTCACATCCAGGCACTCGTCTGTCAAAATGTATCCTACATCAACTAGGTCCCTATCAGTAATCCAGTAGCCAAAACAACAACTGCAATGTAACTGCGACAACAGTTGACAAGAACACCTCTGATCTCTGTGCAGCTATAGTAGCAAATGGCAGGAACCTCCCCATGGAACATACATACCTAAATTAGGGGGTGAGGATGACATCTGCAACTATTTATAGAAATAAGACAAAGGCACCAGTACACTCAAATGCCAATGCCCATACTTGACACATACATAAGCCAAAGTAAACAGCAATAGCAGCCACACAGCACTAAGGACACACACATGCTGCATACGTCAGGGTCCCTCACGTGCCTGGATAACAAGGCAACATCACTAATGTCGTACTACTCAGACAACAACATTGAGGAGGGAACACATGCAACTGGTCACTGAAACACACCTGCACAGTCTGACAACCAAATAGGACTTAGATACGATAAACAGGGCAATCCAATTAAACACACATTACCCAACATCATCTAGAAACATCAACAATGTTTACATCCATACCACATCCTAACATTGCCATGCATAGGACATGCCACATTACATGTACATTTAGGTCAATGTGAATAAAAAGTGTTTGGGGCAGGTCCTGAGAGGCAAGTGTGCTGCCAGGGCATTCACAACACCCACAGGCAGTCAAAGTGTAGTGTGGTAAGTATTACGTATACTTTGCGCTTAAGCTTCAGGCATTAGGCCTTTGTGCACCTTGCCCTGAATGTACTTTTACTCATTTGCTAACATCTAAGAGCCTCTGAGCACTTTGCACTAAATGCTTCTTATTAGGCTTTGTATCAGTTAATTTAGCAAATAGCCAGTTCTACGGTGTTGTTTTTTAGTCAAATCACACTGTTTTGCCTACTTCAGCACTGAAGTTTGCCAGAACATATTCACTCTGTGCCCCAGTCAAGGATACAGTCTGGTACATTGCCAATAGACGTGGTAAGGGTCAAGATTTGGCATTCCTGCGTAGGGACACTTTGTCATCACGATGACATGTTACTTATGAAATCACTTCCTTGTCCCAAGATACGCAAGAGGGAGTTTCCGAACAGAGAACCACAACTAGACGCTGCCTGCCTTGCTGCAGATGCTGAACCAGATCACAGGCCATTGCTCTGATATGAGGGATGATGTCTCCCCAGTGATTCAGACAGGCAAGCTCGAAGCTTAACATGCTGTGCTCCAAAAAGAACAAGCAGAGGGATAGTAGAAACAGTTAGGCACCATGATAGCTTTGTTCAAAAGTTTTACTCTCCTGCTGACTATGTCAAATCGACCATGTTGTATTGGTTGGGTTATTGTGGCTCACACCTAAATATCTACAAGTCAGTTGTTCAATGAAATCATCATATAAAACAAATACTGTCTTTGTCATTTGTGTATGAAATCATACTTGAAAAGAGAGAATTGGTTTGGATCTGAGTGACCACGACTTCCCTGAGAAGTTCCAAAGATGTCATGCGCTCTGATGTCTAATCATTTCTTTGCCGTGGGAGACATGAGGCACTGCTAGTTAGCCAGAGCAAAAAGAAAGAATCAGGGTGACAGAGTTATTAACAAGTGGGTCAGACTCAGTCCCCCACACCATTAGCTATCCTGCTGCCTAGAAAGCCTGTAATCTCATGTAGGATAATGAGAGCCCACGCAATAAAATGTCTCTCTATAAGAATACATATACATGGAGGGACGAGTAGGACAAAAAGATGGATATTCCTAAATTTGTACAAAGCAACACCTAGAGGCAATTAGGCAGACAAGTCTGATAACTCTATATCATACATGTGACACACAGGTGGGCCATAAGCCTATAACAATGCCCATATGAAGGACAGCAGATACCAAGACATAAACAGAGCACAAAGTAAAGGCATCCAAAGGCTTGCATCTTATTGCAAAATTGTCACAACACAGACACACTAATTGTACCCTGTTTCATTGCAGAGGAACATGGATCTCCTGACAATATGCCTGTCCCTGATTTCCCTGATGACATGGATGACGAGCCCATTAACATTCCACAGGAGACCATCCAAAAGGTCCTTGAAAGCCTCCAAACCCCACCTTCAGTCACAAGGAGTAGCACAGAAGAAGCAGCCATCACAGTAGAACCACCCGCCACCCCAATTGTAAGACCTGCCAGCTCCAACACAGCGGAGGACTCTGACGACACTGGCACCAGCTTTGAAAGAACCGTAGTTGGGGTACAGCGGGAGCTGGCCAAGGAGGTGCGGGTGGGGATGCAAAATATGGCAGCGAGCCTTGAGGGGTTGCGTTCGTGCATGATGTCTTCTGCAGATCAGGCAGCTGCTATGCAAGCCCTAACATCTCTCATGCAGGAACTTGCCAAAACACAGAAGGAAATCAGCACAGCTGTCATCCAGTTGACACAACATCTACAACTGCAATCCAGTCAACGTGTGCACGAATGCAACATTGAACCCCTCAGGGCCGACCTGGCTGCCTACCATCGTGATGTGGCTGCCATTCTCAAAAACCAGCAGGCCCTCCTTGCTGCAGTACTGCCCTTAAGAACTCCACAGGGAGCAGCCCCCAGGATGTCTGCCTCCACGTCTTCTAACACTGAGGTGTGTGTTGCCACTTCACAACCAACAACAACAAGGACAAACCAGGCAACACACACATCAGAAGAAGAAGACATGGAACAGATCACATTCTCACGGAAGAGTACCCGGAAGCACTAGTCCCTGCACCATGGCCTACTTAGACAAGGTCCTACGTTTTGTCAAATGCCAGTCTCACTACAACTACACTCAATGACTGTTCTGCAATCCACTGTATGACTTGTCAGCATTGCCAGTGAATGTCTCTCTCCTACTATTTGCCTATTCCTGTCCCTCTGCACTGTCTGTGACATCACCCCAGCATGTCAGGAGCATCATCCACACCCCTTCTGTAGGATCACCATGTAAGAATGCACCAGAACGGACCCAGCAAACATGGACAATGGACATTTTGCAATACAGCACCTATAAATAAATAGCACTTGCACACCTATCATGTCTCTGTTTTATTTCACACTTCAACTGTGCAGTACATAACTCCAAAGTGCCTGTGTGGCAACCATGTAGATTGTCAATACAACTGTCCTGATATCATGTAGTCTGAAACATCTGTGCAGTGGCCAGGATTGCATCATAGCCTTACCATACTGAGGAGAATAACTGATGAAGGGACTAACCACACACAATCATGCTGTGTTGGACAGAATGATGCACCATCTATAGCTATTCTAGTCAATTAATGGTGGCTGAGAAATGTAGGCACCATGCAATACTAAAACATGAAATTATGCTGCAAAATGTAAGGAAACATTAACATATTACACTGCATCAATCACCCTTTCTGAGTATACTTCCATGAAGGAAAGTCATGCTGAATTAGTACACACATGATGTAGGTCAGCAATGAAGGCAACAAGACAAGAGTGTTAACAACTCCTCATCTACAAAGATCTCCCTGAACTTCACACTGCAGTCCGACCTATTAAATTACCCACAATAACAAGTCTGGAAGCACACTTTGTGAAGTAGAATACATACTCACCAACACAAAACCTTGGTGATCAATGCAAACTACCAATGGTGGGTCTCCCAAATGGTGGATACTTACCAAGTTAGCACATGGGTAGCTGGCATGTTAAGCCTCAATTTGATGGCGAGCATAGGACACAAATGTCATACAAAAACATTCAGCTACACTGATGTCAAGGCCATGATAAAGTAGCACCTAACGCATCATGTAAAGGGTTAACTATATATTTATTACTATTTATTAACACAAGAGTCAAATAAGGAAAAGGTAATACCTACACTAATCTAACCTGACTACTACTAACCCACAACTGTCCCTAACTAACCTAAGCTAAACTTACTCTACACATGTAACGAAACGATCTAAACATCAACCCCCCCACCCACCATTATGAGACAGGACACATGCAGGACAACACTTACTAACCTACACACATACTATACTATCCTAAACAAACATATATTTTTTTGTAAATTTTTGTATATTTTTTATATTTTTTTTTTAAATAACAGGAATCCCAACATTGCCCCCCACCCACCCACCCACACAAAAAATAAAGATAGAAAGAATAAGGACCCCCCACCCTCTTCCCTAACACTAACTAAGCTAATTACCTATACTAACCTAATACTAATCCCCAAAACCCAACTATCAGTAGAAAATAGGAAAGAGGAGAGAGGGGAGGGGTAAAAGTTCAACAGGGCAAAAGTCCTAGAGGTTCGCCCTCCGTAGGGTCCGCCTGATGGAGCTGACCCTTTTTTTTATATAGGCCACATCCTGGCTCAGGTTGTCCACCTTATTGAACAGCTTGCCCAATTTTCTACTCAATGCCAGGAATGCGGCTGGGTCCACAGGAGCGGCTGATGTAGTTTGTGTGCCGGCCGAGGTTAAGCTTGTGCCAGGAGTTGACTGCCCACTGGAATGTCCTGGTTGTAGAACATGGCTGGGTCCAGGTCTTGAGGATGAGCCAGGGTCTACTGTTCCCGACGTTGCTGGGGCCACTTGGGGAGACCTGGTGGATGTGGTGTTGGTGGCTGTTGTGGGCAATGTAGGCCGACCCTGTGGTGAGGCTCACCATGCCCCGGAGGCCCGATCCGAGTGATATTTGTGGGCCATCCTCCGGTACCCAGACTGCACCTGCAGGATGTGCCAGTATCGCATGGCACGCCTCTCAAATTGGTGTCTATCTGCGGCACTCATGTTTGCAGCTGTGAAGAGAAAAGGCAAATATTTTCCTTTGGAATTGCATTGGGTGGAATAGCACAATGGGTTATTTGTACATTACTAGTAATGTATTTGTTGCAGCAATTGTCACAACATAGTTCACTTAAAGGCTCAGAGGAAGTACATGTGAAGCCTGCATACATAAGGGCATCTCACACCTAGCAAATCCATGTCTCTACATGATGGATGACATCACCCTAAACTACTCATCCAAATTATGCCTAAGGCATCTGACATTATGGCTGCACCTCTTCCGCATACTGACTTCACTACATATGTCACTCTATGTGATAACTATCACAATCCTCACTCAATGCCATTTGTAATTTGTTGTGTGCTAATATTGAACCCATTGGCCATAACCGAATGTGTACACTAGGGGCCAGATGTAGGAAGATGGAAAATTGCGACTTGCAATTTGCTATGCAGAACGGTGTCTCCGACACCGTCTGCGAGTCGCTATGGGGTCGCTAAGACCCACCTCATTAACATCAATAGCTGACTTCATGTGACGTGAAGCCAGCACACATTTATAGCATCATCATGGGTATACAATTTTCTGTCTAGCTATGGCGTCAACATATGTAGGTATGTTGTTTCTACATGACTTTCTCACTGGCCAATATGACCTTTAGGTTTAAGATAGAGGCATTAACGTGTCGCTTGTCTGACACAAAGGCAACACTACATTACATACAGCTACAGGCATCAGGTATGTGTTGAAAACATGAACCATCTGACTGCTAGCATTGGTCTTTCGACACATTCTGCAACAAATACACATTAGGTTTACCTAGCATTATACACAGTCAGCTACTTATCTAGCAGATTGGGTAACAATCATCACATGTCCCCACACAGATTTCATTTATTCACATGTAATTTATTTGTACTCACCAACATGGCCACCAATCCTGATTCCCAGGTGGTCCAGCAGGTCCTGCTCCCTGGATATGAGATCAGCCCAGCGGTGCTTCAGTTGATGCTCATTCCTCATGCTCCCGTAGACCCGGACCAGGTGATGGTGCACCTTCCCCCACCGGACTTTCCGTGCCTCCGTGTGATACCCCTGTATCACACGGCCCCCAGCCTCCAGCATGAGTGGGAGGAAATGGCAAACGAGCCAAATAAATCCCCCCAATTCCTCCTCACCCATCCTGGCAAGCCGAGGCCTACCTGACATATTTAGTAATTTAAAGGAGGAAAATGTGATAGACAAGTAAAAGTGGGAAATGGGGAAAGGTATAGTATTGAAGGAAAAATGAAACTTAATAAAAATAGCCCAACTAACCCCAAAGTTAAACTACCCAGAACAGACTCCCCCAGACAATACAAACAATAACAGGATTGGACAAAAGTACACTAAACAGACTAAGACAATATTACACAACAAGACTAGGACCACAAAAAGACAAAATACAAGGTACACAGGACACAAAAGCAGTTAAACACAGGACTACACTTTCAACACAACCACACAGTCTAGAAAAGATCTGAGCCTGCAAAGTGAAAGTGAAAGTTAACCCACAGTACAGATTTTGTAAACAGGATATCCTATTACATCACTTCCTGCATAAAATGGCCGCCGTTTTTATTTTTCCGTTATGCGTCATATTTTCACGCATACACATTGTGCGTCATATTTTTTGACGCATAACATTGCACATAATGCAGAGTCAAAAGTAATTTCTTCATTGTTCCCTTACATTTCTGTGTGAGGCTGAGTTTACAGTTCTAGTGTAGAATTATAATTTTCTGGCAAATATGTGAAACATATATGACCATTTATATTTGACTCTGCATTCTGTGCACTCCTGTACGTGGAAAAATTATGACGCCCATGCTGTCTGCGTGGAAATTTGACGCTTCATACACAATATGGTGAACATGTACTGTACCTTATTAATTTATTAATTTTCATCTCCTATTTTTTGACTCTGCATTCTGTGCACTCCTGTACGTGGAAAAATTATGACGCCCATGCTGTCTGCGTGGAAATTTGACGCTTCATACACAATATGGTGAACATGTACTGTACCTTATTAATTTATTAATTTTCATCTCCTATTTTTTGACTCTGCATTCTGTGCACTCCTGTACGTGGAAAAATTATGACGCCCATGCTGTCTGCGTGGAAATTTGACGCTTCATACACAATATGGTGGACATGTACTGTAGCTTATTAATTTATTAATTTTCATCTCCTATTTTTTGACTCTGCATTCTGTGCACTCCTGTACGTGGAAAAATTATGACGCCCATGCTGTCTGCGTGGAAATTTGACGCTTCATACACAATATGGTGGACATGTACTGTAGCTTATTAATTTATTAATTTTCATCTCATATTTTTTGACTCTGCATTCTGTGCACTCCTGTACGTGGAAAAATTATGACGCCCATGCTGTCTGCGTGGAAATTTGACGCTTCATACACAATATGGTGGACATGTACTGTAGCTTAATAATTTATTAATTTTCATCTCCTATTTTTTGACTCTGCATTCTGTGCACTCCTGTACGTGGAAAAATTATGACGCCCATGCTGTCTGCGTTGAAATTTGACGGTTCATACACAATATGGTGGACATGTACTGTAGCTTATCAATTTATTAATTTTCATCTCCTATTTTTTGACTCTGCATTCTGTGCACTCCTGTACGTGGAAAAATTATGACGCCCATGCTGTCTGCGGGGAAATTTGACGCTTCATACACAATATGGTGGACATGTACTGTAGCTTATCAATTTATTAATTTTCATCTCCTATTTTTTGACTCTGCATTCTGTGCACTCCTGTACGTGGAAAAATTATGACGCCCATGCTGTCTGCGTGGAAATTTGACGCTTCATACACAATATGGTGGACATGTACTGTTGCTTATTAATTTATTAATTTTCATCTCCTATTTTTTGACTCTGCATTCTGTGCACTCCTGTACGTGGAAAAATTATGACGCCCATGCTGTATGCGTGGGATTTTGCCGCATTATTAAATGATGTCTTCATTTTTTACAGTTGGGGAAGGAAATTTGTCATGGCTAAACGGTGCTATGTGATACACATTTGTGGTTAGCTATGACACATGTCCCTTATTGGATGTATAGATGGCATTCACACTGTAATAATTATGATACCTTCAGAAAATGTATTTACCATATTTGTACACATATTTGGGGTAATTGCTGATGGCTATTTTGAAATGATGAATGGTATACCATGATGTATTCCTTCTCTAAAATGTGCCCACAATTTTCATGGTATTGCATATATCTATATTCCAAACAGGGAGTGCAATAGTCACTTACATTTTTTATGGGGCTAACCATGTCCTATTATGATTTTGTGTATCTGATTTGTGTTTGACTTTTGACATGTAGGCCACACATGCGCCTTATGCATGTGTTTACTTCACAAGTACATGATTCTTGTATATTTGGGAGGCGGTAGAGGTGGACTTAGGCCCCCAGCACCCTACGCATTGCCCTTCCAGATTTGCTGATTTATCCATGGCTTTCAGTTATTCGGTTATGTAAAACCTGCAGCAGCAGGCTAATGTAAAGCCATAGGGTATGAATCACTGTTGGCCATTCATTCATCTCATTTGCCCATTTGACGTTTGCACTATTGTTGATTTGGAGCAATCTGACATACCATTTTCCAATGACTATGTTTGCAAACTCTCAGCGTTCCTCATGTGCTGATGACAAATAGGTTGTTGATGTATGTGGCCCTTTATGCATTACCTGGTTTAGTGGCATGTTAAATTTTGCCTGCTAGGTTTGAACTGGGACACTACTGTGATGGGCAGCTTGCAAATATTTGGTTGATTGGATGACATATGGTTATATGTGTGTGGGAATGTGGATCCACTATCACCTGTCTGGGAGTATGTTGTCACTGTAACCTACACTAATCTAACCTGACTACTCCTAACCCACAACTGTCCCTAACTAACCTAAGCTAAACTTACTCTACACATATAACGAATCGATCTAAACATCAACCCCCCACCCACCATTATGAGACAGGACACATGCAGGACAACACATACTAACCTACACACATACTATACTATCGTAAACAATCATATATTTTTTTGCATTTTTTTTTTATAATTTTTTTTATATATATATTTTTTTTATAAACAAACAGGAATCCCAACATTGACCCCCACCCACCCACACAAAAAAGAAAAATAGAAAGAATAAGGACCCCCCACCCTCCTCCCTATCACTAACTAAGCTAACAACCTACACTAACCTAACACTAATCCCCAAAACCCAACTATCAGTACAAAAAGGAAAGAGGAGAGAGGGGAGGGGTAAATGTAAAACATGCAAAAAGTCCTAGAGGTTGGCCCTCTGTAGGGTCCACCTGATGGACCGAACCCTTTTCTTAATATATGCCACATCTTGGCTTAGCTTGTCCACCTTTGAAATAAATTTGTCCATTTTACGGCTTAATGCCAGGAATGCCGCTGGGTCTACAGGAGAGGCTGCTGCAGTCTGTGTGCTGGCCGAGGTGGACGGTGTGGCAGTAGTTGTTTGCCCACTGGACTGTCCTGCGTGTTGGAAATGGCTGGGTCCAGGTCGTGCTGACGAGGCAGGGTCAACTGTCCCCGCCGTTGCTGGGGCCACTTGGGGAGACCTGGTGGATGTGGTGGTGGTGGCTGTTGTGGGCAATGTAGGGCCACCCTGTGGTGAGGCCCACCATGCCCCGGAGGCCCGATCGGCTTGGTATTTGCGGGCCATCCTCCTGAACCCCGACTGCACCTGCAGGATGTGCCGGTATCGCATTGCACGCCGTTCAAACTGGTGTCTCTCTGCGGCACTCATGTTTGCAGCTGTGAAGAGATATGGCAACTATTTACCATAGGAAATGCATTGGGTGGAATTGCACAATGGGTCAATTGCACATTACTTGTACTGTATTTGTTACAGCGATTGTCACAACATAGTTCATTGAAAGTCTCAGAGGAAGTACATGTGAAGCCTGCATACAAAAGGGCATCTCACACCTAGCATATCCATGTCTCTACATGATGGGTGACATCAGCCTAAACTTCTCATCCAAATAATGGCTAATGCAGCTGACATTATGGCTGAACCTCTTCCGCATACTGACTTCACTACATATGTCACTCTATGTGATAACTATCACAACCCTCACTCAATGCCATTTGTAAATTTTTGTTTGCAAATATTGAACTCATGTGCCATAACCGAATGTGTACACTAGGGCCCATATTTATACTTTTTGACGCTAAACTGCGCTAACGCAGTTTAGCGTCAAAAATTTTTGCGCCGTCTAACGCCATTCTGAAGCGCCATGCGGGCGCCGTATTTATGGAATGGCGTTAGCCGGCGCAAGCAGACCGGCGCTGCCTGGTTTGCGTGGAAAAAAACCACGTACACCAGACAGCGCCGGCGTAGGGGGAAAATGGCGTATGGGCGTCTTAAAATGGGGCAAGTCAGGTTACGTCGAAAAAATCGTCGTAACTCGACTTGCGCCATTTTTTTTTCGACGCCCATCCCCCATCAACATGACTCCTATCATTGTAAAGATAGGAGTCATGCCCCCTTGCCCAATGGCCATGCCCAGGGGACTTATGTCCCCTGGGCATGGTCATTGGGCATAGTGGCATGTAGGGGGGCACAAATCAGGCCCCCCTATGCCACAAAAAAAAATTGAAAAATAACAAAAATTATACTTACCTGAACTTACCTGTACTTCATTGGGATGGGTCCCTCCATCCTTGGGTGTCCTCCTGGGGTGGGCAGGGGTGGCAGGGGGGGTCCCTGGGGGCAGGGGAGGGCACTGTGGGCTCATTTTGAGCCCACTTGTCCCTTAACGCCATCCCTGACCCAGGCGTTAAAAAGCGGCGCAAATGCGCCGTTTTTGGCCACGCCCACTCCCGGGCGTCATTTTTGCCCGGGAGTATAAATACCACGTAAAGGCCTGGGAGTCATTTTTTAAGACGGGAACGCCTCCCTTGCATCTCATTAACGCAAGGAAGGGGTTCACGCTAAAAAATGACGCTCACTCCGGGCACTTTGGCGCCCGAAGCGTCTAACGCCATAGTATAAATATGGCGTTAGTTGGCGTTAGTTTAGCGTCGAATTTGCGTCGGAGAAAACGACGCAAATTCGGCGCAACCAGAGTATAAATACGGCCCTAGGTTTTAAACAAAGTTGCAAAAGGTCACAAGTATGTGTAACATACTGGTTGCTACAGTCCTAGGTACCCTATTCCCAATCACATGGCAGTCTTTGAGGGTGGGGTGGGAAGAACAACCAACAATCCCAGATTCAATGCACACCCAGGAGTGTATAGAAAGGTCAACAAGTATTTGCCTCCACACACAACACCAATGAAGGGCTAGCAACAATTTGGAATCAGCCAAACCTTGTCCTATCCAAGGTCCACACATGTCAAAATGCACTGACTTAGGCCAACATCACATACTACCAGTGAGGCATATTTTAACACACACATAGAGGAGCAAGAACACCCATGATCATGAGTAGAATGAACACCTAGGCCATTGTACTCTAGTCCTACACACTTCTAGTTCAACTTGTGGAAGTACATGCCCCCGGAAGATCCAACCTACAGTGTACTCAGTCCATCCTCAACTAGGGAAGCTGCATATTTAAGACAAGCCTTTTGCAGAAGCTATCTGGGAGAATGTCAGTCTGAAATGCAGACTCAGTCCAAGCCAAGTCCCAGAGCAACTTTTACATTAACCAGTGTATTCCACATGACTCATCCCACTCCCCATAGCGGGGCCGACTGGAATGACCTACTGCCCCTAAATCTGAGAGATGGATAAGCATTGGTCTACAGTAACTGAAGTGATATTTGAAATCCCACTAATGCAACAATACCAATGAACGGGCAGCGCATTAAACCTTGAAATCTGTTGAACACACAGTAGTCCATCATGCATCACTAGCAAACAATAAAAATAGCACTCATGCCACACTCACTGTAGGTGTCGGGGTCCTCAAAATGAGCCACCTCTCCCACGGTGTACGGTGCAGGTCCACCTGTAAAGCATGGAAGGAAGAATATACTCAGACTCGGTGCACTGACAAACAATTGCAGTTACAATGACAATGTGAGAATATGACATGCGTAATGAAACACTTTGACACATGCTCATACTGCATGGAAGATTTCTTAATCAACATTTACGTTGGTTGAGTCTCCTGCTACAGTTACACACCCTACTACACACATGCAGTGGCCAGGACAGTCATGTGGTATCAAAGATACACCTCCATTAGTATGCCCCAACAATATCGGGGTGCATTCATCTCATCATGTGCATCCCAGAGAGACATCCAAAAGCTGGTTACTTGAGGACTGCATGACCCCTCAAACTCAAACAGGCTATGTGGTCATTTTCAACACACACCAACCAGACACACATGTGACATATGTGTGGACAACATAGCTAACTTCAATTGACGTGAAGGCACCACTCATTTATAGCATCATAATGGTTTTACAAATTTCTGTCTAGCTATGGCGTCTACATATGTAGGTATGATGTTTCAACATCCATTTTTCACTGGCAATTATGACCTGTAGAGTTCAAATAGAGGCATTAACGTGTCGCTTGTCTGACACAAAGGCAACACTACATTACATACAGCTACAGGCATCCGGTATGTGTTGAAAACATGAGCTATCTGACTGCTAGCATTTGTCTTCCTACACATTGTGCAACAATTACCCAGTAGGTTTCCCTAGCATTACACACAGTCAGCTACTTATCTAGCAGATTGGGTAACAATCATCACATGTCCCCACACAGCTTTAAATTATTCACATGTAATTGATT
This sequence comes from Pleurodeles waltl, assembly GCF_031143425.1. Lineage (NCBI taxonomy): Eukaryota > Metazoa > Chordata > Amphibia > Caudata > Salamandridae > Pleurodeles > Pleurodeles waltl. The sequence goes on from NC_090447.1 coordinate 1,496,612,715, forward strand.
TGTACTCACCAACATGGCCACCAATCCTGATTCCCAGGTAGTCCAGCAGATCCTGCTCCCTGGATATCAGATCAGCCCAGCGGTGCTTGAGTTGATGGTCATTCCTCAGGCTACCGTAGACCCGGACCAAGTGATGGCGCACCTTCCCCCACCGGACTTTACGTGCCTCCGTGTGATACCCCTGTATCACACGGCCCCCAGCCTCCAGCATGAGTGGGAGGAAATGGCAAACAAGCCATATAAATCCCCCCAATTCCTCCTCACCCATCCTGGCAAGCCGTGGCCTACCTGACATCTTTACAATTACAAAGGTGAAAAATTTGGAACAAAAAGGAAAAGGGGGAAATGGGGAAAGGTAGAGTAGTGAAGAAAAAAGAAAACTTAAGAAAAATAGCCCAACTAACCCCAAATTTAAACTACCCAGAACAGACTCCCACAGACAAAAAAAGAAACACTGGATTTGACAAAAGTATACAAAACAGACTCAGACAATATTAGACAACAAGACAATGATCACAAAAGCACAATAGAGAAGGTACACTGGACACAAAAGCACTAAAACACAGGACAACACTTTTCACAGAGCCACACAGTCTAGAATAATCTGAGACTGCAAAGTGAAAGTACACTCACAGTACAGATTCTGTAAACAGGATATCCTATTACATCACATCCTGCATAAAATGGCCGCCGTTTTTATTTTTCCGTTATGCGTCATATTTTCACGCATACAGATTGTGCGTCATATTTTTTGACGCATAACAGTGCACATAATGCAGAGTCAAAAATAATTTCTACATTGTTCCCTTACATTTGTGTGAGGCTGATTTTACAGTTCTAGAGTTGAAATGTAATTCGCTGGCAAATATGAGAACCAAATATGAAAATTATTTTTGACTCTGCATTCTGTGCACTCCTGTATGTCAAAAAATTATGACGCCCATGCTGTATGCGTGGAAATATGACGCATCATAGAAAATATGGTGGCCATGTAATGCAGCTTATTAATCTATTATTTTTAATATGATATTTTTTGACTCTGCATTCTGTGCACTCCTGTACGTCAAAAAATTATGACGCCCATGCTGTATGCGTGGAAATATGACGCATCATAGAAAATATGGTGGCCATGTAATGCAGCTTATTAATCTATTATTTTTAATATGATATTTTTGGACTCTGCATTCTGTGCACTCCTGTACGTCAAAAAATTATGACGCCCAAGCTGTATGCGTGGAAATATGACGCATCATAGAAAATATGGTGGCCATGTAATGCAGCTTATTAATCTATTATTTTTAATATGATATTTTTTGACTCTGCATTCTGTGCACTCCTGTACGTCAAAAAATGATGACGCCCAAGCTGTATGCGTGGAAATATGACGCATCATAGAAAATATGGTGGCCATGTAATGCAGCTTATTAATCTATTATTTTTAATATGATATTTTTTGACTCTGCATTCTGTGCACTCCTGTACGTCAAAAAATTATGACGCCCAAGCTGTATGCGTGGAAATAGGACGCATCATAGAAAATATGGTGGCCATGTAAGGCAGCTTATAAATCTATTATTTTTAATATGATATTTTTTGACTCTGCATTCTGTGCACTCCTGTACGTTAAAAAATTATGACGCCCAAGCTGTATGCGTGGAAATATGACGCATCATAGAAAATATGGTGGCCATGTAATGCAGCTTATTAATCTATTATTTTTAATATGATATTTTTTGACTCTGCATTCTGTGCACTCCTGTACGTCAAAAAATTATGACGCCCAAGCTGTATGCGTGGAAATATGACGCATTTCGACAAATATGTCTTAATTTTGTCAAGTTGTGAAAGGAATTTTGTCATGACCAAACGGTGCTAAGTGATACACATTTGGGGTTAGCTATGACACATGTCCCTTATTGGATGTATAGAAGGCATTCACAGTGTAATAGTAATGATTGCTCAAAATGGTTATTACCCATATTTGTACACATATTTTGGGTAATTGCTGATGGCTAATTTCAAATGATGAATGGGATACCAGGATGTATTCCTTAGCAACAATGTGTCCACATTTATCACGGTAATCCAATTATCTATAGTCCAAACAGGTAGTGCAATTGTCACTTACACTTTTTATGGGGCTAACCATGTCCTAATAATGATTTTGTGTATCTTATATGTGTTTTACATTTGACATCTAGGCCACACATGCGCCTTATGCATGTGTGTACTTCACAGGTACATAATTCTTGTATATTTCGGGGGCAGTAGAGGTGGACTTAGGCCCCCAGCACCCTAGGGTTTGCCCTTCCAGATTTGCTAATTTATCCACGGCTTTCATTTATTCTGTTATGCTAAACCTGCAGCAGCAGGCTCATGGAAGGCCATAGGGTATGATTCACTGTTAGCCATTCAATAATCCCATTTGCCCATTTGACGTTTGCCCTATTGATTATTTGGAGCAATCTGACATACCATTTTGCATTGAAATTTTTTGCTAAATCTCGGCGTTCCTCATGTGCTGATGACAAATAGGTTGTTGATGTATGTGGCCCTTTATGCATTACCTGGTTTAGTGGCATGTTTCATTCTTCCTTCTAGGTTCGAACTGGGACACTACTGTGATCGGCTGCTTGCAAATATTTGGTTGATTGGATGGCATATGTTTATATGTGTGGTCCAATGTAGATCCACTATCAACTGTCTGGGTGTATGTTGTCACTGTAACTTCAAGGTCTCCTCATGAGTTAGTGGCAGCTAATCTTGTTCCAATTGGGCATTGTTTGTAGCAAAAATGGAGAGAAGCCATTGAGGACATGGTCACGTACACATGGATGGTCCCACCCTGTCACTGAACACGTGTAATGAGACTTTCAAATGAGCTACATTTTTGTGCTGAGTGAGAGAATGTCTCAGGTGTCTGGATCAGGCATGTGTCATTGCCACATTTGTACTCCTGTTGGCCTCTGTGGATGGTAATGTATCATGAAACATCATAGCCTCTGTGCAGACATTTGTGGTGTATATTTTTTGTGTGATGAGTGTTATGTCATTATTGCTCAATGAGACGACATTCTTCTTCAGCAATTTCAAACTAAAGGTGGGCAGAAATGAATAGGCCAAACCATGATGTGGTGTTTGTTATCTGTGTTTATTTACAATTGTGCATTAAGTGGTGATATAAGAAATTATGAAAATAAATTATTTACAATCTGTTGGCGCCTACGCACTCCAGCAGCTGTGTTTGGTTGTTCACCCTCCTGTTGCAGGTCAGCATCCTCCTCTTCGTCGTCTTCAGGCATGTCTGGGTCTGGTTCGAGGAGGGGAATGTTCCTTTTTACACAAATATTGTGCAATATGGCACAAGTGAGTATGATCCTACAGAGCATCTCTGGGGAATATAGTAGGCTACCGCCAGTGATGTCAAGGCAGCGGAACCTTGACTTGAGGATCCCAAAGGTCCGCTCAACAATGCTGCGTGTCCTCTTATGGGCGTCGTTGTATGCCCGCTCTGCAGCAGTAGTCGGGTTCCCAAATGGTGTCATTAGCCAAGGCTGGATGCCATACCCCTGATCAGCTGAAAGAAAAACACAGAATGGGATCATGTAGATGTAGGAGGCACTCTTGTACAGACCGTTGATGGCAGTAGTTGTCTTGTGTTGTCTGTGACTCTTTTGTGTACTAATGTGACAACCTATACTTGTAGGCTAAAACTTTTGCATTGAGTTTTTTCCTTGGCTGAGCAAGTGTTTGTTAGCTAACCATTTGTCAGCAGTATGTTTTGGGATTTGCAGTACAGTGTGCCCTCCCTAGCATTGTGACTTGTGATACAGGTATCCGTGTGTCTTCACTGGGGGTGAGATGATAGTTCCATGCAGAATTAAAATTGAAAGTGTAGTTAACACGTTCATATGAAAGTACCCTGGACATCCCATACCTTATGACTTATGCAATGTATTAATGTAAAGGTTATTGTGACACTTACAATTTGCAAGGTGACATTTAGGCAACCACACTCATTAATGTCTTCACATTAAGCTGTACAGTAAATTCCAATGTGTGACAGGTTCAATGGTGACTTAAGAAACATTGCTAGTGATGTGAGGACCTCAGTGTGTTCCTGGCTAGGTGTTGCTGTTGTGGTGTATGTGTTGTGTGTCCTAGAGGGTTGCTATTCAATGTGAATATAAGTAGGTTTTTGTACTTACCAACAAGTAGTCCATTGCCATACCGTCCATCCTGGAAGTGTTGGTTGATGGTAGAGTGACGGAAGATGAATGCGTCATGTACACTCACAACAGGATATTTTGATCAATCCTTGGTGATCGACTATGGCCTGCACGTTGATTGAATGTGTGTGCTTCCTGTTGCGGTAGAGGTGTTCTGTTGCAGCAGGTGGCACAAGGCGTACGTGTGTGCAGTCGATTGCACCAAGGACGTGTGAGAAACCACTGATGGCGTAGAACCCCTGTTTTGTTTCCTGCTGCTTCTGCAGTGTGTTAGGGAAGCAGATGTGGAGGGGTGTCAGTTGAATGATGGCATCCAGTACTTTTGGCAGAAATGCGGAGAATGATGGTTGTGATATTCCACCAACCAGGGCACCAGTTGTTTGAAACGAGCCACTTGCCAGCAGGTGAAGTACGGCAAGCAGCTTTGTTTCTGTTGGGATGGTGTGGGGTGTCACTAAAGTTGGGGCCAACTGCTGTTCAATATTTCTCAGCAGCTGCTGAATGGCCTGCCAGTTCAACCGGTACCTCTGTATGATGTCATGTTCCCTGAGGCCATGCAGGGTTGTTCTTGGGCGGAATATCCTCTCCTGCCTTCTGCGCTGCCTTTGGGGTCCCTGCTGTTGTTGTTGTAGCTGCTGTTGTTGCTGCAGGGCTCTGCGTCTACGTGCACGCTGGATAAAAATCACCTCCATGTCTCCCTGTTGCTGCTCTGCTGCTCTGCTGCTCTGTTGTTTGTTCTGTGTGTTCTGATTAAATACAGGTGTGTTTGCCCCATTTTAACGCCTGCCCTGACCCAGGCGTTAAATTTTGACGCACATCGGCCTTTGCGTCATTTTTTTGCTCCGCCTCCCGGCCAAGAGTCATTTTTGCCTGGAAGCATAAATACGACGCACGGCCGTGTGCGTCGTTTTTTGGACGGGAACGCCTACCCTGCATATCATTCAATCAATCAATCAATCAATCAATCAAAAAATTTGTATAGCGCGCTACTCACCCGGAGGGTCTCAAGGCGCTTGGGGGAGGGGGGACCGCTACTGCTCAAACAGCCAGGTCTTGAGTTGCTTCCTGAAGGAGAGGTGGTCGTGGGTCAGACGGAGGTGGATGGGGAGGGAGTTCCAAGTCTTGGCTGCCAGGTAGGAGAAGGATCTTCCTCCCATGGTGGCTTTTCTAATGCGTGGCACGGCGGCGAGGGCGTGGCTGGTCGATCGTAGCTGGCGGGTGGGAGTGTAGAAGGTCAGGCGGTTGTTGAGGTACCTGGGGCCCAGGTCGTGGAGGGCCTTGTGTGCGTGGGTGAGGAGGCGGAACGTGATTCTCTTGCTGACGGGGAGCCAGTGCAAGTCTCTCAGGTGTCCGGAGATGTGGCTGTGTCGGGGGATGTCAAGGATGAGGCGTGCGGAGGCGTTCAATATGCGTTGGAGTCTTTTCTGTAGTTTGACCGTGGTTCCGGTGTAGAGGGTGTTACCGTAGTCCAGTCGGCTGGTGACGAGTGCCTGGGTGACCGTCTTCCTGGTTTCGGTGGGGATCCATCGGAAGATCTTTCGGAGCATGCGTAGGATGTTGAAGCATGATGAAGAGACGGCGTTGACTTGTCTGGTCATCGAGAGGGAGGAGTCCAGGATGAAGCCCAGGTTGCGTGCGTGGTCCGTAGGTTTGGGTGCGCTGCCCAGGGCAGGGGGCCACCAGGAGTCGTCCCAGGCAGAGGGTGATGATCCAAGGATGAGGACTTCCGTCTTGTCTGAGTTCAGTTTCAGGCGGCTGTTCATCATCCACTCGGCTACGTCTTTCATCCCTTCGCGCAGGTTGGTTCTGGCGGTGGCTGGGTCATTGGTGAGGGAGAGGATCAGCTGGGTGTCGTCGGCGTAGGAGATGATGTTGAGGTTGTGATGGCGTGCGATGGCTGCGAGGGGGCTCATGTAGACATTGAAGAGGGTGGGGCTGAGTGATGATCCTTGTGGTACGCCGCAGATGACTTCGGTGGCCTCGGATCTGAACGGGGGGAGGCAGACTCTCTGGGTTCTTCCGGTGAGGAACGAGGTGATCCACTCTAGAGCCTTCTCTTGAATTCCGATGTTGCTGAGGCGCTGCACTAGGGTGCGGTGGCAGACCGTGTCGAACGCTGCGGAGAGGTCCAGGAGGATGAGGGCCGCTGTTTCCCCGTTGTCGAGCAGGGCTCGGATGTCGTCAGTGGCTGCGATGAGGGCGGTCTCGGTGCTGTGGTTGGCTCGGAAGCCGGACTGTGAGTGGTCGAGGGATCCATTAGTCTCGAGGAAGGCGGCCAGCTGTCTGTTGACGGTCTTCTCGATGACTTTGGCAGGAAACGGGAGGAGCGAGATGGGGTGGTAGTTCTTGAGGTCGGTGGGGTCTGCTGATGGTTTCTTCAGGAGGGCGCTGAGTTCGGCATGCTTCCAGCTCTCCGGGTAGGTGGCGGTGTTGAAGGAGCAATTGATGATGTCCCGGAGATGGGGTGCGATGACGGAGTCGGCCTTGTTGAAGACGTGGTGGGGGCATGGGTCGGTTGGTGATCCGGAATGGATAGTGTTCATCGTATGGATGGTGTCTTCGGTGCTGACTGGGGTCCAGGCGCGGAGGGTGGTGTTGGGGGGCGTCGGTTTGGTGGTTGGGTGCGTGGTCTGTGCGCCGAAGCTGTTGTGTATGTCGGCGATCTTGCGGTGAAAGAACGAGGCGAGTGAGTCGCAGAGGTCTTGTGAGGGGGTGATGTCGTTGTTTCCGGCGCTGGGGTTGGAGAGCTCTTTGACGATGCTGAAGAGTTCCTTGCTGTTGTGTGCGTTGTTGTCTAGTCGTTCTTTGAATGCTGTCTTCTTGGTGGTGTGGATCAGCTGGTGGTGTTTACGGGACGCGTACTTGAGGGCGGTCATGTTGTCTGTAGTCGGGTTTTTTCGCCAGGCTTTCTCGAGGGTGCGGCAGTTCTTCTTGGAGTTCTTGAGGTCGTTGTTGAACCAGGAGGCTTTCTTGCTGTTGGGCCTGATGGGATGGGTTTTCAGAGGTGCGAGGTTGTCAGCGCAGTTGGTCATCCACTGTGTAAGGTTGTTGGCTGCTTGGTTGGGGTCCGATGAGCTGGCGGGAGGGTTCTGGCTCAGTGATGTGGAGAGCTGGTCGGTGGTGATCTTGTTCCAGCTCCTGCGGGGAGCCTGTTGTGGGTGGTGGTGAGTCGTGGTTTTTCTGAAGCTGAAGTGGACGCAGCTGTGGTCTGTCCAGTGGAGTCCGGTGGAGTGGCTGAAGGAGATGTACTTGCTGGAGGAGAAGACTGGGTCAAGCATGTGTCCGGCGTAGTGGGTGGGGGTGTTCACCAGTTGCTTGAGTCCGAGGTTGGCGAGGTTGTCCAGCAGGGTGGTGGTGTTGTTGTCGTTGTTGTTCTCCAGGTGGAAGTTGAGGTCCCCTAGGAGGATGTAGTCGGCGGAGGAGAGGGCGTGAGGGCTGATGAAGTCTGCGATGTCTTCGCTGAATTGTGTGTGGGGTCCTGGGGGTCTATAGATGAGGGTGCCTCTGAGTGTGGTCTTGGGGTCGGTGTGAATCTGGAAGTGGAGATGTTCGGCAGCTGTGAGGGTGTCGTCGGAGTTGGTCGTTATGCGGATGGTATTCTTGTGGACAATGGCGATGCCTCCTCCTGTCTGGTTGATGCGGTCCCTCCGGGTGATCTTGTATCCGTCCGGGATGGCGATGGCGATGTCGGGCGCTGAGGAGGCGTTCATCCAGGTTTCTGTGAGGAAGGCGACGTCTGGAGATGTGGTGTCGAGCAGGTTCCAGAGTTCCACGGCGTGTCTGTGGATGGAGCGGGTGTTAAGCAGGATGCACTTCAGGTGGTTGCTGTTGGTGCTAGGTTTGGCGGGCGCGGTGCAGGTCTGGATGCAGGAGAACTTGCAGGATTGGCAGGTGAAGGGACCGTGGGTGCGTCTTGGGGCGGCACGGTAGCACCCGGGGATCCGGCCGGTGTTGAGTGCGATGAGGGTGGCGGCTTCGTAGGTCCGGCGGGTAGGCTCGCAGCGGCGGGGGCCAGGGGGTCTGGCGCTGGGCGCGGTCCAGGCGCGGACGGGCGCGGACGGGCGCAGACGGGCTTGCCTTTGGCGCGCCAGCGGCGCGCCCGCTGCGCGGCCTCCATATGAGGGGAAGAGGGAGGGAGGAGCAGCTGGGAGGTGGGAGCGGGGCGGCCAATGGGGAGCAAGGGGGCGGAGCTACCGGAGTGTAGCAGCGGGAAACAAACGGGCGGCGATGGGGTGACGCGACGAGGCTGGAAGAGAAAAGAACACAGTAAGGGCAAAAAGGTAAAAACAATACAATACAGTGGAACAATACCAGGGGCACAGGCACTCGGGTACAGAAGAAAGAGCGGACACAGGCACTCGGGCACAACGAAGAGGACGCTGGCGCTAGGTCACTGGAGGCGGGAAAAGGCAGTCAGGGCACAGGAGCACAGGAGCGAGAGCGGTCACACTGGAGGCTGTGAGGCGGTGAGGGGAGCGACCTGCCTGAGAACCAGGGTCAGAGGTCGCTCTCTCTATCGCTGCGCGGCCTCCATATGAGGGGAAGAGGGAGGGAGGAGCAGCTGGGAGGTGGGAGCGGGGCGGCCAATGGGGAGCAAGGGGGCGGAGCCACCGGAGTGTAGCGGCGGGAAACAAACGGGCGGCGATGGGGTGACGCGACGAGGCTGGAAGAGAAAAGAACACAGTAAGGGCAAAAAGGTAAAAACAATACAATACAGTGGAACAATACCAGGGGCACAGGCACTCGGGGTACAGAAGAAAGAGCGGACACAGGCACTCGGGCACAATGAAGAGGACGCTGGCGCTAGGTCACTGGAGGCGGGAAAAGGCAGTCAGGGCACAGGAGCACAGGGCACAGGAGCGAGAGCGGTCACACTGGAGGCTGTGAGGCGGTGAGGGGAGCGACCTGCCTGAGAACCAGGGTCAGAGGTCGCTCTCTCTATCGCTGCGCGGCCTCCATATGAGGGGAAGAGGGAGGGAGGAGCAGCTGGGAGGTGGGAGCGGGCGGCCAATGGGGAGCAAGGGGGCGGAGCTACCGGAGTGTAGCGGCGGGAAACAAACGGGCGGCGATGGGGTGACGCGACGAGGCTGGAAGAGAAAAGAACACAGTAAGGGCAAAAAGGTAAAAACAATACAATACAGTGGAACAATACCAGGGGCACAGGCACTCGGGGTACAGAAGAACGAGCGGACACAGGCACTCGGGCACAACGAAGAGGACGCTGGCGTTAGGTCACTGGAGGCGGGAAAAGGCAGTCAGGGCACAGGAGCGGAGCACAGGGCACAGGAGCGAGAGCGGTCACACTGGAGGCTGTGAGGCGGTGAGGGGAGCGACCTCGTGTTGCCGCTTCCAGAAAATGAAAATGCACGGAGTATAAATATGAGTATAAATATGCCCCTAAATTTGTGTTGAAAATTTGGGTTTTCTGATTCAAGTCTGCCTGTTCCTGAAAGCTGGGAAGCTGGTGATTTTAGCACCGCAAACCGCCTTCTTCTGCAGCCCCTTTTTCCAATTTTTAAAAAAAAAACTAAATCTTCACTGTATTTTGGCTAATTTGGGCTAATTTCTTGGCCTCCTTCGGGGAACCACAAAGTCTGGGTAGCGCGAACTGCCCCAATTATCCAAAAAGAAACGAAAGGGGAAAAAAGACCTTAAGCTCCACCCACCCCAAATTAACAAATCACAGATCTACCATTTGAAAGAAAAAAGACACGACAGCTTGATAATTAAATCATGTGAGATTAAAAAATAGGCATTCTATTAACAACTTAACAAAAGATCCCATTTCCCAAATGAGATCCTCCAAAAATTTCCTTCATCAGAGCCATACAAAATGCAACTGAATCCGGAACAGTTAGCGATTCATTTATTTCATTTGGCAACAGACGATATCTTTAAAAGGGTCCTATATAATTTTATACTTTAGACAGCTAGGACGGTATTACTAGATGATCTTCGACGTTATAAAGTAAAGTTGAATCGCACTGTAAATGATAGATGCAAAATCAATCTCTAGTTTTGGCAACTATCATTCTCTGTGGCGGCTCTTGGGTTCTTCCACACACTGCATTATGGATAATCTTGATTTACCATATCATCTGTACACTAGCCTTGGATACTTCCGGCAGACTAAATACTGTAATTCCACTGAGCGCCGACAGAGGGCCTCGCCCGACATCACGTTGTTTACGAACCCCTCGGGCTAGCTTCGAACTAAGCTCTATTAAACAGCGCTGACGTCTCCTCTGGAGCCCCGCCCACTCTAGTTGTTGCGACTCGGGATGAGTAGGCAGAAGCAGCAGAGCTAGGAGTTATCGGCATGCGCAGACAGAAGCAGCAGAGCAAGGAGATGCTTGTTCCCTCGTCAGGGCTGCTTCTTGTAAAACCCGTGTTTTGTTTTGTCTTTGGGGGTTGATGTTCACTGTTTCGCTATTGCTGATCTGCTGATAGGGTTGTCACTGCTCCGTTTTTTTACTGGCATGACCAGTATTTTAATGTACCTGCTGTTGGTACAAAAATGAGAAAAATCTACCAAAGCCGTTTTTTTCAGTTTATTAGTTTGAATGACACCTTATAATAAGCAGAACCTCGCACGTATGTCTATGTAACAAGATTACCTTTAAAAATAGTTTCCTACCTGTGTGATCTCTTGGCATGGAGAGTACTTACAACAGCTGCAGAGCTCCTGTAGTGCTCCTGCACAGTGTAGTGTTGTGACACTAGAGGGCTTATTCAGAGCAGGCCCTTGCTAAGAAAGCGCCCTGGGCATGAAATCGGGCAGAAATCGGGCGCCCTAACTGATGGTAGTAAATTAAGGGGCATATTTATACTCCGTTTGCGCCGGAATTGCGTCGTTTTTTTTAACGCAATTTCGACGCAAAACTAACTCCATATTTATACTTTGGCGTTAGACGCGTCTAGCGCCAAAGTCCATGGAGTTTGCGTCATTTTTTAGCGTGGACACCTACTTTGCGTTAATGAGATGCAAGGTAGGCGTTCACGTCTAAAAAATCAACTCCCAGGCATGTGCGTCGGATTTATACTCCCGGGCAAAATTCACGCCCGGGAGTGGGCGGGTCAAAAAAAATGACGTACGCCCGCTTTTGCGCCGTTTTTTAGTGCCTGCAAAAGGCAGGCGTTAAGGGACCTGTGGGCTCTGAAGGAGCCCAGACGTGCCCTCCCATGCCCCCAGGGACACCCCCTGTCACCCTTGCCCACCCCAGGAGGACACCCAAGGCTGGAGGGACCCATCCCAGGGACATTAAGGTAAGTTCCGGTAAGTACTTTTTAAAAAAAAAGATTGTGGCATAGGGGGGCCTGATTTGTGCCCCCCTACATGCCACTATGCCCAATGACCATGCCCAGGGGACATAAGTCCCCTGGGCATGGCCATTGGTCAAGGGGGCATGACTCCTGTCTTTGCTAAGACAGGAGTCATTTCTATGGGGGTTGGGAGTGAAAAAAAATGGCGCAAATCGGGTTGAGGCGAAAAAATTGCCTCAACCTGACTTGCCCCATTTCTTGACGCCCAAGCCCCATATCCCCCTACGCCGGCGCTGCCTGGTGTACGTCGTTTTTTTCCACGCACACCAGGCAGCGCCGGCGGCTAACGTCGGCTAACGTCATTGTTTAAATACGGCGCCCGCATGGCGCTTCAGAATGGCGTTAGCCGGCGCTAATTTTTTTTACACAAAACTGCGTTAGTGCAGTTTTGCGTCAAAAAGTATAAATATGGCCCTAAATGAGGCAGCAGGGGGTACAGGTCAGTACCTGGATGAGCAGCAACTGGCCCATGATCACAAACATCCTCGGACCTCCCCAGCTCACCTAAATCACCGATAGCTTAACTGCCTCACGCAGATGATGATGGTTTTCTTGATGTGTGTCAGCAGGGGTGAGAGGGCAAAGGGAGGCCAAGGGAGGGGGCTAAAGGGGTGTTAAAAACATTGGCCACTGTATAATAATGAAGGACTAAAACCACCTTGAACTGGCAAATCAGACTGAAATGAACAAGCAGGGGCAAGGACAAGTCTGGAGCAAGATGAGAGGGGCGCTACTGTTGGCATAACCCTAATGCACACAGCCCCTTTCTCCACTCAGAATATTGGTGCCCTCGGCCTGTGCCCAGCTTGCCCATGCTAAAGGCCTACCCTGGGATTTTTTTTTGAGAGGCTTCCAGCACCGGAGGGTCCCTTTTTGTGATGCTCCGGCGACGCAAATCTCTCAACTATATCTATGAGGCCAGGTAAACCCACTTTGTGTGGCTTTGAATGGCCTCATAGATATGGAGTAAGGCAACGCAGCGCAATTTGCTGCGTTGCCTTCCTCTGTGCCAGGGAGGTGTTCCATGAGCAATGCCGTGGGTTTACCCATACAACACCCATTGGTTTTGACCATGCCGCAGTTTTACTTTATCACATAAACCTGAGGAAGTAACAAAACCTTACACCTCCCGAGGTGAGGCGTAACAAGGAGAACTATTTTTTATTTTTCCTTCTTTTTTCCTCTTTCTATGTCTGCCACATTCTGCCTCTCTGGATTGTTTTTGTGCAGGAAGGTGCTCCTCCTGCACAAAACAATCCTGCATGCAACGCAGGCACCCTTGCACAGTGTTGCAAGGGTGCTTGCATTACTGCTAGGCTTCCAAAATAGCACCAGCACAGGGGGAAAAGACAGGAATACAACGTATTGCATAAATATGGTACATTCATACCTTTTCACTTTGGCGTAGGGCAGGGCAGCAAAATGACTTGCGGCGCTGCCCTACGTTAAAACCCCATCAATAAGGGCCTGTGTGCACTAGGAACCTTGTGGTTCTGAGTGGACTCAGCAGAGGAATTACATAATTAGCTAGGAGGTGTTAAGGTGTGGTTATTAACGATTATTACATAATCAGAGTGGAGTGTGTGATCGTATGCTGAGGAATAAATATGTCTGTTACAGAACTCTGAGTGTGGCATGTTCATTTGCATGCTCCTGAGCTGGGGAGGACGCTACAGCTGGGGACAAGTAGGGAATATGTGCCCCCAAGAAACAAGACTGCGTGGCTTCATTTTGGTACCTTGCCTGGGCATGTATATTTTAGCTTACCTTAGGCCTGCGGCCTGTGCCCTTTTACCAGATAATGTGCTCTATTTTCATTAGTTAATTTTAGAATAGTTTGTTTTTAGTGGGGATGTTTTATTTGTCATAATCAGCTGTTATTCTGCAATAGACATTATTCAGAATGACATGTCCTTTTTACATCATGGACAAAGTCAACTGAGGTCTATTTTGCAGTTAGGTTGAACGTTACAGCTTCTTAAAAGTGGCTGCGAGCCCTGACAGAATGTTAACTCTACTGAGTTATCTGCCTCATTTAATTTCATCGGGCAACAACAGCCAATGGCTAAGAAAGAAGTGAGTTACACTTTGATAAATATTGAGAAGTTGGAAAAATTGCCTTTTACTGTAGCACAAATTCCCTCTGCAGTGTGAGTAATAAATCAGCCCATTTCAACATTTCAGTTTACGGGCTGCTTGAAACATTTTGCAATTGGCAGATTTGGGCAGTAAGGGGATAGTTATATCCACAATGTGTGGGAGTTGCCTTTCAATTAAAAATGTCTGAACTGCGAAACAGAGGTCTTTCTTAGCGGAAGTGAGTGTGAGACTACTGTTAGTCATTCTATGATTTGGAAGCAGGTGTCCTTGCATGGCACTTGCAATGTGGTTGTATGGAATTTGGCCTGCTACCTGAAGAGTACTCCTTTGTCTTTGATTCATCCAGTGTTTCAGATACTTTCAAATGGAAGCTATGTTATGCTGAATGATCGAAGCTGCTGCGGAATGAAACCTGGAATTTCCTATGCAATTTCAGTTTCCCAAATGACAACTTGTTGCAGCCATGTGTTATTTCCTCCCACATGAGAGATAAAAGTGGCAGAATTGTGGCCGCACATTGCTACTTCGAATTTACAGTTTGACAAGCTGAGGAGACTAAAGGCACTATTGTTTCAAAAGCCTGTGGCTCTGACATCAACCGGAGAGACCTATGACCTGTATCTAGCTAGGTCATCAGCAGAGACAGTCCCTATTACATACCAACTTACCCAAACACTTTGGAGAATTGGTGAGCAGAATTTTAATGCATCTAATGTTGCTGGGATTGTACACCTTTTTAAGGCTGTTGGGTCTGGGTTTGTCAGCATGTTCAAGGCAATACTTGGAGTCATTTCTTCAGCCATTCATTCACTCTTTTCGAGTGTGTTTGGTGGATTACCAATAACTTTCGCATTGATTGGTGGTGTTCTACTGCTGCTATTTTTAATATGCAGTGACTGGCTGAGCTGTGTCGTGATCGCATGGTGAAGTAATTTGCATCTTCCCTGCGGAAGGAATTGGAGCTGAATTGGTCTTTGACATTCCGAAGGGCTCTGGTCCGTGTGCAACCAGTTGTCTGTTGCTTATGGTGCTTCTTTGAATGTGCCCCAAAAGTGTGTCTTGCTGACAGCCACTGCTTTCTTTGGATGTGGATCTGTTAATTTTCTCAATGAGGATTCATTCACATACATGCCCATTGAGGCTGCGGTTGAAACGTGAGGCATCTTATGAGGCACCACTTGTGAACTTGCTGGCTTCTCCGACATCTGGCACATTGACGGATGCTACTCCTACAGCCTTGTCTGAGGCCTCTGCACACAATTGCTCCATGGATCCTGTAGCCAAAGTGCTGGTCAACGTATCGCCTTCCGAAGTAGAGTTCTCCTTGGCTTCTATTACTATTGCTGACATTGAAGATTTTTTACAGGATCACAATTACTATTAACGTTTGATCATTGACATTTCTTCAAAATTCTAAACATGTTGTTAAATTGTTTTTTAAATTTGACTTGCCTGTTGGTCTGTCTGGCTTGTCATCTTTGACATTTTAATCTCTCTTAGATATATTTTATAATGCTTTTAGTATTTTGGTTTAGAGCCTTTTATAGTTTAATGTTTTAACTGGCACTTTTGTTTCGGCAATGGGGAGGGTGTTGTGGATTCATTTTAGTATCTTGCTTGGGCACATTTATTTTAGCTTAGCTTAGGGCTGTGGCCTGTGCCCTTTTACCAGATAATACGCTCTATTTTCATGTATTCATTTTATTCACATTAGAATAGCTTGTTTTTAGTGTGGATGTTTTAGCCCGTATTTATACTTTTTTTAGCGCCGCATTTGCGCCGCTTTTTGACGCAAAACGGCGCAAACCTACAAAATACAATGGTATTTTGCAAGTTTGCGCCATTTTTGCGTCAAAAAACGACGCAAATGCGGCGCTAAAAAAGTATAAATACGGGCTTTTATTTTTAATAATCAGCTGTTACTCTGTGAGAATGTTGTTATTATTACTATGCACAACATTTTCTCGTCATGTTCCTTGCCCAAGGTTGACAGGGAACAGTACGAGACCAACACGAGATAATGTTTTGCATTGCTGCCACAAGAAAATTCACAGACAATCTAACACTTAGGTACATGCCCACGTTAGACCTATTTGGCAGAACAATACATGTGTTTTCAAAACAACACCAAGTGGGCTAAAAGAGGGCAGAGAGGGGTCATTCCTGACACGATTTCCATCTATGCTGCACGCTATCTTACAGCTGACCTCCACCTTTTCTCTGCCAGCCAGCTAAAGAGACAAAGGGCAGACCTTCCTTCTAAGGTAGCAGGGTGGGCTCTACTCTCATGGACTATGTATGACTACAATGGAATTGCTGTGCTCTCGCTAAGAAGCTAGATGCTAGGCGTTAGGTAGGAATTTTTTTACATGCATGTTTATGCACTATGTTGAGATTATTCATTCTTTTCTCACTAATTGTCACAATTCAGATTTTGTTATGTCTTATCATCCTAATAATTGCAGCTGATATATTTTATCGTAGATTGCAGTCTTTTCAATAAATCTAATGAAAACCACACTGTATCTCTTTATTTCTTGTGTGAGTGTGTATGAGACCTTTTTGCTAGCAAGAGAAAGGGGTAACATCTGTTTACAGCTACTTCACTGAGGTCACTAGAGTGCCATGTGATAGGCTGCCACAAATCACGATTCCCTCTTGGGTTGGGTGAGGTGCTGCTAGCAAGCCGGTTGGGACGAAGGCCGCCAAACTGGTGTGGGAATAACTCATTCACCCAGAAGCGGTGGTGGTACCGCCCCTAATCAAGCAGTCTTGTTAGAACAAGAGTCCTACGACACTCTCCCTGAGAGTTTGCATTGATACATCAAACTGCTCATACAACCAAATCGATGAGAAGCAGTTGTAAGTTGGCGTGTGTGGAGTCACAGCCCGGCTCCAGCCCAGACATGGTCAATGAAGAAATTTAAGGCCATAAAAAGGAGTATCTTCGAAAGACTGCCCGAAATCCACTGGTAAGGTCAAAAGAAGAAATACTGAGTTGCGCCATAGCACCGAGCCATCATCCATGTAAAGCAAACTCTAAAGGCAGTAATAACTAGGTACTGTAGTACAAATGGACTTACCTGCACGAGGGAGAGAAGTGCCACCCAAACTCAAATTGGGTGTGACAACCCACGTCTCGTTATGAGCCGATGAGTGCACAGCAGCGAGTGGCATCCAGTGCAATGAAACTATTGGAATAGTGGATATTTTCAATGGCTACTGAAGGGAGCGGGAAGTACAATGCAAGTGTGTTTCTGAAAAGACCACCATCAATCGAAACCGCCAAGAAGAAAATATAGACGCCAGGCAGATTGCATGGATTGAGATCTTCGATGATTTCATAGATGTCCTAGAAGAAATAGATTATAGTAAAATCATTAAGTATTTGAAGAACCTTGTTGGTGACGGAATAAAAGAAGTGCTGAAGAAAATCTCTCAGACTGAGGCAATATCGTACTGTCAGATAAAAGAAGCATTGGGTACCAAGTTTATTCTGATGCCGATTGTCGACTATGAAAGGTACATTATCACTCAATCGAACAGCAAGCTGGTGAAACAATGAAAGAGTTTGTTGAAAGACTTGACATGCTTGTCAAACACTGTGAGTTTAGTGAATTTAATGATGAAAAAGATCTACGCCTCAGAGTCATCAATGGATGTCTTTCGGACTGTTTCAGAAGCCGCATGTTAAGAGAGATCCTCACTTTAGAGAAAATAATAATGGTTACAAGAGCCGATGGAAGAGCAGATCGACAAGCTGCTGATATGGAAGCTCAAACATCGGAAAATGAATCGGCCTTGGTCATTAAAAGCAAGCACAACTACAAGGTAGATGCACACAAGTCGACATCTTCAAATAATAAAATGTTGTGTTTCCGATGTGGGGTTTCTTATCCCCTATGAAGGTAAATGTCCAGTCATAGGACAAACGTGCAAAGGCTGCAGGGAAGAAAACCACTACATAACGGCTTGCAAAGCAAATGAAAAACCAAATATGTCACAGGAAGAAGAGAAAATGGTCACCAGAAGGTTCCAGAAGAATTCTCTCCACGTCCACAAAGCCAAAAAGAAACATCAGTTATGACAAGTAGAAACCAGACTAAGATCAGCATCGCAAATGTCTGATCTGTCCCCAAGGGGGGGCACAAAGCGAAAGCAAGAAATTGACCCCCTAGAGGAGACTGACTCTTACCTCAGCCAAATACCACTTCACACACACCACCATCCAGATGCCAGCCACACAGATTGCCAGCCAGATGCCAGGCTACAGACACCGTCAGTAAAATTCCCAGTTCAAACACACCATTAGCCAAACACCAGTGCACACAAATCACCAGCCAAATGCCACTCCACGCAGACTGTCAGCCAAACTCAAGTTCAACCACATATACCCAAATGTCTACTACTTTTCTGCCCCCTTGGAGTCAGATTGGACTAAAAATTGGCTGATCTGCTGATTTTCCCAGAGGGCAGGAGCAGAAAACAACCAAAACACTTCATCAATAATCGGGAACAGCCCTTGCCCACACCCTGACATCTAAATAGAACAATCCCTGCAGCCTAGTGTTTTTTGCCCCCCTTGGAAGCAGATGGGCCTAAACATATGGCTGATCTGTACCTAGGAGGGGCTGAAAACTGCCAAAACACTTGTCCATTAATAGGGAGCAGCCCTTACCCATGGGACGGCCATACACTTTAATAAAATAATCCCTGGTGTTTAGTGGTTTTCTGCTCTGTCCTGGGGACAGATAAGTCTAAAAATATGTCTGGCCTGCCCCCAGGGGCAGAAAATAAACATAACACTTTCCCAATAACGGCGAACCGCCCTTGCCCAAGGGGCTGCTCCCTGCACATCTAAATAACATAAGCCCTGGTGTTTAGTGGTTTTCTAGCCCCCATAGCATAATCCCTGGTCTCTATTGGTTTTCTGCCCCGTGGGGTCATATCAGCCTAAAAATATGCCCAAACTGCCACCGGGGTCAGAAAAAGGCCAAATTATTGCTCCAACAGTGGGGAGCGTCCCCTTGCCACTACTCGACACCTCTATAGATAATCCCTGATGTCCAGTGGTTTTCTGCCCCATTTGGGGGCAAGTCAGCCTAAAAAATTGCCCAAATAAGGAGGAGCAATCGTGCCCAAGGGTCTGGTCCCTGCAGGAAAATATAATCCCTGGTGCCTCCATTCCTAGTATGAGACTGCAATAACACCCCAATCCTGTAGCAGGAGTGCCCTGCAGGGAGACACCAGGGGAAGGAATAACTTTTTCCTTTCCCCCAGTGCCTCTCTGCCCTCCCTGATCCCTCTCCAGAGGAAAAACCTACCTTCCTCCTACAAGGTGCTGGAAGCAAATGGCTTCTAGCATGTCCCCAGCAGCTTTTGATGATGGCGAGGTACGCACTGATGTCATCTGATCACTGGGGAAGGCCAGGGGTGGAAAAGCTTCAGCTGACATCCCTGGTGGTGGCATATGGTGGGGGGGCCAAACGGGGGCGCATGAGAGCTTCCAACATGGGAGGGTGTTATGGATGGCGTGGAACCGCCCTCTACACACGCCCACCTTGCCGAAGGGTAGCTCCAAGACGTCCCCAGCACCGCAGGGGTTAAGCAAGCATAATAGGAGCCTCCTGTCTTGTAATAAAATTGAGATTCTCCTAGTCTTGGTGTAAGAAAGGCAAGGTTTTATTAAAGACGCGACACAGAAGCGAGTATTATCCCACCACTCTTTATTAACTCTCCCTGGTATGTTTTACTGCAGTTCCAATGCCATCAACCAGTAATCCTGCATCAAATTAACACTGTTGGCACAATTACTGCCTCAGAGCTTAACTTCTACAGTCATTTAGAACTTTGCTTTCCTCCAATTTTACCTGGAGTTTGTTATGGACATTTTGACTTTCTTAACAATGTTATCTATACTTTTGACATTGTTTCCTATGTTTTACTCTGATTGACTCGTTTGAAAGAAAATAGGGTTTGTTGCTCTCACCCAGGATGAATATCAGGATACACAACGTCCTATTTTCTATACTATAGTGATGTTATTTTAGTAGTTTTCCTCCAGGTCTTCTGGGTAATGTAGTTTTTCTTTTCCACCTAGCTAAATGCAAGAAAAGAAAGCATAATACTTGCCTCCATGTCTTTTATAAAACTAGCCTTTCTTACACCAAGGCTAGGAAAATCTCAATTATCATTTAATATGAAATGTGTCCAGGAGGTACACGGAGGTTGAAATATTGACAGTGCCAAAGATGGAAGATTTCAGATAGATGTAGGGAGAAAGGGGCTGTTACTAGCTACCCGTGGAGGCTGCAGAGGAAAGTGATGAGAAGGGAAGACCATGAGTGATTGAGATGCTCTGAAAATCAGTATCCTTTTCACCTACCTTACCAATGTTTAATTCGGAGTCCAATATTTTCAGAAATGAAACAGTCTCAATCCTAATCATTCACAACAAAATTGTTGTTACTCATTTAGCTGATAACTGCTAACAAGCAATGACAATGCCAAAAGGTCTGGTTTGTATTGGGAATATGTTCATTGTGGTATGATATCTCTGGATGAAATATCAGCCTCCGCCTCCTCTGTGTGTGTCATTTCTGAGCTGGAGGATAGATATGGGGCTAGGGGGTTAGCGGCATGTTGTGGGTGGGAACACCTACCTTGTATCTGACTAGCGCAAGGTAGTTTGCCGCATCCACAACATGATGCTAACTCCAATATATTGACCCTAGATGTCAAAATATAAATATGGAGTTAGGTCAGCGCCGTTTTAGCGTCAAAATAAATTAGGCTAAAACAGCGTAAATCAAGTATAAATATGCACCGTATGGAATGCATTAACCACCTTTCCGGACAGTAAAAAGAATTTCCCAGATAAATTCAAGTTTCTTTTTTTCATTTAAGGCTATTGCATTATATTTTATATGTAGCTACTTGTAGGTGAAAGGCCAACAACAAAAAAATCATTTTCTTATTAGATGTTTTGCTGGTTCCCCAACACTTGCTTAATCCGTATATAATATGCTCACGATCACAGATCTCCCTATTTTTACTATATACTTCCTTCCCTGAATTAATTCTCTAACGACATTACAATAATTTAAGCTGTTCAGCAATATTACTTAGGCCGATCTGCCCCCAGGGGGGCAGAAGCCATTAGACACCAGAGATTTTTGTTGTTGTTTACATTGATAAGGGGAACAACCCCTTAGGCAAAGGTCACTCCCCGGGGGGGAATGGGGGGCGCAAATTGTTTTTAGGACATTTCTGCCTCCCTTGGGGGCAGATCTGCCTATTTTTATTAGGCCAATCTGCCCCCAAGAAGGGCAGAAACAACTAGACACCAGGGATTTTGTTTTTTACACCAGTTTCACGTAAGGGGAGGGACCCCTTAGGCAAATTTATTTTAGGCCATTTCTGCCCCCCTTGAAGGCAGATCGGCCTATTTTAATTAGTCCGATCTGCCCCCAAGGGGGGCAGAAAGCACTGAGCACCAGGGATTTTTTATTTTTATTTTTTACAGATGGGGAGCGGCCCCTTAGGCAAGGGTCGCTCCCCTGGGGGGCAATTTTATTTAAGGCTATTTCTGCCCACCTTGGGGGCAGATCTGCCTATTTTTCTTAGGCCAATCTTCCCCCATGGGGGCAGAAACCACTAGACACTAGGGATGTTTAGTTTTTAGCACCATTTTCACGCAATTGAAGCGACCCCTTAGGCAAGGGTCGCTCCCCATGGGGGCGCATCACAGTTGGCCATTTCTGCCCCGTTTGGGGACAGATCAGCCTATTTTTGTAAGGCCCACCTGCCCCCAAGGGGAGCAGAAAGCCCACCAGAAACCAGGGAAGATTTGTTTTTCAAAAAGAGGGTGGGGTATGGCCATACCCCCACCCCAAATAAATTGGGACAAAGTTGTTCTGCCTACCAGTGGGCAGATGGGGCAATTACCCCGATCCACCCCCGGGAGGGCAGAAAGTCTACAAGATTCCAGGGAATAAAAAAAAAAAATAGTGGGGTGGTGGCTACCAACCTGTATGGGCATGGTTATGCCCCCACCCCAACTGAAGGGGGTAACAGTCTTTCAGCTCTCACCCCGCACACTAAAACATCTAATCCCATAGCAAGCAAGAGGACATTTGATTATTTTGGGTTTTGGTTTTCCATTTGGTCCATAAGAGCTTGTCTAAGTCTCAAAGTCGTCCCACTTGGAATGGAGAAGGCTGCTCTTTTTGGACTTTGGGACGCTGCCACGTAGAAAAATCTACAAGACCTAGACACATCTGAAAACCAAACATCTAGGTGAGTACAGGGTGGTGTGCTTCACATGCACCCACACTATTTTCTTACCCACAATGCCCTGTAAACCTCCAACTTTGCTGGAAATCACACATTTTCCCACATTTTTGTGATGGAACCTTCCGGAATCTGCAGGAATCTACAGCATCCCTACTACCCAGCATTGTGACATCTATACCGATAAAAATTCTGCCCCACTTGTCAGCCTAAAAACGTTTTTTTTCAAACTGCCCTTTTGGACCCGCTTTGGTTCCCCCCTCATTTTCGACATGTTTTTGGCTCTTCCCTGTCACAGGCACTTGGCCCACCTACACAAGTGAGGTATCATTTTTACCAGGAGACTGAGGGGAACGTTGGGTGGTAGGAAATGTGTACTGGTGCGGTGATTCCACACACAAATGTGGGAAAAATGAGATTGTTTTAGATAAATTTGAGGTTTGCTGAGGATTCTGTGTAAGAAAACACTGGGGACCCACGCAAGTCACACCTCCCTGGACTCCCTCAGGTGTTTAGTTTTCAAAACGTTTGGGTTTGGTAGGTTTCCCTAGATGGCTGCTGAGCCCAGGACCACAAACGGAGGTCCCCAACCCCCACAAAAACAGGTAGTTATGTATTTGATAATTTTGATGTGTCCACCCAGTGTTTTGGGAGCATTTCCTTTCCCGGGCACGAGGCCTATCCACACAAGTGAGGTACCATTTTTATTGGGAGACCTGGGGTAATGCTGGGTGGATGGAAGTTTGTGGCTCTCCTCAGATTCCAGATCTTTTGATCACCGAAATGGGAGGAAAAAAATTTTTGGGGGGCAAATTTTGAGGTTTGCAAAGGATTCTGGGTAACAGAACCTGGTGAGAGTGCCACAAGTCACCACATCCTTGTCTAGTTTTAAAAAAATGTATAGGGTAAAGGAACCTGGTCACAGCCCCACAAGTCACCCCATTCTGAATTCCCTTAGGTGTCTAGGTTTAAAAAATTTATAGGTTTGCTAGGTTTCCATAGGTGCCGGCTGAGCTAGAGGCCTAATTCCACAGCTAGGCACTTTGCAAAAAACAGGTCTGTTTTCTTTGGGAAAATGTGATGTGTCCACGTTGTGTTTCGGGGCATTTCCTGTCGTGGGCACCAGGCCTACCCACACAAGTGTGGTACCATTTTTATCAGGAGACTTGGGGGGATGCTGGGTGGAAGGAAGTGTGTGGCACCCCTCAGATTCCAGCACTTTGCACTACCGAAATGTGAGGGAAAAGTGTTTTTTTGCCAAATTTTGAGGTTTACAAAGGATTCTGGGTAACAGAACCTGGTGAGAGCCCCATAAGTCACCCCATCCTGTATTCCCCTAGGTGTCTAGTTTTGAAAAATGCACAGGTTTGGTAGGTTTCCCTAGGTGCCTGCTAAGCTAGAGGCCAAAATCCACAGCTAGGCACTTTCCAAAAAACACGCCAGATTTCAATGTAAAAATGTGATGTGTCCATGTTGCGTTTCCTGTCGCGGGCATTAAGCCTACCCACACAAGTGAGGTACTATTTTTATCGGGAGACTTGGAGGAACACAGAATAGAAGAACAAGTGTTATTGTCCCTTGTCTTTCTTTACATTTTTTCCTTCCAAATGTAAGACAGTGTGTAAAAAAGATGTCTGTTTGAGAAATGCCCTGTAATTCACATGCTAGTATGGGGAGCCCGGAATTCAGAGATGTGCAAATTATCTAGTGCCCATTTTGTAAATAAAAGGTTTCCTTGATACCTATTTTCCAGTCTTTATATTTCACCAAATGAATTGCTGTAAACACATTATACAATGAAAACCCATTGCAAAGTGCAGCTCCTTTATTGGCTCTTGGTGCCTAGACTTCTTGATGAACCTACAAGTCCTATATATCTCCGCAACCAGAAGAGTCCAGCAGACGTAACTGTATATTGCTTTTGAAAATCCGACATCGCAGGAAAAAGTTACAGAGTAAAACGTGGAGGAAAATGGCTTTTTTTTTTTACTCCTCAATTTCAATATTGTTTTATTTCAGCTGTTATTTTCTGTAGGAAACGCTTGTAGGATTTACCCAAATTACCCCTTGCTGATTTCAGAATTTTGTCTACTTTTTAGAAATGTTTAGGATCCAGCATTGGTTTCACACCCATTTCTGTCACTAACTGGAAGGAGGCCAAAAGCACAAAAAATCGTTAAAATGGGGTATGTCCCAGTAAAATGCCAAAATTGTGTTGAAAAATGTGGTTTTCTGATTCAGGTCTGCCTGTTCCTGAAAGCTGGGAAGATGGTGATTTTAGCACCGAAAACCCTTTGTTGATGCCATTTTCAGGGAAAAAAAACACAACCCTTCTTCTGCAGCCCGTTTTTCAAATTTTTTTAAAAAAAGGAAATTTTTGCTGTATTTTAGCTAATTTCTTGGTCTCCTCCAGGGTAACCCACAAACTCTGGGTACCTCTAGAATCCCTAGGATTTTGGGAAAAAAAGAACACAAATTTAACCTGGGTAGCTTATGTGGGCAAATAATTGTGAGCGCGAACTGCCCTAAAAAGACAAAAAAATGGCCTGAGATCTTTAGAGTGCAAAAAAGTTGAATCAGGCAAACTTAGCTTTCTACTAAAACCATAACACGAGATCCCATATTCTACATAGGACCCGCCAAAAATTTCTTTCATCAGTACCTTACAAAAGGCAACTGATTCCAGTTAGATTACATTGTATATATATTTATTTTTAAATAGCTTTTCAGCTATTTTTCTTGAACATTTAAAATCTCTCAGCAAAGAAATACGTTTTTAAAAAAGGAGTCTATATAACTTCCTACTTTAGACAATTAGGACGATATTACCAGATGATCTTCAACGTTAAAAACAAAAGCTGATTCGTATGTTAAATGATAGATACAAAAACAATTTCTAATAAGTTTTGGCAACTGTCATTCGCTGTGGCGTCTGTTGTGTTCTTGCACACACTGCATTATGGGTAAACTGGATTTACCATATCATCTGTACAATAGCATTGGATACTTCCTGCAGACTAAATACCGTAATTCCGCTGAGCGCCGACCGAGGGCCTCGCCCGACATCACGTTGTCATGAACCCCTCGGGCTAGCTTCGACCTACGCTCTATTAGACAGCGCTGACGTCTCCTCTGCAGCTCCGCCCACTCTCGGTGTTGCGACCCTCGGCCTCGCCTCTGGATGAGCAGACAGAAGCAGCAGAGCTAGGAGTGATCGGCATGGCCAGACAGAAGCAGCGGAGCAAGGAGATGCTTGTTCCCTCGTCAGGGCTGATTCTTGTAAAACCTGTGTTTTGTTTTGTCTTTGGGGGTTGATGCTCACTGTTTCGCTATTGCTGATCTGCTGATAGGGTTGTCACTGCTCCGTTTTTTTTTACTGGCATGACCAGTATTTTAATGTACCTGCTGTTGGTACTAAAATGAGAAAAATCAACCAAAGCCGTTTTTTCAGCTTATTAGTGTGAAGGACACTTTACAATGTGAAGAACCTCGCACGTATGTCTATGTAACAAGATTACCTTTAAAAATAGTTTCCTACCTGTGTGATCTCTTGGCATGGAGAGTACTTACAACAGCTGCAGAGCTCGTGTAGTGCTCCGGCACAGTGTAGTGTTGTGACACTATGCAGCTTATTCAGAGCAGGCCTTTGCTAAGAAAGCGCCCTGGGCATGGGCGGAGAGAAATCTGGCGCTCTAACTGATGGTAGTAAATTAAATGAGGCAGCAGGGGGTACTGGTCAGTACCTGGATGAGCAGCAACTGGCCCATGATCACAAACATCCTCGGACCTCCCCAGCTCACCTAAATCACCGATACCTTAGCTGCCTCACGCAGATGATCATGGTTTTCTTGATGTGTGTCAGCAGGGGTGAGAGGGTAAAGGGAGGCCAAGGGAGGGGGCTAAAGGGGTGTTAAAAACATTGCCAGCTGTATAATAATGAAAGACTAAAACCACCTTGAACTGGCAAATCAGACTGAAAGGGACAAGGACAAGGCTGGAACAAGATGAAAGGGGCGCTGCTGTTGGCATAACCCTAATGCACACAGCCCCTTTCGCCACTCAGAATATTGGTGCCCTCGGCCTGGGCCCAGCCTGCCCATGCTAAAGGCCGGCCCTTGGATTTCTTTTGAGAGGCTTCCAGCCCAGAGGGTCACTTTTTGTAATGCTCCGGCGATGCAAATCTCTCAACCATATCTATGAGGCCAGGCAAAGCCACTTTGCGTGGCTTTGAATGGCCTCATAGATATGGAGTAAGGCAACGCAGCGCAAGTTGCTGCGTTGCCTTACTCTGTGCCAAGGAGGTGTTTCATGAGCATTGCG
Organism: Pleurodeles waltl; assembly: GCF_031143425.1. Lineage (NCBI taxonomy): Eukaryota > Metazoa > Chordata > Amphibia > Caudata > Salamandridae > Pleurodeles > Pleurodeles waltl. The sequence continues at coordinate 1,496,638,979 of NC_090447.1, forward strand.
GTGGGTTTACCCATGCAACACCCATGGGTTTTGACCATGCCGCAGATTTACTTTATCACGTAAACCTGGGGAAGTAAAATCTTACGCCTCCCGAGGTGAGGCGTAACAAGGAGAACTATTTTTTATTTTTCCTTCTTTTTTCCTCTTTCTATGTGTGCCACATTCTGCCTCTCTGGATTGTTTTTGTGCAGGACGGTGCTCCTCCTGCACAAAACAATCCTGCATGCAACGCAGGCACCCTTGCACAGTGTTGCAAGGGTGCTTGCATTGCTGCTAGGCTTCCAAAATACCGCCAGTGCAGGGGGAAAAGACAGGAATGCAACGTATTGCATAAATAGGGTGCATTCCTACCTATTCACTATGGCGTAGGGCGGGGCAGCAAGATGACTTGTGGCGCTGCCCTGCGTTAAAACCCTATCAATAAGGGCCTGTGTGCGCTAGGACCCTTGTGGTTCTGAGCCGACTCAACAGAGGAATTACATAATTAGCTGAGAGGTGTTAAAGTGTGGTTATTAACAATTATGAGATAATCAGAGTGGAGTGTGTGATCGTATGCTGAGGAATAAATATGTCTGTTACAGAACTCTGAGTGTGGCATGTTCATTTGCATGCTCCTGAGCTGGGGAGGACGCTACAGCTGGGGATGAGTAGGGGATATGTGCCCCGAAGAAACAAGACTGTGTGGATTCATTTTGGTACCTTGCCTGGGCATGTATATTTTAGCTTACCTTAGGCCTGCAGCCTGTGCCCTTTTACCAGATAATGTGCTCTATTTTCATTAGTTCATTTTAGAATAGTTTGTTTTTAGTGGGGATGTTTTATTTTTCATAATCAGCTCTTATTCTGTGGGAGCGTTATTATAATTATTATGCATGACATTTCCTCATCATGTTCCTTGACCAAGGTTGACAGGGAACAATACGAGACCAACACAAAATAATGTTTGGTATTGCCGCCACAAGAACGCACAGACAATCTAATACTTAGGTACATGCCCACTTCAAACCTATTTCGCAGAACAATACATGTGTTCTTATAAAAACACCATGTGGGCTATAAGAGGGCAGAGAGGGGTCGTTCTGGCCAGGATTTCCATCTATGCTGCATGCTAATTTACAGCTAACGTCTGCCTTGTCTCTGCCAGCCAGCTAAAGAGACAAAGGGAAGACCTTAATTTTAAGGTAATGGCGGTGGGTGATCCTCTCACAGACTATATATGGATAGACTGGGCTAACACTGCTGTGCTCTCTCTAAGAAGCTAGATACTAGGTATTAGGTAGGAACGTCAGTTAAACAACATGTTAGGGATGGACCAATAGCAGCATTTCGTAGAGGGCGAACTTAAAATAGTTTACTATGTCCAAGTTATCCGTTACCACAAACTGAAGAGAATTGGTTGAGAATGCACAACAAGGGCTTTTTTAGATGTGGGAGCTGTGGAGTTTGTAAGTGGTCTTGGCATAATAAGAAGGATTTCATTATTGATAATGGGCAACGATTTAACATACAAACATTTATTAATTGTAATACTAACTTTGTGGTATATGCCTTGGTATGTAAATGTCAGAAGATGTATATAGGCAGTACCATTCGCCCCTTAAAGGTAAGAATTGCTGAACACTATAGGGTGATAAGACATAATGATGACCAATACCCCATTTCACAACATATGGGGACATGCTCGGCGCAGAATGCACATAAAGAATTCAGGTTTTTTGGTATCAAACATGTTCCAAGTAATCCCAGTGAGGGCAATAGAGAATTGCATCTCCGGCGGCGGGAGTTCGCCAATGTAAAAATGAGAGCCGTAGTGTGGGTAAACTTTGCCAACAATGGTTACGCTCTTCCTCATTAGCAGCTGTCATAGAACCCCATAGTCTCCTTCCAGAGGAAAGTGACTTACAAGATCTCTTGGTAGGTGCTAGAAAGCCACGCTTAAAACTTTTTCTGTATGCCATATACAATGAGATCTGGAAGCTTTTGCAGATGGAGTCTGCTGCACGTTTAAGGCAGATAGAGAAAACATGAAAAAGGCTTTAGCAGTTGTCGATATTGGTATGCATACCTTGTTCAACCACATTTACACCCTATGTAACACTGTCTTTTCTGCAATAGACATTATTCAGAATGACATGTCCTTTTACATCATGGACAAAGTCAACTGAGGTCTATTTTGCAGTTAGGTTGAACGTTACAGCTTCTTAATAGTGGCTGCGAGCCCTGACAGCATGTTAACTCTACTGAGTTATCTGCCTCATTTAATTTGATCGGGCAACAACAGCTAATGGCTAAGCAAGAAGTGAGTTACACTATGCTAAATATTGAGAAGTTGGAAAAATTGCCTTTTACTGTAGCAGAAATTCCCTCTGCAGTGTGAGTAATAAATCTGCTCTTTTCAAAATTTCAGTTTACGGGCTGCTGGAAACATTTTGCAATTGGCAGATTTAGGCAGTAAGGGGATAGTTATATCCACAAGGTGCGGGAGTTGCCTTTCAATTACAAATGTCTGAACTGCGAAACAGAGGTCTTTCTTAGCGGAAGTGAGTGTAAGACTACTGTTAGTCATTCTATGATTTGAAAGCAGGTGTCCTTGCATGGCACTTGCAATGCGCTTGTATGGAATTTGGCCTGCTACCTGAAGAGTACTCCTTTGTCTTTGATTCATCCAGTGTTTCAGATACTTTCCAATGGAAGCTATGTTATGCTGAATGATAAAAGCTGCTGCTGAATGAAACCTGGAATTGCCTATGCAATTTCAGTTTCCCAAATGACAACTTGTTGCAGCCATGTGTTATTTCCTCCCACATGAGAGATAAAAGTGACAGAATTGTGGCCGCACATTGCTACTTCGAATTTACAGTTTGACAAGCTGAGCAGACTAAAGGCACTATTGTTTCAAAAGCCTGTGGCTCTGACATCAACCAGAGAGACCTATGACCTGCATCTAGCTAGGTCATCAGCAGAGACACAGTCCCTATCATACCAACTTACCCAAACACTTTGGAGAATTGGTGAGCAGAATTTTAACGCATCTAATACTGCTGGGATTGTGCACCTTTTTAAGGCTGTTGGGTCTGGGTTTGTCAGCATGTTCAAGGCAATATTTGGAGTAATTTCTTCAGCCATTCATTCACTGTTTTTGAGTGTGTTTGGTGGATTACCAATAACATTGGCATTGATTGGTGGTGTTCTGCTGCTGCTTTTTTTAATATGCAGTGACTGGCCCAGCTGCATCGTGATCGCATGGTGAAGTACTTTGCATCTTCCCTGCTGAAGGAATTGGAGCTGAATTGGTCTTTGACATTTCGAAGAGCTCTGGTCTGTATGCAACCAGCTTTCTATTGCTTATGGTGCTTCTTTGAATGTGCCCCAAATGTGTGTCTTGCTGTACAGCCACTGCTTTCTTTGGATGTGGATCTGTTAATGTTTTTAATGAGAGTTCATTCACATACATGCCCATTGAGGCTGCGGTTGAAACGTGAGGCATCTTATGAGCCACCACTTGTGAACTTGCTGGCTTCGCCGACATCTGGCACATTGACGGATGCTACTCCTTCAGTCTTCTCTGAGGCCTCTGCACACAATTGCTCCATGGATCCTGCAGCCAAAGTGCTGGTCAACTTATCACCTTCCGAAGTGGAGTTCTCCTTGGCTTCTAATACTATTGCTGACATTGAAGATTTTTTTAAAGGATCACAATTACTATTAACATTTGATCATTGCCATTTCTTCTAAATTCTAAACATGTTAAATTGTTTTTTAAATTTGGCTTGCCTGTTGGTCTGCCTGGCTTGTCATCTTTGACATTTTAATCTCTCTTAGGTATATTTTGTAATGCTTTTAGGGGCATATTTATACTCCGTCTGCGCCGATTGTGCGTCAGAAATTTTGACGCACAATCAGCGCAAACGTTGCCCCGTATTTAATGTTGCCCTGTATTTAAACGAGGCTGTGGACGAAAAAATTCCGCCGCGTGCGTCACTTTTTGGAAGCGGCAACCCGCCTTTCGTTAATTATATGCAGGTAGGGAGGCGGAGCCAGAAAATGACGCACAGCCCGATTTGCGTTGAAAACTAACGCCTGGGTCAGGGCAGGCGTTAAAATGGGGCAAACACACCTGTATTTAATCAGAACACACAGAACAAACAGCAGAGCAGAAGAGCAGCAACAGGGAGCCATGGAGGTGATTCTAATCCAGCGTGCACGCAGACACAGAGCCCAGCAGCAACAACAGCAGCTACCACAACACCAGCAGGGACCCCAAAGGCAGCGCAGAAGGCAGGAGAGGATATTCCGCCCAAGAACCATCCTGCAGGGCCTCAGGGAACACAGCATCATACAGAGGTACCGATTGAACTGGCAGGCCATTCAGCAGCTGCTGCGCAACATTGAACAGCAGTTGGCCCCCACTTTGGTGACACCCCGCACCATGGATTGATCACCAACATCGTGGCTAAATATCCTGGGAGTGTACATGACTCATACATCTTCCGTCACTGCACCATCAATGAACACTTCCAGGATGGACGGTATGGCAATGGACTACTTGTTGGTAAGTACAAAAACCTACTTATATACACACTGCACAGGAACCCTCTAGAACACACAACACATACACCACAACAGCAACATGTCAACAGGAACACACTAAGGGCGTGACATCACTAGCCATGTTTCTTAAGTCACCATTGAACCTGTCACACATCGGAAATTACTGTACAGCCTAATGTTAAGACGTTAATGAGTGTGGTTGCCTAAATGTCACCTTGCAAATTGTAAGTGTCCCAATGACCTTTACATTAATACATTGCATAAGTTTCAAGGTATGGGATGTCCAGGGTACTTTGATATGAACGTGTTAACAACACTTTCAATTTTAACTGTGCATGGAACTATCATCTCACCCCCAGTGAAGACACACGGACACCTGTATCACAAGTCACAATGCTAGGGAGGGCACACTGTACTGCAAATCCCAAAACATACTGCTGACAAACGGTTAGCAGACAAACACTCGTTCAGCCAAGGAAACAACACAATGCAGATGGTACAGCCATACAAGCATAGGATGCCACATTAGTACACAAAAGAGTCACAGACAAAACAAGACAACTACTGCCATGAAAGGTCTTTTCAATAGTGCCAGCTACATCAACATGATCCCATTCATTTTCTCTTGCAGCTGATCAGGGGTATGGCATTCAGCCATGGATTATGACACCATTTGGCAACCCAAGTACTGCTGCAGAGCGTGCATACAATGACGCCAATAGGAGGACACGCAGCATTGTCGAGCAGACCTTCGGCATCCTCAAGTCAAGGTTCCGCTGCCTCGACATCACTGGTGGTAGCCTCCTATATTCCCCCGAGATGGTCTATAGGATCATCCTCACATGTGCAATATTGCACAACATTTGTATCAAAAGAAACATTCCCCTCCTGGAACCAGAGCCACACATGCCTGAAGAGGAATAAGAGGAGGATGGTCGCCTGCAACAGGAGGGGAACTACAGAACACGGCCGCTGGTATACGCAGGCGGATACAGATTGTAAATAATTTCTTCTGAATATGATCACCTTCACCACTTTATATAACTAATTTAAATAAACACCTATTCTAATCACCATATCATGGTCTGGCTATTCCTTTTTGCACACCTTCATCTCTACTTATCAGAATAAGAGTGTTGCCTCATGGAGCATTGATGAGATATTGAGTAGGACACGGAACATCCCAGAGCTAATGTGATGCCTAACATACAATGGTCACATACACACACACTCTTAATGACATATATCATGTACATATCTCCTTTGAAGGCCAATAGCAGAGGACCACAACTATTTCACACACACATGTTGAAAGCAAGGTCCAACGCAGCATATGGCACACAACTAAGACACCATCACTCAATAAGGGGAAAACAAGCCTCATGCATGAGGCAGTCAATGTGCTTTGGCATCAGTAACAGGAATGTCTGAACAGACCCTTGACAGCAGTTAGTCCAACTGCATCCAATATTTGCAAGACTATCTGTGACCAGAGTTTCATAGAAGCAGAACATAGACAGCACAAGTGCCACACATATGACATGCATTGCGCACATGACATTCCATGTACATGTCAGGCCATTTCCTAACTCATTACACACCCATGCACCTGGTCACAACCCACCTGTCGGAAGACGTCCCTGGAATACTAAGATGTGTACCCTGATAATACCTCCTCTACACACACAGACCAACATTAGCAAACCAGTGTGCTACACCCTTTCCTATGGTATGCCATTGTCATTGAACATCTGACTGCAAGGACGTCAGGTCAATTTATACACTGTCTTCTAGTTTCAAAGCCCTGTTAGCACATGTAGATTGATTCTCCTTGTGAAAATGTCTGTTGGCCCTTAGAATGCAAGTCTCACCTACAGGACTGGTGAGAAACAGATGCAGCCCACACCTATGATCACCTCCATGCACACCACACATTTCAAAAAGCACTGCCCCTGATGATGCCTGGAACAGCATAGGAGTTGCCATTATGTCAAATACACCGTCAACCATTGATACTAATTAAGCCGTGTAACACAGCCACTGGGTTCATTTGTCACCTTCAAAAACACAGGACGTACACAGTTTGACATGTCAACTGTCTACTTTGTCCTCAAAACAGTCTCAGTCAGACCCCTTATTATGTAACTTGTCAAGTAACTGGATCCTGAATCACCTTGCATTCTGTCAGCCTGACTGGCAACTGTCTGTGCGTCACACTAAAGTATCCCTGTGTCTACATATGTACCACACCTGCGTTAGCAAACCTGCCATCAGGGGGCATTGGGCATGGGCTTCTTCCATGCATACCCAAATACCTTGTATAGCATCATCTGCCTATTAACTGTACCATTTGAGTTACATCCTCTTGGAAAACCAAAATTCACGCCCATCCCTTGTCTGGGTTGCATTTATGCATGAATGACAAAGTGTGACAGTGTCCCAGGGCCGTAGGCAGGGATTGGGTACGGGGCTTTCAGCACAACCAGCAACCTCTGATAATGTCCATGAATAATACACAAATGTCAGGACCATGACAGTTCACACACAGCATCACAGTGCGCACAACATAGTGATGGGCCGTGTGTGGTGAATAGCTGTGAGAATAATCAGCACAGAGGCTATGATGTTCCCGGATGCAGTGGGAAGTGCAGAGGCCAACCTGTGTACAAATGTTGTAATGACACCTGCCGGAACATGACACCTGAGACATTATCTCACTCAGCACACCAAGGTTGCCCTGTTGACTGTCTCATTACACGTCTTTAGTGATGAGACAGGGTGCGACCATCCACATGTTGGTTCACATGTCCATATCTACTTTACTCACATTGATCAACCAAGGATACTCAGTAGTTACGGGAATAGCTGCCACTGACTCATGATGAGTCCTGGACCGAACTGTGATAAATTACACCCCTAACAATCTACAGGATCATCATTGGACCACACACATGAACAAGACACCTATGTGCAATTAATCACTGGAAATATGTGGACACATGCTGTCTTGTATGCTGGTCCACCACAGCCACTTGATAGTTGGGTCTCACTTCTATGGCCTCAACTGTGGTGTCATCATACATATGAGATTCACCCTTGTCTGTCTGTGCAAACAACATGGTACCCACTTCCTCAATACATGTGTATGACTCACTGTGGGATTCACCAACTAGTGCCTAGGAAGCTCTTACCACTACTCTAGGACATAGGATGTAGAAAATGTAGACCATTGACATGAACAATCGTCTGCCATCCATCTGGTGCATACTATGTCACATGTGGTGCCTACGTGACCCTAAAACTTGGAAGTACACTTTACGGGTGTTGTTACATGTATGACTAACACATGCCCTTGCTCATTTTCAATTTGACTTGCATCTAAGGATTGGACACATGGACGTTACATTCATACAACCATATGTACAATTATGCTTCATGTGATACACACACATTTGGTCAACCAACACATTAGTTGTCAAAGCACACACTTTGAGCCAAAGGCATTTAGGTATTGTACATATGTGCGTCACATTGCTATCCTCTCGTTATGCCAAACATGCACAATTTGTGCAACACATATATGTAGGCCACACTTATGACCATCTATTGCGTCAGCCAACTGTAAAAATACTGTGAAGGGTGTAGTGGATGATGTTCCGCTGCAGTATGATGTCACACATGTGAACATACACCATCAACACCATACTGTCTTCAATTAGCCAATCTCTGATGTGTTCCAAATGTAAAATAACCAAAAAAACAAGTAAAAATGCCCCAAACCAGTTCATGCACTTTTTGACGCACAGGAGTGCAATTTAGCCCGCATCCAGATATTTGTACAGTCCATGTATCATTATTTGGATGCGGGTTAATATTCACGTCTGTGCGTAAAAAAAAAATGACGCAAATACAGTTTTGGTAAACGAAAAATGGCGCATAACGCGAAAAAGGCGGGACTTTTCATACAGGAAGTGATGTAATAGGATATCCTGTTTACAGATCATGTACAGTGGGTGTACTTTTACTTTCACTTTGCAGTCTATGATCCTTCTAGACTGTGTGGCTGTGTAGAGAGTGTTGCCCTGAGATTTTGTGTTGTTTTTGTCCTGTGTGCTATCTGTAAAGTCCTTTTGTGAAATAAATATTGTTTGTGTATACTGTAGTACTGTGTTGTGTCTACAATTGTCTATTTATCTTGTGTTTTTCTTGTTTGTGGGAGTCTGTTGTGGGTAGTGATAGTTGGGCTCTTTTAGTGTTTAGGTTTACTTTTTTTCTGTCTTTGTACCCCTACTTTCACCCTTTTCCCCTTTCTATTTCTTTTACCCCTATTCCTTATCGTCAATTATAAGTATGTCTGGTAGGCCACGTCTTGGCAGGATGGGGGAAGAGGAGTAGGGGGGCTTCATCTGGCTGGTGACACATTTCTTGCCGCTCATGATCCAGGCAGGGGGCAGGATCATACAGGGGTATCCGACAGAGGCGCGCAGAATCCGGTGGGGAAAGGTGCTGCATCACCTGCAGCGTGTGTATGCCAGCCAGAGGAGTGACCACCAGCTGAAGCACCGGTGGGCTGACCTCATCACCAGGGAGCAGGATCTCTTGGACCACCTGGGAAACATGATTGGTGGCACTATTGGTGAGTACGACTAATGTTAATGTGCACAATTAAATGCTCTGTAGTGACATCAGGGGATTAGTGCAATGTCTGCCAGCTAACTTGTTGACTGTGTGTAATGCTGGGGAAATATAAGGGGATCATTGATGCACTATGGCAAGGATCACAATTGCTAGCTGTCAGGTAGCACGTGCTCAGCAAACTTACAGGTTACTTTTCCATTAAGGAAATTGTTGCAGCCTTTTTGTCAGAACAGCTAACAAAATAGGAGCCAATCATGTCTATATAGGGTACTATTGACAGAGAAGTACAGTTGTACCAACATTTAGGCCAACTATGTTGACGCAATTGCTAGACTGACTTTAGAATCACTACATGATGCAGAAAATGAGTGCTGCCTTCACGTCAATTGATAATAGCAAAGTGGCTCAGACATTTGTCTCATGTGAGTCTGGTGAGTGTGGAAGGAAAGCGTTCACAGAAGTACTATGAATGTGTGGGATTATTGTGTTTCTTGATCTTTTTGGATACATGTCAGTTCTTGATTTGAAAACACTGTGAAAAGGTGTAAGGTGCCCTCAGCTAACATCTTAAGATGTTTGTTGGAATTAGTTGAGCCACAATCCAAATATGGATGTCAGTCCAAGTGTATGCACATGGCTTCACCTCTCCATGGTTGGTGCAAATCACCATAGCTGGGCCACATCAATTGACTATACTGTAACAACAGGATGGCTTACAAGAGTCAGTTCACAACGGGAGAATATAAGGGAGAGAGGGGAAAGGCAAAAGAAGAACACAACCGTACTCAGCTCCCAAAATCACTACAAAATGACAACAGAGAGTATGGAGTTCTTTTAATGTAACGAGGGACGGATCAATGGTGTATCAATTGTAACACCACATCCTTCGTGATCCTCTATTGGAGGTGAGGTATCAGTTAATAAGGTGCTGTGGAGGGTCTGGAGGACACGGTGGGGAATTTCCTTTACGGACTAGGTGGTCTCACACACTATATAGTGTCATGCTTCATCATATGACCACCTAGCCCCACCCAGGTAGGACAGTGCCACCTGGGCGGACTCGATCTCACTGTTAAAGGAACAGGAGGGAGTGCGTAAATTAATTCTGGTTCTGGAAATAGAGGGATCCAGTTAAACTAAGGAATAAAAACACCTAAACAGATACCTGTGTATTTATTTAAAAAAGGTTCTGTTTGATGTGGATAAAAAACAGTGAGGTCGAGTTCGCCCAGGTGGCACTGTCCTACCTGGGTGGGGCTAGGTGGTCATATGATGAAGCATGACACTATATAGTGTGTGAGACCACCTAGTCCGTAAAGGAAATTCCCCACCGTGTCCTCCAGACCCTCCACAGCACCTTATAAACTGATACCTCACCTCTAATAGAGGATCACGAGGGATCTGGTGTTACAATTGATACACCATTGATCCGTCCCTCGTTACATTAAAAGAACCCCGTACTCTCTGTTGTGATTTTGTGGCTTACAAGAGTCCCTGCCCCTCCCTCTGTACATTGGGCCTATGTGCAATAAATGTGTCATGGCCACAAGGCATGTTTGACTGGTAATGCAGTCCTCAAGTAACCAGGCTTTGGATGTCTCTCTTGGATGCACATAATGAGACGATTACACTCCATGGCCCATATTTATACTTTTTGACGCTAAACTGCGCTAACGCAGTTTAGCGTCAAAAAGTTTTGCGCCGGCTAACGCCATTCTGAAGCGCCATGCGGGCGCCGTATTTATTGAATGGCGTTAGCCGGCGCAAGCAGACCGGCGCTGCCTGGTGTGCGCGAGAAAAACCACGTACACCAGGCAGCGCCGGTGTAGGGGGAAAATGGCGCATGGGCGTCTTAAAATGGGGCAAGTCAGGTTACGTCGAAAAAATCGTCGTAACCCGACTTGCGCCATTTATTTTCGACGCCCATCCCCCATCAACATGACTCCTATCATTGTAAAGATAGGAGTCATGCCCCCTTGCCCAATGGCCATGCCCAGGGGACTTCTGTCCCCTGGGCATGGTCATTGGGCATAGTGGCATGTAGGGGGGCACAAATCAGGCCCCCCTATGCCACAAAAAATTATTAAAAAAAAATAAAAAAAATACTTACCTGAATGTCCCTGGGGTGGGTCCCTCCAGCCTTGGGTGTCCTCCTGGGGTGGGCAAGGGTGGCAGGGGGGGTCCCTGGGGGCAGGGGAGGGCACTCTGGGCTCATTTTGAGCCCACTTGTCCCTTAACGCCATGCCTGACCCAGGCGTTAAAAAGCGGCGCAAATGCGCCGTTTTTAGCCACGCCCACTCCCGGGCGTCTCTTTTGCCCGGGAGTATAAATACCACGTAAAGGCCTGGGAGTCATTTTTTAGACGGGAACGCCTCCCTTGCATATCATTAACGCAAGGAAGGGGTTCACGCTAAAAAATGACGCACATTCCGGGAACTTTGGCGCTATTCGCCTCTAACGCCATAGTATAAATATGGCGTTAGTTGGCGTTAGTTTTGCGTCGAAATTGCGTAAAAAAAAACGACGCAATTTCGGCGCAAACGGAGTATAAATATGCCCCCATATTTCTTAGTGCTCACCAATTATGGGGCATGTTTGCAACCACATGATAGTTAGGGCCAATGTATGTGTGCAGATATGTGTGTAACTGTCACAGGAGGCCCATGCTATGTACAAGGTGGCCGTGAAATATCAGATGCAGTACCATCATGTTTGAATGGCTGCCATTTCCTTATTCAGCCTACACATTGTAAATGTTTATGAAATTGTTGCACTGTGCACAGATTTTGAGCACATTTCTTCCTTTCATACCTTACAGGTGGACCTGCACCCTACACTGTGGGAGAGGTGGCGACATTTGAGGACCCCGACCACTCCAGTAAGAGTTGATCTGTCTGTTATGTGTTGTGTTTGCTGGTTATGGACTCATGTGAGTTGGACGCATAGCAAGGTGTGATGCGTTGGGCAAGCTTTTTACTTGTTCCATGAGTGGGAATGCAGTTCTCACATGTTTTGAGTTTGCCAATGCCTATCCAATGGTATCATGTAGGGATTGTAGGACATCCCTGTAGGCCCCACTGTGAGTACAGGGGATAGTCATGTGTATGACACTTGTATCACCAAGAGTCGCAATGGAAGTCTGCCCCAATTTAGTCAGCCTGTCAGACCCACATTCTCTAAGATTGGTAGAGCTAATAGCTTTCCAATAGACATCTGCTTCCCTATTTACCTACGTAAGTTTGAAACAGTAGGTAGAACCTCCTAGCAGCATGTACTTCCACATGTAGTGCATCAAGTCTGTGGAACCTGAGTGTAATGGCCTAGGTGTGCATGCAATTCATGATCATGGGTGTTCTAGCAACTCTGTGTCTGATGTAAGTCAGGCCTCACTGGAAGTCTATGTTGTGTACTAAGTTCTGCATTTCCTGACATGTTTGACCCTATGAGTGCTCTAGGGTTTGCTGACTCCTAATTGTAGATAGACCTTACCTGTGGTGTGTCTGTAGAGACAAACATGTGTGGAGTTGCCTATACACTCCTCGGTGTACATGTTGTTGGCAAATTATAGTTGTGTATCCACCACCCCCCCTCAAACACGGCCATGGGTTTGTGAATGGGATACCTAGTACTGATGCTACCAGTATGTTACACATACATGTGAATAAGTGACTGTTTGGTTGCATACTAGTATACACACTCAGGTTTGGCACTTGGTACTATACTGGAAAGTCCAGTTACAACTTGCAGACCATGTGGCTTTAGTTTTGCTTTCCGTACACTGACATTTGTAGCCCAGCTCTTGGCGGAGGATATGCAACATGATTCTTAGATGATAACTGTCAGAAGTCAGATTGCAAGTCAAAGCCAGTTGTTACCCATCTTGTAGGTTATAGATGTGCTTTGTGTGATGTGACCTTTGTTGTCTGGCCTGCCATATAGTTCCTCAGGGACATTCAATGCTCTGTATCGTGATATGAGCTGTTACAAGTACAGTAGATGTAATGTCTGATTAACTTGCTGTGCCGTTTCACACAATGCAGTTACTAATGTAGCATATCTGCATTTGTCTTCACAGCAGCTAACATTACTCCAGACCAGGTCCGTGAATTTCAGCGCCGGGCCATGTGATACCAGCACATCCTGCTGGTGGAGTCGGGGTTCCGGAGGATGGCCCGCGATATCACCATGAACGTGCCTCCGGGGCATGGCGAGCCTTCCCACAGGGTGGGCCTACTTTGCCCACCACAAGCACAACCACCAATCAGAGCCAGGTGGCCCCACCCACAGCTGCCACTGTTGATCCAACATCTGCAGGACTTCCTGGCCCCAGCATTGCCACCGGTGCAGGACAGCCCACACAGACCTCCTCCACCGGTACCCAGACTACCACTGCTCCATCTGTTGACCCTGCAGCCTTCAACAGAATGGAACATAAGATGGACAAAGTGCTGCGCAAGGTGAGCCACCTGAGCTGCGACATGCGGCACATTAAACGGCGGGTCAAGGATATTAAGAGGACCCTCCGGAGGGCCAACCTCTAGACACTTGATTTGATGGACATGATACCCTCCCCTCCCTCCTCTTTCCTTGTTCTTATAGTTAGTGGGCTTAGGGGGCTTAGTGTTAGGTTAGTATAGGCTGTTAGTTTAGTTAGTGGGTGTGGGGTGGGGGGGCCTGCTTGTTTCTTTTTTTACTTATTACATGTGTGGGTGGGTGGATGTGTTGGCTATGTTGGGGTTCTTGTGTGTAAAAAAAAAAAAAAAAAATACAAAAATATATATATTTGTTTATGATAGTATAGTGTGTGTTTAGGTTAGTATGTGTTGTCCTCAATGTGTCCCGTCTCATAAGGGAGGTGGGGGGTAGATGTTTAGAACGTTTCATTACATGTGATAAGTAAATGTAGCTTAGGTTAGTTAGGGACAGTTGTGGGTAATGAGTAGTCAGGGTAGATTAGGGTAGGTAAGATTTTTCCTTCAGTTTCCTCATCTATGGTTAGCTTTTAATAAATATTTGGTTACCCCTTAATAGTATGTGTTGAATGGTAGTTGATCGTGGGTTTGGATTCAGTGTACATAAATTTGGTACTATAACATCTGTGTCCTATGCTACAAACAAATCCCAACTGAGCTGTACGATTGGCAGCTAGCCCAGAGCTACCTTGCAAAGTGTCTACCCTTTGTTGCAACCACCAATCACAGTTAATATGGATCCCAATGTGTTTCTGTTGATAAGTGTGTTTTCAAAGTCACTAACAGCGCTTCCAGACTTGATATTGGGGAAACAGTTTTAGGTCTGACTGCAGTGTGATGATCATGCACACCCTTATAAGATGAGTTCTCATTGGCAATCTTGTATTCCTGTCTTCATGACCCTCATACATCATTTGTGACACAGTTCGACATGATTACCTATTTGTATGTTAACTCAGACACCTTCATTTGTGCAGTTTTTTTAGTGTTTACTTAGATTAGTGTGGCATGTTTATTGTGTTATTTTTGCGTGGTGAAAACATTTTGCTAACACTATTTGATGACTTAGTTATCCCCTGAGGAAGCATTCTTCTGTCCTACACAGCATGGTGGTGTATGGTTTCTCACTTCATGAGATTTGTCCCTCAGGATGGGCAGAGTATGATGCAATCATGGGCACTGTGCAGATTTCTCTAACTACATATTATCAGGACAGTTGTATTGACAAGCTACGTAATTTGACAGTAGGCACATTTCAGTTATCTACTGCACAGTTGATATGTCACATTACCCAGAGACAGATTTGTTGTGTAAGTGCTATTTTTTGAAAAGTGCTGTAGTGCTATCTGTACATTGTCCATGATTGTGAGTCCATTATAGTGAAATCTTACATTGTGATCCTACACAAGGGTTTACCAAAATGCTTTTGTCATGCTGGGGTTGCTGTTTCAGACAGTGCAGAGGGACAGACTTAGCCAATGAGTAGGAGAGAGACAATCACTGGGCTGGGTGACAAGATATACAGTGGTTTGCAGAACAGTGCTTGAGTACAGTTGTTTCAAGACTGGCAAGTTACAAAGCGCAGCACCTTGGTAATAGTTGGCCATGTGGCAGGGACTAGTGCTTCCAGGTCATTTTCCTTGTGAATGTGATCTGTTCCATGTCTTCTTCTTATGATGTGTGTGTTGCCTGCTTTGTCCTTGTTGTTGTTGGTTGTGAAGGGGCAACACACACCTCAGTGTTAGAAGACGTGGAGTCAGACATCCCGGTCGCTGCTCCCTGTGAAGGTCTTAAGGGCAGTACTGCTGCAAGGAGGGCCTGCTGGTTCTTGAGAATAGCAGCCACATCACGATGGTTGGCAGCCAGGTCGGCCCTGAGGGGTTCAATGTTGCATTCGTGCACGCGTTGACAGGATTGCTGTTGTAGGTGTTGGGTCAACTGTATTACAGCTGTGCTGATTGCCTTCTGGGTTTTCTGCAGTTCCTGCAAGATAGATGTTACGGCTTGCATAGCTGCTGCCTGATCTGCAGATGACATCATGCACAAACGCACCCCCTCTAGGCTGGCTGCCATAGTTTGCATCCCCACCCGCACCTCCTTGGCCAGCTCCCGCTGTACTCCCACTACAGTTATCTCAAAGCTGGCGCCAGTGTTGTCTGAGTCCTCAGCTGTATTGGAGCTGGCAGGTCTTACAATTGGGGTGGTGGGTGGTTCCTCTGCGATAGCTGCTTGTTCTGTGCTCCTCCTTGTGACAGAAGGTGGTGTCTGGAGGGTTTCAAGGACCTTTTGGATGGTCGCCTGGGGAATGTTTATCGGCTCGTCATACATGTCATCAGGGAAATCTGGGACAGGCATATCAGCAGGAGATCCATCTTCCTCTGCAATGAAACAGGGTACAATTAGTGTGTCTGTGTTGTGTCAATTTTGATGTGACGTGCCTGCCTTTTGATGAATTCACTTTGTGATCTTGTTTTGTGTTAATTTCTCCAGTCCTTCAGATGGGCATTCTTCCAGGCCTATGGCCCACCTGTGTGTCACATGTATGTTATTGAGTTATCAGACTTGTCAGCCTCATCGCCTCTAGGTGTTGATTTTTGTAAAAAAGAGAATTGCCACCTTTTTTTCCTACTCGACCCTCTGTGTACATCCATTCTCATGGTGAGACCTTTCACTGGCTGTGGGTGTACTGATGGCCCTGGCAGCACACTTAACAATCTGGACCTGCCCCAATTCCTGATTGTTCACATCCACTTAAATGTAATTGACATGTGGCATATCCTATGCATGGCAATGTTATGATCCGATATGGATGTGGACATTGTTAATGTGTCCTGCTGATGTTGGGGAATGTGTGTTACATTGGATTGCCCTGATAGTCGTATCAGTGTCCTATTTCCTCCTCTGACTGTGCAGGTGTATTTCAGTGACCAGTTACATGTGTCCCCTCCTCAATGCTGTTGTCTGAGCAGTATGACATTTGTGATGTTGCCTTGTTACCCAGGCACAGGATGGACCCTGACATATGCAGCATGGGTGTGTCCTTAGTGCTGTGTAGCTCCTATTGTTGTTTACATTGGCTGATGTTTGTGACAACTATGGGCATTCACATTTGACAGTACTGGGACCTTTGTCTTGTTTCTGGGGATAGTTGCAGTTGTCATCCTCACCCCCTAATTTAGGTGTTTATGATCCATGGGGAGTTTACTGCCATTGGCTACTTGAGGTGCACACAGAGCAGAGGTGGTAGTGGCAACTGTTGTCGCAGTTACATTGCAGTTGTCGGTATGGCTAGAGGATTGCTAATAGGGCCCTAGTTAATGTAGGGGGTATATTGGCTGACGAGTGCCAGGATGTCAGTTTGACGTAGTTGCCTTCCCTCCTGGCGTGGCTTTCCCTTTGCTCCATCGTTGGCATGACAGCATGCCCCCATGGGACTGTTGTTGGTGTAGTGTAATGGTGTGCCCCAGCTTCTGTCTGTGCAGGCCATGCCCCCATGCCATGCCCCTTTACCCATGCCACTCCATGTATATGATGACTTCCATGCATTTTGTGGTCGCTATCCCCCCCCTGCTCACAGTTGACATTATTGCATTTTAATTCCCCATGTGACTTTCCCTGCATGCGTGTTGTCTCCTGGTAGTCTGCGCTGTCCAATCCTTGAATCCCTGTGACGATCTCCTCAGGGATGAAGGCTGTGACCATCTCCTCCATGTGGTCCAGGGCCTCCTGGTGTGCTGGACTCCCACCTCCAGTCTGCAGTGCTGCCTTCCTGTTCCTGGCCATCTTTTCCTTGGTCCTGAGCTTGCAGTCATGCCAGCGTTTCTTGCACTCGATGACAGTACTGCGTACTTCAGCCACACTGTTAATCTTGTAGACAGTTCGTTGCCATATAGCCTCTCTCCTACTGATTGGCAACTTTGATGTGACAAACAGTTGGTGCTGGTGTTCCGTCACCTCTTTAACCAGAATTTCCTGCTCCTCTGCACTAAAGCGACACTTTCTTTTCTTCTTAAATGTGTCCTGGTTCTTGTGTGGGTCCTCCTGGCTGGTTCCTGGTCTGCTGTCATCTTCCTGGGGTCTGTAGTGGCATCTGGGATCCATTTTGGTCTCCTCTGGTGAAATGGCTGTGTTCGCTGGGATTTTTGACGCTATTGCGTCAAAAAAAACGGCGCATATCCGGTTTGCGGTGTCGTAAATCGAACCACAGTCATTTCCTTCGCGTTAACGTCGTTTTCCTTTACGACTTGACACCGCGGTGTGCGTCAAAAATAATGACTCCCACCTGTTGTTTGCGCCGCCGTGCGTCAAAGTATAAATATGACGCCCGCACGGCGCACCAAAATGGCGTTAGCCGGCGGTAATATTTTTGACACAAAACTGCGCCGGCGCAGTTTTGCGTTAAAAAGTATAAATATGGGCCTTAGTATTTTGGTTTAGAGCCTTTTACAGTTTAATGTTTTAACTGGCACTTTTGTTTCGGCAATGGGGAGGGTGTTGTGGATTCATTTTAGTATCTTGCTTGGGCACGTATATATTAGCTTAGCTTAGGGCTGTGGCCTGTGCCCTTTTACCCAGATAATATGTTCTATTTTCATTTATTCATTTTATTAACATTAGAATAGCTTGTTTTTAGTGTGGATGTTTTATTTCTAATAATCAGCTGTTATTCTGTGACAATATTGTTATTATTACTATGTACAACATTTTCTCGTCATGCTCCTTGCCCAAGGTTGACAGGGAACAATACGAGACCAACACAAGATAATGTTTTGCATTGCTGCCACAAGAAAATGCACAGACAATCTAACACTTAGGTACATGCCTACGTTAGACCTATTTGGCAGAACAATACATGTGTTTTCATAAAAACATCATGTGGGATAAAAGAGGGCAGAGAGGGGTCATTCCGGACAGGATTTCCATTTATGCTGCACGCTATCTTACAGCTGACCTCCACCTTTTCTCTGCCAGCCAGCTAAAGAGACAAAGGGCAGACCTTCCTTCTAGGGTAGCAGGGTGGGCGCTACTCTCATGGACTATGTATGACTAGAATGGGAACTGCTGTGCTCTCGCTAAGAAGATAGATGCTAGGTGTTAGGTAGGAATTTTACATGCATGTTTATGCACTATGTTGGGATTATTCATTCTTTTCTCACTAATTGTCACAATTTAGATTTTGTTATGTCTTATCATCCTAATAATTGCAGCTCATATATTTTATCGTAGATTGCAGTCTTTTCAATAAATCTAATGAAAACCATCCTGTATCTCTTTATTTCTTGTGTGAGTGTGTATGAGACCTTTTTGCTAACAAGAGAAAGGGGTAACATCTGTTTACCGCGACTTCCCTGAGGTCACTAGAGTGCCATGTGATAGGCTACCATAAATCACGATTCCCTCTTGGGTTGGGCGAGGTGCTGCTAGCAAGCTGGTTGGGACGAAAGCCGCCAACTGGTGTGGGAATGACTCAGTCACCCACAAGCAGTGGTGGCACTGCCCCTAATCCAGCAGTCTTGTTAGAACGAGAGTCCTACGACAGTCTCCCTGAGAGTTTGCATTGATACACCAAACTGCTCATGTGTGCCACATGCAACCAAATCGATGAGAAGCAGTTGTAAGTTGGCGTGTGTGGAGTCACAGCCCGGCTCCAGCCCAGACATGGCCAATGAAGAAATTTAAGGCCATACAAAGGAGTATCTTCGAAAGACCGCCAGAAACCCACTGGTAAGGTCAAAAGAATAAATACTGAGTTGTGCCATAGCACAGAGCCATCATCCATGTAAAGCAAACTCTAAAGGCCATAATAACTAGGTACGGTAGTACAAATGGACTTACCTGCACGAAGGAGAGAAGTGCCACCCAAACTCGAATCGGGTGTGACAACCCACGCCTCGTTATGAGCTGATGAGTGCGCAGCAGAGAGTGGGATCCAGTGCAATGAAAGCTATTGGAATAGTGGATATTTTCAATGGCTACTGAAGGGAGCGGGAAGTACAATGCAAGTGTGTTTCTTAAAAGACCACCATCAATCGACACCGCCAAGAAGAAAAATATAGACGCCAGGCAGATTGCATGGATTGAGATCTTCGATGATTTCATAGATGTCCTAGAAGAAATAGATTTTAGGAGAATCATTAAGTATTTGAAGAACCTTGCTGATGACGGAATAAAAGAAGTGCTGAACAAAATCTCTCAGACTGAGGCAATATCGTACTGTCAGATCAAAGAAGCATTGGGTACCAAGTTCATTCTGATGCCGATTGTCGACTACGAAAGGTACATTATCAGTCAATCGAACAGCAAGCTGGTGAAACAATGGAAGAGTTTGTTGAAAGACTTGACATGCTTGTCAAACACTGTGAGTTTAGTTAATTTAATGATGAAAAAGCCCTACGCCTCAGAGTCATCAATGGATGTCTTTCAGACTGTTTCAGAAGCCGCATGTTAAGAGAGATCCTCACTTTAGAGAAAATAATAATGGTTGCAAGAGCCGATGGAAGAGCAGATCGACGAGCTGCTGATATGGAAGCTCAAACAGTGAAAAATTAATCTGCCTTGGTCTTAAAAAGCAAGCACAACTACAAGGTAGATGCACACAAGTCAATATCTTCAAAGAATAAAAAGTTGTGTTTCCGATGTGGGGTTTCTTATCCCCTATGAAGGTAAATGTCCAGTCATAGGACAGACATGCAAAGGCTGCAGGGAAGAAAACCACTACATAACGGCTTGCAAAGCAAATGAAAAAACAAATATGTCACAGCAAGAAGAGATAATGGTCACCAGAAGGTTCCAGAAGAATTCTCTCCACGTCCACAAAGCCAAAAGGAAACATCAGTTATGAGAAGTAGAAACCAGACTAAGATCAGCATCGCAAATGTCTGATCTGTCCCCAAGGGGGGGCACAAAGCGAAAGCAAGAAATTGACCCCCTAGAGGAGACTGACCCTTACCTCAGCCAAATACCACTTCACACACACCACCATCCAGATGTCAGCCACACAGATTGCCAGCCAGGCCGCAGACACCATCAGCAAAATTCCCAGATCAAACACACCATTAGCCAAACACCAGTGCACACAAATCACCAGCCAAATGCCACTCCACGCAGACTGTCAGCCAAACTCAAGTTCACCCACGTATCCCCTAATGTCTACTACTTTTCTCCCCCCTTGGAGTCAGATTGGACCAAACATTGGCTGATCTGCTGATTTTCCCAGAGGGCAGGAGCAGAAAACAACCAAAACACTTCATCAATAATCGGGAACAGCCCTTGCCCACACCCTGACATCTACAAAATAACAATCCCTGCAGCCTAGTGTTTTTTTGCCCCCCTTGGAAGCAGATGGGCCTAAAAATATGGCTGATCTGAACCAGGAGGGGCGGAAAACTGCCAAAACACTTGTCCAATAATAGGGAGCAGCCCTTGCCCATGGGACGACCCGACACTTTAATAAAATAATCCCTGGTGTTTAGTGGTTTTCTGCTCTGTCCTGGGGACAGATAAGTCTAAAATATGTCTGGACTGCCCCCAGGGGCAGAAAATAAACATAACACTTTCCGAATAACGGCGAGCCCACCTTGCCCAAGGGGCAGCTCCCTGCACATCTAAATAACATAAGCCCTGGTGTTAAGTGGTTTTCTATCCCCATTAGCATAATCCCTGGTCTCTAGTGGTTTTCTGCCCCCGTGGGGGCATATCAGCCTAAAAATATGGCCGATCTGCCCCTAGGGTCAGAAAAAGGCCAAATGATTGCTCCAACAGTGGGGAGCGTCCCCTTGCCCAAGGAGCCACTACTCGACACCTCTATAGAATAATCCCTGATGTCCAGTGGTTTTCTGCCCCATTTGGGTCTGGTCCCTGCAGGAAAATATAATCCCTGGTGCCTGCATTCCTACTATGAGACTGCAGTAACACCCCAATCCTGTAGCAGGAGTGCCCTGCAGAGAGACACCAGGGGAAGGAATAACTCTTTCCTTTCCCCCGGTGCCTCTCTGCCCTCCCTGATCCCTCTCCAGAGGAAAAACGTACCTTCCTCCTACAAGATGTTGGAAGCAAATTGCTTCTAGCGTGTCCCCAGCAGCTTTTGATGATGGCGAGGTACACACTGATGTCATCTGATCACCGGGGAAGGCCAGGGGTGGAAAAGCTTCCGCTGACATCCCTGGTGGAGGCATATGGCGGGGGGCCGACAGGGGGCGCATGAGAGCTTCCAACATGGGAGGGTGTTAGGATGGCGTGGAACCGCCGTGTTAGGATGGCGTGGAACCGCCCTCTACACACGCCCACCTTGGCAAAGGGTAGCTCCACAACGTCCCCAGCACCGCAGAGGTTAAGCAAGCATAATAGGAGCCTCCGGTCTTGTAATAAAATTGAGATTCTCCTAGTCTTGGTGTACGAAAGGCAAGGTTTTATCAAAGACACGACACAGAAGCGAGTATTATCCGAACACTCTTTATTAACTCTCCCTGGTATGTTTTACTGCAGTTCCAATGCCATCAACCAGTAATCCTCCATAAAATTAACACTGTTGGCACAATTACTACCTCAGAGCTTACCGTGTGCCTTCTCGTAACTTCTACAGTCATTTAGAACTTTGCTTTCCTCCAATTTTACCTGGACTTTGTTATGGACATTTTGACTTTCCTAGCAATGTTATCTATACTTTTGACATTGTTTCCTACGTTTTACTCTGAATGACTTGTTTGAAAGAAACTAGGGTTTGTTGCTCTCACTCAGGAAGATTATCAAGATACACAACGTCCTATTTCTTATACTATAGTGATGTCATTTTAGTAGTTTTCCTCCAGGTCTTCTGGGTAATGTAGTTTTTCTTTTCTGCCTGGCTAAATGCAAGAAAAGAAAGCATAATACTTGCCTCCATGTCTTTTATAAAATCTAGCCTTTCTTACACCAAGGCTAGGAAAATCTCAGTTATCATTTAATATGAAATGTGTCCAGGAGGTACACGGAGGTTGAAATATTGACAGTGCCAAAGATGGAAGATTTCAGAAAGATGTAGGGGGAAAGGGGCTGTTACTAGCTACCCGTGGAGGCTGCAGAGGAAAGTGATGAGAAGGGAAGACCATGAGTGATTGAGACGCTCTGAAAATCAGTATCCTTTTCACCTACCTTAGCAATGTTTAATTCGGAATCCAATATTTTCAGAAATGAAACAGTCTCAATCCTAATCATTCACAACAAAATCATTGTTGTTACTCATTTAGCTGATAACTGCTAACAAGCAATGACAATGCCAAAAGGTCTGGTTTGTATTGGGGATATGTTCATTGTGGTATGATACCTCTGGATGAAATATCAGCCTCCGCCTCCTCTGTGCGTGTCATTTCTGCGCTGGAGGATAGATATGGGGCTAGGGGATTAGCGTCATGTTGTGGGTGGGAACGCCTACCTTGTATCTGATTAGCGCAAGGTAGTTTGCCGCATCCACAACATGACGCTAACTCCAATATATTGACGCTAGATGTCAAAATATAAATATGGAGTTAGGTCAGCGCCGTTTTAGCGTCAAAATAAATTAGGCTAAAACAGCGCAAATCAAATATAAATATGCACCGTATGGAATGCATTAACCACCTTTCCGGACAGTAAAAAGAATTTCTCAGATAAATTAAAGTTTCTTTTTTTCATTTAAGGCTATTGCATTATATTTTATATGTAGCTACTTGTAGGTGAAAGGCCAACAACAAAAAAACATTTTCTTATTAGATGTTTTGCTGGTTCCCCCAACACTTGCTTAATCCGTATATAATATACTCATGATCACAGATCTCCCTATTTTTACTATATACTTCCTTCCCTGAATTAATTCATTACAATAATTTAAGCTGTTCAGCAACCATCCAATAACTTAAGATGTTTAGCAACCACCCCAATTAACCGCTTCCCCTCCAAGGACCTAACGGTTACGTCCGGTGGCGCGGCGCTGAGGCACCACGGACGTAACCGTTAAGTCTGGGTATGGGCCCTCGAGAGAAGCACTAGCGCTCCCCCCGAGGGCCTCGCACCCCCCTCCCATGGGCAGGGATGGAAGTGGAATCGCTTCCCGTTTCACTCCAGCTCCCCCGACCACACCCAGCGACGTCTGATCTCGTGCTGACCTCATCAGAGGTCGCCTCCCATCGAAATGGAAGTATGCTTCCAGCGCGATCCGAGAAGAAACAGATTAGTTTCTACTCAATACGGGGGCAGGGGAGGTCAGAGGGGCATGAAAAGGGAAAGAAAGGCTTTTTCTTCCCTTTTCATGTCTCTCTTAGCATTTCTGCAGCACGATCGCATAGCTTTCGTGCTGCAGGAATGCCCACTAGATACCAGGGATTTTGTTTACTTCTAGAAAACAAATAAGGGGGGTGGCCCCTTGGGCAAAGGTCGCTCCCCGAGGTGGGGGGGCATTTTATCTAAGGCCATTTCTGCCCTACCTGGGGGCAGATCAGCCTATATTACTTAGGCCGATCTGCCCCCAGGGGAGTAGAAGCCATTAGACACCAGAGATTTTGTTTTTGTTTACATTGATAAGGGGAACGACCCCTTAGGCAAAGGTCACTCCCCGGGGGGGGAAGAATTGTTTTTAGGCCATTTCTGCCTCCCTTGGGGGCAGATTGGCCTATTTTTATTAGGCCAATCTGCCCCCAAGAAAGGCAGAAACAACTAGACACCAGGGATTTTTTTTTAATGTCAGTTTCACGTAAGGGGAGCGACCCCTTAGCCAAGGGTCGCTCCCCTGGGGGGCAAATTTATTTTAGGCCATTTCTGCCCCCCTTGGAAGCAGATCGGCCTATTTTAATTAGTCCGATCTGCCCCTTAGGGGGGCAGAAACCACTGGGCACCACAGATTTTTATTTTTTTTATTTTTTTACAGACGGGGAGCGACCCCTTAGGCAAGGGTCACTCCCCTGGGGGGCAATTTTATTTAAGGCTATTTCTGCCCACCTTGGGGGCAGATCTGCCTATTTTTCTTAGGCCAATCTGCCCCCATGGGGGCAGAAACCACTAGACACTAGAGATTTTTTGTTTTTGCACCAATTTCACGCAAGGGAAGAGACCCCTTAGGCAAGGGTCGCTCCCCATGGGGGCACATTACGGTTGGCCATTCTGCCACGTTTGGGGACAGATCGGCCTATTTTTGTAAGGCCCATCTGCCCCCAAGGGGGGCAGAAAGCCCACCAGACACCATGGAAGATTTTTTTTCAAAAAGAGGGACAAAGTTGTTCCGCCTACCGGTGGGCAGATGGGGCAATTTACAGCAATCCACTCCCCGGGGGTGGGGGGGGCAGAAAGCCTACAAGGGGGTAACAGTCTTTCAGCTCTCACCCCGCACACTAAAACATCTTATCCCACAGCAAGCAAGAGGACATTTGATTATTTCGGGTTTTGGTTTTCCATTTGGGCCATAAGCGCTTGTCTAAGTCTCAAAGTCGTCCCACTTGGAATGGTGAAGGCTGCTCTTTTTGGACTTTGGGACACTGCCAGGTAGAAAAATCTACGAGACCTAGACACATCTGAAAACTAAACATCTGGGTGAGTACAGGGTGGTGTGCTTCACATGCACCCGCACCATTTTCTTACCCACAATGCCCTGCAAACCTCCAACTTTGCTGGAAATCACACATTTTCCAACATTTTTGTGATGGAACTTTCCAGAATCTGCAGGAATCCACAACATTCCTACTAGCCAGCATTGTGACATCTATACCGATAAAAATTCTGCCCCACTTGTCAGCCTAAAAACTTATTTTTTTCAAACTGCCCTTTTGGACCTGCTTTGGTTCCCCCTCATTTTCGACATGTTTTTGGCTCTTCCCTGTCACAGTCACTTGGCCCACCTACACAAGTGAGGTATCATTTTTACCGGGAGACTGAGGGGAACGTTGGGCGGTAGGAAATGTGTGCTGGTGCTGTGATTCCACACACTAATGTGGGAAAATTAGATTTTTTTAGATAAATTTGAGGTTTGCTGAGGATTCTGGGTAAGAAAACACTGGGGGATCCACGCAAATCACACCTCCCTGGACTCCCTCGGGTGTTTCGTTTTCAAACAGTTTGGGTTTGGTAGGTTTTCCTAGATGGCTGCTGAGCCCAGGACCAGAAACGCAGGTGCCCCTCTCCCCCACAAAACCAGGTAGTTATGTATTTGATCATTTTGATGTGTCCATACAGTGTTTTGGGGAATTTCCTTTCCCGGGCATGAGGCCTACCCACACAAGTGAGGTACCCTTTTTATTGGGAGTCCTTTGGTAATGCTGGGTAGATGGAAGTTTGTGGCTCTCCTCAGATTCTAGAACTTTCTATCACTGAAATGTGAGGAAAAACATTTTTTTGCCAAATTTTGAGGTTTGCAAAGGATTCTGGGTAACAGAAGCTGGCGAGAGTGCCACAAGTCACCACATCCTGGGTTCCCCTAGGTGTCTAGTTTTAAAAAATGCACAGATTTGCTAGTGTTTCCTAGGTGCTGGATGAGCTAGAGGCCAAAATCCACAGCTAGGCACTTTGCAAAAAACAGGTCAGTTTTCTTTAGGAAAATGTGATGTGTCCACGTTGTGTTTTGGGACATTCCCTGTCGCGGGCACTAGGCCTTCCCACACAAGTGAGGTACCATTTTTATCGGTAGACTTGGGGGAGTGCTAGATGGAAGGAAATTTGTGGCTCCTCTCAGATTCCCGAACTTTCTGTCACCGAAATGTGAGGAAAAAGTGTTTTTTTTGCCAAATTTTGAGGTTTGCAAAGGATTCTGGGTAACAGAACCTGGCGAGAGTGCCACAAGTCACCCCATTCTGGGTTTCCCTAGGTGCCTAGTTTTAAAAAATGTATAGGGTAAAGGAACCTGGTCACAGCCCTACAAGTCACCCCACTCTGAATTCCCTTAGGTGTCTAGGTTTAAAAAATGTATAGGTTTGCTAGGTTTCCCTAGGTGCCGGCTGAGCTAGAGGCCAAATTCCACAGCTAGGCACTTTGCAAAAAACAGGTCTGTTTTCTTTAGGAAAATGTGATGTGTCCACGTTGTGTTTCGGGGCATTTCCTGTCGTGGGCACCAGGCCTACCCACACAAGTGAGGTACCATTTTTATCAGGAGACTTGGTGGAATGCTGGGTGAAAAGAATTGTGTGGCACCCCTCAGATTTCAGCACTTTGCAGCACCGATATGTGAGGGAAAAGTGTTTTTTGTCAAATTTTGAGGTTTGCAAAGGATTCTGGGTAACAGAACCTGGTGAGAGCCCCATAAGTCACCCCATCCTGTATTCCCCTAGGTGTCTAGTTTTGAAAAATGCACAGGTTTGGTAGATTTCCCTAGGTGCCGGCTAAGCTAGAGGCCAAAATCCACAGCTAGGCACTTTCCAAAAAACACACCAGATTTCAATGTAAAAATGTGATGTGTCCATATTGCGTTTCCTGTCGCGGGCATTAAGCCTACCCACACAAGTGAGGTACTATTTTTATCGGGAGACTTGGAGGAACACAGAATAGAAGAACAAGTGTTATTGTCCCTCTTCTTTCTTTACATTTTTTCCTTCCAAATGTAAGACAGTGTGTAAAAAAGATGTCTGTTTGAGAAATGCCCTGTAATTCACATGCTAGTATGGGGAGCCCGGAATTCAGAGATGTGCAAATAACCACTGCTTCTCAACACCTTCTCTTGTGCCCATTTTGTAAATAAAAAGTTTCCTTGATACCTATTTTTCACTCTTTATATTTCACCAAATGAATTGCCGTATACACAGTATACAATGAAAACCCATTACAAGGTGCAGCTCCTTTATTGGCTCTGGGTGCCTAGAGTTCTTGATGAACCTACAAATCCCATATATCCCCGCAACCAGAAGAGTCCAGCAGACGTAACGGTATATTGCTTTCGAAAATGCAACATCACAGGAAAAAGTTACAGAGTAAAACGTGGAGAAAAATTGCTGTTTTTTTACGCCTCAATTTCAATATTTTTTTTATTTCAGCTGTTATTTTCTGTAGGAAACGCTTGTAGGATTTACACAAATGACCCCTTGCTGAATTCAGAATTTTGTCTAAAAATGGGGTATGTCCCAGTAAAATGCCAAAATTGTGTTGAAAAATGTGGTTTTCTGATTCAAGTCTGCCTGTTCCTGAAAGCTGGGAAGATGGTGATTTTAGCACCACAACCCCTTTGTTGATGCCATTTTCAGGGAAAACAACCACAAGCCTTTCTTCTGCAGCCCTTTTTCCCATTTGTTTTCTAAAAGACGAAATTTTTGCTGTATCTTAGCTAATTTCTTGGTCTCCTTCAGGGTAACCCACAAACTCTGGGTATCTCTAGAATCCCTAGGATGTTGGGAAAAAAGGATACAAATTTAACCTGGGTAACTTATGTGGGAAAATAATTATGAGCGCAAACTGCCCTAAATAGTCAAAAAAATTGCCTGATATCGAAGAAAAAAAAGTTCTGGTAATTAAAGGAAAAAGTTGAACCAGACACAAAAAAAAAAATTCTAGCTTACACGTCAAGAATTTTCAATTCTATTAAGGACTTGCTGACCTCTGCGGGGTCCTCGTCTGTATCTGGGGCGTCCGCCTCGGTTGCGAGTGGGGTAGAAGGTGTTGTCCAATTGATCGGAGTACCAGTTGTTTCTACCTCTTGGGTAGGAATATTGGGAGCTTTGGAAGGATCATCGGCCGGGCGTACGCCTTCCATAACGTCCGGCCCTGGCAAAAAGGTTTCTTTTGAAGACCTTCTTAAGTGATAAGTGCGCTTTGTCGAGGGAAGAGAAAGTAGCGTAACATTTCGCTAGATCCTTTATAAAGGATGAACCAAAAAGGAGGCCATGGGCCGATGGACCAGCTTCGGAGGTTGCCAAGTCTGTTAGTTTGGGGTCTATTCTCATAAGAATGGATTTGCGACGTTCCGACGACACCGCGCAGTTAGCGTTGCCCAGCAGGCAAAGTGACCTCTGGGCCCAGCCCATCAGGACATCGGTATCCATGGGTATATTTGTTTGTTTGGCAAGGTAGGCCATGTCTAGGATTTTTGTCAAGGGACCTGTGACATCCAGTAGTTTGTCTTGGCAAAGCCGCCATGATCTGTCTAAACCTTTTTTGGGGTCCTTGCCAAATTTTCTCATGAATGTGACCATGGTCACCAATGTCAGGGGTGTCCGTCACCTTTTCATCAATATCAGGTCTTGGGCATTCAGCCCTAAGGCGTGATCGGACCTCCTTGTCAAAACTTCTTTTGACATTATCGTGGATGTACTGGGCTACTTCAGGGGATGGGGTCCAGTTGGAGGCACTAGGGTGCATGATCTGTGTGGGGTCGAAATCTAAGGTTTTAGCTGGGGAAGGTTCCTTCCTAGGTTTCTTGCTGGGGATAGGAGGATCCGAAGCGTCGGAGTTGGAATAAGAGGAGGATTGAGAAGAGTCTAGGGCCCGTATTTATACTCCGTTTGCGCCGAATTAGCGTTGTTTTTTTCGACGCAAATTCGGCGCAAAACTAACGCCATATTTATACTTTGGCGTTAGACGCGTCTAGCGCCAAAGTATGGGCAAATAGCGTCATTTTTTTGCGTGAACGCCTTCCTTGCGTTAATGAGATGCAAGGAAGGCGTTCCCGTCTAAAAAAATGACGGCGACGCAAATGCGTCGTATTTATACTCCCGGGCAAAAGTCACGCCCGGGAGGTGGCGGGTCAAAAAACCCCGCATTTGCGCCACTATTTAACGCCTGGGTCAGGGTAGGCGTTAAGGGGCCTGTGGGCTCAAAATGAGCCCACAGGTGCCCTCCCCTGCCCCCAGGGACCCCCCCTGCCACCCCTGCCCACCCCAGGAGGACACCCAAGGATGGAGGGACCCACCCCAGGGACATTCAGGTAAGTTCAGGTAAGTATAATTTTTTATATTTTTTAATTTTTTTGGGGTGGCATAGGGGGGCCTTATTTGTGCCCCCCTACATGCCACTATGCCCAATGACCATGCCCAGGGGACATAAGTCCCCTGGGCATGGCCATTGGGCAAGGGGGCATGACTCCTGTCTTTACTAAGACAGGAGTCATTTAAATGGCGTCTGGGCGGCGAAAATAATGGCGCAAATCGGGTTGAGGCGATTTTTTTGCCTCAACCTGACTTGCCCCATTTTAAGACGCCCTAACGCCATTTTCCCCCTACGCCGGCGCTGCCTGGTCTACGTGGTTTTTTTCCACGCACACCAGGCAGCGCCGGTCTGCTAGCGCCGGCTAACGCCATTCCATAAATACGGCGCCCGCATGGCGCTTCAGAATGGCGTTAGACGGCGCTAAATTTTTTGACGCTAAACTGCGTTAGCGCAGTTTAGCGTCAAAAAGTATAAATATGGGCCCAGGTCTTTAGGATTACTATAGTTATGATTGGAGGAATGTTTTTTAAATAATTTGTTAAATGCGTCAGCATGAACACCAGAGATCGTGTTTTCCACTTCTTCTAGGTTTTTGGTCTTGGTTTTGCATTTAGATTTCTTCTCCTGTGAGGAGGATTGATGTTCGCTATGCCAACCCTGGGATTTGGCGAAGTCAAATAGTTGCCCTGAAAAGGGTCCCAAAGCTTTTACCAGGGCGTCATTAACAGATTGCTGCACTCTATCTAAGGCTTCAACCAGATTTACCTCAAGTTGGTTGCCCAAATCATCAGAGTAGAACCCTGTCTCATTTTCACTCCATTGTGCCATAATGGGAAAATATTTTTTTGTATATATTAATATTTTTTATGTTAATATATCAGGGGGAGTGTAAGCCCCTGACAGGCAATCAACAGCCCGAGTATAGCGTGGAGGGAGCTGCCTGTAATAACAGAAAAAACACTCTAGGCGAAGCCTTATTGTATTTTTACAACCCGTGTTCTACAGGGAACCGGGCGTCAGGGAGCACAAATGAAAAGAGAAAGGTGAGGAATGAGCAATCTAACGCTCCGCGCATCTGCAATATCGAGCCGTCTCATCAAAAGTGATGAGTTTGGCTCGAAACGCGCACGCAAAGCGCGAGCACCGCAAGCGACGAGGGACTACACGGACGTGTAGAAGCTCCCGCTCCCACTCCACAGGGCTGGTAAAAATCTGCGAAAAAAGCCATTAAAACAAGCAAATTTAGAGCAAAATATATACAGGTCAGCGCGAGCGACAACAATAACTAAATGCTTAACATTGAATATAAATATCTAAACACACAAATATGAGAGAGTATAGAAAAAAGTCACTTATCTGCTGCGGAGCAGCAAAGAAAGAGGAAGTGACATTTAAGGTCATGACATTTATGGACAAAGGGTATGGGTGGTGATTGGGCCACTTACAAGATTGGCTGCTGTTTTGGAGTAAGTAAAGAAGGAGACAGCATAATCAGAGCCTCCGGTCCTGAAATAGAATTAACTTTTTATTAAACCAATATCATGAGATCCCAGTTTCAATATAGGACCCACCAAAAATTTTCTTCATCAGTGCCGTACGTAAGGCAACTGATTCCAATCTAGTTACTTTTTTTTTTTAAATTATTTTTTTTTTTTTTCGTAAATAGCTATTCAGCTATTTTACTTGGACATAAAAATATACTTGGCAAAGTATAGTATCTTAGAGGGAGCATACATATTTTTTTCCTTTAGACAATTAGGACGATATTAGCAGATGATCTTCAGCGTTATAAAGAAAAGATGATTCGTATGTTAAATGTTAGCTACAAAATCAATCTCTAATACGTTTTGGCGACTGTCATTCGCTGTGGCGGCTGTTGTGTTCTTGCACACACTGCATTATGGGTAAGCTGCATTTACCATATCATCTGTACAAGAGCCTTGGATACTTCCTGCAGAGTAAATACTGTAATTCCAC
The DNA here is from genome assembly GCF_031143425.1 of Pleurodeles waltl. NCBI lineage: Eukaryota > Metazoa > Chordata > Amphibia > Caudata > Salamandridae > Pleurodeles > Pleurodeles waltl. The sequence continues at coordinate 1,496,670,463 of NC_090447.1, forward strand.
TGAGCGCCGACAGAGGGCCCCGCCCGACATCACCGTTGTCAACGAACCCCTCGGGTTAGCTTTGACCTACCCTCTATTAGACAGCGCTGACGTCTCCTCTACAGCTCCGCCCACTCAGGTTGTTGCAATCCTCGGCCCCGCCTCGGGATGAGCAGGCAGAAGCAGCAGAGCTAGGAGTGATCGGCATGGGCAGACAGAAGCAGCAGAGCAAGGAGATGCTTGTTCCCTCGTCAGGGCTGCTTCTTGTAAAACCTTTGTTTTGTTTTGTCTTTGGGGATTGATGTTCACTGTTTCGCTATTGCTGATCTGCTGATAGGGTTGTCACTGCTCCGGTTTTTTTTACTGGCATGACCAGTATTTTAATGTATCTGCTATTGGTACAAAAATGAGAAAAATCTACCAAAGCCGTTTTTTTCAGCTTATTAGTTTGAATGACACCTTATAATGAGCAAAACCTCGCACGTATGTCTATGTAACAAGATTACCTTTAAAAATAGTTTCCTACCTGTGTGATCTCTTGGCATGGAGAGTACTTACAACAGCCGCAGAGCTCCTGTAGTGCTCCGGCACAGTGTAGTGTTGTGACACTATGCAGCTTATTCAGAGCAGGCCTTTGCTAAGAAAGCGCCCTGGGCATGGGCGGAGAGAAATTTGGCACTCTAACTGATGGTAGTAAATTAAATGAGGCAGCAGGGGGTACTGGTCAGTACCTGGATGAGCAGCAACTGGCCCATGATCACAAACATCCTCGGACCTCCCCAGCTCACCTAAATCACCGATACCTTAGCTGCCTCACGCAGATGATGATGGTTTTCTTGATGTGTGTGAGCAGGGGTGAGAGGATAAAGGGAGGCCAAGGAAGGGGGCTAAAGGGGTGTTAAAAACATCGCCCACTGTATAATAATGAAGGATTAAAACCACATTGAACTGGCAAATCAGACAGAAAACGACAAGGACAAGGCTGGAACAAGATGAGAGGGGCGCTGCTGTTAACATAACTCTAATGCACACAGCCCCTTTCGCAACTCAGAATATTGGTGCCCTCGGCCTGGGCCCAGCTTGCCCATGTTAAAGGCCGGCCCTGGGATTTTTTTTTGAGAGGCTTCCAGCACCGGAGGCTCACTTTTTGTGATGCTCCAGCGACGCAAATCTCTCAACCATATCTATGAGGCCAGGCAAAGCCACTTTGCGTGGCTTTGAATGGCCTCATAGAGATGGAGTAAGGCAAAGCCGCGCAAGTTGCTGCGTTGCCTTACTCTGTTCGAGGGAGGTGTTCCATGAGCATTGCAGTGGGTTTACCCATACAACCCCCATGGGTTTTGACCATGCCGCAGATTTACTTTATCACGTAAACCTGGGGAAGTAACAAAACCTTACGCCTCCTGAGGTGAGGCGTAACAAGGAGAACTATTTTTTAATTTTTCCTTCTTTTTTCCTCTTTCTATGTGTGCCACATTCTGGCTCTCTGGATTGTTTTTGTGCAGGAAGGTGCTCCTCCTGCACAAAACAATCCTGCATGCAACGCAGGCACCCTTGCACAGTTTTGCAAGGGTGCTTGCAGTGCTGCTAGGCTTCCAAAATAGTACCAGCGCAGGGGGAAAAGACGGGAATGCAACATATTGCATAAATATGGTGCATTCCTACCTTTTCACTTTGGTGTAGGGCAGCAAGAGGACTTGTGGCACTACCCTACGTTAAAACCCCATCAATAAGGGCCTGTGTGCGCTAGGACCCTTGTGCTTCTGAGTGGACTCAACAGAGGAATTACATAATTAGCTGGGAGGTGTTAAGGTGTGTTTATTAACGATCATGACATAATCAGAGTGGAGTGTGTGATCGTATGCTGAGGAATAAATATGTCTGTTACAGAACTCTGAGTGTGGCACGTTCATTTGCATGCTCCTGAGCTGGGGAGGACACTACACCTGGGGACGAGTAGGGGATATGTGCCCCGAAGAAACAGGACTGCGTGGATTCATTTTGGTACCTTACATGGGCATGTATATTTTGGCTCACCTTAGGCCTGCGGACTGTGCCCTTTTACCAGATAATGTGCTTTATTTTCATTAGTTTATTTTAGAATAGTTTGTTTTTAGTGGGGATGTTTTATTTGTCATAATCAGCTGTTATTCGGTGGGAGCGTTTTTAGAATTATTATGCATGACATTTCCTCATCATGTTCCTTGACAAAGGTTGACAGGGAACAATACGAGACCAACACAAAATAATGTTTGGTATTGCCGCCACAAGAACGCACAGACAATCTAATACTTAGGCACATGCCCACTTCAGGCCTATTTCGCAGAACAATACATGTGTTCTTATAAAAACACCATGTGGGCTATAAGAGGGCAGAGAGGGGTCGTTCTGGCCAGGATTTCCATCTATGCTGCACGCTATTTTACAGCTGACCTCTGCCTTGTCTCTGCCAGCCACCTAAAGAGACGAAGGACAGACCTTCATTTTAAGGTAATGCCGGTGGGTGCTCCTCTCACTGACTATATATGGATAGATTGGGCTAACACTGCTGTGCTGTCTCTAAGAAGCTATATGCTAGGCATTAAGTAGGAACGTCAGTTAAACAACATGATAGGGATGGACCAATAGCAGCATTTCGGAGAGGGCGAACTTTAAATAGTTTACTATGTCCAAGTTATCTGTTACCACAAACCGAAGAGAATTGGTTGAGAATGCACAACAAGGGCTTTTTTAGATGTGGGAGCTGTGGAATTTGTAAATGGTCTTGGCATAATAAGAAGGATTTCATTATCGATAATGGGCAACGATTTAACATACAACCATTTATTAATTGTAATACTAACTTTGTGGTATATGCCTTGATATGTAAATGTCAGAAGAGGTAGATAGGCAGTACCATTCGTCCCTTATAGGTAAGAATTGCTGAACACTATAGGGCGATAAGACATAATGATGACCAGTACCCCATTTCACAACATATGGGGACATGCTCGGCGCAGAATGCACATAAAGAATTCAGGTTTTTTGGTATCAAACATGTTCCAAGTAATCCCCGTGGGGGCAATAGAGAATTGCATCTCCGGCGGAGGGAGCCCACCAATTTCAAAATGAGAGCCATAGTGTGGGTAAACCTTGCCAACAATGGGTACCCTCTTCCTCATTAGCAGCTGTCAAAGAACCCCATAGTCTCCTTCCAGAGGAAAGTGACTTACAAGATTTCTTGTTAGGTGCTAGAAAGCCACGCTTAAAACCTTTTCTTTATGCCATATACAATGAGATCTGGAAGCTTTCGCAGATGGAGGCTGCTGCACTTTTAAGGCAGATAGCGAAAACATGAAAAAGGCTTTAGCAGTTGTAGATATTGGTATGCTTACCTTGTTCAACCACGTTTACACCCTATATAACACTGCCTTTTCTGCAATAGACATTATTCAGAATGACATGTCCTTTTTACATCATGGACAAAGTCAACTGAGGGCTATTTTGCAGTTAGGTTGAATGTTACAGCTTCTTAAAAGTGGCTGCGTGCCCTGACAGTATGTTAACTCTACTGAGTTATCTCCCTTATTTAATTTGATCGGGCAACAACAGCTAATGGCTAAGAAAGAAGTGAGTTACACTATGCTAAATATTGAGAAGTTGGAAAAATTGCCTTTTACTGTAGCAGAAATTCCCTCTGCAGTGTGAGTAATAAATCTGCCCATTTCAACATTTCAGTTTACGGGCTGCTTGAAACATCTTGCAATTGGCAGATTTGGGCAGTAAGGGGATAGTTATATCCACGAGATGTGGGAGTTGCCTTTCAATTACAAATGTCGGAACTGCGAAACGGAGGTCTTTCTTAGCGCAAGTGAGTGTGAGACCACTGTTAGTCATTCTATGATTTGAAAGCAGGTGTCTTTGCATGGCACTTGCAATGTGGTTGTATGGAATTTGGCCTGCTACTTGAGGAGTACTCCTTTGTCTTTGATTCATCCAGTGTTTCAGATACTTTCCAATGGAAGCTATGTTATGCTGAATGATCAAAGCTGCTGCGGAATGAAACCTGGAATTGCCTATGCAATTTCAGTTTCCCAAATGACAACTTGTTGCAGCCATGTGTTATTTCCTCCTACATGAGAGATAAAAGTGGCAGAACTGTGGCCACACATTGCTACTTCGCATTTACAGTTTGACAAGCTGAGCAGACTAAAGGCACTATTGTTTCAAAAGCCTGTGGCTCTGACATCAACCAGAGAGACCTATGACCTGCATCTAGCTAGGTCATCAGTAGAGACACAGTCCCTATTACATACCAATTTACCCAAACACTTTGGAGAATTGGTGAGCAGAATTTTAATGCATCTAATACTGCTGGGATTGTACACCTTTTTAAGGCTGTGGGTCTGGGTTTGTCAGCATGTTCAAGGCAATATTTGGAGTCATTTTTTCAGCCATTCATTCACTCTTTTCGAGTGTGTTTGGTGGATTACCAATAGGTTTGGCATTGATTGGTGGTGTTCTTCTGCTGCTATTTTTAATATGCAGTGACTGGCCGAGCTGTGTCATGATCGCATGGTGAAGTACTTTGCATCTTCCCTGCTGAAGGAATTGGAGCTGAATTGGTCTTTGACATTCCGAAGGGTTCTGGTCTGTGTGCAACCAGTTTTCTATTGCTTATGGTGCTTCTTCGAATGTGCCCCAAAAGTGTGTCTTGCTGGACAGCCACTGCTTTCTTTGGGTGTGGATCTGTTAATGTTCACAATGAGGGTTCATTCACATACACGCCCTTTGAGGCTGCGGTTGAAATGCGAGGCATCTTATGAGCCACCACTTGTGAACTTGCTGGCTTCTCCGACATCTGGCACATTGACAGATGCTACTCCTTCAGCCTTGTCTGAGGCCTCTGCACACAATTGCTCCATGGATCCTGCAGCCAAAGTGCTGGTCAACTTATCGCCTTCCGAAGTGTTGTTGTCCTTGGCTTCTATTACTATTGCTGACATTGAAGATTTTTTACAGGATCATAATTACTATTAACATTTGATCATTGGCATTTCTTCTAAATTCTAAACATGTTGTTAAATTGTTTTTTATATTTGGCTTGCCTGTTGGTCTGCCTGGCTTGTCATCTTTGACATGTTAATCTCTCTTAGGTATATTTTGTAATGCTTTTAGTATTTTGGTTTAGAGCCTTTTATAGTTTAATGTTTTGACTGGCACTTTTGTTTCGGCAATGGGGAGGGTGTTGTGGATTCATTTTAGTATCTTGCTTGGGCACGTATATTTTAGCTTAGCTTAGGGCTGTGGCCTGTGCCCTTTTACCCAGATAATGTGCTCTATTTTCATTTATGCATGTTATTCAGATTAGAATAGCTTGTTTTTAGTGTGGATGTTTTATTTTCAATAATCAGCTGTTATTCTGTGAGAAAGTTGTTATTATTACTATGCACAACATTTTCTCGTCATGTTCCTTGCCCAAGGTTGACAGGGAACAGTACGAGACCAACACGAGATAATGTTTTGCATTGCTGCCACAAGAATGCACAGACAATCTAACACTTAGGTACATGCCCACGTTAGACCTATTTGGCAGAACAATACATGTGTTTTCATAAAAACACCATGTGGGCTAAAAGAGGGCAGAGAGGGGTCATTCCGGACAGGATTTCCATCTATGCTGCATGCTATCTTACAGCTGACCTCCACCTTTTCTCTGCCAGCCAGCTAAAGAGACAAAGGGCAGACCTTCCTTCTAGGGTAACAGGGTGGGTGCTCCTCTCATGGACTATGTATGACTAGAATGGGCACTGCTGTGCTCTCGCTAAGAAGCTAGATGATAGGCGTTAGGTAGGAATTTTACATGCATGCTTATGCACTATGTTGGGATTATTCATTCTTTTCTCACTAATTGTCACAATTCAGATTTTGTTATGTCTTATCATCCTAATAATTGCAGCTCATATACTTTATCGTAGATTGCAGTCTTTTCAATAAATCTAATGAAAACCATCCTGTATCTCTTTATTTCTTGTGTGAGTGTGTATGAGACCTTTTTGCTAACAAGAGAAAGGGGTAACATCTGTTTATCGTGACTTCCCTGAGGTCACTAGAGTGCCATGTGATAGGCTACCATAAATCACGATTCCCTCTTGGGTTGGGCGAGGTGCTGCAAGCAAGCTGGTTGGGACGAAAGCCGCCAACTGGTGTGGGAATGACTCAGTCACCCACAAGCAGTGGTGGCACTGCCCCTAATCCAGCAGTCTTGTTAGAACGAGAGTCCTACGACACTCTCCCTGAGAGTTTGCATTGATACATCAAACTGCTCATGTGTGCCACATGCAACCAAATCGATGAGAAGCAGTTCTAAGTTGGCGTGTGTGGAGACACAGCACTGCTCCAGCCCAGACATGGCCAATGAAGAAGTGTAAGGCCATACAAAGGAGTATCTTCGAAAGACCGCCAGAAACCCACTGGTAAGGTCAAAAGAAGAAATAATGAGTTGCGCCATAGCACAGAGCCATCATCCATGTAAAGCAAACTCTAAAGGCCGTAATAACTAGGTACGGTAGTACAAATGTACTTACCTGCACGAGGGAGAGAAGTGCCACCCAAACTCGAATCGGGTGTGACAACCCACGCCTCGTTATGAGCCGATGAGTGCGCAGCAGCGAGTGGCATCCAGTGCAATGAAAGCTATTGGAATAGTGGATATTTTCAATGGCTACTGAAGGGAGCGGGAAGTACAATGCAAGTGTGTTTCTGAAAAGAGCACCATCAATCGACACCGCCAAGAAGAAAAATATAGACGCCAGGCAGATTGCATGGATTGAGATCTTCAATGATTTCATTGATGTCCTAGAAGAAATAGATTATCGGAGAATCATTAAGTATTTGAAGAACCTTGCTGATGACGGAATAAAAGAAGTGCTGAAGAAAATCTCTCAGACTGAGGCAATATCGTACTGTCAGATCAAAGATGCATTGGGTACCAAGTTCATTCTGATGCCGATTATCGACTATGAAAGGTACATTATCAGTCAATCGAACAGCAAACTGGTGAAACAATGGAAGAGTTTGTTGAAAGACTTGACATGCTTGTCAAACACTGTGAGTTTAGTGAATCAAGGGCCAGATGTAGCAAAAATTTGCGAGTCGCAAATCGCCCGAATCGCAATTTGTGACCCCGCAAAATCGGAAATCGGATGCAAAAATCCCATTTGCGTAGTGCAAATTGCGATGCGAGCCATTACCGACTCGCAAAAATTGCGACCTGATTTTGCGACCCGCAAATAGGATGACGCAATTTGCGAGTCGCAAACCATATGAAAAAGCCACTCGCAAATAGCGACTGGTCGCAAAAAGCCCATTTTGCACACCCAAATTACCACTAAGTCAGAGCAGGTGGTAACCAGAACCAAAGTATAAAAGGAGACCCAGAAGGCATATGGGTTACTCAAAATGGCTGAAATATATTTGATAGCAAGGAGGAGGAGAGTCCACGCCACACAGCAGAGGAGGAGGAGGAGCCAGAGACAGGAGAGGATATACAGAACCAGGCAGACACTTGAGGAGGACACCAACAAACTGAGGAGGAGATTTATGACAAATACAGCCTCAGCAGTGCAGCAATTTTAGAATTAATTGATCTACTCAATCCGCAGCTTCAACGACAGACTGTGTGCGGCAGCACCATCCCCACACATGTGCAAGTGCTATGCTCACTGCACCTCTTGGCCTCGGGTAGCTATCAGGGGGTCATTGCTGTGGCAGGTGGGGTATCCCAAAGTGCATCTCACGTTTCTTCAGATGTTGCCTAGATGCCATACTCACACACATGTCCAGATATATATACCTACCCAGAAATGAGGCAGAAATTAACAGCACCAAGTTGGAATTGTGCAGAATTGCCAACTTCCCACATGTAATAGGGTGTGTAGACGGGACACATATACAAATGTGCCCTCCTGCAAATCTGGAATATCTGTTTCGCAATTGGAAGTGTACCCACTCACTGAACATCCAGGTGGTATGTGACGCCCATTATGTCATCACTGACATGGTAGCCAAATTTCCAGGGAGTACACATGACTCTTACTTTTTCAGGCACAGTGGGATACACCAACGCCTAGAACGTGGGGAGTTTGGAGACGGATATCTATTAGGTATTGCTGAAGACACCCTGAAGCCATACACACAGGTCACTGTAGAAACCATCCATGCCCTGCTAACATTGCTTATTTTTGCAAAACAGGTGACAGTGCATATGCGCTACGACCATGGATACTTATCCCGTACCTAACACCCAGCAATGAGAATGAGAGGCGATATAACAGTGCACATAGGCGGAGCAGAAATGTCATAGAGAGGACCTTTGGACTGTTAAAGGCAAGATTCCGATGCCTCCACAGAAGTGGAGGTGCACTCCAGTATGCCCCAATAACAGCATTCAAGATTGTTGGCGCATGCGCAATCCTACACAACATTGCCACCAGACGTGGGCTACATCTCACCCCTGCAGACCCTGATTCGGAGGATGACGAGCAAGAGCTACCACATCGCCAGCCTGGGGATAGAAGCATTGCAAATCAAGGCAGACAGAGACGGGACCACATTGCAAACCAATACTTTGGAAGGTACGTGGCAACAGACACCACACTCACCAATGTCACTCACAAAGAGCCCAGTTGTGTAGTGGATCAAACAAAACATTTTAATAAGTGAACCTAATAACTAAAGAACAGAACTGTTGGTAAGGGGCTGCACGTGTCCACCCTTAATGAGGACACATTAACTGCATGTGCCTCATGAGTCCTGCAGTGTTTGTGCCTAACACCTCCTCCTGGTTCGCCCAGCATGGCTCGTGCCAGGTGGGTCAGCAGACCCCTGACGTGCACTGCCCCTCCGCAGTACACGTGTGTCTGTGGCAGATGCACTGCTGATAGTGGACCCCTCCTCACTGTCCTGAGGGGTCTCACCCGTGCCCCTTGCCACCTGCCTGGCCTCCAACATGTCCACAGCATGGCTAATGCGGCCCAGTCCCCGCACCACATCCCCTGCAAAGTGTCCCAGTTCCACCTGCAGGCTCACGATCCGTCGTGACAGTCCTGTGGTGTTCAATGCAAGGCGGACAATGGACGCTGCCATGCGGTCAAATCCCTGCACTAGTTGGCGCTCATGGCGCCTTGCACTTTGTCTCTCAGCCACCAGTTCCGTCACCAGTTGGCGGATTGATTGTGTAAGGTCACTGACATTGTCATTCAGTCTTGTGAACTGTGTGTTCACTTCTGCCAGGCCATGTGTGAAATTGTGTTCCATCCTCTGCATTGCCCCTAAGATAATCCTCAATTGCCTTGTTTGCAGGCGCTGACCAGATAGGAGGGATGCCTCAACTGCAGACATGGATGCCTCCCCTATATCCTCCTGGGCCACTGCCTGGATGTGGGCTCTGCGTCTGCGATGCAGTGGTGCTTCTGGCTCTTGCTGTCCCACAGTGTGGCTGGGACCAGGTGTCGTGTCTCCTTCCTCCATGTCCAGTTCTTCATCTGGAGGGGACTGTGGTGGTGTTGTGTTGGGCCCTGTATTGGCTGCTGCAGCCTCCTGCCCTGCCTGTGGCCTGCTGTCTTCACCCTGGATGGTGTGGCTGGTGAGGGTGTCTTGTGGGAGACCTGTGGGACATAGGGAATACACTGCCAGTCTCTAACATCTGTTGTATGCCTCATAATAAACATTTGCCTATATGCTGCCTACTGTACTACATTGCCCATAATGCACCATTCTGGTGGTTGCTAGTCTGGAATGGAGATAGTCTGGTTGTGCATGCTGCTGTGTACTGGGTGAGTGTGGGTATAGCATTTATAGGTGTACATGCATGTTCCATGGTACTCACTTTTGGATGTCCCTTGCGCTGACGTGTCCAGTGTTCCAATTCCTGAGACTGCCTCAGGCTCCAGTGTCTGCTCCACCAATTCCTCCATGGCTGTGGGATGGTGGATGGGCCTCCACCTGTGACCCTCATCTCCCTGAGGCGCTCTGCCACCCTCTCCTTTGTCCTGGAGCGCAGGTCGACCAGTTTTTTTATTTCTTCAATGCTCCTGTGGCTCACCCCAATGGCATTGATCCTCTCCTGGATTTCCTGTCAGATCCTCCTCTTATCAGTGTCTGGGACACTCAGGGCTGCCATTCCAAAAAGCTTGTCATGGTGCTGGCAGCATTCTTGTGTCAGCACCTCAAGTTCCTTCTCTGAGAATTTTAATTTCCTCTTCCTTCCTGCACTGCCTGTTTCTTTCATGGTAGCAGCTGTTCCTCTAGGTAGTTGCTCAGCAGTTTGAAAAGGGCGTGGTCCTCCCTCCTCCCAGGTGTATTTGATGTCTTCCTGGCTCTGATGTCATCAGCAAGAGCCAGGAAGTGTTTTTCCAACTGTTTTGCTGCACCTGCATGCAATTTGCGGCACAGTCGCAATTTGCGACACCCCACTCGCAAATTGCAAGTTCGCTTTTAGCGAGGTCGCAAAAAGCGACCTCGCTAACAGCGGACTCGCAATCTGCGGTGCAACATCATTTGCGAGTCGCAAATTGATGTCGCTTTTTTTTGTTGGATCCCATTTTGCGAGTCGCAATGACTCGCAATTTCCGACTCGCAAATTTTTGCCTTCCTACATCTGGCCCCAAATGATGAAAAAGCCCTACGCCTCAGAGTCATCAATGGATGTCTTTCGGACTGTTTCAGAAGCCGCATGTTAAGGGAGATCCTCACTTTAGAGAAAATAATAATGGTTGCAAGAGCCGATGGAAGAGCAGATCGACGAGCTGCTGATATGGAAGCTCAAACAGCGAAAAATGAATCGGCCTTGGTCATTAAAAGCAAGCACAACTACAAGGTAGATGCACACAAGTCGATATCTTTAGAGAATAAAAAGTTGTGTTTCCGATGTGGGGTTTCTTATCCCCTATGAAGGTAAATATCCAGTCATAGGACAGACGTGCAAAGGCTGCAGGGAAGAAAACCACCACATAACGGCTTGCAAAGCAAATGAAAAACCAAATATGTCACAGCAAGAAGAGATAATGGTCGCCAGAAGGTTCCAGAAGAATTCTCTCCACGTCCACAAAGCCAAAAAGAAACATCAGTTAAATACCACTTCACACACACCACCATCCAGATGCCAGCCACACAGATTGCCAGCCAGAAGCCAGGCCGCAGACACCGTCAGCAAAATTCCCAGTTCAAACACACCATTAGCCGAACACCAGTGCACACAAATCACCAGCCAAATGCCACTCCACGCAGACTGTCCGCCAAACTCAAGTTCACCCACATATCCCCTAATGTCCACTTCTTTTCTGCCCCCTTGGACTCAGATTGGACCAAACATTGGCTGATCTGCTGATTTTCCCAGAGGGCAGAAGCAGAAAACAACCAAAACACTTCATCAATAATCGGGAACAGCCCTTGCCCACACCCTGACATCTAAATAAAACAATCACTGCAGCCTAGTGTTTTTTTGCCCCCCTTGGATGCAGATGGGCCTAAAAATATGGCTGATCTGAACCTAGGAGGGGCAGAAAATAAACATAACACTTTCCCAATAATGGCGAGCCGCCCTTGACCAAGGGGGTGCTCCCTGCACATCTAAATAACATAAGCCCTGGTGTTTAGTGGTTTTCTATCCCCCACAGCATAATCCCTGGTCTCTAGTGGTTTTCTGCCCCCTTGGGGGCATATCAGCCTAAAAATATGCCCGATCTGCCACCAGGGTCAGAAAAAGCAACATTATTGCTCCAACAGTGGGGAGCGTCCCCTTGCCCAAGGAGCCACTACTCGACACCTCCATAGAATAATCTCTGATGTCCAGTGGTTTTCTGCCCCATTTGGGGGCAGGTCAGCCTAAAAAAACGGCCAATCTGCTGCCAAATAATTGCCCAAATAAGGAGGCGCCATCTTTGCCCAAGGGTCTGGTCCCTGCAGGAAAATATAATCCCTGGTGCCTGCATTCCTACTATGAGACTGCAGTAACACCCCAATCCTGTAGCAGGAGTGCCCTGCAGAGAGACACCAGGGGAAGGAATAACTCTTTCCTTTCCCCGGTGCCTCTCTGCCCTCCCTGATCCCTCTCCAGAGGAAAAACCTACCATCCTCCTACAAGGTGCTGGAAGCAAATGGCTTCTAGCATGTCCCCAGCAGCTTTTGATGATGGCGAGGTACGCGTTGATGTCATCTGATCACTGGGGAAGACCAGGGGTGGAAAACCTTCTGCTAGCATCCCTGGTGGTGGCATATGGCGGGGGCTGACAGGGGTCGCATGAGAGCTTCCAACATGGGAGGGTGTTAGGATGGCATGGACCGCCGTCTACACACGCCCACCGTGGCGAAGGGTAGCTCCACGACGTCCCCAGCACCGCAGGGGTTAAGCAAGCATAATAGGAGCCTCCGGTCTTGTAATAAAATTGAGATTCTCCTAGTCTTGGTGTAAGAAAGGCAAGGTTTTATTAAAGACGCGACACAGAAGCGAGTATTATCCCACCACTCTTTATTAACTCTCCCTCGTATGTTTTACTGCAGTTCCAATGCCATCAACCAGTAATCCTGCATCAGTAACACTGTTGGCACCATTACTGCTTCGGAGCTTACCGCGTGCCTTCTCATAACTTCTACAGTCATTCAGAACTTTGCTTTCCTCCAATTTTACCTGGACTTTGTTATGGACATTTTGACTTTCTTAGCAATGTTATCTATACTTTTGACATTGTTTCCTATGTTTTACTCTGATTGACTCATTTGAAAGAAAATAGGGTTTGTTGCTCTCACTCAGGATGATTATCAGGATACACAACGTCCTATTTCTTATACTATAGTGATGTTATTTTAGTAGTTTTCCTCCAGGTCTTCTGGGTAATGTAGTTTTTCTTTTCTACCTGGCTAAATGCAAGAAAAGAAAGCATAATACTTGCCTCCATGTCTTTTATAAAATCTAGCCTTTCTTACACCAAGGCTAGGAACATCTCAATTATCATTTAATATGAAATGTGTCCAGGAGGTACACGGAGGTTGAAATATTGACAGTGCCAAAGATGGAAGATTTCAGAAGGATGTAGCGGGAAAGGGGCTGTTACTGGCTACCCGTGGAGCCTGCAGAGGAAAGTGATGAGAAGGGAAGACCATGAGTGATTGAGACGCTCTGAAAATCAGTATCCTTTTCACCTACCTTAGCAATTTTTAATTCGGAGTCCAATATTTTCTGAAATTAAACGGTCTCAATCCTAATCATTCATAACAAAATCATTGTTGTTACTCATTTAGCTGCTAACTGCTAACAAGCAATGACAATGCCAAAAGGTCTGGTTTGTATTGGGGATATGTTCATTGTGGTATGATACCTCTGGATGAAATATCAGCCTCCGCCTCCTCTGTGCGTGTCATTGCTGAGCTGGAGGATAGATATGGGGCTAGGGAGTTAGCGTCATGTTGTGGGTGGGAACGCCTACCTTGTATCTGATTAGCACAAGGTAGTTTGCCGCAGCCACAACATGACGCTAAATCCAATATTTTGACGCTAGATGTCAAAATATAAATATGGAGTTAGGTCAGCGCCGTTTTAGCGTCAAAATAAATTAGGCTTAAACAGCGCAAATCAAGTATAAATATGCCCCTTATGGAATGCATTAACCACCTTTCCAGACAGTAAAAAGAATTTCCCAGATACATTAAAGTTTCTTTTTTTAATTTAAGGCTATTGCATTATATTTTATATGTAGCTACTTGTAGGTAAAAGGCCAACAACATAAAAATCATTTTCTTATTAGATGTTTTGCTGGTTCCCCCAACACTTGCTTAATCCGTATATAATATACTCACGATCACAGATCTCCCTATTTTTACTATATACTTCCTTCCCTGAATTATTCTCTAACGACATTACAATAATTTAAGCTGTTCAGCAACCATCCAATAACTTAAGATGTTTAGCAACCACCCCAATTAACCCCTTCCCCTCCAAGGACGTAACGGTTACGTCCGGTGGCGTGGCGCTGAGGCACCACGGACGTAACCGTTAAGTCCTGGTATGGGCCCTCGGGGAAAGTGCTAGCGCTACCCCCGAAGGCCTCGCACCCCCCTCCCATGGGCAGGGATGGAAGGGGAATCGCTTCCCGTTCCACTCCAGCTCCCCTGACCTCCCCCAGTGATGTCTGATCGCGTGCTGACCTCATCAGAGGTCGCCTCCCATCAAACTGGAAGTATGCTTCCAGCACGATCCGAGAAGAAACAGATTAGTTTCTCCTCAGTACGGGGACAGGGGAGGCCAGAGAGGCATGAAAAGGGAAGGAAAGGCTTTTTCTTTCCTTTTAATGTCTCTCTGAGCATTTCTGCAGCACGATCGCATAGCGATCGTGCTGCAGGAATGCCCACTAGACACCAGGTTTTTTTTTTACTTCTAGTAAACAAATAAGGGGAGTGGCCCCTTGGGCAACGGTCGCTCCTCGAGGGGGGGCATTTTATCTAAGGCCATTTCTGCCCTCCCTGGGGGCGGATCGGCCTATATTACTTATGTCGATTTTTCCCGGGGGGGGCAGAAGCCTGGGGGGGCAAATTGTTTTTAGGCCATTTCTGCCTCCCTTGGGGGCAGATCGGCCTAATTTTTTTAGGCCAATCTGCCCCCAAGAAGGGCAGAAACAACTAGACACCAGGGATTTATTTTTTTTACGTCAGTTTCACGTAAGGGGAGCGACCCCTTAGGCAAGGGTCGCTCACCTGTGGGGAAAATTTATTTTAGGCCATTTCTGCCCCCCTTGGAGGCAGATCGGCCTATTTTAATTAGTGGGCACCAGGGATTTTTTTTTTTTTTTTTTACAGACGGGGAGAGACCCCTTAGGCAAGGGTCGCTCCCCTGGGGGGCAATTTTATTTAAGGCTATTTCTGCCCACCTTGGGGGCAAATCGGCCTATTTTTCTTAGGCCAATCTGCCCCCATGGGGGCAGAAACAACTAGATACCAGGGATTTTTTTTTACGTCAGTTTCACATAAGGGGAGCGACCCCTTAGGCAAGGGTCGCTTCCCTGGGGGGCAAATTTATTTTAGGCCATTTCTGCCCCCCTTGGAGGCAGATCGGCCTATTTTAATTAGTCCGATCTGCCAGAAACCACTGGGCACCAGGGATTTTTTTAATTTTTATTTTTTTACAGACGGGGAGCGACCCCTTAGGCAAGGGTCACTCCCCTGGGGGCAATTTTATTTAAGGCTATTTCTGCCCACCTTGGGGGCAGATCGGCCTATTGTTCTTAGGCCAATCTGCTCCCATGGGGGCAGAAACCACTAGACACAAGGGATTTTTAGTTTTTGCGCCAATTTCACGCAAGGGAAGCGACCCCTTAGGCAAGGGTTGCTCCCCTGGGGGCAAAATTATTTTAGGCCATTTCTGCCCCCATGGGGGCATATCGTCCTATTTTTATTAGGCCGAAAACTACTGGGCACCAGGGATTTTTTTAAAAATTATTTTTACAGATGGGAAGCGACCCCTTAGGCAAGCCTCGCTCCCCTTGGGGGCAAATTTATTTTAGGCCATTTCTGCCCCATTGAGGGCAGATAGGCCTATTTCTATTAGGCCGATCCGCCCCCAGGGAGGGCAAAAACCACTTAGACACCAGGGATTGGTGTGTGTGTTTTGTTCTTGGGGGCAGCCCCTTGGACAAGGGTCACTCCCCATGGGGGCACATTACGGTTGGCCATTTCTGCCCCGTTTGGGGACAGATCGGCCTATTTTTGTAAGGCCCATCTGCCCCCAAGGGGGGCAGAAAGCCCACCAGACACCAGGGAAGAATTTGTTTCAAAAAGAGGGTGGGGGTATGGCCATACCCCCACCCCAAATAAATTGAGACAAAGTTGTTCTGCCTACTGGTGGACAGATGGGGCAATTACCCTGATCCACTCCCCGGGGGGGCAGAAAGCCTACAAGATGCCAGGGAATAAAAAAAACAAAAAAATTGTGGGGTGGTGGCTACCAACCAGTATGGGCATGGTTATGCCCCCACCCCAACTGAAGGGGGTAACAGTCTTTCAGCTCTCCCTCCGCACACCCACACACTAAAACATCGTATCCCACAGCAAGCAAGAGGACATTTGATTATTTTGGGTTTTGGTTTTCCATTTGGGCCATGAGAGCTTATCTAAATCTCAAAGTCGGCCCACTTGGAATGGTGAAGGCTGCTCTTTTTGGACTTTGGGATGCTGCCACGTAGAAAAATCTACGAGACCCAGACACATCTGAAAACTAAGGCCCATATTTATACTTTTTGACGCAAAACTGCGCTAACGCAGTTTTGCGCCCAAAAAATTAGCGCCGGCTAACGCCATTCTGAAGCGCCATGCGGGCGACGTATTTATTGAATGGGGTTAGACGGCGTTAGCCGACCGGCGCTGCCTGGTGTGCGTGAAAAAAAAACACGTATACCAGGCAGCGCCGGCGTAGGGAAAAATGGCGTTTGGGCGTCTAAAAATGGGGCAAGTCAGGCTGAGGCAAAAAAATCGGCTTAACCCGATTTGCGCCATTTTTTTACGACGCCCATCCCCCATTGAAATGACTCCTGTCTTAGCAAAGACAGGAGTCATGCCCCCTTGCCCAATGGCCATGCCCAGGGGACTTCTGTCCCCTGGGCATGGTCATTGGGCATAGTGGCATGTAGGGGGGCACAAATCAGGCCCCCCTATGCCACAAAAAGAAAACAAAAAAATACTTACCTGGACTTACCTTAATGTCCCTGGGGTGGGTCCCTCCATCCTTGGGTGTCCTCCTGGGGTGGGCAAGGGTGGCAGGGGGTGTCCCTGGGGGCAGGGGAGGGCACCTCTGGGCTCATTCTGAGCCCACAGGTCCCTTAACGCCTGCCCTGACCCAGGCGCTAAAATCCGGCACAAATGCGGGTTTTTTAGACCCGCCCACTCCCGGGCGTCATTTTTGCCCGGGAGTATAAATCCGACGCAATAGCATCGGAGTCATTTTTTAAGACGGGAACGCCTACCTTGCATATCATTAACGCAAGGAAGGTGTTCACGCAAAAAAATGACGCTAATTCCAGGAACTTTGGCGCTAGACGCGTCTAACGCCAAAGTATAAATATGGAGTTAGTTTTGCGTCGAATTTGCGACGAAAAAAACGACGCAAATTCGGCGCAAACGGAGTATAAATATGCCCCCAAACATCTGGGTGAGTCCAAGGTGGTGTGCTTCACATGCACCCGCACCATTTTCTTACCCACAATGCCCTGCAAACCTCCAACTTTGCTGGAAATCATACATTTTCCCACATTTTTGTGATGGAACCTTCCGGAATCTGCAGGAATCCACAATATCCCTACTACCCAGCATTGTCACATCTATACTGATAAAAATTCTGCCCCACTTGTCAGCCTAAAAACTTTTTTTTTCAAACTGCCCTTTTGGACCCGCTTTGGTTCCTCCTCATTTTCGACATGTTTTTGGTTCTTCCCTGTCACAGGCACTTGGCCCACCTACACAAGTGAGGTGTCATTTTTACCGGGAGACTGAGGGGAACGTTGGGTGATAGGAAATGTGTGCTGGTGCGGTGATTCCACACACAAATGTGGGAAAAATGAGATTTTTTTAGATAAATTTGAGGTTTGCTGAGGATTCTGGGTAAGAAAACACTGGGGGATCCACGCAAGTCACACCTCCCTGGACTCTCTCGGGTGTTTAGTTTTCAAAACGTTTGGGATTGGTAGGTTTCCCTAGATGGCTGCTGAGCCCAGGACCACAAACGCAGGTCCCCCTCTCCCAAACAAAAACAGGTAGTTATGTATTTGATAGTTTTGATGTGTCCACACAGTGTTTTGGGGCATTTCCTTTCCTGGGCACGAGGCCTACCCACACAATTGTGGTACAATTTTTATTGGGAGACCTGGGGTAAAGCTGGATAGATGGAAGTTTGTGGCTCTCCTCAGATTCCAGAACTTTCTATCACCGAAATGTGAGGACATTTATTTTTTTTGGCTAAATTTTGAGGTTTGCAAAGGATTTTGGGTAACAGAGCCTGGTGAGAGTGCCACAAGTCACCCCATCCTAGGTTCCCCTAGGTGTCTAGTTTTCAAAAATACACAGGTTTGCTAGTGTTTCCTAGATGCTGGATGAGCTAGAGGCCAAAATCCACAGCTAGGCACTTTGCAAAAAACAGGTCAGTTTGCATTAGGAAAATGTGATGTGTCCACATTGTGTTTTGGGACATTCCGTGTCGCGGGCACTAGGCCTACCCACACAAGTGAGGTACCATTTTTATAGGGAGACTTGGGGGAATGCTGGATGGAAGGAAATGTGTGCCTCCTCTCAGATTCCAGAACTTTCTGTCACCGAAATGTGAGGAAAAAGTGTTTTTTTTGTCAAATTATGAGGTTTGCAAAGGATTCTGGGTAACAGAACCTGGTGAGAGTGCCACAAGTCACCCCATTCTGGGTTTCCCTAGGTGTCTAGTTTTAAAAAATGTATAGGGTAAAGGAACCCGGTCAGAGCCCCACAAGTCACCCCATTCTGAATTCTCTTAGGTGTCTAGTTTTAAAAAATGTATAGGTTTGCTAGGTTTCCCTAGGTGCCAGCTGAGCTAGAGGCCAAATTGCACAGCTAGGCACTTTGCAAAAAACAGGTCTGTTTTCTTTGGGAAAATGTGATATGTCCACGTTGTGTTTCGGGGCATTTCCTGTCGTGGGCACCAGGCCTACCCTCACAAGTGAGGTACCATTTTTATCAGGAGACTTGGGGGAATGCTGGGTGGAAGGAAGTGTGTGGTTCCCCTCAGATTCCAGCACTTTGCAGCACCGAAATGTGAGGGAAAAGTGTTTTTTTGTCAAATTTTGAGGTTTGCAAAGGATTCTGGGTAACAGAACCTGGTGAGAGCCCCACAAGTCACCCCATCCTGTATTCCCCTAGGTGTCTAGTTTTGAAAAATGCACAGGTTTGGTAGGCTTCCCTAGGTGCCGGCTAAGCTAGAGGCCAAAATCCACAGCTAGGCACTTTCCAAAAAACACATCAGATTTCAATGTAAAAATGTGATGTGTCCACATTGCGTTTCCTGTCGCGGGCATTAAGCCTACCCACACAAGTGAGGTACCATTTTTATCGGGAGACTTGGAGGAACACAGAATAGAAGAACAAGTGTTATTGTACCTTGTCTTTCTTTAAATTTTTTCCTTCCAAATGTAAGAAAGTGTGTAAAAAAGATGTCTGTTTGAGAAATGCCCTGTAATTCACATGCTGGTATGGGGAACCCGGAATTCAGAGATGTGCAAATAACCACTGCTTCTCAACACCTTATCTTGTGCCCATTTTGTAAATAAAAGGTTTCCTTATACCTATTTTTCACTCTTTATATTTCACCAAATGAATTGCTGTATACACAGTTTACAATGAAAACCCATTGCAAGGTGCAGCTCCTTTATTGGCTCTGGGTGCCTAGAGTTCTTGATGAACCTACAAGTCCTATATATCCCCGCAACCAGAAGAGGCCAGCAGACGTAACGGTATATTGCTTTCGAAAATCCGACATCGCAGAAAAAAAGTTACAGAGTAAAACGTGGAGAAAAATGGCTGTTTTTTTACGTCTCAATTTCAATATTTTTTTATTTCAGCTGTTATTTTCTGTAGGAAACCCTTGTAGGATTTACACAAATGACCCCTTGCTGAATTCAGAATTTTGTCTACTTTTTAGAAATGTTTAGCTGTCTGGGATCCAGCATTGGTTTCACACCCATTTCTGTCACTAACTGGAAGGAGGCCAAAAGCACAAAAAATCATAAAAATGTGGTATGACCCAGTAAAATGCCATAATTGTGTTGAAAAATGTGGTTTTCGGATTCAAGCCTGCCTGTTCCTATAAGCTGGGAAGATGGTGATTTTAGCACCGCAACCCCCTTGATGATGGGAAAAAAAGGACACAAATTTCCATCATTAGAGCCATTCAAAAGGCAACCGAAACCAGAACAGCTAGCAATTGAGCTATTTCACTTAGACATTTAGGGCCATATTTATACTCCGTTTGCGCCGAAATTGCGTCGTTTTTTTTGACGCAATTTCGACGCAAAACTAACGCCAACTAACGCCATATTTATACTATGGCGTTAGAGGCGAATAGCGCCAAAGTTCCCGGAATGTGCGTCATTTTTTAGCGTGAACCCCTTCCTTGCGTTAATGATATGCAAGGGAGGCGTTCCCGTCTAAAAAATGACTCCCAGGCCTTTACGTGGGATTTATACTCCCGGGCAAAAGCGACGCCCGGGAGTGGGCGTGGCTAAAAACGGCGCATTTGCGCCGCTTTTTAACGCCTGGGTCAGGCATGGCGTTAAGGGACAAGTGGGCTCAAAATGAGCCCAGAGTGCCCTCCCCTGCCCCCAGGGACCCCCCCTGCCACCCTTGGCCACCCCAGGAGGACACCCAAGGCTGGAGGGACCCACCCCAGGGACATTCAGGTAAGTTCAGGTAAGTTTTTTTTTTTTTTTTTTTAATAATATTTTGTGGCATAGGGGGGCCTGATTTGTGCCCCCCTACATGCCACTATGCCCAATGACCATGCCCAGGGGACAGAAGTCCCCTGGGCATGGCCATTGGGCAAGGGGGCATGACTCCTATCTTTACAATGATAGGAGTCATGTTGATGGGGGATGGGCGTCGTTAAAAAATGGCGCAAGTCGGGTTAAGACGATTTTTTCGACGTAACCTGACTTGCCCCATTTTAAGACGCCCATGCGCCATTTTCCCCCTACGCCGGCGCTGTCTGGTCTACGTGGTTTTTTCCCACGCAAACCAGGCAGCGCCGGTCTGATTGCGCCGTCTAACGCCATTCCATAAATACGGCGCCCGCATGGCGCTTCAGAATGGCGTTAGACGGCGCAAAACTTTTTGACGCTAAACTGCGTTAGCGCAGTTTAGCGTCAAAAAGTATAAATATGGGCCTTAGGCCCATGCGCCGACGCAAATGCGGTGCTAAAAAAGTATAAATATGGGCATAAAATTTTCTTGCCTTATTTTAAAAGGAGGCTATATAATTTTTTACTTTAGACAATTAGGACGATATTACCAGATGATCTTCAACGTCATAAAGAAAAGCTGATTCGTATATAAAATGATAGATACAAAATCAATCTCTAATATGTTTTGACAACTGTCATTCGCTGTGGCGGCTGTTGTGTTCTTGCGCACACTGCATTATGGATTTACCATATCATCTATACACTAGCCTTGGATACTTCCTGCAGACTAAGGCCCGTATTTATACTTTTTGACGCTAAACTGCGCTAACGCAGTTTAGCGTCAAAAAATTTAGCGCCGTCTAACGCCATTCCGAAGCGCCATGCGGGCGCCGTATTTATGGAATGGCGTTAGCCGGCGCAAGCAGACCGGCGCTGCCTGGTGTGCGTGGAAAAAAACCACGTAGACCAGGCAGCGCCGGCGTAGGGGGAAAATGGCGCTAGGGCGTCTTAAAATGGCGCAAGTCGGGTTGACGCTAAAAAATCGTCTTAACCCGATTAGCGCCATTTTTTCGACGCCCAGACGCCATTTAAATGACTCCTGTCTTAGTAAAGACAGGAGTCATGCCCCCTTGCCCAATGGCCATGCCCAGGGGACTTATGTCCCCTGGGCATGGTCATTGGGCATAGTGGCATGTAGGGGGGCACAAATAAGGCCCCCCTATGCCACCCAAAAAAATTTGAAAAATAACAAAAATTATACTTACGTGAACTTACCTGAATGTCCCTGGGGTGGGTCCCTCCATCCTTGGGTGTCCTCCTGGGGTGGGCAGGGGTGGCAGGGGGGGTCCCTGGGGGCAGGGGAGGGCACCTGTGGGCTCATTTTGAACCCACAGGCCCCTTAACGCCTACCCTGACCCAGGCGTTAAAATGTGGCGCAAATGCAGGGTTTTTTGACCCGCCACCTCCCGGGTGTGATTTTTGCCCGGGAGTATAAATACGACGCATTTGCGTCGCCGTCATTTTTTTAGACGGGAACGCCTTCCTTGCATCTCATTAACGCAAGGAAGGCGTTCACGCTAAAAAATGACGCTCTTTGCCAATACTTTGGCGCTAGACGCGTCTAACGCCAAAGTATAAATATGGCGTTAGTTTTGCGCCGAATTTGTGTCGAAAAAAACGACGCAAATTCGGCGCAAACGGAGTATAAATACGGGCCTAAATATTGTAATTCCACTGAGCGCCGACAGAGGGCCCCGCCCGACATCACGTTGTCAACGAATCCCTCGGGCTAGCTTCGACCTATGCTCTATTAGACAGCGCTGATGTCTCCTCTGGAGCTCCGCCCACTCTAGGTGTCCAACCCTCGGCCCCGCCTCGGGATGAGCAGGCAGAAGCAGCAGAGCAAGGAGGACTCGGCATGGGCAGACAGAAGCAGCAGAGCAAGGAGGACTCGGCATGGGCAGACAGAAGAAGCGGAGCTAGGAGATGCTTGTTCCCTCGTCAGGGCTGCTTTTTGTAAAACCTGTGTTTTGTTTTGTCTTTGGGGATTGATGCTCATTGTTTCGCTATTGCTGATCTGCTGATAGGGTTGTCACTGCTCCGGTTTTTTACTGGCATGACCAGTATTTTAATGTACCTGCTGTTGGTATAAAAATGAGAGAAATCAACCAAAGCCGTTTTTTTAGCTTATTAGTTTGAATGACACCTTATAACGAGCAAAACCTCGCACGTATGTCTATGTAACAAGATTACCCTTAAAAAATAGTTTCCTACCTGTGTGATCTCTTGGCATGGAGAGTACTTACAACAGCCGCAGAGCTCCTGTAGTGCTCCGGCACAGTGTAGTGTTGTGACACTATGCAGCTTATTCAGAGCAGGCCTTTGCTAAGAAAGCGCTCTGGGCAAGGGCGGAGAGAAATGTGGCACTCTAACTGATGGTAGTAAATTAAATGAGGCAGCAGGGGGTAGAAGTCAGTACCTGGATGAGCAGCAACTGGCCCATGATCACAAACATCCTCGGACCTCCCCAGCTCACCTAAATCACCAATAGCTTAACTGCCTCACGCAGATGATGATGGTTTTCTTGATCTGTGTCAGCAGGGGTGAGAGGGTAAAGGGAGGCCAAGGGAGGGGGCTAAACGGGTGTTAAAAACATCGCCTGCTGTATAATAATGAAAGACTAAAACCACCTTGAACTGGCAAATCAGACAGAAAGGGACAAGGACAAGGCTGGAACAAGATGAGAGGGGTGCTGCTGTTGACATAACCCTAATGTACAGAGACCCTTTCGCCACTCAGAATATTGGTGCCCTGGGCATGGTGCCCATGCTAAAGGCCGGCCCTGGGATTTTTTTTAGAGGCTTCCAGCGCCGGAGGGTCACTTTTTGTGATGCTACGGCGACGCAAATCTCTCAACCATATCTATGAGGCCAGGCAAACCCACTTTGCGTGGCTTTGAATGGCCTCATAGCTTTGGAGTAAGGCAAAGCTGCACAAGTTGCTGCGTTGCCTTACTCTGTGCCAGGGAGGTGTTCCATGAGCATTGTGGTGGGTTTACCCATGCAACACCCATGCGTTTTGACCAAGCCTTAGATTTACTTTATCACGTAAACCTGGGGAAGTAACAAAACCTTACGCCTCCCGAGGTGAGGCGTAACAAGGAGACCTATTTTTTTTTCCTTCTTTTTTCCTCTTTCTATGTGTGCCACATTCTGCCTCTCTTGATTGTTTTGTGCAGGAAGGTGCTCCTCCTGCACAAAACAATCCTGCATGCAATGCAGGCACCCTTGCACAGTGTTGCAAGGGTGCTTGCATTGCTGCTAGGCTTCCAAAATAGCACCAGCACAGGGGGAAAAGACGGAAATGCAACATATTGCATAAATATGGTGCATTCCTACCTTTTCACTTTGGCGTAGGGCAGGGCAGTAAGATGACTTGCGGCGCTGCCCTACATTAAAACCCCATCAATAAGGGCCTATGTGCGCTAGAACCTTTGTGGTTCTGAGCGGACTCAACAGAGGAATTACATAATTAGCTGGGAGGTGTTAAGGTGTGGTTATTAACGATTATGACATAATCAGAGTGGAGTGTGTGATCGTATGCTGAGGAATAAATATGTCTGTTACAGAACTCTGAGTGTGGCATGTTCATTTGCATGCTCCTGAGCTGGGGAGGACGCTACAGCTGGGAACGAGTAGGGGATATGTGCCCCGAAGAAACAAGACTGCGTGGCTTCATTTTGGTACCTTGCCTAGGCATGTATATTTTAGCTTACCTTAGGCCTGCGGCCTGTGCCCCTTTACCAGATAATGTGCTCTATTTTAATTAGTTCATTTTAGAATAGTTTGTTTTTAGTGGGGATGTTTTATTTTTCATAATCAGCTGTTATTCTGTGGGAGCGTTATTACAATTACTATGCATGACATTTCCTCATCATGTTCCTTGACCAAGGTTGACAGGGAACAATACCAGACCGGCACAAAATAATGTTTGGTATTGCCGCCACAAGAACGCACTGACAATCTAATACTTAGGTACATGCCCACTTCAGGCCTATTTCGCAGAACAATACATGTGTTCTTATAAAAACACCATGTGGGCTATAAGAGGGCAGAGAGGGGTCGTTCTGGCCAGGATTTCCATCTATGCTGCACGCTATTTCACAGCTGACCTCTGCCTTGTCTCTGCCAGCCAGCTAAAGAGACGAAGGGCAGGCCTTCATTTTAAGGTAATTGCGGTGGGTGCTCCTCTCACGGACTATATATGGATAGATTGGGCTAACACTGCTGTGCTCTCTCTAAGAAGCTAGATACTAGGCATTAGATAGGAATTTTACATGCATGTTTATGCAATGTAATAAGATTATTCATTCTTTTATCACTTATTGTCACAATCCCGATTTTGTTTTCTAATCATCCTAATAATTGCAGCGCATATATCTTCATAGATTGCAGTCTTTTCAATAAATCTATTGAAAACCATCCTGCATCTCTTTACTGCCTGTGTGAGTGTATGAGACCTTTTGCTAATGAGAGAAAGAGCGTCATGCAATAGGCTGCCACAAATTACCATTCCCTCTTGAGTTGGGTGAGGTGCTGCTTGCAAGCCGGAAAGGGTTGGGAGGACATCTGTTAACTGGTGTGGGAATGACTCAGCCGCCTACAAGCGGTGGTGCTACCACCCCTAATCCAGCAGTCTTGTTAGAACAATGAAAATCCTACGACATGGTTCTGTTAATGATGGTTAGGCACTAATCATTCAGATCTCCTGAGTATCTCTGTCTCACACACACTAAAGGTACCTACGTACCATTATATGGAGACGTCCATGGTGTTAGGGAAAATCCTCCTCAGCTGAATAGGGAGCACTTATGTAGCATGTGGGATGTTCAAGCTTAAACATTAAATGGATTTCCCAGTTGGTGTTCCCATCTTTGATACCTATCGTTTGCTATGGTGCAACCAGTAAATATCTGAGACAACTGTAGAAAAACAGTCACAGAGTTTCTTTTAGCTAATTGCTTAACAAATGACGGCGGGGAAGTTACATTCGACATAGAAGATCATGATGCATACAACACAGAAATATTTTACTCTTGGGGCCTTTTCCTGAAGTAAATGCACACTCAAACACATTTCACACATACAGAATTGCAAACGTACCACAACAGTACAGAGCATATCAATATTTAGAAGTACCTCTAAATTATTAATAACACCATAGCTGGTTCAAGGGCGCCCTCCCACATGTAGTACAGCCCGTCAGATTAGGTCCTTTAAGTAATGATGGACCAACGTGGCCAATATTTGCCACTTATTCACCACATCCCAATGTGCAGGGTATGCAAATAGCTGACGTACGTACATTATATAATGAGCGAGTAGCACTATATAGACACTTAGTACTATTCATAAAGCAAACTTTAAACACTGCCCCAGCGAGGGCTGCTCCAGCTATTAACCAATTGGCCGTAGCAGGAATAAATCCACAAACAGTACACCGAATTATAAGTAAAGCACCGACTGAGCAGGAGAAGATTCCATTCTGGTTTGTGCAAAAAATAAATCAGCTAGAAGCAGTGTTTCCCCGTATGGGACCCCAAGATAAACATAGAATTCTCACAATGTGCTTGCCATTCGGAATGGTTCCCTCAATAGAGGATTGCGCCATTTGGGCACAGTCTTCGTGGCAATACATACCACCTCACACTGTACCTCAACACGTGCAAATTCACTGGAAGTGTTCAAATAAATTCAAAATGAACATGGGCCAGCCTCGGTCCTGGAATTGGGAATGTAACCGATGTGCAATTTTGACACAGTGTCCTCAATAATATTAAGTAATATTAAAGTGGAATCAGCAGCACTGGCCATTTGCCTGTAGCCTGGGGAATTTCCTCAACTTGGCCAGGAGCGCGAGCTGCCAAAGATTATTTCTGAGACCTATACTAGTATAGGCTGGGATAGTCTGGGGACCAGACCAACTAAACCCAAAAAACAGAGTACTTCCACCATGGAAGGTACTAGGCAAACACAGGAGGGCTCTAAAAAATGCTGGGATAAACAAAAACAAAATAAAGACAGAAGAAGTCAAAGAGGAGGATCTCCTCAACCGGAGACTTCAGAAAAAAAATATAATCTCAGAAATAGAAATACTATAAAAACTCCTGATAGATACCAATATACTGACAATCATCCCTCTCGTTCCCTCCAGGACACACCGGATAAAGGGAGTAACAGAGTGGGACAGTCAGAACACTGAAGTCACTTTGTGAAGCCAAAAAAGGACTCACAATGTTCCTCAGAAACTTACATTAAGAAGGAGGAGAAAGCTCCTCAACAAAAGCCCCAGTTTAAAAAGAAGAAGGTGGCAGTGATGTCAATTAAAGATGCCACTCACATTGAGAACGTTGTTAAAGAACAGTATATGGGCAGTGACTCTCCTAGACAGCACAGCAGAGGTCACGATCTGTCGCCAGAGTCTTATAGATCTTCTGGACGTGACAGCAACTAATGACTTTTTAGAAGTCAAAACAGTGGACAGTCGCGTCTCCCTACCCAACAGGTTCTATAACTTAAACATTCTAATTGAGGGGGACATACAGCTCATTATTAAACTAATCTTCTGGAGGCGATTAACCCTAAATTATGACATTCTATTGGCAGAAAAAGACTGGTCACATGAATTCTCCCTCAAGCTCCCACAAGGGGAAGATATCATTTTACTTTCTTTTTTAGTCCTAGTTCCAGATGTTGTAAAGGAGGCCTAGCTGTTTATTGGGCTTTGGCAGAGGTTCCCGTGCCATAGTGCAACTACGTAGGATGGGATAAAGATTCCCTTTACCGTGTAATTCCAATTAGATCTACACCACAGATCCAGCCCTAATATCCCATTAAACATGAAGCTAAAGTACCTGTGAGAGAAATTCTCACACAACTTGAGAACTGGGGTAATCAAACCCTGTGTATCTGCAATGAATAACCCGTTATTCCTCATAGCAAAACCAGACCATTCCTATAAAATAGTCTTAGATTACACACATTTAAACACACACACATTTGCAATTCAAAATGCACACAGCACTAATAAACAATTTAGGGGCAGATTTACTATCTTTCCCGGCAACACAGCACAGCGGCCAGAAAGTCTGCACTGCGTTGCGTAAGAAGGCGGGAGCAGGAGTGCGCCATATCTGCAGAGAGATATGGCTCTCTCCTCCCCTTTCCCTAGCGCAGGTGCTGATTTCAGCTGCCATGCGCCATGCACACACCTTTGCGCATTAATGCAAGGGTGTGTGCAAGGGTCTAGCATAGGTTTTGTACTGGAAGGCTACCCTTCCAGTACAAAATACTAGTCCTATACAACCTCTAAAACTTTTCCTACTTTGCATGTGTGCTGCACAATGCAGCACACATGCAAAGTAGGAAAAGAAAGGAGAAATGACAACATTTCTCCTTTTAACGCCTGATTTTAAAAGGCATTATTTTTTTACACAAAACCCTGTCTCACATTTTCGGTAGATAGGGTTTTGCGTCAAAAAGGGTGGGTGGTTGAATGGGAACACCCATGTAACACCCACTTGATGCAAAGTAATGCAAAGCAGCGCCTTGTGCTACTTTGCTTTACCTTTAGTCTTTTTCCAGAGCAAAACAGGTTTTGTGCTGGATAGTAAATATTAGAAAAAACATTTTGTACAGGTTTGCGTCATTTTCATGACGCAAACCCAGTGCAAAATGTTGGAAGATCTGCCCCACAGTGGGTAAAGAGTACAAAACAATCTTGGATATTTCTAACAGTTTTTTCTGACAAAATCTGGTGCCTGGAAGTTGGGGTCTTAGGCCCATATTTATACTTTTTGACGCTAAACTGCGCTAACGCAGTTTAGCGTCAAAAAGTTTTGCGCCGGCTAACGCCATTCTGAAGCGCCATGCGGGCGCCGTATTTATTGAATGGCGTTAGCCGGCGCAAGTAGACCGGCGCTGCCTGGTGTGCGCGAGAAAAACCACGTACACCAGGCAGCGCCGGCATAGGGGGAAAATGGCGCATGGGCGTCTTAAAATGGGGCAAGTCAGGTTACGTCGAAAAAATCGTCGTAACCCGACTTGCGCCATTTATTTTCGACGCCCATCCCCCATCAACATGACTCCTATCATTGTAAAGATAGGAGTCATGCCCCCTTGCCCAATGGCAAAAATACTTACCTGAATGTCCCTGGGGTGGGTCCCTCCAGCCTTGGGTGTCCTCCTGGGGTGGGCAAGGGTGGCAGGGGGGGTCCCTGGGGGCAGGGGAGGGCACTCTGGGCTCATTTTGAGCCCACTTGTCCCTTAACGCCATGCCTGACCCAGGCGTTAAAAAGCGGCGCAAATGCGCCGTTTTTAGCCACGCCCACTCCCGGGCGTCTCTTTTGCCCGGGAGTATAAATACCACGTAAAGGCCTGGGAGTCATTTTTTAGACGGGAACGCCTCCCTTGCATATCATTAACGCAAGGAAGGGGTTCACGCTAAAAAATGACGCACATTCCGGGAACTTTGGCGCTATTCGCCTCTAACGCCATAGTATAAATATGGCGTTAGTTGGCGTTAGTTTTGCGTCGAAATTGCGTCAAAAAAAACGACGCAATTTCGGCGCAAACGGAGTATAAATATGGCCCTTAGTGCCTTCAGCACACTTGGCTCTCAGCAGCACTTTTCCAGGTTACTTTAAGTGTATAAGAACAACACTGGGTGGTTCTTGTTGTGGGCGTGCCACAGCAACACCCATTGCATTTTGATGCTGCTCCAGATTTACGGGTTTTCCTAAACAGGAGGCAGCACCAAAACCTAATGCCACCCCAGGGGTGGAATTAGCGTGGCGCAACGGGGAGAAACGCTTTCATTTCTCCTCGTTTTTTGCTTTTTCTGTGTGCTGCATTTTGCAGCACACATAGAAAGAGCAATTTAAGATTGGTTTTGTGCAGGAAGGCCCCCTCTGCTGCACCCCAAGACGTTTTTTAAGGACATGTAAGGCGCACAAAGGGGCATGTGTGTGTTACATGTCAATTTTAAAAATGCATTTTTAATGCATTTTTAAAATTTGCACATGGTTACCACCAAGTTCAACTTGGTGGTAATAGCGATTCCTTAATGCCAAATTTGCATTAAGGAATTGCTTGTTACATGTGGTTTAGAAATCGCAAATAAGGATTCCTTATTTGCGATTTCTTAGTTAGAGAATCGCAATTTGCAATTCTCTAAACAGGCTCGCAAATTTAAGGAATCTCTATTTTTTAGCGATTCCTTAAATTTGCGTTGCGAATGCCTTTCATAAATACTGAAAGGCATTTTTGCATTCGCAAACGGCCATTCGCACCGTTTGCGAATGCAAAAAGGCTTGATACATCTGTCCCATTGTCTTTTTTGTAATTCAGAATGACATGTCCTTTTTTACATCATGGGCACAGTCAACTGAGGTCCATTATGCAGTTAGGTTGGATGTTACAGGTTCTTAAAAGTTGCAGCATGCCCTAGTAGCATGTTAACTCTACTGAGTTATCTCCCGCATTTATTTTGACCCGGCAACAACAACTAATGGCTAGGAAAGTTGCATGTTACATTATGCTAAATATTTAGATATTGGAAAAATTGCCTTTTACTGTAGCAGAAATTCCCTCTGCAGTGTGGTTTATTATACATGGAGTAATAAATCTGCCCATTTCAACATTTCAGTTTAGGGCTGCTTGAATCATTTTACAATTGGCAGATTTGAGCAGTAAGGGGGAAGTTATATCCATGAGGTGTGGGAGTTGCCTTTCAATTACAAATGTCTGAACGGCAAAACAGAGGTCTTTCTTAACGGAAATGAATGTGAGACTACTGTTAGTCATGCTGCGATTTCATAGCAGGTGCCCATGCACAGCACTTGCAATGCAGCTCCATGGAATTTGGCCTGCTATTGTAAGAGTACTACTGTGTCTTTGATTCATCCAGTGTTTCAGATACTCTCCAATGGAAGCTATTGTTGTGTAGCCACTTTAGCTATAGTTTTATATATGTTATTTTAGCAACCTAGGCCTGCCGCTGTGCACTTTAACCTAGATATGTTTGTTTTTAGCTTCATTATATGATTTTAACAGTAGCCACATTTGTGGTCTTCTTTTATTTTTTCTATCTAGCTGTTCTTTGCCTAGGTCAGCACTGCGTTCTTAAACAAGACATTTCTTTCACTCTGTGCTTTTCTCAAGGCTGCAGTAAGATCGGTTGCCGGCAAAAGTGGTACGCTTTGTATCCAATGTTCATAGAAACATACACACTCTTACGTGGGGATCCTTTCTTGGAACATCAGCTGTTTTATTATAAAAACACTACTTTGACTCATGTACGTTAGAGGGAGATTCCAGCCAGATGATCACGACTGTATGCTGATTGCTGATTGCTTTGCTGCAGCTGCTTATGTGGACTACAGGCCTCTTGCTCAGGTATGAGGGATTATGTCTTCCCAGGGGGGAACCTGAAGGGCAGAATTAGAGCTTAACATGCTGTACTCTAACGTAGATTAGGTAGGAACTATCCTTAAAGACCTTAGTGACAACATGGTAGCGTTATTCTTGTGTTTTACTCTCCTTGTCACAATTTTAATCCTATTGTGCTTCATCCTCCTAGTTATTGAAATATATTCCTTACTATCTAAGATGCAGTTACTTCAATAAAACTTTATTGAACTATATTCTGCCTCTGATTGTCCTTGCATACGTGAAATTAATGTAACTGAGAGAAACGGATGAGATCTGAGTGACCATGATTCCCCTGAGGAGTCATTTATGTTATGTGCCCGGTTGCCCCAATCATCCCTACTCTTGGGTAGAGATGAGGCACTGCTATTTAGCCGGAACAAACCTGGATTAGGCCAACAGGTGTCACATGGTGCGTGATAAGACTCAGTCCCCCAGTAGTCTCATTAGGATAATGAGAACCTACGCGACATGGCGCCGCCAACGTTTGGTCAGGCACTAACTTTCGGGTCCTCCTGAGTATCTCTGTCTCACTACATGCAAATACATCTCAGTACTATTTACGGAGACATCCGTGGTATTGAGGATTTTTGCATCCTCAGCTAAGTAGGGAGTACCTAACTAACACTGTAGGTTGTTCAAGCTTGAACTCTTAAAGGAAAATCCCCATTTGGTGTGCTTATCTCTGAACAAGATTTACCATTCACCATGGCGACCCCGCAACGGGTAGCACTTGCAGTTATTATGCGACCACCCCTTACTGCACATTTATTGGCACACGGCCTTACAGCCCAGGGGGGTCCAGTTACGTTTGTTGTTGAAGCTCATGCAGCATACAGAACAGAATTGTTTTATTCTTCGGTCACATTTCCAGTAGCTGATGGGAACACAAATACATTTCACCACTATACACCTGCAAACATACCTGCACAATATAGATCATATGCATATTTAGAAATACTTCCATCTTAACAATACCATAATAATTGGCTTCCTGGTGCCCTACCACATACAGTCCTACATGTTAGGTTAGGTCCTCTAAGTAATGATGGCCGTACCTGGCCTTTATTGGTCACATATATACTGCACCCTGATGCAGCAACCTTGACGGTAGCTGAGGTTCGCTGCTTATATGCTGAACTTACAGCAATATACAGACTATTAGTACAGTTTGTAATGCAAACATTAAATACAAACCCAGCACGTTCTGCCCCGGTGCAACCACATGTAGCAACGCCAGGTATTAATCCTGCGACTGTACGTTCGATTATGGGTAAGGTACCCGCCAAACGGGAGGAGATTCCATTTTGGTTAGCTCAAAAAATAAATGCACTGGAAGCAGTATTTCCCCACACGGGACCTCAGGATAAGTATAGTATATTAACTATGTGCTTGCCATTTGGGATGGTTCCCTCAGTAGGTAACTGCAGTACTTGGGGCACAGTATTTGCCACGCTCTATACTACCACACATGCTACACCAACACTTGCCAATCTATCGGAAGTGTTAAAACAAATTCAAGATGAATACGGGGCTGCCCCGGCCCTAGCCTTGGGGATGCAACTTATGGGCAATTTTGCCACTGTATCTTCAATTATATTAAGTAACCTTAAAGGGAAAGCAGTTGCATTAGCGGTGCGTATGCAGCTCCGGGAAGTTCCTCCACAGGATCAAGAACGTGAGCTGCCAGAGATTATGGCGGATGCCTATTCTAGTATTGGTCGAGATAGTTTGGGGCCAGACCCACAAAACCACTGTTTCAGGTTAAATCTAATAAAGATTCTACCAAGCAAGCACCTGAGGGTTCTAAAATACGCTGGGATAAAAAACAACACCTAAAAAAGAATGGGGAGAATCTCCGCATACGGTGACCCCACAGAATAGATATAATCTCAGAAATGGAGATAATATAAAAACACCTGACAGATATCAATATACTGATACACGTTCCTTTCAGGACTCACAAGAAAAATGCAGTGAGAGAGGGGGGCGATCAGAGTAAAGAACTGAGTATGTGAAACCGAGACAGGAATCACAACGCTCAGCTGAAGTTTCTGTTAAAAAAGAAGAGAAACTTCCACAACACAAAGCCCAATTTAAAAAGAAAAAAGTGGCAGCGGTTGCGATTCGTCATGCCACTCAAGAAGAGGGCTTTATTGAAGAACAAGATGTGGGCGCTAGCTCTGCTAGACAGCGCAGCAGAGGTCACAATAGTTTGCCAGAATCTTCAAGTGCATCTGGAGGTGAAAGCAACTGATGACTTCTAACAAGTTGAAACTTCAGACATGCGTGTCTCCATGCCTGACAGGGTGTACAAAGTAACAATACAGTTGGAAGGAGACATTGAACGTACAATAGATGCAATCTTTTTGGACTGCGTCGTCAACATTTATGATATTTTACTGGCCAAAAGGATTGGCCACCTGAATTTGTCCGTACTTGCCCATATGGGGAAGATGTTATCAACGTTCTTTCTCATTCCCGATGAGCTCGCAGAATCCTTCCCTATTGATTGGGCATTGGCGCAGGCACCCGCGTTATACCGCAATCACGGTGGGTGGGATAAAGATTCCCCCTATCATGTAATTCCGATTAAAAATCAACCCCAACCTCAACCCCAATACCCAATAAAACATGATGCCAAAGCACCTGTGAGGGAAATCCTCACACAACTAGAGTACTAGGGTGTAATCGAACCCTGTGCCTCACCAATGAATAATCTTCTAATCCCTGTATCTAAACTGGACCATTCATACAGAATAGTCTTAGACTACAGACACTTAAACAGTCATACATGCACATATGCTAAACAAAACTCTCATAGCATGGCACTTATGAATAACATAGTGCGCAAAAAATACAAAACAACATTGGATATTTTCAATGGCTTCTTATGCCAAAAAATAGTGCCTGAGAGTAGAGACTTAACAAGTTTCAGCGCACTAGGCTCCCAGAAAAGTCTGTTGTTTACCACAGGGGTACAAGAAGAGTCCAGGACTGTTCGCGGCATGTGTAACTTCAATATTGCACGACATTGACCCTGAAGCATTGTCCTTTGTAGATTATATTTACCTTACGGACGATGAATTACTGCAACATTTAAGATGGGTAGCCCGCATTGTTGTAGGATTTACCGAATTCGGCTATAAATTCAACATAAAAAAAAAAAATAGCCTTCCTTAGGGGCATATTTATACTCCGTTTGCGCCGGAATTGCGTCGTTTTTTTTTACGCAATTCCGACGCAAAACTAACTCCATATTTATACTTTGGCGTTAGACGCGTCTAGCGCCAAAGTCCATGGAGCTTGCGTCATTTTTTTGCGTGGACACCTACTTTGCGTTAATGATATGCAAGGTAGGCGTACCCGTCTAAAAAATTGACTCCGAGGCATGTACGCCGTATTTACACTCCCGGGCAAATTTCACGCCCGGGAGTGGATGGGTCAAAAAAAATGACGTACGGCCGCTTTTGCGCCGTTTTTAGCGCCTGGACAAGGCAGGCGTTAAGGGACCTGTGGGCGTTAGCGCAGTTTTGCGTCAAAAAGTATAAATATGGCCCTTAGTGTCCTGTTTCTTGGATACAAATTATCAAGTGAGGTAAAGAGCCTAGCGCCACAATTCTTTAAGAAATGCACACAGTTACAACCTCCAAATACCATTAAAAAGCTCCAATCAATATTGGGTTTTCTAAATTTTGGCAGAACATACATTCTAGATTATGCATCACGCATAAAACTCTCATATGACTTGATACATCCTAACTTTTCCAGTAAACTCTGGACAGTCGAACACACACGCATTCTCAGAGCATTGCAACAAGACATGCTTGCAGCACAACACCTATACACAAGGGACAATAAAAAACATCAGATTAATTGCTGGTGCAATTGGTTTCACCTATGTAACATTCAATGAGGGTGAGACAGTCCCGATTGCAAACACATCACATTTATACTCAACAGTAGAACAACATTTTGCTCCCACTGAGAAAATCCTCACTGCTGTTCAGATGGCTGTCATTAAGGAAAGACCACTAGCTAAGGGGAAACGCATTATTGTTGTATCTCCAATCTCAGCCCTTGAGGCTGTTAACAAAGCTAGCGTTCCAAACGCTAAAGCATTACATCCACGTTGGATCCAATGGGCAACATCTTGGACAGCCACTGATGTAGATTATATTTTAGACCCTAAATTACAAACTCAAGAATTTTTGCAATATGAACTAGAATACCCAGTTCCGGCAAATACATTGCCTATTGATCAATATCAAAGAGTCATGTACACCAATGGCTCAGCGCATCCCTCAATAAGCACAAAGCATCAAAACTCCGCTGCTTGAACAGTTGTACGAGGCCACATGGAGGGTAGTAAATTCTATCCACAACATACCTTTACGCAAACCCTAGCGGATTGCACTGCACAACTAGCAGAACTAAAGGCTCTGGTGATGGCACTGGAACATACAGGTCCTGATCAGCTAATGCTGATTGTCTGTGATTCGTACTATTGTGTCCAGTCCTTCAATGAATATCTGCATTACTGGCACCAGAATTGGTTCAGAGATTCTAAAGGTAACACCATCAAACACAGACTTCTGTGGAGGAAGCAGCGGATCTGAAGGAACCGCTACCAAATGTCCATGTTGTACATATACTTGGACACCAACACGTTGGAATATACGTTGCTGGAAATACACTGGCTGATGAAGCAGCCAACTCAGCAGTAGCTACGGCTTCTGTTCCTGCAGTAACTCATTCTAGACCAAACCGGACAATGAAATACTGGCTGCCGTACAAGCCTCTGCTGACGGCACACCCCTACCTAAAGGATATCCCACTAAAAAGTCCTATCGGATGGGAGGCCTTTTTGACGCAGAAGTAAAAATACAAGGCGTGGGAGTTTGAATAATTCCCAATAAAGACATAAGACCAGAGTTGATCAAAGCAGTGCATGAGGGGGTTGCTTCTCCCTATGCAGGTGTGGCGGCTACAATATCATTGTTGCAGGCTCGTTATTGGTGGCCAGGTCTAAATAAACAGACCAAGCAGAATGTCCTTTGTTGTGATATCTGCCAACAAATTAAGGGGTCCACTGTCAAACGCACACCGCAGACACCGCTTCTAAATTCTAACAAACCACTACAATGTGTGTACTTGGACCATTGCGGTCCCCTGACACCTGCCAGTGCATACAAATACATCTTAGTCGCTGTTGACTCCTGCTCCAGATTTCTATGGGTGTGGCCACAACGCTCGGCTGACGTTCAGACAGTTATTAAAGATTTGCAAGTCTTTATCGGCACATATGCAGTTGTGGCTTTCCACTCGGACCAGGGCCCTGCTTTCGCCTCAAGGGCATTCAGGGAAGCCATGGCTTCGTTAGGGGTCCAACTCCTCTACTCGTCTCCATTTCATCCTGAGGGAAATAGTGTTGTGGAGCGACGAAATCGAGATTTAAAGCAATCCTTAACAGCCAGAGTATTAGGTACGGGTTGTAGTTAGCTTAATCACATGTATGGAGTCCAGAGAGCACTTAATAATCTGCCTAGAAGGTCCCTGGGGGGTCGTACTTCATACGAGTGCCTGTTTGGAGCTCAAATGTATGTTCCAGATCTTCATTGTCCTGGCCTGGAGATGGCAGAAACACCCTTTGACAGAAAGGAACGTGTCACTGTCTTGCAGGAATTACAATAGTTCCGTGACGACAACACTTCTGCTAGTGCTGCCTCCTTAGGAATTAAGGAAGCACCAATAACATCTACCAGCTGGATTCTAAAGGTTGGGGATCTAATACGTGAAAAAGTTGCTGTGAAAAAGGAGTTTGGTCATTCCGATCGTGCACCCGTTGCAGTCCTGGGAATACACGGTACCAGAACTGTTATTCTACCACCGCTGCCTAGTTCTAAAGAAAACCGCTTTGTCTCCATCGACAATGTCAAGTTATACCATGTGGCCGATCCTGCACAGCAGACTAAAAGGAACAACCAGTAGTTCCCGAATCCCTCTGACTACTGGTCAAGATGTCCCTCTACAGGTTTTGAGCAGCAACGCTGACACCTCTCCAAGCTTGGGGAGGGTGGAAAATGATCTTGCATTAGTTCTACTAACATCTATTGCAACAAGCAGCACAGAAATTGCTGATTGATTTGACTCGACCTCTACACAAACGGATGGCGTCATTTATTATGAACCACCACAGGAGACTTCTAACAGTTTTCCTCCTTCAAATACGGTTCCAGTTTTTGCATGAACTGCTTCTGGAAACATTGCTGACATTAATGACACCTTTTCGGACTCATCTGCCTCTTCTGCATATGAATTGTCAAAAACACGTAAGCTGATAATATGGCTCAGAACTAATTATTTTGTTCTCCCATGGAACTATCTGTGGCTTTCCTTGGTTATATTAGCTTTCCTCCTTTGGGCTGGCTTTGTCATTGTTTTCTTTCTGCTGATATGTGGTCATTACCTTCCTGAACGATCAACAGTTGAACTGGTGGATGAGGTCCTAAAGCCCAATTTTTCTTCTCACAAGGTCCGCAGAGACTTCTCTTTCTTGAACATTTCCGCTATACCAGTTCCTGATGGGATTGTTTGGGATAAGGTCACATTTGATATATACGGCCCGACGGAGGTCTTTCAAATACCATATGTGTTTAAACTTTCTGTGAATTATATAATAATACCCGAAGTTGTTTCTGATGACTGGGAAGTGAAAACAGTTGATTCTATGATGACTGAGTTACAGTATTTTACTGTATTTGAAAGTGAGGATGTTTATCAATCCAAAGAAAATTATGGAGACATTTTCTGGTATAAATATTATGGACACCATTTCATTCACAGAACAAGTACCCCAAAGTCTATTTTTAATTACACACATGGGAACATTGTCCAACTCCAACACAAGGGAGTTCTAAACATATTCTGAAAAATTTACATATTTTTCTGGGCACAATGTTAAAAATGCTGAGTCATATTATTTCAAATTGCCATCTCTGGAAAATGTACATATATTATTGACAGATACAAAATTCATTTATTCGGATTCCTTTGTTTCCCAATGGGCTATAGAAGGCTATGAATATTGGTTGAAGTCGATTGACTTAAAAAGTGTGTGGGGAACAAAAAATTGGCAAATAAGGGGAAAGGAAGCTTTGTTTAGAGCAAGCCTGATACCTGTTCAAATTATATTTTTAAATGAAACTGTACAACAGACAAGTTGCTTAGGCTTAGCAAAGATTAAGGATTTGAATGCGCCCAGTATTCCTACCCCTGCAAAATTTTACAAATGCCAAAAGTATATAAATGCAACTGAAGATCAGCTCGATGAATGGGTCCAAAATGGCACATTTAATGCTTCAGTTTCACGTCCTGGTGAGTGGTTATTGTGGCCAGTGGATACCAATGGGCGTCATAAATGTTTTGTAAACTCCACGTGGGGTTTTAGCACAAGATGGCCTGACCCTCGCTATGTGTCATCTGAACACGCGGGTATAGTGATTACATACAGTGTAGGGAAACTATGCTAGCAATGGTTGAAGAGTCTCTCACTAGATGCTGTTAAAGACCACCTCAGTCTCTTGTCTAATACTGATTTACAGGATTTCCTGCT
Organism: Pleurodeles waltl; assembly: GCF_031143425.1. Classification (NCBI taxonomy): domain Eukaryota; kingdom Metazoa; phylum Chordata; class Amphibia; order Caudata; family Salamandridae; genus Pleurodeles; species Pleurodeles waltl. The sequence goes on from NC_090447.1 coordinate 1,496,708,982, forward strand.
AGGCCCCAGAAAACAACGTAGAAAGCCCTTCTTATATGCAGTTTATAATGAAATTTGGAAGCTTTCTCAACAAGAAGCCGCCGCTAGGTCAAGGCAAATAGATCAGGAAAATTTACAGAAGGCTTTAGCTGTTGTAGATAACGGGATTAATACCCTGTCTGACTGAATATACACCTTAAACAACATTGTTTCCTCTGCAATAGACAGTACAGAGCAACATATCCTTTTTACACCATGGACAGAGTCAACTAAGGTCCATTATGCAGTTAGGTTGGACACTACAAACACTGAAGGTAGGTCGTGTTCCCTGGCAACACGTCAGCACGAGGGACATATTTTCCACATTTAATTTAACGTGACAAAAACAACTAATGGCTGAAAAAGAAGCGACTTATGTCATGTTAAATATTGAGAAATTAGAAAAGTTGCCTTTTACTGTGGCTGAAATACCATCTGCTGAGTGGTTAATACACGGGGTCATCAATCTGCCTATTTCAACACTTGAATTAATTTCCTGCTTAAAACACATTCCAGTGAGCAGATATGAAAAGCTAGGAGATGGTGTCATACAGGAGGTGTGGGAGCTGCCCTTCTCGTACAAATGTCTCCGCGGCATGAAAGAGGTCTCTCTTAGCGGTAGTGAATGCGAGACTTCTGTCAGCCATCGATGGTTTATAAACAGCTGTCCTTGCACAGGGCGTGCAACGCTTCAGCAGCAAACTTGGCTTGTTATCTGACGGGAGTTGAAGTATTGACAAATGTAGAGACTTCTTATATCAATAAAGATTCCTTTATTAGTTCAAGTAATGCAGTACATGAAGCCCCATCCTGACAGCAGAAGCATCTAAGATAAACTGCCCTACGCTTCCCTTGTGCTATATCATGATGCATTCTACAGTCCAAGAATGCCCCATAACATAGTTACAGAGTTCCCATAGATACAGAACATTGTGTACATACCATAAGACGCACTTACATTACCATATCACCTCCCTTCTACCTTAACAATGAAAGAATAATGCCCTACACATGACACTTACAGATAGCTCTTACACATGGCACTTTAAATACATATTTCTAAACACTACAAAAAGAATAACACAAGATACCAATGTGAGTCTAATTCTATACTCTAAGATTAAACGTAGTCTTGAAACCGTGTTGGTTTCTTTACTTGTCGTTTTGGTCTAACATGGACTTCACCACCTACGATGAAGTTATGTGTAACAACACAACGCTCATTATTCGGTTCACCAATACGTGGAGCAACATGAACTTGACATTTAGCAACCCTGTTTAGATTCCAAATCCTATCATCATTAGTTTTTACAGCATTTTAAAATTTCTTTATTACTTTAAGGGGACCCATAAATTTGGAAGACCTCCTTGCAAGTCTTGGAAATTTTATCTTTACCCAATCACCAACCTTCACTACTGTTTCTTTTACACCCTTGCGTACATCATACTGCTGCTTTCTTTTGACTTTTTTGTCATGTTCTCTTCTTCTCCAGCCTTCTACATCATCCATAAGAGGATCAATAGCTTTCCTTTTTTCTTGCACCCATCCAGGTGCAACTCCATTACAAGGCAACCTACCTCTAAATAACTGAAAGGGTGTCATACCAGTAGAAGAATGTGGCGTTAAGCGATACTCACGTACCTTTCTCTTTATCTAATTTTCCCATTGCATTCCTTGTGCTTGAGCCAATTGTAAACCCTCTTTAAGCACCTTAATAAACCGTTCCACCACACCATTAGATTCTGGATGATATAGCGCCGCCTTTTTGTGTTTGATTGCCCTGTCCTTCAAGAAGGACTCCACTAAACCTGATGTGAATTGAACACTATTATCAGTGAGAATAGAAGCGGGAAAGCCTTCCCTCTCAAAGAGCTCCTCAAGAAAGCAAATTACATCTCCAGAATGTATAGAATTTACTACTTTGATCTCAGGCCTCCTTGAATACATATCAATGCACACCAAAACATAACGATCAGTCGATTTCAATCTGACCGGGCCAAGTATATCCAAAGCTACGTCCACCCATGCTCCTGAAGCCTCCTCTCTTATCACCATGGGTTGGGTTGTACATTTCAAGGTCTTATCAGAGTGGGCACACGCTTGACAATCTCTCACATCTCTTTCTATCAGCATATCCATCGCGGGCCACCAATACGTAGTTCTTAGCCTCTCTTTAGTCTTGGAAATACCCACATGACTAGAATGAGCATGTTCCACTAATTTCTTCCTCAGACTGTAATGCGGAATTAACTTACTGCCCCTCACCAATATCCCATCAATGACAGCCAGTTCATCCTTTCCCTTCCAATAAGCCAACAAAGCTTCATCACAACTTATTTTCGCACCCCATCCATTTTTAGTTTTATCTATTACTTTCTGTAACACATCATCCTTTAACAATTCCTCCTTCCATTCTGTTTCCTGAATCCCTGCTCCTGTTATTAGACATACCTTTATGTCTTGATCGAAATCCTCACCCACAAAATACTCTTCTTCATTATCACACCAATTTTCCCCTGCTAAGGAAGTATGTTCATTGCACAGTCTAGAAAGACAATCAGCTTGTACGTTCAAAACACCTGGCACATATGAAACATTGTACTCAAACTCCTGCAGAGCTACCACCCATTTCCGAATCCTATGTGACACCAGATCAATACCTTTATTCCTAAATACCTCTTTTGAAGGTTTGTGATCAGTTATGAGCCCAAATGTACGGCCCCATAAAGATTTAATCAATTTCCTGATAGCCCAATAGACTCCTAGTGCCTCTTTTTCTACAACAGAATAATTATATTCTGCCCCCTTCAAATTTCTTGACAAAAAGAGTATGGTCCTATTGAGCTCTGCATCAGCACGGCACCTATAACATTTGAGCTGGCATCAGTCATTAATATTATCTCATCCTTTGTATCAAAACTTCCTAAATTAGATGCATTTTGTAAACTATTCTTGATGTCCTGAAATTCACTAGTACACTGATCACACCAAATGAACTCGCTGCCTTTCCTCAACAGTGTTCTCATGCATCCAGTCCTTTCCGCAAATTTGGGTAAAAATTTGTTGTAAAATTCTGCTATCCCCAAAAATTTCACTAACTCTTCTTTGCTCTGAGGAGCAGGCATGTTATTAATAGTATTGACCAAAGCCACTCTCGGTCGGATTCCCTTTTCTGAAATTTCGTGCTCTAAATACTCAATAGTCGGAGTGTCAAATTTACATTTTTTAGATTTCAATGTCAGACCAGAGGTTTTTAATTTGGGCAGTACCTTTTCTAGTTTCTCGTCATGTTCATCCAAATTGGCCCCATACACTAAGATATCATCTTGATAAGTTTTTACTCCTTCTATTCCTTATAAAATCTTTTCTAACGCTCTCTGAAAGACAGATGCAGCTAATATCAGACCAAAGGGCATCCTAAGGAACTTAAAAGTACCAAAAGGAGTAACAAATGTGGTGAGTTCCTGTGATGATGGATGTAACCTTATTTGGTGATACGCAGACGACAAGTCGAGTATAGAAAAATGTTTAGCGCCATTGAGTGAACACAAAATTTCATTAATATTAGGAAGGGAGTAATGGTCCACAACTACTGACTTGTTCAGTTCTCTGAGGTCAACACATAACCTAGCCTCTCCATTAGCCTTCTTTGCCATTACAACTAGCGCCACCCATTCTGATGCTTCAATCTCTTGAATTATTCAATTTTTGATTAATTTATCAATCTCTTCTCTTATTTGTTCTCTCACACAGGAACTGTTCTCAATTTGGCAATTTGGGTTGAACATTAGATTTTAGTTTGATTTCATGCATATAATCCTTTAAACAACCTATTTCAGCATTGAAAACTTCTGGGAACTTATTTATCCATTTACTCTCAACTTCTGATACACTATTAACCTTAGAAATATCTTTTAGTACAACCAGTGGATCTTCATTAGGATCAAGATAGACATATAGATCACGTTTGTGGAACCAACTGATTAAGGAATCCCCTTTTATGGATACGTAAACCTTTCCCGGAATGATGCATCCTTTAAACTCAATAGTTCCCCAAAAGTACCCAAGTAGGTTGATTGGTTCTCAAACGTACCCTTTGGGTTTTATGCCAGGTTTCATTAACTTCACTTTCCCTTTTAAATAATGATCATAGAAACTTCTCGGTATGAGCGTTATTTTTGCTCCTGAATCAAAAAGAATCCTAACAGCTTCCATTCACCAAAATGGTTTCTATGGGGCCACTCAAGTAACCACTTTTAGTTTGAATATTTTTAACCTTGTGTACTAACTCCACATCATCAGTAGAATCTTCACAATCAACTTTCCTAACTTTATTAATATTCATTTTTGTCCTACAACATCTCGCTAGGTGACCTTTCTTTCCGCAGTTTTTGCAAATGATCTTCCAACCTGGATACTCATTATTAACCATGTGCCCCACATTACCACATCTATAGCATTTGCCTGGAAAAGACTTAGGGGCTGATTCCTAGTTTGGCGGGCGGCAGTCGCCGCCCGCCAAGCGGGAACCGCCAGAAGACCGTACCGCGGTCAAAAGACCGCCGCGGTCATTCTGGCTTTCCCGCTGGGCGGGCGGGCGACCGCCAAAAGGCCGCCCACCCGCCCAGCGGGAAAGCCACAGCAACGATGAAGCCGGCTCCGAATGGAGCCGGTGGAGTTGCTTTTGTGCGACGGGTGCAGTTGCACCCGTCGCGATTTCCAGTGTCTGCTATGCAGACACTGGAAAATCAATGTGGGGCCCTGTTAGGGGGCCCCACAACACCTGTTCCTGCCAGCCTGGTTCTGGCGGTCAAAACCGCCAGAACCAGGCTGGCGGGAAGGGGGTCAGAATCCCCATGGCAGCACCGCCATGGAGGATTCTGCAGCCCAGGGGAAAACCGTCGGGAAACCTCGCGCACCAGTACTGTTGTTCAAACAGTGTCGCGAGCCGCTGTGTAGGAGTCTTTCATCGATTAAGTTAGCCACAAGAATTATAAGCTTTCTTCCACTTGCCTGAAGATCACGTTCTGCCTCGGTAACAGGGTTTGAT